>NC_140588.1:134795711-135995711 GCF_964204655.1 Triturus cristatus
TCAACATGAGGCACAATTCAAATGATATTTTGAATCAATTTTTCTAGAGACCAAAACATCAAATTTCTGATGAAAAACAATGACCCGTGACCTGTTGAACTTTCTCCAGATGGTCAGAAATGGTAATTTTTTAATGTTTAATTTTTTGACTGTAAATGACTATTGCATGTGAATTATCACTCTTGGAACTAAAATAAGTGTGTTTAGAGTCATTTTAATGCCTGAAATTAGATATAATAGAAGCTTCTGAGAAGGAGAAAAAGTCTGTAACAAAAAAGGCAATTTTGGTCACATCGAGGCTTTAAAAAGTAGTTATTCAACATGAGGCACAATTCAAATGATATTTTGAATCAATTTGTCTAGAGACCTGTCGAACTTTCTCCAGATGGTCAGAAATTGTAATTTTTTTATGTTTAATTTTTTGACTGTAAATGTCTATTGCATGTGAATTATCACTTTTGGAACTAAAATAAGTGTGTTTAGAGTCATTTTAATGCCTGAAATTTGTCGAAATAGAAGCTTCTAGTAGGAGAAAAAGTCTGTAAAAATGTTCATTTTGGTCACATTGAGGCTTTAAAAAGTCGTTATTCAACATGAGGCACAATCCAAATGACATTTTGAAACAATTTTTCTAAAGTCCAAAAAAATCAATTTTTTGATGAAAAACGATGACCCGTGACCTGTCAAACTTTCTCCAGATGGTCAGAAATGGCAATTTTTTAATGTTGAATTTTTTTACTGTAAATGACTATTGCATGTGAAATATTGCTTTTAGAACTAAAATAAGTGTGTTTAGAGTCATTTTAATGCCTGAAATTGGTTGAAGTAGAAGCTTCTAGTAGGAGAAAAAGTCTGTAATAATTGCAATTTTGGTCACATTGAGGCTTTACAAAATAGTTATTCAACATGAGGCACAATCCAAATGACATTTTGAATCAATTTTTCTAAAGTCCAAAAAATCCATTTTCTGATGAAAAATGATGACCCGTGACCTGTCGAAGCTTCTCCAGAAGGTCTGAAATGGTAATGTTTTAATGTTAAATTTTTTGACTGTAAATGTGTATTGCATGTGAATTATCACTCTTGGAACTAAAATAAGTGTGTTTAGAGTCGTTTTAATGCCTGAAATTGGTCGAAATAGAAGCTTCTAGTAGGAGAAAAAGTCCGTAAAAATGGCAATTTTGGTCACATTGAGGCTTTAAAAAGTAGTTATTCAACATGAGGCACAATCCAAATGATATTTTGAATCAATTTTTCTAAAGTCCCAAAAATCAATTTTCTTATGAAAAACGATGACCCGTGGGGCCGTGACCTGTCGAACTTTCTCCAGATGGTTAGAAATGGTAATTTTTTAATGTTTAATTTTTTGACTGTATGCTATTAATTTCTATTTGTCGAAATAGAAGCTTCTAGTAGGAGAAAAAGTCTGTAAAAATGGCAATTTTGGTCACATTGAGGCTTTACAAAATAGTTATTCAACATGAGGCACAATCCAAATGACATTTTGAATCAGTTTTTCTAAAGTCCAAAAAATCAATTTTCTGATGAAGAATGATGACCCGTGACCTGTCGAAGCTTCTCCAGAAGGTCGGAAATGGTAATGTTTTAATGTTTAATTTTTTGACTGTAAATGACTATTGCATGTGAATTATCACTCTTGGAACTAAAATAAGTGTGTTTAGAGTCATTTTAATGCCTGAAATTGGTCGAAATAGAAGCTTCTAGTAGGAGAAAAAGTCTGTAAATATGGCAATTTTGGTCACATTGAGGCTTTACAAAATAGTTATTCAACATGAGGCACAATCCAAATGACATTTTGAATCAATTTTTCTAAAGTCCAAAAAATCAATTTTTTGATGAAAAACGATGACCCGTGACCTGTCGAACTTTTTCCAGATGGTCAGAAAAGGTAATTTTTTTATGTTTAATTGTTTGACTGTAAATCACTATTGCATGTGAATTATCACTCTTGGAACTAAAATAAGTGTCTTTAGAGTCATTTTAATGCCTGAAATTAGTCATAATAGAAGCTTCTGAGAAGGAGAAAAAGTCTGTAAAAATGGCAATTTTGGTCACATCGAGGCTTTAAAAAGTAGTTATTCAACATGAGGCACAATTCAAATGATATTTTGAATCAATTTTTCTAGAGACCAAAACATCAAATTTCTGATGAAAAACGATGACCCGTGACCTGTTGAACTTTCTTCAGATGGTCAGAAATGGTAATTTTTTAATGTTTAATTTTTTGACTGTAAATGACTATTGCATGTGAATTATCACTATTGGAACTAAAATTAGTGTGTTTAGAGTCATTTTAATGCCTGAAATTTTTCGAAATAGAAGCTTCTAGTAGGAGAAAAAGTCTGTAAAAATTGTAATTTTGGTCACATTGAGGCTTTAAAAAGTATTTATTCAACATGATGCACAATCCAAATGATATTTTGAATCAATTTTTCTAAAGTCCAAAAAATCCATTTTCTGATGAAGAATGATGACCCGTGACCTGTCGAAGCTTCTCCTGAAGGTCGGAAATGGTAATGTTTTAATGTTTAATTTTTTGACTGTAAATGACTATTGCATGTGAATTATCACTCTTGGAACTAAAATAAGTGTGTTTAGAGTCATTTTAATGCCTGAAATTGGTCAAAATAGAAGCTTCTAGTAGGAGAAAAAGTCTGTAAAAATGGCAATTTTGGTCACATTAAGGCTTTACAAAATAGTTATTCAACAAGAGGCACAATCCAAATGACATTTTGAATCGATTTTTCTAAAGTCCAAAAAATCCAGTTTCTGATGAAAAACGATGACCCGTGACCTGTCGAACTTTCTCCAGATGGTCAGAAATGGTAATTTTTTAATGTTTAATTTTTTGACTGTAAATGACTATTGCATGTGAATTATCACTCTTGGAACTAAAATAAGTGTGTTTAGAGTCATTTTAATGCCTGAAATTAGTTATAATAGAAGCTTCTGAGAAGGAGAAAAAGTCTGTAAAAAAAAGGCAATTTTGGTCACATCGAGGCTTTAAAAAGTAGTTATTCAACATGAGGCACAATTCAAATGATATTTTGAATCAATTTTTCTAGAGACCTGTCGAACTTTCTCCAGATGGTCAGAAATTGTAATTTTTTTATGTTTAATTTTTTGACTGTAAGTGACTATTGCATGTGAATTATCACTTTTGGAACTAAAATAAGTGTGTTTAGAGTCATTTTAATGCCTGAAATTGGTCGAAATAGAAGCTTCTAGTAGAGGAAAAAGTATGTAAAAATGGCAATTTTGGTCACATTGAGGCTTTACAAAAACGTTATTCAACATGAGGCACAATCCAAATGACATTTTGAATCAGTTTTTCTAAAGTCCAAAAAACTCAATTTTTTGATGAGAAACGATGACCCGTGACCTGTCGAACTTTTTCCAGATGGTCAGAAAAGGTAATTTTTTTATGTTTAATTGTTTGACTGTAAATCACTATTGCATGTGAATTATCACTCTTGGAACTAAAATAAGTGTCTTTAGAGTCATTTTAATGCCTGAAATTAGTCATAATAGAAGCTTCTGAGAAGGAGAAAAAGTCTGTAAAAATGGCAATTTTGGTCACATCGAGGCTTTAAAAAGTAGTTATTCAACATGAGGCACAATTCAAATGATATTTTGAATCAATTTTTCTAAAGTCCCAAAAATCAATTTTCTTATGAAAAACAATGACCCGTGGGGCCGTGACCTGTCGAACTTTCTCCAGATGGTTAGAAATGGTAATTTTTTAATGTTTAATTTTTTGACTGTAAATGACTATTGCATGTGAATTATCACTTTTGGAACTAAAATAAGTGTGATTAGAGTCATTTTAATGCCTGAAATTGGTCGAAATAGAAGCTTCTAGTAGAGGAAAAAGTATGTAAAAATGGCAATTTTGGTCACATTGAGGCTTTACAAAATAGTTATTCAACATGAGGCACAATCCAAATGACATTTTGAATCAGTTTTTCTAAAGTCCAAAAAATCAATTTTCTGATGAAGAATGATGACCCGTGACCTGTCGAAGCTTCTCCAGAAGGTCGGAAATGGTAATTTTTTAATGTTTAATTTTTTGACTGTAAATGACTATTGCATGTGAATTATCACTCTTGGAACTAAAATAAGTGTGTTTAGAGTCATTTTAATGCCTGAAATTGGTCGAAATTGAAGCTTCTAGTAGGAGAAAAAGTCTGTAAATATGGCAATTTTGGTCACATTGAGGCTTTACAAAATAGTTATTCAACAAGAGGCACAATCCAAATGACATTTTGAATCAATTTTTCTAAAGTCCAAAAAATCAATTTTCTGATGAAAAACGATGACCGGTGACCTGTCGAACTTTCTCCAGATGGTCAGAAATGGTAATTTTTTAATGTTTAATTTTTTGACTGTAAATGACTATTGCATGTGAATTATCACTCTTGGAACTAAAATAAGTGTGTTTAGAGTCATTTTAATGCCTGAAATTAGTTATAATATAAGCTTCGGAGAAGGAGAAAAAGTCTGTAAAAAAAAGGCAATTTTGGTCACATCGAGGCTTTAAAAAGTAGTTATTCAACATGAGGCACAATTCAAATGATATTTTGAATCAATATTTCTAGAGACCTGTCGAACTTTCTCCAGATGGTCAGAAATTGTAATTTTTTTATGTTTAATTTTTTGACTGTAAGTGACTAATGCATGTGAATTATCACTTTTGGAACTAAAATACGTGTGTTTAGAGTCATTTTAATGCCTGAAATTGGTCGAAATAGAAGCTTCTAGTAGGAGAAAAAGTCTGTAAAAATGGCAATTTTGGTCACATTGAGGCTTTACAAAAACGTTATTCAACATGAGGCACAATCCAAATGACATTTTGAATCAGTTTTTCTAAAGTCCAAAAAATCAATTTTTTGATGAAAAACGATGACCCGTGACCTGTCGAACTTTTTCCAGATGGTGAGAAAAGGTAATTTTTTTATGTTTAATTGTTTGACTGTAAATCACTATTGCATGTGAATTATCACTCTTGGAACTAAAATAAGTGTCTTTAGAGTCATTTTAATGCCTGAAATTAGTCATAATAGAAGCTTCTGAGAAGGAGAAAAAGTCTGTAAAAATGGCAATTTTGGTCACATCGAGGCTTTAAAAAGTAGTTATTCAACATGAGGCACAATTCAAATGATATTTTGAATCAATTTTTCTAGAGACCAAAACATCAAATTTCTGATGAAAAACGATGACCCGTGACCTGTTGAACTTTCTCCAGATGGTCAGAAATGGTAATTTTTTAATGTTTAATTTTTTGACTGTAAATGACTATTGCATGTGAATTATCACTATTGGAACTAAAATTAGTGTGTTTAGAGTCATTTTAATGCCTGAAATTTTTCGAAATAGAAGCTTCTAGTAGGAGAAAAAGTCTGTAAAAATTGTAATTTTGGTCACATTGAGGCTTTAAAAAGTATTTATTCAACATGATGCACAATCCAAATGATATTTTGAATCAATTTTTCTAAAGTCCAAAAAATCCATTTTCTGATGAAGAATGATGACCAGTGACCTGTCGAAGCTTCTCCAGAAGGTCGGAAATGGTAATGTTTTAATGTTTAATTTTTTGACTGTAAATGACTATTGCATGTGAATTATCACTCTTGGAACTAAAATAAGTGTGTTTAGAGTCATTTTAATGCCTGAAATTGGTCAAAATAGCAGCTTCTAGTAGGAGAAAAAGTCTGTAAAAATGGCAATTTTGGTCACATCGAGGCTTTAAAAAGTAGTTATTCAACATGAGGCACAATTCAAATGATATTTTGAATCAATTTTTCTAGAGACCAAAACATCAAATTTCTGATGAAAAACGATGACCCGTTACCTGTTGAACTTTCTCCAGATGGTCAGAAATGGTAATTTTTTAATGTTTAATTTTTTGACTGTAAATGACTATTGCATGTGAATTATCACTATTGGAACTAAAATTAGTGTGTTTAGAGTCATTTTAATGCCTGAAATTGTTCGAAATAGAAGCTTCTAGTAGGAGAAAAAGTCTGTAAAAATGGCAATTTTGGTCACATTGAGACTTTACAAAATAGTTATTCAACAAGAGGCACAATCCAAATGACATTTTGAATCAATTTTTCTAAAGTCCAAAAAATCCATTTTCTGATGAAAAACGATGACCCGTGACCTGTCGAACTTTCTCCAGATGGTCAGAAATGGTAATTTTTTAATGTTTAATTTTTTTACTGTAAATGACTATTGCATGTGAATTATCACTCTTGGAACTAAAATAAGTGTGTTTAGAGTCATTTTAATGCCTGAAATTAGTTTTAATAGAAGCTCCCGAGAAGGAGAAAAAGTCTGTAAAAAAAAGGCAATTTTGTTCACATCGAGGCTTTAAAAAGTAGTTATTCAACATGAGGCACAATTCAAATGATATTTTGAATCAATTTTTCTAGAGACCTGTCGAACTTTCTCCAGATGGTCAGAAATTGTAATTTTTTTATGTTTACTTTTTTGACTGTAAGTGACTATTGCATGTGAATTATCACTTTTGGAACTAAAATAAGTGTGTTTATAGTCATTTTAATGCCTGAAATTAGTCGAAATAGAAGCTTCTAGTAGGAGAAAAAGTCTGTAAAAATTGCAATTTTGGTCACATCTAGGCTTGAAAAAGTAGTTATTCAACATGAGGCACAATCCAAATGACATTTTGAAACAATTTTTCTAAAGTCCAAAAAAATCAATTTTTTGATGAAAAACGATGACCCGTGACCTGTCGAACTTTCTCCAGATGGTCAGAAATGGCAATTTTTTAATGTTGAATTTTTTTACTGTAAATGACTATTGCATGTGAAATATTGCTTTTGGAACTAAAATAAGTGTGTTTAGAGTCATTTTAATGCCTGAAATTGGTTGAAGTAGAAGCTTCTAGTAGGAGAAAAAGTCTGTAATAATTGCAATTTTGGTCACATTGAGGCTTTACAAAATAGTTATTCAACATGAGGCACAATCCAAATGACATTTTGAATCAATTTTTTTAAAGTCCAAAAAATCCATTTTCTGATGAAAAATGATGACCCGTGACCTGTCGAAGCTTCTCCAGAAGGTCTGAAATGGTAATGTTTTAATGTTTAATTTTTTGACTGTAAATGTCTATTGCATGTGAATTATCACTCTTGGAACTAAAATAAGTGTGTTTAGAGTCGTTTTAATGCCTGAAATTGGTCGAAATAGAAGCTTCTGAGAAGGAGAAAAAGTCTGTAAAAATGGCAATTTTGGTCACATTGAGGCTTTAAAAAGTTGGTATTCAACATGAGGCACAATCCAAATTATATTTTGAATCAATTTCTCTAAAGTCCAAAAAATCAATTTTCTGATGAAAAATGATGACCCGTGACCTGTCGAAGCTTCTCCAGATGGTCAGAAATGGTAATTTTTTAATGTTTTATTTTGTGACTGTAAATGACTATTGCATGTGAATTATCACTTTTGGAACTAAAATAAGTGTGTTTAGAGTCATTTTAATGCCTGAAATTTGTCGAAATAGAAGCTTCTAGTAGGAGAAAAAATCTGTAAAAATGGCAATTTTGGTCACATCGAGGCTTTAAAAAGTAGTTTTCAACATGAGGCACAATTGAAATGATATTTTGAATCAATTTTTCTAGAGACCAAAAAATCAAATTTCTGATGAAAATCAATGACCCGTGACCTGTTGAACATTCTCCAGATGGTCAGAAATGGTAATTTTTTAATGTTGAATTTTTTGACTGTAAATGACTATTGCATGTGAATAATCACTTTTGGAACTAAAATTAGTGTGTTTAGAGTCATTTTAATGCCTGAATTTTGTCGAAATAGAAGCTTCTAGTAGGAGAAAAAGTCTGTAAAAATGGCAATTTTGGTCACATTGAGGCTTTACAAAATAGTTATTCAACATGAGGCACAATCCAAATGACATTTTGAATAAATTTTTCTTAAGTCCAAAAAATCAATTTTCTGATGAAAAACGATGACCGGTGACCTGTCGAACTTTCTCCAGATGGTCAGAAATTGTAATTTTTTTATGTTTAATTGTTTGACTGTAAATCACTATTGCATGTGAATTATCACTCTTGGAACTAAAATAAGTGTGTTTAGAGTCATTTTAATGCCTGAAATTAGTCATAATAGAAGCTTCTGAGAAGGAGAAAACGTCTGTAAAAATGGCAATTTTGGTCACATCGAGGCTTTAAAAAGTAGTTATTCAACATGAGGCACAATTCAAATGATATTTTGAATCAATTTTTCTAGAGACCAAAACATCAAATTTCTGATGAAAAACAATGACCCGTGACCTGTTGAACTTTCTCCAGATGGTCAGAAATGGTAATTTTTTAATGTTTAATTTTTTGACTGTAAATGACTATTGCATGTGAATTATCACTCTTGGAACTAAAATAAGTGTGTTTAGAGTCATTTTAATGCCTGAAATTAGATATAATAGAAGCTTCTGAGAAGGAGAAAAAGTCTGTAAAAAAAAAAGGCAATTTTGGTCACATCGAGGCTTTAAAAAGTAGTTATTCAACATGAGGCACAATTCAAATGATATTTTGAATCAATTTGTCTAGAGACCTGTTGAACATTCTCCAGATGGTCAGAAATGGTAATTTTTTAATGTTGAATTTTTTGACTGTAAATGACTATTGCATGTGAATAATCACTTTTGGAACTAAAATTAGTGTGTTTAGAGTCATTTTAATGCCTGAATTTTGTCGAAATAGAAGCTTCTAGTAGGAGAAAAAGTCTGTAAAAATGGCAATTTTGGTCACATTGAGGCTTTACAAAATAGTTATTCAACATGAGGCACAATCCAAATGACATTTTGAATAAATTTTTCTTAAGTCCAAAAAGTTCAATTTTCTGATGAAAATCAATGACCCGTGACCTGTCGAACTTTCTCCAGATGGTCAGAAATTGTAATTTTTTTATGTTTAATTGTTTGACTGTAAATCACTATTGCATGTGAATTATCACTCTTGGAACTAAAATAAGTGTGTTTAGAGTCATTTTAATGCCTGAAATTAGTCATAATAGAAGCTTCTGAGAAGGAGAAAAAGTCTGTAAAAATGGCAATTTTGGTCACATCGAGGCTTTAAAAAGTAGTTATTCAACATGAGGCACAATTCAAATGATATTTTGAATCAATTTTTTTAGAGACCAAAACATCAAATTTCTGATGAAAAACAATGACCCGTGACCTGTTGAACTTTCTCCAGATGGTCAGAAATGGTAATTTTTTAATGTTTAATTTTTTGACTGTAAATGACTATTGCATGTGAATTATCACTCTTGGAACTAAAATAAGTGTGTTTAGAGTCATTTTAATGCCTGAAATTAGATATAATAGAAGCTTCTGAGAAGGAGAAAAAGTCTGTAAAAAAAAAAAAGGCAATTTTGGTCACATCGAGGCTTTAAAAAGTAGTTATTCAACATGAGGCACAATTCAAATGATATTTTGAATCAATTTGTCTAGAGACCTGTCGAACTTTCTCCAGATGGTCAGAAATTGTAATTTTTTTATGTTTAATTTTTTGACTGTAAATGTCTATTGCATGTGAATTATCACTTTTGGAACTAAAATAAGTGTGTTTAGAGTCATTTTAATGCCTGAAATTTGTCGAAATAGAAGCTTCTAGTAGGAGAAAAAGTCTGTAAAAATTGCAATTTTGGTCACATCGAGGCTTGAAAAAGTAGTTATTCAACATGAGGCACAATTCAAATGATATTTTGAATCAATTTTTCTAGAGACCAAAACATCAAATTTCTGATGAAAAACGATGACCCGTGACCTGTTGAACATTCTCCAGATGGTCAGAAATGGTAATTTTTTAATGTTTAATTTTTTGAGTGTAAATGACTATTGCATGTGAATTATCACTTTTGGAACTAAAATTAGTGTGTTTAGAGTCATTTTAATGCCTGAAAATTTGTCGAAATAGAAGCTTCTAGTAGGAGAAAAAGTCTGTAAAAATGGCAATTTTGGTCACATCGAGGCTTTAAAAAGTAGTTTTCAACATGAGGCACAATTCAAATGATATTTTGAATCAATTTTTCTAGAGACCAAAAAATCAAATTTCTGATGAAAATCAATGACCCGTGACCTGTTGAACATTCTCCAGATGGTCAGAAATGGTAATTTTTTAATGTTGAATTTTTTGACTGTAAATGACTATTGCATGTGAATAATCACTTTTGGAACTAAAATTAGTGTGTTTAGAGTCATTTTAATGCCTGAATTTTGTCGAAATAGAAGCTTCTAGTAGGAGAAAAAGTCTGTAAAAATGGCAATTTTGGTCACATTGAGGCTTTACAAAATAGTTATTCAACATGAGGCACAATCCAAATGACATTTTGAATAAATTTTTCTTAAGTCCAAAAAGTTCAATTTTCTGATGAAAATCAATGACCCGTGACCTCTCGAACTTTCTCCAGATGGTCAGAAATTGTAATTTTTTTATGTTTAATTGTTTGACTGTAAATCACTATTGCATGTGAATTATCACTCTTGGAACTAAAATAGGTGTGTTTAGAGTCATTTTAATGCCTGAAATTAGTCATAATAGAAGCTTCTGAGGAGAAAAAGTCTGTAAAAATTGCAATTTTGGTCACATCTAGGCTTTAAAAAGTAGTTATTCAACATGAGGCACAATTCAAATGATATTTTGAATCAATTTTTCTAGAGACCAAAACATCAAATTTCTGATGAAAAACAATGACCCGTGACCTGTTGAACTTTCTCCAGATGGTCAGAAATGGTAATTTTTTAATGTTTAATTTTTTGACTGTAAATGACTATTGCATGTGAATTATCACTCTTGGAACTAAAATAAGTGTGTTTAGAGTCATTTTAATGCCTGAAATTAGATATAATAGAAGCTTCTGAGAAGGAGAAAAAGTCTGTAAAAAAAAAAGGCAATTTTGGTCACATCGAGGCTTTAAAAAGTAGTTATTCAACATGAGGCACAATTCAAATGATATTTTGAATCAATTTGTCTAGAGACCTGTTGAACATTCTCCAGATGGTCAGAAATGGTAATTTTTTAATGTTGAATTTTTTGACTGTAAATGACTATTGCATGTGAATAATCACTTTTGGAACTAAAATTAGTGTGTTTAGAGTCATTTTAATGCCTGAATTTTGTCGAAATAGAAGCTTCTAGTAGGAGAAAAAGTCTGTAAAAATGGCAATTTTGGTCACATTGAGGCTTTACAAAATAGTTATTCAACATGAGGCACAATCCAAATGACATTTTGAATAAATTTTTCTTAAGTCCAAAAAGTTCAATTTTCTGATGAAAATCAATGACCCGTGACCTGTCGAACTTTCTCCAGATGGTCAGAAATTGTAATTTTTTTATGTTTAATTGTTTGACTGTAAATCACTATTGCATGTGAATTATCACTCTTGGAACTAAAATAAGTGTGTTTAGAGTCATTTTAATGCCTGAAATTAGTCATAATAGAAGCTTCTGAGAAGGAGAAAAAGTCTGTAAAAATGGCAATTTTGGTCACATCGAGGCTTTAAAAAGTAGTTATTCAACATGAGGCACAATTCAAATGATATTTTGAATCAATTTTTTTAGAGACCAAAACATCAAATTTCTGATGAAAAACAATGACCCGTGACCTGTTGAACTTTCTCCAGATGGTCAGAAATGGTAATTTTTTAATGTTTAATTTTTTGACTGTAAATGACTATTGCATGTGAATTATCACTCTTGGAACTAAAATAAGTGTGTTTAGAGTCATTTTAATGCCTGAAATTAGATATAATAGAAGCTTCTGAGAAGGAGAAAAAGTCTGTAAAAAAAAAAAAGGCAATTTTGGTCACATCGAGGCTTTAAAAAGTAGTTATTCAACATGAGGCACAATTCAAATGATATTTTGAATCAATTTGTCTAGAGACCTGTCGAACTTTCTCCAGATGGTCAGAAATTGTAATTTTTTTATGTTTAATTTTTTGACTGTAAATGTCTATTGCATGTGAATTATCACTTTTGGAACTAAAATAAGTGTGTTTAGAGTCATTTTAATGCCTGAAATTTGTCGAAATAGAAGCTTCTAGTAGGAGAAAAAGTCTGTAAAAATTGCAATTTTGGTCACATCGAGGCTTGAAAAAGTAGTTATTCAACATGAGGCACAATTCAAATGATATTTTGAATCAATTTTTCTAGAGACCAAAACATCAAATTTCTGATGAAAAACGATGACCCGTGACCTGTTGAACATTCTCCAGATGGTCAGAAATGGTAATTTTTTAATGTTTAATTTTTTGAGTGTAAATGACTATTGCATGTGAATTATCACTTTTGGAACTAAAATTAGTGTGTTTAGAGTCATTTTAATGCCTGAAAATTTGTCGAAATAGAAGCTTCTAGTAGGAGAAAAAGTCTGTAAAAATGGCAATTTTGGTCACATCGAGGCTTTAAAAAGTAGTTTTCAACATGAGGCACAATTCAAATGATATTTTGAATCAATTTTTCTAGAGACCAAAAAATCAAATTTCTGATGAAAATCAATGAGCCGTGACCTGTTGAACATTCTCCAGATGGTCAGAAATGGTAATTTTTTAATGTTGAATTTTTTGACTGTAAATGACTATTGCATGTGAATAATCACTTTTGGAACTAAAATTAGTGTGTTTAGAGTCATTTTAATGCCTGAATTTTGTCGAAATAGAAGCTTCTAGTAGGAGAAAAAGTCTGTAAAAATGGCAATTTTGGTCACATTGAGGCTTTACAAAATAGTTATTCAACATGAGGCACAATCCAAATGACATTTTGAATAAATTTTTCTTAAGTCCAAAAAGTTAAATTTTCTGATGAAAATCAATGACCCGTGACCTCTCGAACTTTCTCCAGATGGTCAGAAATTGTAATTTTTTTATGTTTAATTGTTTGACTGTAAATCACTATTGCATGTGAATTATCACTCTTGGAACTAAAATAGGTGTGTTTAGAGTCATTTTAATGCCTGAAATTAGTCATAATAGAAGCTTCTGAGGAGAAAAAGTCTGTAAAAATTGCAATTTTGGTCACATCTAGGCTTGAAAAAGTAGTTATTCAACATGAGGCACAATCCAAATGACATTTTGAAACAATTTTTCTAAAGTCCAAAAAAATCAATTTTTTGATGAAAAACGATGACCCGTGACCTGTCGAACTTTCTCCAGATGGTCAGAAATGGCAATTTTTTAATGTTGAATTTTTTTACTGTAAATGACAATTGCATGTGAAATATTGCTTTTGGAACTAAAATAAGTGTGTTTAGAGTCATTTTAATGCCTGAAATTGGTTGAAGTAGAAGCTTCTAGTAGGAGAAAAAGTCTGTAATAATTGCAATTTTGGTCACATTGAGGCTTTACAAAATAGTTATTCAACATGAGGCACAATCCAAATGACATTTTGAATCAATTTTTTTAAAATCCAAAAAATCCATTTTCTGATGAAAAATGATGACCCGTGACCTGTCGAAGCTTCTCCAGAAGGTCTGAAATGGTAATGTTTTAATGTTTAATTTTTTGACTGTAAATGTCTATTGCATGTGAATTATCACTCTTGGAACTAAAATAAGTGTGTTTAGAGTCGTTTTAATGCCTGAAATTGGTCGAAATAGAAGCTTCTGAGAAGGAGAAAAAGTCTGTAAAAATGGCAATTTTGGTCACATTGAGGCTTTAAAAAGTTGGTATTCAACATGAGGCACAATCCAAATTATATTTTGAATCAATTTCTCTAATGTCCAAAAAATCAATTTTCTGATGAAAAATGATGACCCGTGACCTGTCGAAGCTTCTCCAGATGGTCAGAAATGGTAATTTTTTAATGTTTTATTTTGTGACTGTAAATGACTATTGCATGTGAATTATCACTTTTGGAACTAAAATAAGTGTGTTTAGAGTCATTTTAATGCCTGAAATTTGTCGAAATAGAAGCTTCTAGTAGGAGAAAAAATCTGTAAAAATGGCAATTTTGGTCACATCGAGGCTTTAAAAAGTAGTTTTCAACATGAGGCACAATTGAAATGATATTTTGAATCAATTTTTCTAGAGACCAAAAAATCAAATTTCTGATGAAAATCAATGACCCGTGACCTGTTGAACATTCTCCAGATGGTCAGAAATGGTAATTTTTTAATGTTGAATTTTTTGACTGTAAATGACTATTGCATGTGAATAATCACTTTTGGAACTAAAATTAGTGTGTTTAGAGTCATTTTAATGCCTGAATTTTGTCGAAATAGAAGCTTCTAGTAGGAGAAAAAGTCTGTAAAAATGGCAATTTTGGTCACATTGAGGCTTTACAAAATAGTTATTCAACATGAGGCACAATCCAAATGACATTTTGAATAAATTTTTCTTAAGTCCAAAAAGTTCAATTTTCTGATGAAAATCAATGACCCGTGACCTGTCGAACTTTCTCCAGATGGTCAGAAATTGTAATTTTTTTATGTTTAATTGTTTGACTGTAAATCACTATTGCATGTGAATTATCACTCTTGGAACTAAAATAAGTGTGTTTAGAGTCATTTTAATGCCTGAAATTAGTCATAATAGAAGCTTCTGAGAAGGAGAAAAAGTCTGTAAAAATGGCAATTTTGGTCACATCGAGGCTTTAAAAAGTAGTTATTCAACATGAGGCACAATTCAAATGATATTTTGAATCAATTTTTCTAGAGACCAAAACATCAAATTTCTGATGAAAAACAATGACCCGTGACCTGTTGAACTTTCTCCAGATGGTCAGAAATGGTAATTTTTTAATGTTTAATTTTTTGACTGTAAATGACTATTGCATGTGAATTATCACTCTTGGAACTAAAATAAGTGTGTTTAGAGTCATTTTAATGCCTGAAATTAGATATAATAGAAGCTTCTGAGAAGGAGAAAAAGTCTGTAAAAAAAAAAGGCAATTTTGGTCACATCGAGGCTTTAAAAAGTAGTTATTCAACATGAGGCACAATTCAAATGATATTTTGAATCAATTTGTCTAGAGACCTGTTGAACATTCTCCAGATGGTCAGAAATGGTAATTTTTTAATGTTGAATTTTTTGACTGTAAATGACTATTGCATGTGAATAATCACTTTTGGAACTAAAATTAGTGTGTTTAGAGTCATTTTAATGCCTGAATTTTGTCGAAATAGAAGCTTCTAGTAGGAGAAAAAGTCTGTAAAAATGGCAATTTTGGTCACATTGAGGCTTTACAAAATAGTTATTCAACATGAGGCACAATCCAAATGACATTTTGAATAAATTTTTCTTAAGTCCAAAAAGTTCAATTTTCTGATGAAAATCAATGACCCGTGACCTGTCGAACTTTCTCCAGATGGTCAGAAATTGTAATTTTTTTATGTTTAATTGTTTGACTGTAAATCACTATTGCATGTGAATTATCACTCTTGGAACTAAAATAAGTGTGTTTAGAGTCATTTTAATGCCTGAAATTAGTCATAATAGAAGCTTCTGAGAAGGAGAAAAAGTCTGTAAAAATGGCAATTTTGGTCACATCGAGGCTTTAAAAAGTAGTTATTCAACATGAGGCACAATTCAAATGATATTTTGAATCAATTTTTTTAGAGACCAAAACATCAAATTTCTGATGAAAAACAATGACCCGTGACCTGTTGAACTTTCTCCAGATGGTCAGAAATGGTAATTTTTTAATGTTTAATTTTTTGACTGTAAATGACTATTGCATGTGAATTATCACTCTTGGAACTAAAATAAGTGTGTTTAGAGTCATTTTAATGCCTGAATTTTGTCGAAATAGAAGCTTCTAGTAGGAGAAAAAGTCTGTAAAAATGGCAATTTTGGTCACATTGAGGCTTTACAAAATAGTTATTCAACATGAGGCACAATCCAAATGACATTTTGAATAAATTTTTCTTAAGTCCAAAAAGTTCAATTTTCTGATGAAAATCAATGACCCGTGACCTGTCGAACTTTCTCCAGATGGTCAGAAATTGTAATTTTTTTATGTTTAATTGTTTGACTGTAAATCACTATTGCATGTGAATTATCACTCTTGGAACTAAAATAAGTGTGTTTAGAGTCATTTTAATGCCTGAAATTAGTCATAATAGAAGCTTCTGAGAAGGAGAAAAAGTCTGTAAAAATGGCAATTTTGGTCACATCGAGGCTTTAAAAAGTAGTTATTCAACATGAGGCACAATTCAAATGATATTTTGAATCAATTTTTTTAGAGACCAAAACATCAAATTTCTGATGAAAAACAATGACCCGTGACCTGTTGAACTTTCTCCAGATGGTCAGAAATGGTAATTTTTTAATGTTTAATTTTTTGACTGTAAATGACTATTGCATGTGAATTATCACTCTTGGAACTAAAATAAGTGTGTTTAGAGTCATTTTAATGCCTGAAATTAGATATAATAGAAGCTTCTGAGAAGGAGAAAAAGTCTGTAAAAAAAAAAAAGGCAATTTTGGTCACATCGAGGCTTTAAAAAGTAGTTATTCAACATGAGGCACAATTCAAATGATATTTTGAATCAATTTGTCTAGAGACCTGTCGAACTTTCTCCAGATGGTCAGAAATTGTAATTTTTTTATGTTTAATTTTTTGACTGTAAATGTCTATTGCATGTGAATTATCACTTTTGGAACTAAAATAAGTGTGTTTAGAGTCATTTTAATGCCTGAAATTTGTCGAAATAGAAGCTTCTAGTAGGAGAAAAAGTCTGTAAAAATTGCAATTTTGGTCACATCGAGGCTTGAAAAAGTAGTTATTCAACATGAGGCACAATTCAAATGATATTTTGAATCAATTTTTCTAGAGACCAAAACATCAAATTTCTGATGAAAAACGATGACCCGTGACCTGTTGAACATTCTCCAGATGGTCAGAAATGGTAATTTTTTAATGTTTAATTTTTTGAGTGTAAATGACTATTGCATGTGAATTATCACTTTTGGAACTAAAATTAGTGTGTTTAGAGTCATTTTAATGCCTGAAATTTGTCGAAATAGAAGCTTCTAGTAGGAGAAAAAGTCTGTAAAAATGGCAATTTTGGTCACATCGAGGCTTTAAAAAGTAGTTTTCAACATGAGGCACAATTCAAATGATATTTTGAATCAATTTTTCTAGAGACCAAAAAATCAAATTTCTGATGAAAATCAATGACCCGTGACCTGTTGAACATTCTCCAGATGGTCAGAAATGGTAATTTTTTAATGTTGAATTTTTTGACTGTAAATGACTATTGCATGTGAATAATCACTTTTGGAACTAAAATTAGTGTGTTTAGAGTCATTTTAATGCCTGAATTTTGTCGAAATAGAAGCTTCTAGTAGGAGAAAAAGTCTGTAAAAATGGCAATTTTGGTCACATTGAGGCTTTACAAAATAGTTATTCAACATGAGGCACAATCCAAATGACATTTTGAATAAATTTTTCTTAAGTCCAAAAAGTTCAATTTTCTGATGAAAATCAATGACCCGTGACCTCTCGAACTTTCTCCAGATGGTCAGAAATTGTAATTTTTTTATGTTTAATTGTTTGACTGTAAATCACTATTGCATGTGAATTATCACTCTTGGAACTAAAATAGGTGTGTTTAGAGTCATTTTAATGCCTGAAATTAGTCATAATAGAAGCTTCTGAGGAGAAAAAGTCTGTAAAAATGGCAATTTTGGTCACATCGAGGCTTTAAAAAGTAGTTATTCAACATGAGGCACAATTCAAATGATATTTTGAATCAATTTTTCTAGAGACCAAAACATCAAATTTCTGATGAAAAACAATGACCCGTGACCTGTTGAACTTTCTCCAGATGGTCAGAAATGGTAATTTTTTAATGTTTAATTTTTTGACTGTAAATGACTATTGCATGTGAATTATCACTCTTGGAACTAAAATAAGTGTGTTTAGAGTCATTTTAATGCCTGAAATTAGATATAATAGAAGCTTCTGAGAAGGAGAAAAAGTCTGTAAAAAAAAAGGCAATTTTGGTCACATCGAGGCTTTAAAAAGTAGTTATTCAACATGAGGCACAATTCAAATGATATTTTGAATCAATTTGTCTAGAGACCTGTCGAACTTTCTCCAGATGGTCAGAAATTGTAATTTTTTTATGTTTAATTTTTTGACTGTAAATGTCTATTGCATGTGAATTATCACTTTTGGAACTAAAATAAGTGTGTTTAGAGTCATTTTAATGCCTGAAATTTGTCGAAATAGAAGCTTTTAGTAGGAGAAAAAGTCTGTAAAAATGTTCATTTTGGTCACATTGAGGCTTTAAAAAGTCGTTATTCAACATGAGGCACAATCCAAATGACATTTTGAAACAATTTTTCTAAAGTCCAAAAAAATCAATTTTTTGATGAAAAACGATGACCCGTGACCTGTCAAACTTTCTCCAGATGGTCAGAAATGGCAATTTTTTAATGTTGAATTTTTTTACTGTAAATGACTATTGCATGTGAAATATTGCTTTTAGAACTAAAATAAGTGTGTTTAGAGTCATTTTAATGCCTGAAATTGGTTGAAGTAGAAGCTTCTAGTAGGAGAAAAAGTCTGTAATAATTGCAATTTTGGTCACATTGAGGCTTTACAAAATAGTTATTCAACATGAGGCACAATCCAAATGACATTTTGAATCAATTTTTCTAAAGTCCAAAAAATCCATTTTCTGATGAAAAATGATGACCCGTGACCTGTCGAAGCTTCTCCAGAAGGTCTGAAATGGTAATGTTTTAATGTTAAATTTTTTGACTGTAAATGTGTATTGCATGTGAATTATCACTCTTGGAACTAAAATAAGTGTGTTTAGAGTCGTTTTAATGCCTGAAATTGGTCGAAATAGAAGCTTCTAGTAGGAGAAAAAGTCCGTAAAAATGGCAATTTTGGTCACATTGAGGCTTTAAAAAGTAGTTATTCAACATGAGGCACAATCCAAATGATATTTTGAATCAATTTTTCTAAAGTCCCAAAAATCAATTTTCTGATGAAAAACGATGACCCGTGGGGCCGTGACCTGTCGAACTTTCTCCAGATGGTTAGAAATGGTAATTTTTTTTTTTTTTTTTTTTTTTGAAACCGTTTATTGCAATTTCAAGTATATACAAGTATGGGCCTACAACCTTCCGGCCGGCCGCTAGAATGACAGGAGCATGTGACATACGTACAAAAAGGCACTTGGCGTAGCAGAGAAGTAAATCAGGAGGTATCAAGGACGTGGGCCACATGACTCTGAGCCCACAATACGGTTTCAGTTTATACGAACACAACAACACAAAAAAAAAAACACACCCGCAAGGCAACCCGCAGTCAAAAGTAACAGTACGTGCACCTCAAATCGGGGACCCCAACCATCCACAGGAATCTAAAGAGGGGAAGGGGAGCAGATCAAGGACTGGGGGAACCCTGTGCCCGGGGCTGGGGGAGGGGGTCAGCTAGGGGGACGGAGCTGGTGAGACAGCAGGCAGCAATGGTGGCTCGCAAATACCCCCGCGGTAGGCGTTCCAGGGGCCCCATACTTTCACCCACGCCCCAGGCTTACCCCTCGCCACATATACCACCTTTTCTCGGAACATGCACCAGTCCATGTGTTCTGTCCAGGCTGACACCGCCGGGGGCCTCTGGGCTCCCCACAGCTGAGCGATGTCACGCTTAGCTACCATATATCCCAGAGTCACCCATCGCGTCTGCGGAACCGAGTAATCATTTGGTTCCCACACATTCAGCAAGCATCTCCTCGCTTCAGGCAACAGCGCGACATGCGTAACCACTCGCAGGACCTCATGCACACCACGCCAGAATCGCTCCACCTTCGGGCATTCCCACAGAATATGCAAAAAGGTCGCCAAAGCACCACACCCACGCTTACACAACCCATCCTCGGTGTAGCCCATACGCAGGAGCCTTGGCCCCGTCATGTAAACCCGGTGGAGTATCTTAAGCTGGACGAAGCGAAGGCGAGCCGGTATGGCCACCTCCTTCGGAGAGGCCACCGCGGAAATCCAGTCCTCGTCGTCCAACTCCAGCCCATCGGCAACCCAAGCCTCGCGGAGGCCAGTCAGCAAGCCCGAGCGGTCATTGATCAATTTCTTGTAAATGAGGGAGATCGTGCTGTCCGGAACGTGGCCGTCTAGCACTCTATCCTCCAGGGGGGAAGACTCCGGGATGGAGGCGACGTCTGGGAAGACGGAGCCCAGTGCGTGACGGACCTGCAAGTACCGAAAGTATTCACTGCCCTGCAGCTGAAACTCCGTCTGCAGCGTCTCGAATGTTTTGAATCCCCCCTCGTCCAGAGATCCCCCACTTTACTGATGCCTATCGTGTCCCACTTCTCGAAGCCCTTCGAGGTCCACAGGGAACCCAACCGCTGCGGCGCATACAACGGTGACGCCCGGGTCAAACGGTCCTTCCACCCCATAGCTGTGTTGGCCGCGTGCCACACTCGCACCATGACACGCGTGGGGCCCGTCAAGCGGGGATCGGGCGCGCCAGAGTAGAGCGCTCGATTGTAATCGCCACCGGGCAGGAGCATCTTGTCCATTTCAAATGCCGGGTTTAAAGCGGGCCCATAGAGGCCGTGATTAATTGCAGCTAGCTGGGAGGCCCAGTAATACCGCTTAATGTCCGGGAGGGCAATCCCCCCGTCGTACCACGGGAGCGTCAACTTCGCCAGGGCTATACGCGGCCTCCCGTCCCAGAAAAGGCGGCGCTGTAGACTCTCCACCTCGCGGAAGTAGCGCGCCGGGACTAAGTCCATAGTATTCTGGAGAGCGTACAGGAAGCGCGGCAGCGACATCATCTTAAACAATGCCGCCCGGCCGAGCGGCGAAAGCGGCAGACGCCGCCAGCGCACGACGTCTTCCTTCAAGCGCCGGAGGGGGGGAAGCAATTTCCGCTCGTAGCGAGCCTCCGGGTCCAGCGTGATATAGACACCCAGGTACCGAAATCCCTGCGAGGCAATCTGGATCGGACAGCCCCGCGGGAGAACGGGAGCCTCCCCGGAAAGCACATAGACACATGATTTAGCCCAGTTGATGACGAGGCCTGAATTACGGCCAAAGGAGCGCAGGACATCAACCAGGACAATCAGTGATTTGCGCGGGGAGGCTAGGTACAAAAGGATATCGTCAGCATAGAGGGACACTCGGTCCTCATACTCGGGGGTCCAACGGAGACCACGGATGGAAGGGTGCCACCGCAGCCACTCCGCCAGGGGTTCCAAGGCCATTGCAAACAGGAGCGGCGACAAGGGGCAACCCTGTCGCGTGCCCCGCCCCAGCGCGAATGGGGCTGAGACTCGTCCATTCACTACCACCTGCGCCAATGGGCCCGAATACAACAATTTGACCCAGCTGATGAACCCCGGCCCAAATCCAAATTTCGCCAGCATCGCCCAAATGTATGGCCATTCGAGCGTATCAAACGCCATGGTGGCATCTAAGGACGCCAAGATGGCCGGCTCCCGCACAAACGGAACACGCGCGAGCACCCCGTGTAAGCGCCGCAGATTAAGGGCCGTGTTGCGATGGGGAATAAAGCCGGACTGGTCTTGGTGGACCAGATCGCCCACCACGCCGACCAGCCGGTTGGCGAGCACCTTGGCGAGGATTTTGGGCTCCGCGTTCAAGAGCGAGATAGGCCGATAGGATGTAACCCGGTCTCGGGGTCTCCCCTCCTTGTGGATCACCACAATTGTAGCCAGACGCTGGTCCGGCGGGAGGGAGCCCCGCAAGTGGGCCGCCAGGAACATCGCGCGGAGGTGGGGTGCCAGTACATCCGGTCGCAGCTTATACAACTCGATAGGGATGCCGTTCGGGCCCATGGCCTTGCCAGATGCGACCGAGCGTATGGCGAGGGCAATTTCGTCCGAGGTGGGAGCAGCATCCAACGACTCCCTGTCCTCCACCGAAAGGGAGGGCAGCGCGATATCCCGAAGCAGGGCATGGGAATCCGCCTCCGAGCAGGGAGAGACCGGGGAATACACCTCGCGGAAATAATCCGCGAAGCAAGAGACAATGTCTTCTGGCTCGGTGACACATACACCATCCATCCTCTCAATCAGCGGGACCACACGACTCGCTCTCTCCTTCTTATCCAACCACGCAATCAATTTACCAGCCTTATCGCCCACATCATACAGTCGCCCCTGTTGCTCTCTACTAAGGCCCCTGGCTGCCTCCGTGACTAGGGCCCTATAGGCCGCCTGCTTAAGATGTAGAGCATGCAGTGCAGCAT
This sequence comes from Triturus cristatus, assembly GCF_964204655.1. NCBI lineage: Eukaryota > Metazoa > Chordata > Amphibia > Caudata > Salamandridae > Triturus > Triturus cristatus. The sequence goes on from NC_140588.1 coordinate 134,817,959, forward strand.
CCGTCGCCCCACTCCCCAGATCACCCTCTAGTTCAGTAATTTCGGCCTCCACCCGGGTCACCTCCTCTTGCTCGCGCCTCCGAGCATGGGATATGAAGGAGAGGGCCTCCCCTCTAAGAACTGTCTTGAAGGTTTCCCACAGGGAGATAGCCGAAGGGACAGACCCTACATTCTCCTCAAAATACCGCTGCAAGGATTTAATCAAGTCAGCACGAATAGTGGGGTCGCGCAGGTACCAGGCATTGATTGGAGCTACCCTTCCCTCCCCCCTCGGGAAGACATCAAAGTGCAACAGGAGCGGGGAGTGATCTGAAATACCCCGCGCCAGAAGGCGCACCTCTCCCACTCTCCCAGCATAGGCGGCAGGGACAAGGATATGATCAAGCCGCGAGAGGCTACCATGGGCACCCGAATGGAAAGTGTACTGCAGCTGCGTGGGATGTTTTAAACGCCAGCAGTCCACCAATCCCAGTGTATCTAAGAGGCCGGACAGCCACGCCTGCGCCCGGGGGAGGTCCCTAGGGGGGTAACGATCCATAGTCCCAGAAGCCACAGCATTGAAGTCCCCCCCAACCACCAGAAGCCCCCCCGGAAGGTCAAGGAGGAGGCGCCCCAGGTCCGCAAAAGTGGTAGACTGTAACCCCGGTGGGACGTACACTGAAACCAAGACAACTACTTTGCCCTCCATTCTCCCCACCAAGGCTGTGTAGCGTCCCCTCTCATCATGGCGCACCTCGTCTATTTCCAGCGGGAGCGAGTTCTTAACCATGATGCCCACCCCCCGTGAGCCAGACGTGAAGCCCGAGTGGGCCACCAGACGATAGCCACGCCGATTCATGGCACAAAAGGAATTACCAATGAGGTGTGTCTCCTGCAGAAAGACCACATCTGGCGAAATTCGTTTCAGATACTGCAGGACCACACCTCGCTTAATCCTATCCCCCAGTCCATTAACGTTCCACGACAACAAAGTCAGATCCCTACCCCCATCACACACAGAAGCCATCATTCGTCCCCCCAAGAGCACCACAAAAACACCAATACAGTAAAGGGTTTGCCTTGCGGAAAAAACGGACAACACCCCACCCCAACCCACCCATCCCAACAAAACTCCCCCCTCCCTGCACCCCTGCATGAGCCCAGACAGCCCCCCCCAAAGTGCAGTGTGCCTGTCGCCCCATAAATGAGAAAACTAACTAGTCCCCCAGAGGAGGAGGGAAAGCCCCCAAGAGACCCCGTACGACCTCCACAGGAGGGGAACTTACAGAATCAGACAATGGTGGCAGCAATGTTGTCCAGAGCAAGGCCTACTATTAGTCCCTCAGTCCTGATCCAGCGAGCCCTCCCCGCCAACCGCGCCCCCCCCACCCCCCCGGCCCCGATCCCCGGGCAAAGTGTCCAACCAGTCCCCGGCCGCCTCAGGACGATCAAAAAAGTGCGTGCGGCCATCCACCTCTACCCTCAACTTCGCTGGAAAAAGCATTGCATACTTGATGTTCAGGTCCCGTAGGCGACGTTTGACTCCGAGAAAACTCAGTCTCTGCTTCTGGACCGCCGGAGTAAAATCAGGATAGAAGTTTACGTCCATATTGTCGAGTCTGACCGGTCCTTGTAGCCTAGAAGTCTGCAGGATAGCGTCTCTGTCCCGAAAGTTGAAAATCCGGGCAATGAGAGGCCTCGGAGGGGCTCCGACCTTAGGTCTTCCTCCGGGGACCCTGTGGGCACGTTCCACCGCAAAGAGTTTACTCAGCCCCCGGGGCTGGAGATGGGTGAGGATCAGGTCCTCCACAAACAGATCCGCCGCCTCCTCCTCACGTCCCTCCGGCACCCCGATAATGCGGACATTGTTCCTCCGGGCCCGACCCTCGGAATCCTCCAGCCGACGATCCATCAGGGCGCTCGCCTGGCCAAGCCGGCGCACCTCCTTTTGGAGGGCCGCCACGTCCGTTGTAAGGCCCGAGGTAGTGTGGGCCAAAGTATCGACCCGGTCATTCGTCTTAGACAGATCGGCCCTCACCAGGCCCACATCCACGAGGACCGAGTCAATCTTCTGCGCCAGAGTGTCGAAGCGCTGGTCCACCGAGGCCTTCATCTCGGCGATGGCGCCCATGACGTCTCGGAGGGTCAGATCCGCGGGCAGAGCAGGAGCATCAGTCGGGCCCGCAGGGGACCCACGCGGCGCCTCTGGAGATCCCTTCTGGAGGGTGTAGCGGTCCATGTTGTTGGACTGATGGGCTGTGCCACGGCGGGTCGATTTCACCTTTGCCCGGTCGCCATCTTGCTTTGTGGACATGGTTCCAGTCCCCAAATCGTGCCAATTTCCTTGAAAGGGGCCGACAAACCAGTTCACGGGCTCCGGGGGGGGGGGGGGCGACCACAGCTCCGCAGGGCGGATCACAGCCGGCGGGCCGGCAGGGCACCCCAACGAGGCCACACCACCGCACACCGCCCCGCAACCCTACCTCGCCTGGCAGCAAGGAGGGCGCAAAAGCGAAAGTGAAAGTGCGGGGTACGCGAGTCGCTCAGCCTTGCCCGCCGCTGTTGTTCACTTTGTCTCCGGATCGCCCCACAACTCCAATCCGGGGGGCAGGCGTGGAGAAGGCCGCAAACCTCAATCGGTGCTCCCGCCGGTGTCCGAGGTCCGATTCGGAAACGGAAAAAGGGTGGCACCTCAGCTCGGGCTCACAAACACAGTCCCCTCGTCTAGGACAGGATATAGTCAGGATTTATGCAGGAGGTCGCGGAGGTCCTCGGGAGCCTCGCACCTACGCGGCCATCTTGGTTGCGCGCTAGATGGTAATTTTTTAATGTTTAATTTTTTGACTGTAAATGACTATTGCATGTGAATTATCACTTTTGGAACTACAATAAGTGTGTTTAGAGTCATTTTAATGCCTGAAATTTGTCGAAATAGAAGCTTCTAGTAGGAGAAAAAGTCTGTAAAAATGGCAATTTTGGTCACATTGAGGCTTTACAAAATAGTTATTCAACATGAGGCACAATCCAAATGACATTTTGAATCAATTTTTTGAAAGTCCCAAAAATCAATTTTCTGATGAAAAACGATGACCCGTGGGGCCGTGACCTGTCGAACTTTCTCCAGATGGTCAGAAATGGTAATTTTTTAAGGTTAATTTTTTGACTGTAAATCACTATTGCATGTGAATTATCAGTCTTGGAACTAAAATAAGTGTGTTTAGAGTCATTTTAATGCCTGGAATTAGTCATAATAGAAGCTTCTGAGAAGGAGAAAAAGTCTGTAAAAATGGCAATTTTGGTCACATCGAGGCTTTAAAAAGTAGTTATTCAACATGAGGCACAATTCAAATGATATTTTGAATACATTTTTGTAGAGACCAAAACATCAAATTTCTGATGAAAAACGATGACCCGTGACCTGTCGAAGCTTCTCCAGAAGGTCTGAAATGGTAATGTTTTAATGTTGAATTTTTTGACTGTAAATGTGTATTGCATGTGAATTATCACTCTTGGAACTAAAATAAGTGTGTTTAGAGTAGTTTTAATGCCTGAAATTGGTCAAAATAGAAGCTTCTAGTAGGAGAAAAAGTCCGTAAAAATGGCAATTTTGGTCACATTGAGGCTTTAAAAAGTAGTTATTCAACATGAGGCACAATCCAAATGATATTTTGAATCAATTTTTCTAAAGTCCCAAAAATCCATTTTCTGATGAAAAACGATGACCCGTGGGGCCGTGACCTGTCGAACTTTCTCCAGATGGTTAGAAATGGTAATTTTTTAATGTTTAATTTTTTGACTGTGAATGACTATTGCATGTGAATTATCACTTTTGGAACTAAAATAAGTGTGTTTAGAGTCATTTTAATGCCTGAAATTTGTCGAAATAGAAGCTTCTAGTAGGAGAAAAAGTCTGTAAAAATGGCAATTTTGGTCACATTGAGGCTTTACAAAATAGTTATTCAACATGAGGCACAATCCAAATGACATTTTGAATCAGTTTTTCTAAAGTCCAAAAAATCAATTTTCTGATGAAGAATGATGACCCGTGACCTGTCGAAGCTTCTCCAGAAGGTCGGAAATGGTAATGTTTTAATGTTTAATTTTTTGACTGTAAATGACTATTGCATGTGAATTATCACTCTTGGAACTAAAATAAGTGTGTTTAGAGTCATTTTAATGCCTGAAATTGGTCGAAATAGAAGCTTCTAGTAGGAGAAAAAGTCTGTAAATATGGCAATTTTGGTCACATTGAGGCTTTACAAAATAGTTATTCAACAAGAGGCACAATCTAAATGACATTTTGAATCAATTTTTCTAAAGTCCAAAAAATCCATTTTCTGATGAAAAACGATGACCCGCGACCTGTCGAACTTTCTCCAGATGGTCAGAAATGGTAATTTTTTAATGTTTAATTTTTTGACTGTAAATGACTATTGCATGTGAATTATCACTCTTGGAACTAAAATAAGTGTGTTTAGAGTCATTTTAATGCCTGAAATTAGTCATAATAGAAGCTTCTGAGAAGGAGAAAAAGTCTGTAAAAATGGCAATTTTGGTCACATCGAGGCTTTAAAAAGTAGTTATTCAACATGAGGCACAATTCAAATGATATTTTGAATCAATTTTTCTAGAGACCAAAACATCAAATTTCTGATGAAAAACGATGACCCGTGACCTGTTGAACTTTCTCCAGATGGTCAGAAATGGTAATTTTTTAATGTTTAATTTTTTGACTGTATATGACTATTGCATGTGAATTATCACTATTGGAACTAAAATTAGTGTGTTTAGAGTCATTTTATTGCCTGAAATTTTTCGAAATAGAAGCTTCTAGTAGGAGAAAAAGTCTAAAAATTGTAATTTTGGTCACATTGAGGCTTTAAAAAGTATTTATTCAACATGATGCACAATCCAAATGATATTTTGAATCAATTTTTCTAAAGTCCAAAAAATGAATTTTCTGATGAAGAATGATGACCCGTGACCTGTCGAAGCTTCTCCAGAAGGTCGGAAATGGTAATGTTTTAATGTTTAATTTTTTGACTGTAAATGACTATTGCATGTGAATTATCACTCTTGGAACTAAAATAAGTGTGTTTAGAGTCATTTTAATGCCTGAAATTGGTCAAAATAGAAGCTTCCAGTAGGAGAAAAAGTCTGTAAAAATGGCAATTTTGGTCACGTTGAGGCTTTACAAAATAGTTATTCAACAAGATGCACAATCCAAATGACATTTTGAATCAATTTTTCTAAAGTCCCAAAAATCCAGTTTCTGATGAAAAACGATGACCCGTGACCTGTCGAACTTTCTCCAGATGGTCAGAAATGGTAATTTTTTAATGTTTAATTTTTTGACTGTAAATGACTATTGCATGTGAATTATCACTCTTGGAACTAAAATAAGTGTGTTTAGAGTCATTTTAATGCCTGAAATTAGTTATAATAGAAGCTTCTGAGAAGGAGAAAAATTCTGTAAAAAAAAGGCAATTTTGTTCACATCGAGGCTTTAAAAAGTAGTTATTCAACATGAGGCACAATCCAAATGACATTTTAAATCAATTTTTATAAAGTCGAAAAAATAAATTTTCTGATGAAAAACGATGACCCGTGACCTGTTGAACTTTCTCCAGATGGTCAGAAATGGTAATTTTTTAATGTTTAATTTTTTGACTGTAAATGACTATCGCATGTGAATTATCACTTGTGGAACTAAAATAAGTGTGTTTAGAGTCATTTTAATGCCTGAAATTGTTTGAAATAGAAGCTTCTAGTAGGAGAAAAAGTCTGCAAAAATGGCAATTTTGGTCACATTGAGGCTTTAAAAAGTAGTTATTCAACATGAGGCACAATCCAAATGACATTTTGAATCAATTTTTCTAAAGTCCAAAAAATCCATTTTCTGATGAAAAACGATGACCCGCAACCTGTCGAAAATTCTCCAGATGGTCAGAAATGGTAATTTTTTAATGTTTTATTTTTTGACTGTAAATGACTATTGCATGCAAATTATCACTTTTGGAACTAAAATAAGTGTGTTTAGAGTCATTTTAATGCCTGAAAATGGTCAAAATAGAAGCTTCTAGTAGGAGAAAAAGTCTGTAAAAATTGCAATTTTGGTCACATTGAGGCTTTAAAAAGTAGTTATTCAACATGAGGCACAATCCAAATGACATTTTGAATCAATTTTTCTAAAGTCCAAAAAATCAATTTTCTGATGAAAAAACGATGACCCGTGACCTGTCGAAATTTCTCCAGATGGACAGAAATGGTAATTTTTTAATGTTTAATTTTTTTACTGTAAATGACTATCGCATGTGAATTATCACTTGTGGAACTAAAATAAGTGTGTTTAGAGTCATTTTAATGCCTGAAATTGTTCGAAATAGAAGCTTCTAGTAGGAGAAAAAGTCTGCAAAAATGGCAATTTTGGTCACATTGAGGCTTTAAAAAGTAGTTATTCAACATGAGGCACAATCCAAATTATATTTTGAATCAATTTTTGTAAAGTCCAAAAAATCCATTTTCTGATGAAAAAAGATGACCCGTGACCTGTTGAACCTTCTCCAGATGGTCAGAAATGGTAATTTTTTAATGTTTAATTTTTTGACTGTAAATGACTATTGCATATGAATTATCACTTTTGTAACTAAAAGAAGTGTGTTTAGAGTCATTTCAATGCCTGAAATTGGTTGAAATAGAAGCTTCTAGTAGGAGAAAAAGTGTGTAAAAATGGCAATTTTGGTCATATTGATTCTTTAAAAAGTAGTTATTCAACATGAGGCACAATCCAAATGACATTTTGAATCAATTTTTCTAAAGTCCAAAAAATCCATTTTCTGATGAAAAACCATGACCTGTGACCTGTTGAAAATTCTCCAGATGGTCAGAAATGGTAATTTTTTAATGTTTTATTTTTTGACTGTAAATGACTATTGCATGTGAATTATCACTTTTGGAACTAAAATAAGTGTGTTTAGAGTCATTTTAATGCCTGAAATTGTTTCGAAATAGAAGCTTCTAGTAGGAGAAAAAGTCTGCAAAAATGGCAATTTTGGTCACATTGAGGCTTTAAAAAGTAGTTATTCAACATGAGGCACAATCCAAATGATATTTTGAATCAATTTTTGTAAAGTCGAAAATATTAATTTTCTGATGAAAAACTATGACCCGTGACCTGTTGAACTTTCTCCAGATGGTCGGAAATGGTAATTTTTTAATGTTTAATTTTTTGACTGTAAATGACTATTGCATGTGAATTATCACTTTTGGAACTAAAATAAGTGTGTTTAGAGTCATTTTAATGCCTGAAATTGGTCGAAATAGAAGCTTCTAGTAGGAGAAAAAGTGTGTAAAAATGGCAATTTTGGTCATATTGATTCTTTAAAAAGTAGTTATTCAACATGAGGCACAATCCAAATGACATTTTGAATCAATTTTTCTAAAGTCCAAAAAATCCATTTTCTGATGAAAAACCATGACCTGTGACCTGTTGAAAATTCTCCAGATGGTCAGAAATGGTAATTTTTTAATGTTTTATTTTTTGACTGTAAATGACTATTGCATGTGAATTATCACTTTTGGAACTAAAATAAGTGTGTTTAGAGTCATTTTAATGCCTGAAATTGTTCGAAATAGAAGCTTCTAGTAGGAGAAAAAGTCTGGAAAAATGGCAATTTTGGTCACATTGAGGCTTTAAAAAGTAGTTATTCAACATGAGGCACAATCCAAATGACATTTTGAATCAATTTTTCTAAAGTCCAAAAAATCCATATTCTGATGAAAAACGATGACCCGCGACCTGTCGAAAATTCTCCAGATGGTCAGAAATGGTAATTATTTAATGGTTCATTTTTTGACTGTAAATGACTATTGCATGTGAATTATCACTTTTGGAACTAAAATAAGTGTGTTTAGAGTCGTTTTAATGCCTGAAATTAGTCATAATAGAAGCTTCTGAGAAGGAAAAAAAGTCTTTAAAAATGGCAATTTTGGTCACATTGAGGCTTTAAAAAGTAGTTATTCAACATGAGGCACAATCCAAATGATATTTTGAATCAATTTTTGTAAAGTCGAAAAAATTAATTTTCTGATGAAAAACGATGACCCGTGACCTGTTGAACTTTCTCCAGATGGTCAGAAATGGTAATTTTTTAATGGTTCATTTTTTGACTGTAAATGACTATTGCATGTGAATTATCACTTTTGGAACTAAAATAAGTGTGTTTAGAGTCATTTTAATGCCTGAAATTGTTTGAAATAGAAGCTTCTAGTAGGAGAAAAAGTCTGTAAAAATGGCAATTTTGGTCACATTGAGGCTTTAAAAAGTAGTTATTCAACATGAGGCACAATCCAAATGATAATTTGAATCAATTTTTCTAAAGTCCAAAAAATCCATTTTCTGATGAAAAACGATGACCAGTGACCTGTCGAAATTTCTCCAGATGGTCAGAAATGGTAATTTTTTAATGGTTCATTTTTTGACTGTAAATGACTATTGCATGTGAATTATCACTTTTGGAACTAAAATAAGTGTGTTTAGAGTCATTTTAATGCCTGAAATTGTTTGAAATAGAAGCTTCTAGTAGGAGAAAAAGTCTGTAAAAATGGCAATTTTGGTCACATTGAGGCTTTAAAAAGTAGTTATTCAACATGAGGCACAATCCAAATGATATTTTGAATACATTTTTCTAAAGTCGAAAAAAATAATTTTCTGATGAAAAACGATGACCCGTGACCTGTTGAACTTTCTCCAGATGGTCAGAAATGGTAATTTTTTAATGTTTTATTTTTTGACTGTAAATGACTATTGCATGTGAATTATCACTTTTGGAACTAAAATAAGTGGGTTTAGAGTCATTTTAATGCCTGAAATTGTTCGAAATAGAAGCTTCTAGTAGGAGAAAAAGTCTGCAAAAATGGCAATTTTGGTCACATTGAGGCTTTAAAAAGTAGTTATTCAACATGAGGCACAATCCAAATGACATTTTGAATCAATTTTTCTAAAGTCCAAAAAATCCATATTCTGATGAAAAACGATGACCCGCGACCTGTCGAAAATTCTCCAGATGGTCAGAAATGGTAATTTTTTAATGGTTCATTTTTTGACTGTAAATGACTATTGCATGTGAATTATCACTCTTGGAACTAAAATAACTGTGTTTAGAGTCATTTTAATGCCTAAAATTGTTCGAAATAGAAGCTTCTAGTAGGAGAAAATGTCTGCAAAAATGGCAATTTTGGTCACATTGAGGCTTTAAAAAGTAGTTATTCGACATGAGGCACAATCCAAATGATATTTTGAATCAATTTTTGTAAAGTCCAAAAAATCCATTTTCTGATGAAAAACAATGACCCGTGACCTGTCGAAATTTCTCCAGATGGTCAGAAATGGTAATTTTTTAATGTTTAATTTTTTGACTGTAAATGACTATTGCATGTGAATTATCACTTTTGGAACTAAAATAAGTGTGTTTAGAGTCATTTTAATGCCTGAAATTGGTCGAAATAGAAGCTTCTAGTAGGAGAAAAAGTCTGTAAAAATGGCAATTTTGGTCACATTGAGGCTTTAAAAAGTAGTTATTCAACATGAGGCACAATCCAAAACATTTTGAATCAATTTTTCTAAAGTCCAAAAAATCCATTTTCTGATGAAAAAAGATGACCCGTGACCTGTTGAACCTTCTCCAGATGGTCAGAAATGGTAATTTTTTAATGTTTAATTTTTTGACTGTAAATGACTATTGCATATGAATTATCACTTTTGTAACTAAAAGAAGTGTGTTTAGAGTCATTTCAATGCCTGAAATTGGTTGAAATAGAAGCTTCTAGTAGGAGAAAAAGTGTGTAAAAATGGCAATTTTGGTCATATTGATTCTTTAAAAAGTAGTTATTCAACATGAGGCACAATCCAAATGACATTTTGAATCAATTTTTCTAAAGTCCAAAAAATCAATTTTCTGAGGAAAAACCATGACCTGTGACCTGTTGAAAATTCTCCAGATGGTCAGAAATGGTAATTTTTTAATGTTTTATTTTTTGACTGTAAATGACTATTGCATGTGAATTATCACTTTTGGAACTAAAATAAGTGGGTTTAGAGTCATTTTAATGCCTGAAATTGTTCGAAATAGAAGCTTCTAGTAGGAGAAAAAGTCTGCAAAAGTGGCAATTTTGGTCACATTGAGGCTTTAAAAAGTAGTTATTCAACATGAGGCACAATCCAAATGACATTTTGAATCAATTTTTCTAAAGTCCAAAAAATCCATATTCTGATGAAAAACGATGACCCGCGACCTGTCGAAAATTCTCCAGATGGTCAGAAATGGTAATTTTTTAATGGTTCATTTTTTGACTGTAAATGACTATTGCATGTGAATTATCACTCTTGGAACTAAAATAAGTGTGTTTAGAGTCATTTTAATGCCTGAAACTGTTTGAAATAGAAGCTTCTAGTAGGAGAAATTGTCTCTAAAGATGGCAATTTTGGTCACATTGAGGCTTTAAAAAGTAGTTATTCACTATGAGGCACAATCCAAATGATATTTTGAATCAATTTTTCTAAAGTCCAAAACATCCATTTTCTGATGAAAAACGATGACCCGCGACCTGTCGAAATTTCTCCAGATGGTCAGAAATGGTAATTTTGTAATGTTTTATTTTTTGACTGTAAATGACTATTGCATGTGAATTATCACTTTTGGAACCAAAATAAGTGTGTTTAGAGTCATTTTAATGCCTGAAATTGTTCGAAATAGAAGCTTCTAGTAGGAGAAAATGTCTGCAAAAATGGCAATTTTGGTCACATTGAGGCTTTAAAAAGTAGTTATTCACTATGAGGCACAATCCAAATGATATTTTGAATCAATTTTTCTAAAGTCCCAAAAATCCATTTTCTGATGAAAAACGATGACCAGTGACCTGTCGAAATTTCTCCAGATGGTCAGAAATGGTAAGTTTTTAATGTTTTATTTTTTGACTGTAAATGACTATTGCATGTGAATTATCACTTTTGGAACTAAAATAAGTGTGTTTAGAGTCATTTTAATGCCTGAAAATGGTCGAAATAAAAGCTTCTAGTAGGAGAAAAAGTCTGTAAAAATGGCAATTTTGGTCACATTGAGGCTTTAAAAAGTAGTTATTCAACATGAGGCACAATCCAAATGACATTTTGAATCAATTTTTCTAAAGTCCAAAAAATCCATTTTCTGATGAAAAACGATGACCCGCGACCTGTCGAAATTTCTCCAGATGGTCACAAATGGTAATTTTGTAATGTTTTATTTTTTGACTGTAAATGACTATTTCATGTGAATTATCACTTTTGGAACCAAAATAAGTGTGTTTAGAGTCATTTTAATGCCTGAAATTGTTCGAAATAGAAGCTTCTAGTAGGAGAAAAAGTCTGCAAAAATGGCAATTTTGGTCACATTGAGGCTTTAAAAAGTAGTTATTCAACATGAGGCACAATCCAAATGATATTTTGAATCAATTTTTGTAAAGTCCAAAAAATCCATTTTCTGATGAAAAACGATGACCCGCGACCTGTCGAAATTTCTCCAGATGGTCAGAAATGGTAATTTTTTAATGGTTAATTTTTTGACTGTAAATGACTATTGCGTGTGAATTATCACTTTTGGAACTAAAATAAGTGTGTTTAGAGTCATTTTAATGCCTGAAATTGTTTGAAATAGAAGCTTCTAGTAGGAGAAAAAGTCTGTAAAAATGGCAATTTTGGTCACATTGAGGCTTTAAAAAGTAGTTATTCAACATGAGGCACAATCCAAATGATATTTTGAATCAATTTTTCTAAAGTCCAAAAAATCCATTTTCTGATGAAAAACGATGACCCGCGACCTGTCGAAATTTCTCCAGATGGTCAGAAATGGTAATTTTTTAATGTTTAATTTTTTGACTGTAAATGACTATTGCATGTGAATTATCACTTGTGGAACTAAAATAAGTGTGTTTAGAGTCGTTTTAATGCCTGAAATTAGTCATAATAGAAGCTTCTGAGAAGGAGAAAAAGTCTTTAAAAATGGCAATTTTGGTCACATTGATGCTTTAAAAAGTAGTTATTCAACATGAGGCACAATCCAAATGATATTTTGAATCAATTTTTCTAAAGTCGAAAAAATTAATTTTCTGATGAAAAACGATGACCCGTGACCTGTTGAACTTTCTCCAGATGGTCGGAAATGGTAATTTTTTAATGTTTAATTTTTTGACTGTAAATGACTATCGCATGTGAATTATCACTTGTGGAACTAAAATAAGTGTGTTTAGAGTCGTTTTAATTCCTGAAATTAGTCATAATAGAAGCTTCTGAGAAGGAAAAAAGTCTTTAAAAATGGCAATTTTGGTCACATTGAGGCTTTAAAAAGTAGTTATTCAACATGAGGCACAATCCAAATGATATTTTGAATCAATTTTTCTAAAGTCGAAAAAATTAATTTTCTGATGAAAAACGATGACCCGTGACCTGTTGAACTTTCTCCAGATGGTCGGAAATGGTAATTTTTTAATGTTTAATTTTTTGACTGTAAATGACTATTGCATGTGAATTATCACTTTTGGAACTAAAATAAGTGTGTTTAGAGTCATTTTAATGCCTGAAATTGGTCGAAATAGAAGCTTCTAGTAGGAGAAAAAGTCTGTAAAAATGGCAATTTTGGTCACATTGAGGCTTTGAAAAGTAGTTATTCAACATGAAGCACAATCCAAATGACATTTTGAATCAATTTTTCTAAAGTCCAAAAAATCCATTTTCTGATGAAAAACGATGACCCGCAACCTGTCGAAATTTCTCCAGATGGTCAGAAATGGTAATTTTTTAATGGTTCATTTTTTGACTGTAAATGACTATTGCATGTGAATTATCACTTTGGAACTAAAATAAGTGTGTTTAGAGTCATTTTAATGCCTGAAATTGTTTGAAATAGAAGCTTCTAGTAGGAGAAAAAGTCTGTAAAAATGGCAATTTTGGTCACATTGAGGCTTTAAAAAGTAGTTATTCAACATGAGGCACAATCCAAATGATATTTTGAATCAATTTTTCTAAAGTCCAAAAAATCCATTTTCTGATGAAAAACGATGACCAGTGACCTGTCGAAATTTCTCCAGATGGTCAGAAATGGTAATTTTTTAATGTTTAATTTTTTGACTGTAAATGACTATCGCATGTGAATTATCACTTGTGGAACTAAAATAAGTGTGTTTAGAGTCATTTTAATGCCTGAAATTGTTTGAAATAGAAGCTTCTAGTAGGAGAAAAAGTCTGTAAAAATGGCAATTTTGGTCACATTGAGGCTTTAAAAAGTAGTTATTCAACATGAGGCACAATCCAAATGATATTTTGAATCAATTTTTCTAAAGTCCAAAAAATCCATTTTCTGATGAAAAACGATGACCCGCGACCTGTCGAAATTTCTCCAGATGGTCAGAAATGGTAATTTTTTAATGTTTATTTTTTTGACTGTAAATGACTATCGCATGTGAATTATCACTTGTGGAACTAAAATAAGTGTGTTTAGAGTCGTTTTAATGCCTGAAATTAGTCATAATAGAAGCTTCTGAGAAGGAGAAAAAGTCTTTAAAAATGGCAATTTTGGTCACATTGAGGCTTTAAAAAGTAGTTATTCAACATGAGGCACAATCCAAATGATATTTTGAATCAATTTTTCTAAAGTCGAAAAAATTAAATTTCTGATGAAAAACGATGACCCGTGACCTGTTGAACTTTCTCCAGATGGTCGGAAATGGTAATTTTTTAATGTTTAATTTTTTGACTGTAAATGACTATTGCATGTGAATTATCACTTTTGGAACTAAAATAAGTGTGTTTAGAGTCATTTTAATGCCTGAAATTGGTCGAAATAGAAGCTTCTAGTAGGAGAAAAAGTCTGTAAAAATGGCAATTTTGGTCACATTGAGGCTTTAAAAAGTAGTTATTCAACATGAGGCACAATCCAAATGACATTTTGAATCAATTTTTCTAAAGTCCAAAAAATCCATTTTCTGATGAAAAACGATGACCCGCGACCTGTCGAAATTTCTCCAGATGGTCAGAAATGGTAATTTTTTAATGTTTAATTTTTTGACTGTAAATGACTATTGCATGTGAATTATCACTTGTGGAACTAAAATAAGTGTGTTTAGAGTCATTTTAATGCCTGAAGTTGGTCGAAATAGAAGCTTCTAGTAGGAGAAAAAGTCTGTAAAAATGGCAATTTTGGTCACATTGAGGCTTTAAAAAGTAGTTATTCAACATGAGGCACAATCCAAATGACATTTTGAATCAATTTTTCTAAAGTCCAAAAATCAATTTTCTGATGAAAAAAGATGACCCGTGACCTGTTGAACTTTCTCCAGATGGTCAGAAATGGTAATTTTTTAATGTTTAATTTTTTGACTGTAAATGACTATTGCATATGAATTATCACTTTTGGAACTAAAAGAAGTGTGTTTAGAGTCATTTTAATGCCTGAAATTGGTCGAAATAGAAGCTCCTAGAAGGAGAAAAAGTGTGTAAAAATGGCAATTTTGGTCATATTGATTCTATAAAAAGTAGTTATTCAACATGAGGCACAATCCAAATGACATTTTGAATCAATTTTTCTAAAGTCCAAAAAATCCATTTTCTGATGAAAAACGATGACCCGCGACCTGTCGAAAATTCTCCAGATGGTCAGAAATGGTAAGTTTTTAATGTTTTATTTTTTGACTGTAAATGACTATTGCATGTGAATTATCACTTTTGGAACTAAAATAAGTGTGTTTAGAGTCATTTTAATGCCTGAAATTGGTCGAAATAGAAGCTTCTAGTAGGAGAAAAAGTCTGTAAAAATGGCAATATTGGTCACATTGAGGCTTTAAAAAGTAGTTATTCAACATGAGGCACAATCCAAATGACATTTTGAATCAATTTTTCTAAAGTCCAAAAAATCCATTTTCTGATGAAAAACGATGACCCGCGACCTGTCGAAAATTCTCCAGATGGTCAGAAATGGTAATTTTTTAATGGTTCATTTTTTGACTGTAAATGACTATTGCATGTGAATTATCACTCTTGGAACTAAAATAACTGTGTTTAGAGTCATTTTAATGCCTGAAATTGTTCGAAATAGAAGCTTCTAGTAGGAGAAAATGTCTGCAAAAATGGCAATTTTGGTCACATTGAGGCTTTAAAAAGTAGTTATTCGACATGAGGCACAATCCAAATGATATTTTGAATCAATTTTTGTAAAGTCCAAAAAATCCATTTTCTGATGAAAAACAATGACCTGTCGAAATTTCTCCAGATGGTCAGAAATGGTAATTTTTTAATGTTTAATTTTTTGACTGTAAATGACTATTGCATGTGAATTATCACTTTTGGAACTAAAATAAGTGTGTTTAGAGTCATTTTAATGCCTGAAATTGGTCGAAATAGAAGCTTCTAGTAGGAGAAAAAGTCTGTAAAAATGGCAATTTTGGTCACATTGAGGCTTTAAAAAGTAGTTATTCAACATGAGGCACAATCCAAAACATTTTGAATCAATTTTTCTAAAGTCCAAAAAATCCATTTTCTGATGAAAAAAGATGACCCGTGACCTGTTGAACCTTCTCCAGATGGTCAGAAATGGTAATTTTTTAATGTTTAATTTTTTGACTGTAAATGACTATTGCATATGAATTATCACTTTTGTAACTAAAAGAAGTGTGTTTAGAGTCATTTCAATGCCTGAAATTGGTTGAAATAGAAGCTTCTAGTAGGAGAAAAAGTGTGTAAAAATGGCAATTTTGGTCATATTGATTCTTTAAAAAGTAGTTATTCTACATGAGGCACAATCCAAATGACATTTTGAATCAATTTTTCTAAAGTCCAAAAAATCAATTTTCTGAGGAAAAACCATGACCTGTGACCTGTTGAAAATTCTCCAGATGGTCAGAAATGGTAATTTTTTAATGTTTTATTTTTTGACTGTAAATGACTATTGCATGTGAATTATCACTTTTGGAACTAAAATAAGTGGGTTTAGAGTCATTTTAATGCCTGAAATTGTTCGAAATAGAAGCTTCTAGTAGGAGAAAAAGTCTGCAAAAATGGCAATTTTGGTCACATTGAGGCTTTAAAAAGTAGTTATTCAACATGAGGCACAATCCAAATGACATTTTGAATCAATTTTTCTAAAGTCCAAAAAATCCATATTCTGATGAAAAACGATGACCCGCGACCTGTCGAAAATTCTCCAGATGGTCAGAAATGGTAATTTTTTAATGGTTCATTTTTTGACTGTAAATGACTATTGCATGTGAATTATCACTCTTGGAACTAAAATAAGTGTGTTTAGAGTCATTTTAATGCCTGAAACTGTTTGAAATAGAAGCTTCTAGTAGGAGAAATTGTCTCTAAAGATGGCAATTTTGGTCACATTGAGGCTTTAAAAAGTAGTTATTCACTATGAGGCACAATCCAAATGATATTTTGAATTTATTTTTCTAAAGTCCAAAACATCCATTTTCTGATGAAAAACGATGACCCGCGACCTGTCGAAATTTCTCCAGATGGTCAGAAATGGTAATTTTGTAATGTTTTATTTTTTGACTGTAAATGACTATTGCATGTGAATTATCACTTTTGGAACCAAAATAAGTGTGTTTAGAGTCATTTTAATGCCTGAAATTGTTCGAAATAGAAGCTTCTAGTAGGAGAAAATGTCTGCAAAAATGGCAATTTTGGTCACATTGAGGCTTTAAAAAGTAGTTATTCACTATGAGGCACAATCCAAATGATATTTTGAATCAATTTTTCTAAAGTCCCAAAAATCCATTTTCTGATGAAAAACGATGACCAGTGACCTGTCGAAATTTCTCCAGATGGTCAGAAATGGTAAGTTTTTAATGTTTTATTTTTTGACTGTAAATGACTATTGCATGTGAATTATCACTTTTGGAACTAAAATAAGTGTGTTTAGAGTCATTTTAATGCCTGAAAATGGTCGAAATAAAAGCTTCTAGTAGGAGAAAAAGTCTGTAAAAATGGCAATTTTGGTCACATTGAGGCTTTAAAAAGTAGTTATTCAACATGAGGCACAATCCAAATGACATTTTGAATCAATTTTTCTAAAGTCCAAAAAATCCATTTTCTGATGAAAAACGATGACCCGCGACCTGTCGAAATTTCTCCAGATGGTCACAAATGGTAATTTTGTAATGTTTTATTTTTTGACTGTAAATGACTATTTCATGTGAATTATCACTTTTGGAACCAAAATAAGTGTGTTTAGAGTCATTTTAATGCCTGAAATTGTTCGAAATAGAAGCTTCTAGTAGGAGAAAAAGTCTGCAAAAATGGCAATTTTGGTCACATTGAGGCTTTAAAAAGTAGTTATTCAACATGAGGCACAATCCAAATGATATTTTGAATCAATTTTTGTAAAGTCCAAAAAATCCATTTTCTGATGAAAAACGATGACCCGCGACCTGTCGAAATTTCTCCAGATGGTCAGAAATGGTAATTTTTTAATGGTTAATTTTTTGACTGTAAATGACTATTGCGTGTGAATTATCACTTTTGGAACTAAAATAAGTGTGTTTAGAGTCATTTTAATGCCTGAAATTGTTTGAAATAGAAGCTTCTAGTAGGAGAAAAAGTCTGTAAAAATGGCAATTTTGGTCACATTGAGGCTTTAAAAAGTAGTTATTCAACATGAGGCACAATCCAAATGATATTTTGAATCAATTTTTCTAAAGTCCAAAAAATCCATTTTCTGATGAAAAACGATGACCCGCGACCTGTCGAAATTTCTCCAGATGGTCAGAAATGGTAATTTTTTAATGTTTAATTTTTTGACTGTAAATGACTATTGCATGTGAATTATCACTTGTGGAACTAAAATAAGTGTGTTTAGAGTCGTTTTAATGCCTGAAATTAGTCATAATAGAAGCTTCTGAGAAGGAGAAAAAGTCTTTAAAAATGGCAATTTTGGTCACATTGATGCTTTAAAAAGTAGTTATTCAACATGAGGCACAATCCAAATGATATTTTGAATCAATTTTTCTAAAGTCGAAAAAATTAATTTTCTGATGAAAAACGATGACCCGTGACCTGTTGAACTTTCTCCAGATGGTCGGAAATGGTAATTTTTTAATGTTTAATTTTTTGACTGTAAATGACTATCGCATGTGAATTATCACTTGTGGAACTAAAATAAGTGTGTTTAGAGTCGTTTTAATTCCTGAAATTAGTCATAATAGAAGCTTCTGAGAAGGAAAAAAGTCTTTAAAAATGGCAATTTTGGTCACATTGAGGCTTTAAAAAGTAGTTATTCAACATGAGGCACAATCCAAATGATATTTTGAATCAATTTTTCTAAAGTCGAAAAAATTAATTTTCTGATGAAAAACGATGACCCGTGACCTGTTGAACTTTCTCCAGATGGTCGGAAATGGTGATTTTTTAATGTTTAATTTTTTGACTGTAAATGACTATTGCATGTGAATTATCACTTTTGGAACTAAAATAAGTGTGTTTAGAGTCATTTTAATGCCTGAAATTGGTCGAAATAGAAGCTTCTAGTAGGAGAAAAAGTCTGTAAAAATGGCAATTTTGGTCACATTGAGGCTTTGAAAAGTAGTTATTCAACATGAGGCACAATCCAAATGACATTTTTAATCAATTTTTCTAAAGTCCAAAAAATCCATTTTCTGATGAAAAACGATGACCCGCAACCTGTCGAAATTTCTCCAGATGGTCAGAAATGGTAATTTTTTAATGGTTCATTTTTTGACTGTAAATGACTATTGCATGTGAATTATCACTTTGGAACTAAAATAAGTGTGTTTAGAGTCATTTTAATGCCTGAAATTGTTTGAAATAGAAGCTTCTAGTAGGAGAAAAAGTCTGTAAAAATGGCAATTTTGGTCACATTGAGGCTTTAAAAAGTAGTTATTCAACATGAGGCACAATCCAAATGATATTTTGAATCAATTTTTCTAAAGTCCAAAAAATCCATTTTCTGATGAAAAACGATGACCAGTGACCTGTCGAAATTTCTCCAGATGGTCAGAAATGGTAATTTTTTAATGTTTAATTTTTTGACTGTAAATGACTATCGCATGTAAATTATCACTTGTGGAACTAAAATAAGTGTGTTTAGAGTCATTTTAATGCCTGAAATTGTTTGAAATAGAAGCTTCTAGTAGGAGAAAAAGTCTGTAAAAATGGCAATTTTGGTCACATTGAGGCTTTAAAAAGTAGTTATTCAACATGAGGCACAATCCAAATGATATTTTGAATCAATTTTTCTAAAGTCCAAAAAATCCATTTTCTGATGAAAAACGATGACCCGCGACCTGTCGAAATTTCTCCAGATGGTCAGAAATGGTAATTTTTTAATGTTTATTTTTTTGACTGTAAATGACTATCGCATGTGAATTATCACTTGTGGAACTAAAATAAGTGTGTTTAGAGTCGTTTTAATGCCTGAAATTAGTCATAATAGAAGCTTCTGAGAAGGAGAAAAAGTCTTTAAAAATGGCAATTTTGGTCACATTGAGGCTTTAAAAAGTAGTTATTCAACATGAGGCACAATCCAAATGATATTTTGAATCAATTTTTCTAAAGTCGAAAAAATTAATTTTCTGATGAAAAACGATGACCCGTGACCTGTTGAACTTTCTCCAGATGGTCGGAAATGGTAATTTTTTAATGTTTAATTTTTTGACTGTAAATGACTATTGCATGTGAATTATCACTTTTGGAACTAAAATAAGTGTGTTTAGAGTCATTTTAATGCCTGAAATTGGTCGAAATAGAAGCTTCTAGTAGGAGAAAAAGTCTGTAAAAATGGCAATTTTGGTCACATTGAGGCTTTAAAAAGTAGTTATTCAACATGAGGCACAATCCAAATGACATTTTGAATCAATTTTTCTAAAGTCCAAAAAATCCATTTTCTGATGAAAAACGATGACCCGCGACCTGTCGAAATTTCTCCAGATGGTCAGAAATGGTAATTTTTTAATGTTTAATTTTTTGACTGTAAATGACTATTGCATGTGAATTATCACTTGTGGAACTAAAATAAGTGTGTTTAGAGTCATTTTAATGCCTGAAGTTGGTCGAAATAGAAGCTTCTAGTAGGAGAAAAAGTCTGTAAAAATGGCAATTTTGGTCACATTGAGGCTTTAAAAAGTAGTTATTCAACATGAGGCACAATCCAAATGACATTTTGAATCAATTTTTCTAAAGTCCAAAAAATCCATTTTTTGATGAAAAACGATGACCCGCGACCTGTCGAAAATTCTCCAGATGGTCAGAAATTGTAATTTTTTAATGGTTCATTTTTTGACTGTAAATGACTATTGCATGTGAATTATCACTTTTGGAACTAAAATAAGTGTGTTTAGAGTCATTTTAATGCCTGAAACTGTTTGAAATAGAAGCTTCTAGTAGGAGAAAAAGTCTGTAAAAATGGCAATTTTGGTCACAATGAGGCTTTAAAAAGCAGTTATTCACCATGAGGCACAATCCAAATGATATTTTGAATCAATTTTTCTAAAGTCCAAAAAATCTATTTTCTGATGAAAAACGATGACCAGTGACCTGTCGAAATTTCTCCAGATGGTCAGAAATGGTAATTTTTTAATGTTTAATTTTTTGACTGTAAATGACTATTGCATATGAATTATCACTTTTGGAACTAAAAGAAGTGTGTTTAGAGTCATTTTAATGCCTGAAATTGGTCGAAATAGAAGCTCCTAGAAGGAGAAAAAGTGTGTAAAAATGGCAATTTTGGTCATATTGATTCTATAAAAAGTAGTTATTCAACATGAGGCACAATCCAAATGACATTTTGAATCAATTTTTCTAAAGTCCAAAAAATCCATTTTCTGATGAAAAACGATGACCCGCGACCTGTCGAAAATTCTCCAGATGGTCAGAAATGGTAAGTTTTTAATGTTTTATTTTTTGACTGTAAATGACTATTGCATGTGAATTATCACTTTTGGAACTAAAATAAGTGTGTTTAGAGTCATTTTAATGCCTGAGATTGGTCGAAATAGAAGCTTCTAGTAGGAGAAAAAGTCTGTAAAAATGGCAATATTGGTCACATTGAGGCTTTAAAAAGTAGTTATTCAACATGAGGCACAATCCAAATGACATTTTGAATCAATTTTTCTAAAGTCCAAAAAATCCATTTTCTGATGAAAAACGATGACCCGCGACCTGTCGAAATTTCTCCAGATGGTCAGAAATGGTAATTTTTTAATGGTTCATTTTTTGACTGTAAATGACTATTGCATGTGAATTATCACTATTGGAACTAAAATAAGTGTGTTTAGAGTCATTTTAATGCCTGAAAATGGTCGAAATAGAAGCTTCTAGTAGGAGAAAAAGTCTGTAAAAATGGCAATTTTGGTCACATTGAGGCTTTAAAAAGTAGTTATTCAACATGAGGCACAATCCAAATGACATTTTGAATCAATTTTTTTAAAGTCCAAAAAATCCATTTTCTGATGAAAAACGATGACCCGCGACCTGTCGAAATTTCTCCAGATGGTCAGAAATGGTAATTTTTTAATGTTTTATTTTTTGACTGTAAATGACTATTGCATGTGAATTATCACTTTTGGAACTAAAATAAGTGTGTTTAGAGTCATTTTAATGCCTGAAATTGGTCGAAATAGAAGCTTCTAGTAGGAGAAAAAGTCTGTAAAAATGGCAATATTGGTCACATTGAGGCTTTAAAAAGTAGTTATTCAACATGAGGCACAATCCAAATGACATTTTGAATCAATTTTTCTAAAGTCCAAAAAATCCATTTTCTGATGAAAAACGATGACCCGCGACCTGTCGAAATTTCTCCAGATGGTCAGAAATGGTAATTTTTTAATGGTTCATTTTTTGACTGTAAATGACTATTGCATGTGAATTATCACTTGTGGAACTAAAATAAGTGTGTTTAGAGTCATTTTAATGCCTGAAGTTGGTCGAAATAGAAGCTTCTAGTAGGAGAAAAAGTCTGTAAAAATGGCAATTTTGGTCACATCGAGGCTTTAAAAGGTAGTTATTCAACATGAGGCACAATTCAAATGACATTTTTAATCAATTTTTCTAAAGTCCAAAAATCAATTTTCTGATGAAAAACGATGACCCGTGACCTGTTGAACTTTCTCCAGATGGTCAGAAATGGTAATTTTTTAATGTTCAATTTTGTGACTGTAAATGACTATTGCATATGAATTATCACTTTTGGAACTAAAAGAAGTGTGTTTAGAGTCATTTTAATGCCTGAAATTGGTCGAAATAGAAGCTTCTAGTAGGAGAAAAAGTGTGTAAAAATAGCAATTTTGGTCACATTGAGGCTTTAAAAAGTAGTTATTCAACATGAGGCACAATCCAAATGACATTTTGAATCAATTTTTCTAAAGTCCAAAAATCAATTTTCTGATGAAAAAAGATGACCCGTGACCTGTTGAACTTTCTCCAGATGGTCAGAAATGGTAATTTTTTAATGTTTTATTTATTGACTGTAAATCACTATTGCATGTGAATTATCACTTGTGGAACTAAAATAAGTGTGTTTAGAGTCGTTTTAATGCCTGAAATTAGTCATAATAGAAGCTTCTGAGAAGGAGAAAAAGTCTTTAAAAATGGCAATTTTGGTCACATTGAGGCTTTAAAAAGTAGTTATTCAACATGAGGCACAATCCAAATGAAATTTTGAATCAATTTTTCTAAAGTCGAAAAAAATAATTTTCTGATGAAAAACGATGACCCGTGACCTGTTGAACTTTCTCCAGATGGTCGGAAATGGTAATTTTTTAATGTTTAATTTTTTGACTGTAAATGACTATTGCATGTGAATTATCACTTTTGGAACTAAAATAAGTGTGTTTAGAGTCATTTTAATGCCTGAAATTGGTCGAAATAGAAGCTTCTAGTAGGAGAAAAAGTCTGTAAAAATGGCAATTTTGGTCACATTGAGGCTTTAAAAAGTAGTTATTCAACATGAGGCACAATCCAAATGACATTTTGAATCAATTTTTCTAAAGTCCAAAAAATCCATTTTCTGATGAAAAACGATGACCCGCGACCTGTCGAAATTTCTCCAGATGGTCAGAAATGGTAATTTTGTAATGTTTTATTTTTTGACTGTAAATGACTATTGCATGTGAATTATCACTTTTGGAACCAAAATAAGTGTGTTTAGAGTCATTTTAATGCCTGAAATTGTTCGAAATAGAAGCTTCTAGTAGGAGAAAATGTCTGCAAAAATGGCAATTTTGGTCACATTGAGGCTTTAAAAAGTAGTTATTCACTATGAGGCACAATCCAAATGATATTTTGAATCAATTTTTCTAAAGTCCCAAAAATCCATTTTCTGATGAAAAACGATGACCAGTGACCTGTCGAAATTTCTCCAGATGGTCAGAAATGGTAATTTTGTAATGTTTTATTTTTTGACTGTAAATGACTATTGCATGTGAATTATCACTTTTGGAACCAAAATAAGTGTGTTTAGAGTCATTTTAATGCCTGAAATTGTTCGAAATAGAAGCTTCTAGTAGGAGAAAATGTCTGCAAAAATGGCAATTTTGGTCACATTGAAGCTTTAAAAAGTAGTTATTCAACATGAGGCACAATCCAAATGATATTTTGAATCAATTTTTGTAAAGTCCAAAAAATCCTTTTTCTGATGAAAAACGATGACCCGTGACCTGTCGAAATTTCTCCAGATGGTCAGAAATGGAAATTTTTTAATGTTTAAGTTTTTTGACTGTAAATGACTATTGCATGTGAATTATCACTTTTGGATCTAAAATAAGTGTGTTTAGAGTCATTTTAATGCCTGAAATTGGTCGAAATAAAAGCTTCTAGTAGGAGAAAAAGTCTGTAAAAATGGCAATTTTGGTCACGTTGAGGCTTTAAAAAGTAGTTATTCAACACGAGGCACAATCCAAATGACATTTTGAATCAATTTTTCTAAAGTCCAAAAAATCCATTTTCTGATGACAAAACGATTACCCGCGACCTGTCGAAATTTCTCCAGATGGTCAGAAATGGTAATTTTTTAATGTTTTATGTTTTGACTGTAAATGACTATTGCATGTGAATTATCACTTTAGGAACTAAAATAAGTGTGTTTAGAGTCATTTTAATGCCTGAAATTGGTCGAAATAGAAGCTTCTAGTAGGAGAAAAAGTGTGTAAAAATGGCAATTTTGTTCACATTGAGGCTTTAAAAAGTAGTTATTCAACATGAGGCACAATCCAAATGACATTTTGAATCAATTTTTCTAAAGTCCAAAAAATCCATTTTCTGATGAAAAACGATGACCCGTGACCTGTTGAACATTCTCCAGATGGTCAGAAATGGTAATTTTTTAATGTTTAATTTTTTGACTGTAAATGACTATTGCATATGAATTATCACTTTTGGAACTAAAAGAAGTGTGTTTAGAGTCATTTTAATGCCTGAAATTGGTCGAAATAGAAGCTTCTAGTAGGAGAAAAAGTGTGTAAAAATGGCAATTTTGGTCATATTGATTCTTTAAAAAGTAGTTATTCAACATGAGGCACAATCCAAATGACATTTTGAATCAATTTTTCTAAAGTCCAAAAATCCATTTTCTGATGAAAAGAGATGACCCGTGACCTGTTGAACTTTCTCCAGATGGTCAGAAATGGTAATTTTTTAATGTTTAATTTTTTGACTGTAAATGACTATTGCATATGAATTATCACTTTTGGAACTAAAAGAAGTGTGTTTAGAGTCATTTTAATGCCTGAAATTGGTCGAAATAGAAGCTTCTAGTAGGAGAAAAAGTGTGTAAAAATGGCAATTTTGCTCATATTGATTCTTTAAAAAGTAGTTATTCAACATGAGGCACAATCCAAATGACATTTTGAATCAATTTTTCTAAAGTCCAAAAAATCCATTTTCTGATGAAAAACGATGACCCGCGACCTGTTGAAAATTCTCCAGATGGTCAGAAATGGTAAATTTTTAATGTTTTTTTTTTTACTGTAAATCACTATTGCATGTGAATTATCACTTTTGGAACTAAAATAAGTGTGTTTAGAGTCATTTTAATGCCTGAAAATGGTCGAAATAGAAGCTTCTAGTAGGAGAAAAAGTCTGTAAAAATGGCAATTTTGGTCACATTGAGGCTTTAAAAAGTAGTTATTCAACATGAGGCACAATCCAAATGACATTTTGAATCAATTTTTCTAAAGTCCAAAAAATCCATTTTTTGATGAAAAACGATGACCCGCGACCTGTCGAAAATTCTCCAGATGGTCAGAAATTGTAATTTTTTAATGGTTCATTTTTTGACTGTAAATGACTATTGCATGTGAATTATCACTTTTGGAACTAAAATAAGTGTGTTTAGAGTCATTTTAATGCCTGAAACTGTTTGAAATAGAAGCTTCTAGTAGGAGAAAAAGTCTGTAAAAATGGCAATTTTGGTCACAATGAGGCTTTAAAAAGCAGTTATTCACCATGAGGCACAATCCAAATGATATTTTGAATCAATTTTTCTAAAGTCCAAAAAATCTATTTTCTGATGAAAAACGATGACCAGTGACCTGTCGAAATTTCTCCAGATGGTCAGAAATGGTAATTTTTTAATGTTAAAATTTTTGACTGTAAATGACTATTGCATGTGAATTATCACTATTGGAACTAAAATAAGTGTGTTTAGAGTCATTTTAATGCCTGAAAATGGTCGAAATAGAAGCTTCTAGTAGGAGAAAAAGTCTGTAAAAATGGCAATTTTGGTCACATTGAGGCTTTAAAAAGTAGTTATTCACCATGAGGCACAATCCAAATGACATTTTGAATCAATTTTTCTAAAGTCCAAAAAATCCATTTTCTGATGAAAAACGATGACCCGCGACCTGTCGAAATTTCTCCAGATGGTCAGAAATGGTAATTTTTTAATGTTTTATTTTTTGACTGTAAATGACTATTGCATGTGAATTATCACTTTTGGAACTTAAATAAGTGTGTTTAGAGTCATTTTAATGCCTGAAATTGGTCGAAATAGAAGCTTCTAGTAGGATAAAAAGTCTGTAAAAATGGCAATATTGGTCACATTGAGGCTTTAAAAAGTAGTTATTCAACATGAGGCACAATCCAAATGACATTTTGAATCAATTTTTCTAAAGTCCAAAAAATCCATTTTCTGATGAAAAACGATGACCCGCGACCTGTCGAAATTTCTCCAGATGGTCAGAAATGGTAATTTTTTAATGGTTCATTTTTTGACTGTAAATGACTATTGCATGTGAATTATCACTATTGGAACTAAAATAAGTGTGTTTAGAGTCATTTTAATGCCTGAAATTGGTCGAAATAGAAGCTTCTAGTAGGATAAAAAGTCTGTAAAAATGGCAATATTGGTCACATTGAGGCTTTAAAAAGTAGTTATTCAACATGAGGCACAATTCAAATGATATTTTGAATCAATTTTTCTAAAGTCCAAAAAATCCATTTTCTGATGAAAAACGATGACCCGCGACCTGTCGAAATTTCTCCAGATGGTCAGAAATGGTAATTTTTTAATGTTTATTTTTTTGACTGTAAATGACTATCGCATGTGAATTATCACTTGTGGAACTAAAATAAGTGTGTTTAGAGTCGTTTTAATGCCTGAAATTAGTCATAATAGAAGCTTCTGAGAAGGAGAAAAAGTCTTTAAAAATGGCAATTTTGGTCACATTGAGGCTTTAAAAAGTAGTTATTCAACATGAGGCACAATCCAAATGATATTTTGAATCAATTTTTCTAAAGTCGAAAAAATTAAATTTCTGATGAAAAACGATGACCCGTGACCTGTTGAACTTTCTCCAGATGGTCGGAAATGGTAATTTTTTAATGTTTAATTTTTTGACTGTAAATGACTATTGCATGTGAATTATCACTTTTGGAACTAAAATAAGTGTGTTTAGAGTCATTTTAATGCCTGAAATTGGTCGAAATAGAAGCTTCTAGTAGGAGAAAAAGTCTGTAAAAATGGCAATTTTGGTCACATTGAGGCTTTAAAAAGTAGTTATTCAACATGAGGCACAATCCAAATGACATTTTGAATCAATTTTTCTAAAGTCCAAAAAATCCATTTTCTGATGAAAAACGATGACCCGCGACCTGTCGATATTTCTCCAGATGGTCAGAAATGGTAATTTTTTAATGTTTAATTTTTTGACTGTAAATGACTATTGCATGTGAATTATCACTTGTGGAACTAAAATAAGTGTGTTTAGAGTCATTTTAATGCCTGAAGTTGGTCGAAATAGAAGCTTCTAGTAGGAGAAAAAGTCTGTAAAAATGGCAATTTTGGTCACATTGAGGCTTTAAAAAGTAGTTATTCAACATGAGGCACAATCCAAATGACATTTTGAATCAATTTTTCTAAAGTCCAAAAATCAATTTTCTGATGAAAAAAGATGACCCGTGACCTGTTGAACTTTCTCCAGATGGTCAGAAATGGTAATTTTTTAATGTTTAATTTTTTGACTGTAAATGACTATTGCATATGAATTATCACTTTTGGAACTAAAAGAAGTGTGTTTAGAGTCATTTTAATGCCTGAAATTGGTCGAAATAGAAGCTCCTAGAAGGAGAAAAAGTGTGTAAAAATGGCAATTTTGGTCATATTGATTCTATAAAAAGTAGTTATTCAACATGAGGCACAATCCAAATGACATTTTGAATCAATTTTTCTAAAGTCCAAAAAATCCATTTTCTGATGAAAAACGATGACCCGCGACCTGTCGAAAATTCTCCAGATGGTCAGAAATGGTAAGTTTTTAATGTTTTATTTTTTGACTGTAAATGACTATTGCATGTGAATTATCACTTTTGGAACTAAAATAAGTGTGTTTAGAGTCATTTTAATGCCTGAAATTGGTCGAAATAGAAGCTTCTAGTAGGAGAAAAAGTCTGTAAAAATGGCAATATTGGTCACATTGAGGCTTTAAAAAGTAGTTATTCAACATGAGGCACAATCCAAATGACATTTTGAATCAATTTTTCTAAAGTCCAAAAAATCCATTTTCTGATGAAAAACGATGACCCGCGACCTGTCGAAAATTCTCCAGATGGTCAGAAATGGTAATTTTTTAATGGTTCATTTTTTGACTGTAAATGACTATTGCATGTGAATTATCACTCTTGGAACTAAAATAACTGTGTTTAGAGTCATTTTAATGCCTGAAATTGTTCGAAATAGAAGCTTCTAGTAGGAGAAAATGTCTGCAAAAATGGCAATTTTGGTCACATTGAGGCTTTAAAAAGTAGTTATTCGACATGAGGCACAATCCAAATGATATTTTGAATCAATTTTTGTAAAGTCCAAAAAATCCATTTTCTGATGAAAAACAATGACCTGTCGAAATTTCTCCAGATGGTCAGAAATGGTAATTTTTTAATGTTTAATTTTTTGACTGTAAATGACTATTGCATGTGAATTATCACTTTTGGAACTAAAATAAGTGTGTTTAGAGTCATTTTAATGCCTGAAATTGGTCGAAATAGAAGCTTCTAGTAGGAGAAAAAGTCTGTAAAAATGGCAATTTTGGTCACATTGAGGCTTTAAAAAGTAGTTATTCAACATGAGGCACAATCCAAAACATTTTGAATCAATTTTTCTAAAGTCCAAAAAATCCATTTTCTGATGAAAAAAGATGACCCGTGACCTGTTGAACCTTCTCCAGATGGTCAGAAATGGTAATTTTTTAATGTTTAATTTTTTGACTGTAAATGACTATTGCATATGAATTATCACTTTTGTAACTAAAAGAAGTGTGTTTAGAGTCATTTCAATGCCTGAAATTGGTTGAAATAGAAGCTTCTAGTAGGAGAAAAAGTGTGTAAAAATGGCAATTTTGGTCATATTGATTCTTTAAAAAGTAGTTATTCTACATGAGGCACAATCCAAATGACATTTTGAATCAATTTTTCTAAAGTCCAAAAAATCAATTTTCTGAGGAAAAACCATGACCTGTGACCTGTTGAAAATTCTCCAGATGGTCAGAAATGGTAATTTTTTAATGTTTTATTTTTTGACTGTAAATGACTATTGCATGTGAATTATCACTTTTGGAACTAAAATAAGTGGGTTTAGAGTCATTTTAATGCCTGAAATTGTTCGAAATAGAAGCTTCTAGTAGGAGAAAAAGTCTGCAAAAATGGCAATTTTGGTCACATTGAGGCTTTAAAAAGTAGTTATTCAACATGAGGCACAATCCAAATGACATTTTGAATCAATTTTTCTAAAGTCCAAAAAATCCATATTCTGATGAAAAACGATGACCCGCGACCTGTCGAAAATTCTCCAGATGGTCAGAAATGGTAATTTTTTAATGGTTCATTTTTTGACTGTAAATGACTATTGCATGTGAATTATCACTCTTGGAACTAAAATAAGTGTGTTTAGAGTCATTTTAATGCCTGAAACTGTTTGAAATAGAAGCTTCTAGTAGGAGAAATTGTCTCTAAAGATGGCAATTTTGGTCACATTGAGGCTTTAAAAAGTAGTTATTCACTATGAGGCACAATCCAAATGATATTTTGAATTTATTTTTCTAAAGTCCAAAACATCCATTTTCTGATGAAAAACGATGACCCGCGACCTGTCGAAATTTCTCCAGATGGTCAGAAATGGTAATTTTGTAATGTTTTATTTTTTGACTGTAAATGACTATTGCATGTGAATTATCACTTTTGGAACCAAAATAAGTGTGTTTAGAGTCATTTTAATGCCTGAAATTGTTCGAAATAGAAGCTTCTAGTAGGAGAAAATGTCTGCAAAAATGGCAATTTTGGTCACATTGAGGCTTTAAAAAGTAGTTATTCACTATGAGGCACAATCCAAATGATATTTTGAATCAATTTTTCTAAAGTCCCAAAAATCCATTTTCTGATGAAAAACGATGACCAGTGACCTGTCGAAATTTCTCCAGATGGTCAGAAATGGTAAGTTTTTAATGTTTTATTTTTTGACTGTAAATGACTATTGCATGTGAATTATCACTTTTGGAACTAAAATAAGTGTGTTTAGAGTCATTTTAATGCCTGAAAATGGTCGAAATAAAAGCTTCTAGTAGGAGAAAAAGTCTGTAAAAATGGCAATTTTGGTCACATTGAGGCTTTAAAAAGTAGTTATTCAACATGAGGCACAATCCAAATGACATTTTGAATCAATTTTTCTAAAGTCCAAAAAATCCATTTTCTGATGAAAAACGATGACCCGCGACCTGTCGAAATTTCTCCAGATGGTCACAAATGGTAATTTTGTAATGTTTTATTTTTTGACTGTAAATGACTATTTCATGTGAATTATCACTTTTGGAACCAAAATAAGTGTGTTTAGAGTCATTTTAATGCCTGAAATTGTTCGAAATAGAAGATTCTAGTAGGAGAAAAAGTCTGCAAAAATGGCAATTTTGGTCACATTGAGGCTTTAAAAAGTAGTTATTCAACATGAGGCACAATCCAAATGATATTTTGAATCAATTTTTGTAAAGTCCAAAAAATCCATTTTCTGATGAAAAACGATGACCCGCGACCTGTCGAAATTTCTCCAGATGGTCAGAAATGGTAATTTTTTAATGGTTAATTTTTTGACTGTAAATGACTATTGCGTGTGAATTATCACTTTTGGAACTAAAATAAGTGTGTTTAGAGTCATTTTAATGCCTGAAATTGTTTGAAATAGAAGCTTCTAGTAGGAGAAAAAGTCTGTAAAAATGGCAATTTTGGTCACATTGAGGCTTTAAAAAGTAGTTATTCAACATGAGGCACAATCCAAATGATATTTTGAATCAATTTTTCTAAAGTCCAAAAAATCCATTTTCTGATGAAAAACGATGACCCGCGACCTGTCGAAATTTCTCCAGATGGTCAGAAATGGTAATTTTTTAATGTTTAATTTTTTGACTGTAAATGACTATTGCATGTGAATTATCACTTGTGGAACTAAAATAAGTGTGTTTAGAGTCGTTTTAATGCCTGAAATTAGTCATAATAGAAGCTTCTGAGAAGGAGAAAAAGTCTTTAAAAATGGCAATTTTGGTCACATTGATGCTTTAAAAAGTAGTTATTCAACATGAGGCACAATCCAAATGATATTTTGAATCAATTTTTCTAAAGTCGAAAAAATTAATTTTCTGATGAAAAACGATGACCCGTGACCTGTTGAACTTTCTCCAGATGGTCGGAAATGGTAATTTTTTAATGTTTAATTTTTTGACTGTAAATGACTATCGCATGTGAATTATCACTTGTGGAACTAAAATAAGTGTGTTTAGAGTCGTTTTAATTCCTGAAATTAGTCATAATAGAAGCTTCTGAGAAGGAAAAAAGTCTTTAAAAATGGCAATTTTGGTCACATTGAGGCTTTAAAAAGTAGTTATTCAACATGAGGCACAATCCAAATGATATTTTGAATCAATTTTTCTAAAGTCGAAAAAATTAATTTTCTGATGAAAAACGATGACCCGTGACCTGTTGAACTTTCTCCAGATGGTCGGAAATGGTGATTTTTTAATGTTTAATTTTTTGACTGTAAATGACTATTGCATGTGAATTATCACTTTTGGAACTAAAATAAGTGTGTTTAGAGTCATTTTAATGCCTGAAATTGGTCGAAATAGAAGCTTCTAGTAGGAGAAAAAGTCTGTAAAAATGGCAATTTTGGTCACATTGAGGCTTTGAAAAGTAGTTATTCAACATGAGGCACAATCCAAATGACATTTTTAATCAATTTTTCTAAAGTCCAAAAAATCCATTTTCTGATGAAAAACGATGACCCGCAACCTGTCGAAATTTCTCCAGATGGTCAGAAATGGTAATTTTTTAATGGTTCATTTTTTGACTGTAAATGACTATTGCATGTGAATTATCACTTTGGAACTAAAATAAGTGTGTTTAGAGTCATTTTAATGCCTGAAATTGTTTGAAATAGAAGCTTCTAGTAGGAGAAAAAGTCTGTAAAAATGGCAATTTTGGTCACATTGAGGCTTTAAAAAGTAGTTATTCAACATGAGGCACAATCCAAATGATATTTTGAATCAATTTTTCTAAAGTCCAAAAAATCCATTTTCTGATGAAAAACGATGACCAGTGACCTGTCGAAATTTCTCCAGATGGTCAGAAATGGTAATTTTTTAATGTTTAATTTTTTGACTGTAAATGACTATCGCATGTGAATTATCACTTGTGGAACTAAAATAAGTGTGTTTAGAGTCATTTTAATGCCTGAAATTGTTTGAAATAGAAGCTTCTAGTAGGAGAAAAAGTCTGTAAAAATGGCAATTTTGGTCACATTGAGGCTTTAAAAAGTAGTTATTCAACATGAGGCACAATCCAAATGATATTTTGAATCAATTTTTCTAAAGTCCAAAAAATCCATTTTCTGATGAAAAACGATGACCCGCGACCTGTCGAAATTTCTCCAGATGGTCAGAAATGGTAATTTTTTAATGTTTATTTTTTTGACTGTAAATGACTATCGCATGTGAATTATCACTTGTGGAACTAAAATAAGTGTGTTTAGAGTCGTTTTAATGCCTGAAATTAGTCATAATAGAAGCTTCTGAGAAGGAGAAAAAGTCTTTAAAAATGGCAATTTTGGTCACATTGAGGCTTTAAAAAGTAGTTATTCAACATGAGGCACAATCCAAATGATATTTTGAATCAATTTTTCTAAAGTCGAAAAAATTAATTTTCTGATGAAAAACGATGACCCGTGACCTGTTGAACTTTCTCCAGATGGTCGGAAATGGTAATTTTTTAATGTTTAATTTTTTGACTGTAAATGACTATTGCATGTGAATTATCACTTTTGGAACTAAAATAAGTGTGTTTAGAGTCATTTTAATGCCTGAAATTGGTCGAAATAGAAGCTTCTAGTAGGAGAAAAAGTCTGTAAAAATGGCAATTTTGGTCACATTGAGGCTTTAAAAAGTAGTTATTCAACATGAGGCACAATCCAAATGACATTTTGAATCAATTTTTCTAAAGTCCAAAAAATCCATTTTCTGATGAAAAACGATGACCCGCGACCTGTCGAAATTTCTCCAGATGGTCAGAAATGGTAATTTTTTAATGTTTAATTTTTTGACTGTAAATGACTATTGCATGTGAATTATCACTTGTGGAACTAAAATAAGTGTGTTTAGAGTCATTTTAATGCCTGAAGTTGGTCGAAATAGAAGCTTCTAGTAGGAGAAAAAGTCTGTAAAAATGGCAATTTTGGTCACATTGAGGCTTTAAAAAGTAGTTATTCAACATGAGGCACAATCCAAATGACATTTTGAATCAATTTTTCTAAAGTCCAAAAATCAATTTTCTGATGAAAAAAGATGACCCGTGACCTGTTGAACTTTCTCCAGATGGTCAGAAATGGTAATTTTTTAATGTTTAATTTTTTGACTGTAAATGACTATTGCATATGAATTATCACTTTTGGAACTAAAAGAAGTGTGTTTAGAGTCATTTTAATGCCTGAAATTGGTCGAAATAGAAGCTCCTAGAAGGAGAAAAAGTGTGTAAAAATGGCAATTTTGGTCATATTGATTCTATAAAAAGTAGTTATTCAACATGAGGCACAATCCAAATGACATTTTGAATCAATTTTTCTAAAGTCCAAAAAATCCATTTTCTGATGAAAAACGATGACCCGCGACCTGTCGAAAATTCTCCAGATGGTCAGAAATGGTAAGTTTTTAATGTTTTATTTTTTGACTGTAAATGACTATTGCATGTGAATTATCACTTTTGGAACTAAAATAAGTGTGTTTAGAGTCATTTTAATGCCTGAGATTGGTCGAAATAGAAGCTTCTAGTAGGAGAAAAAGTCTGTAAAAATGGCAATATTGGTCACATTGAGGCTTTAAAAAGTAGTTATTCAACATGAGGCACAATCCAAATGACATTTTGAATCAATTTTTCTAAAGTCCAAAAAATCCATTTTCTGATGAAAAACGATGACCCGCGACCTGTCGAAATTTCTCCAGATGGTCAGAAATGGTAATTTTTTAATGGTTCATTTTTTGACTGTAAATGACTATTGCATGTGAATTATCACTATTGGAACTAAAATAAGTGTGTTTAGAGTCATTTTAATGCCTGAAAATGGTCGAAATAGAAGCTTCTAGTAGGAGAAAAAGTCTGTAAAAATGGCAATTTTGGTCACATTGAGGCTTTAAAAAGTAGTTATTCAACATGAGGCACAATCCAAATGACATTTTGAATCAATTTTTTTAAAGTCCAAAAAATCCATTTTCTGATGAAAAACGATGACCCGCGACCTGTCGAAATTTCTCCAGATGGTCAGAAATGGTAATTTTTTAATGTTTTATTTTTTGACTGTAAATGACTATTGCATGTGAATTATCACTTTTGGAACTAAAATAAGTGTGTTTAGAGTCATTTTAATGCCTGAAATTGGTCGAAATAGAAGCTTCTAGTAGGAGAAAAAGTCTGTAAAAATGGCAATATTGGTCACATTGAGGCTTTAAAAAGTAGTTATTCAACATGAGGCACAATCCAAATGACATTTTGAATCAATTTTTCTAAAGTCCAAAAAATCCATTTTCTGATGAAAAACGATGACCCGCGACCTGTCGAAATTTCTCCAGATGGTCAGAAATGGTAATTTTTTAATGGTTCATTTTTTGACTGTAAATGACTATTGCATGTGAATTATCACTTGTGGAACTAAAATAAGTGTGTTTAGAGTCATTTTAATGCCTGAAGTTGGTCGAAATAGAAGCTTCTAGTAGGAGAAAAAGTCTGTAAAAATGGCAATTTTGGTCACATCGAGGCTTTAAAAGGTAGTTATTCAACATGAGGCACAATTCAAATGACATTTTTAATCAATTTTTCTAAAGTCCAAAAATCAATTTTCTGATGAAAAACGATGACCCGTGACCTGTTGAACTTTCTCCAGATGGTCAGAAATGGTAATTTTTTAATGTTCAATTTTGTGACTGTAAATGACTATTGCATATGAATTATCACTTTTGGAACTAAAAGAAGTGTGTTTAGAGTCATTTTAATGCCTGAAATTGGTCGAAATAGAAGCTTCTAGTAGGAGAAAAAGTGTGTAAAAATAGCAATTTTGGTCACATTGAGGCTTTAAAAAGTAGTTATTCAACATGAGGCACAATCCAAATGACATTTTGAATCAATTTTTCTAAAGTCCAAAAATCAATTTTCTGATGAAAAAAGATGACCCGTGACCTGTTGAACTTTCTCCAGATGGTCAGAAATGGTAATTTTTTAATGTTTTATTTATTGACTGTAAATCACTATTGCATGTGAATTATCACTTGTGGAACTAAAATAAGTGTGTTTAGAGTCGTTTTAATGCCTGAAATTAGTCATAATAGAAGCTTCTGAGAAGGAGAAAAAGTCTTTAAAAATGGCAATTTTGGTCACATTGAGGCTTTAAAAAGTAGTTATTCAACATGAGGCACAATCCAAATGAAATTTTGAATCAATTTTTCTAAAGTCGAAAAAAATAATTTTCTGATGAAAAACGATGACCCGTGACCTGTTGAACTTTCTCCAGATGGTCGGAAATGGTAATTTTTTAATGTTTAATTTTTTGACTGTAAATGACTATTGCATGTGAATTATCACTTTTGGAACTAAAATAAGTGTGTTTAGAGTCATTTTAATGCCTGAAATTGGTCGAAATAGAAGCTTCTAGTAGGAGAAAAAGTCTGTAAAAATGGCAATTTTGGTCACATTGAGGCTTTAAAAAGTAGTTATTCAACATGAGGCACAATCCAAATGACATTTTGAATCAATTTTTCTAAAGTCCAAAAAATCCATTTTCTGATGAAAAACGATGACCCGCGACCTGTCGAAATTTCTCCAGATGGTCAGAAATGGTAATTTTGTAATGTTTTATTTTTTGACTGTAAATGACTATTGCATGTGAATTATCACTTTTGGAACCAAAATAAGTGTGTTTAGAGTCATTTTAATGCCTGAAATTGTTCGAAATAGAAGCTTCTAGTAGGAGAAAATGTCTGCAAAAATGGCAATTTTGGTCACATTGAAGCTTTAAAAAGTAGTTATTCAACATGAGGCACAATCCAAATGATATTTTGAATCAATTTTTGTAAAGTCCAAAAAATCCTTTTTCTGATGAAAAACGATGACCCGTGACCTGTCGAAATTTCTCCAGATGGTCAGAAATGGAAATTTTTTAATGTTTAAGTTTTTTGACTGTAAATGACTATTGCATGTGAATTATCACTTTTGGATCTAAAATAAGTGTGTTTAGAGTCATTTTAATGCCTGAAATTGGTCGAAATAAAAGCTTCTAGTAGGAGAAAAAGTCTGTAAAAATGGCAATTTTGGTCACGTTGAGGCTTTAAAAAGTAGTTATTCAACACGAGGCACAATCCAAATGACATTTTGAATCAATTTTTCTAAAGTCCAAAAAATCCATTTTCTGATGACAAAACGATTACCCGCGACCTGTCGAAATTTCTCCAGATGGTCAGAAATGGTAATTTTTTAATGTTTTATGTTTTGACTGTAAATGACTATTGCATGTGAATTATCACTTTAGGAACTAAAATAAGTGTGTTTAGAGTCATTTTAATGCCTGAAATTGGTCGAAATAGAAGCTTCTAGTAGGAGAAAAAGTGTGTAAAAATGGCAATTTTGTTCACATTGAGGCTTTAAAAAGTAGTTATTCAACATGAGGCACAATCCAAATGACATTTTGAATCAATTTTTCTAAAGTCCAAAAAATCCATTTTCTGATGAAAAACGATGACCCGTGACCTGTTGAACATTCTCCAGATGGTCAGAAATGGTAATTTTTTAATGTTTAATTTTTTGACTGTAAATGACTATTGCATATGAATTATCACTTTTGGAACTAAAAGAAGTGTGTTTAGAGTCATTTTAATGCCTGAAATTGGTCGAAATAGAAGCTTCTAGTAGGAGAAAAAGTGTGTAAAAATGGCAATTTTGGTCATATTGATTCTTTAAAAAGTAGTTATTCAACATGAGGCACAATCCAAATGACATTTTGAATCAATTTTTCTAAAGTCCAAAAATCCATTTTCTGATGAAAAGAGATGACCCGTGACCTGTTGAACTTTCTCCAGATGGTCAGAAATGGTAATTTTTTAATGTTTAATTTTTTGACTGTAAATGACTATTGCATATGAATTATCACTTTTGGAACTAAAAGAAGTGTGTTTAGAGTCATTTTAATGCCTGAAATTGGTCGAAATAGAAGCTTCTAGTAGGAGAAAAAGTGTGTAAAAATGGCAATTTTGCTCATATTGATTCTTTAAAAAGTAGTTATTCAACATGAGGCACAATCCAAATGACATTTTGAATCAATTTTTCTAAAGTCCAAAAAATCCATTTTCTGATGAAAAACGATGACCCGCGACCTGTTGAAAATTCTCCAGATGGTCAGAAATGGTAAATTTTTAATGTTTTTTTTTTTACTGTAAATCACTATTGCATGTGAATTATCACTTTTGGAACTAAAATAAGTGTGTTTAGAGTCATTTTAATGCCTGAAAATGGTCGAAATAGAAGCTTCTAGTAGGAGAAAAAGTCTGTAAAAATGGCAATTTTGGTCACATTGAGGCTTTAAAAAGTAGTTATTCAACATGAGGCACAATCCAAATGACATTTTGAATCAATTTTTCTAAAGTCCAAAAAATCCATTTTTTGATGAAAAACGATGACCCGCGACCTGTCGAAAATTCTCCAGATGGTCAGAAATTGTAATTTTTTAATGGTTCATTTTTTGACTGTAAATGACTATTGCATGTGAATTATCACTTTTGGAACTAAAATAAGTGTGTTTAGAGTCATTTTAATGCCTGAAACTGTTTGAAATAGAAGCTTCTAGTAGGAGAAAAAGTCTGTAAAAATGGCAATTTTGGTCACAATGAGGCTTTAAAAAGCAGTTATTCACCATGAGGCACAATCCAAATGATATTTTGAATCAATTTTTCTAAAGTCCAAAAAATCTATTTTCTGATGAAAAACGATGACCAGTGACCTGTCGAAATTTCTCCAGATGGTCAGAAATGGTAATTTTTTAATGTTAAAATTTTTGACTGTAAATGACTATTGCATGTGAATTATCACTATTGGAACTAAAATAAGTGTGTTTAGAGTCATTTTAATGCCTGAAAATGGTCGAAATAGAAGCTTCTAGTAGGAGAAAAAGTCTGTAAAAATGGCAATTTTGGTCACATTGAGGCTTTAAAAAGTAGTTATTCACCATGAGGCACAATCCAAATGACATTTTGAATCAATTTTTCTAAAGTCCAAAAAATCCATTTTCTGATGAAAAACGATGACCCGCGACCTGTCGAAATTTCTCCAGATGGTCAGAAATGGTAATTTTTTAATGTTTTATTTTTTGACTGTAAATGACTATTGCATGTGAATTATCACTTTTGGAACTTAAATAAGTGTGTTTAGAGTCATTTTAATGCCTGAAATTGGTCGAAATAGAAGCTTCTAGTAGGAGAAAAAGTGTGTAAAAATGGCAATTTTGTTCACATTGAGGCTTTAAAAAGTAGTTATTCAACATGAGGCACAATCCAAATGACATTTTGAATCAATTTTTCTAAAGTCCAAAAAATCCATTTTCTGATGAAAAACGATGACCCGTGACCTGTTGAACATTCTCCAGATGGTCAGAAATGGTAATTTTTTAATGTTTAATTTTTTGACTGTAAATGACTATTGCATATGAATTATCACTTTTGGAACTAAAAGAAGTGTGTTTAGAGTCATTTTAATGCCTGAAATTGGTCGAAATAGAAGCTTCTAGTAGGAGAAAAAGTGTGTAAAAATGGCAATTTTGGTCATATTGATTCTTTAAAAAGTAGTTATTCAACATGAGGCACAATCCAAATGACATTTTGAATCAATTTTTCTAAAGTCCAAAAATCCATTTTCTGATGAAAAGAGATGACCCGTGACCTGTTGAACTTTCTCCAGATGGTCAGAAATGGTAATTTTTTAATGTTTAATTTTTTGACTGTAAATGACTATTGCATATGAATTATCACTTTTGGAACTAAAAGAAGTGTGTTTAGAGTCATTTTAATGCCTGAAATTGGTCGAAATAGAAGCTTCTAGTAGGAGAAAAAGTGTGTAAAAATGGCAATTTTGCTCATATTGATTCTTTAAAAAGTAGTTATTCAACATGAGGCACAATCCAAATGACATTTTGAATCAATTTTTCTAAAGTCCAAAAAATCCATTTTCTGATGAAAAACGATGACCCGCGACCTGTTGAAAATTCTCCAGATGGTCAGAAATGGTAAATTTTTAATGTTTTTTTTTTTACTGTAAATCACTATTGCATGTGAATTATCACTTTTGGAACTAAAATAAGTGTGTTTAGAGTCATTTTAATGCCTGAAAATGGTCGAAATAGAAGCTTCTAGTAGGAGAAAAAGTCTGTAAAAATGGCAATTTTGGTCACATTGAGGCTTTAAAAAGTAGTTATTCAACATGAGGCACAATCCAAATGACATTTTGAATCAATTTTTCTAAAGTCCAAAAAATCCATTTTTTGATGAAAAACGATGACCCGCGACCTGTCGAAAATTCTCCAGATGGTCAGAAATTGTAATTTTTTAATGGTTCATTTTTTGACTGTAAATGACTATTGCATGTGAATTATCACTTTTGGAACTAAAATAAGTGTGTTTAGAGTCATTTTAATGCCTGAAACTGTTTGAAATAGAAGCTTCTAGTAGGAGAAAAAGTCTGTAAAAATGGCAATTTTGGTCACAATGAGGCTTTAAAAAGCAGTTATTCACCATGAGGCACAATCCAAATGATATTTTGAATCAATTTTTCTAAAGTCCAAAAAATCTATTTTCTGATGAAAAACGATGACCAGTGACCTGTCGAAATTTCTCCAGATGGTCAGAAATGGTAATTTTTTAATGTTAAAATTTTTGACTGTAAATGACTATTGCATGTGAATTATCACTATTGGAACTAAAATAAGTGTGTTTAGAGTCATTTTAATGCCTGAAAATGGTCGAAATAGAAGCTTCTAGTAGGAGAAAAAGTCTGTAAAAATGGCAATTTTGGTCACATTGAGGCTTTAAAAAGTAGTTATTCACCATGAGGCACAATCCAAATGACATTTTGAATCAATTTTTCTAAAGTCCAAAAAATCCATTTTCTGATGAAAAACGATGACCCGCGACCTGTCGAAATTTCTCCAGATGGTCAGAAATGGTAATTTTTTAATGTTTTATTTTTTGACTGTAAATGACTATTGCATGTGAATTATCACTTTTGGAACTTAAATAAGTGTGTTTAGAGTCATTTTAATGCCTGAAATTGGTCGAAATAGAAGCTTCTAGTAGGATAAAAAGTCTGTAAAAATGGCAATATTGGTCACATTGAGGCTTTAAAAAGTAGTTATTCAACATGAGGCACAATCCAAA
The DNA here is from genome assembly GCF_964204655.1 of Triturus cristatus. Classification (NCBI taxonomy): domain Eukaryota; kingdom Metazoa; phylum Chordata; class Amphibia; order Caudata; family Salamandridae; genus Triturus; species Triturus cristatus. Next base: position 134,858,405 of record NC_140588.1, read on the forward strand.
TGACATTTTGAATCAATTTTTCTAAAGTCCAAAAAATCCATTTTCTGATGAAAAACGATGACCCGCGACCTGTCGAAATTTCTCCAGATGGTCAGAAATGGTAATTTTTTAATGGTTCATTTTTTGACTGTAAATGACTATTGCATGTGAATTATCACTATTGGAACTAAAATAAGTGTGTTTAGAGTCATTTTAATGCCTGAAATTGGTCGAAATAGAAGCTTCTAGTAGGATAAAAAGTCTGTAAAAATGGCAATATTGGTCACATTGAGGCTTTAAAAAGTAGTTATTCAACATGAGGCACAATTCAAATGACATTTTTAATCAATTTTTCTAAAGTCCAAAAATCAATTTTCTGATGAAAAACGATGACCCGTGACCTGTTGAACTTTCTCCAGATGGTCAGAAATGGTAATTTTTTAATGTTTAATTTTGTGACTGTAAATGACTATTGCATATGAATTATCACTTTTGGAACTAAAAGAAGTGTGTTTAGAGTCATTTTAATGCCTGAAATTGGTCGAAATAGAAGCTTCTAGTAGGAGAAAAAGTGTGTAAAAATAGCAATTTTGGTCACATTGAGGCTTTAAAAAGTAGTTATTCAACATGAGGCACAATCCAAATGACATTTTGAATCAATTTTTCTAAAGTCCAAAAATCAATTTTCTGATGAAAAAAGATGACCCGTGACCTGTTGAACTTTCTCCAGATGGTCAGAAATGGTAATTTTTTAATGTTTTATTTATTGACTGTAAATCACTATTGCATGTGAATTATCACTTGTGGAACTAAAATAAGTGTGTTTAGAGTCGTTTTAATGCCTGAAATTAGTCATAATAGAAGCTTCTGAGAAGGAGAAAAAGTCTTTAAAAATGGCAATTTTGGTCACATTGAGGCTTTAAAAAGTAGTTATTCAACATGAGGCACAATCCAAATGATATTTTGAATCAATTTTTCTAAAGTCCAAAAAATCCATTTTCTGATGAAAAACGATGACCCGCGACCTGTCGAAATTTCTCCAGATGGTCAGAAATGGTAATTTTGTAATGTTTTATTTTTTGACTGTAAATGACTATTGCATGTGAATTATCACTTTTGGAACCAAAATAAGTGTGTTTAGAGTCATTTTAATGCCTGAAATTGTTCGAAATAGAAGCTTCTAGTAGGAGAAAATGTCTGCAAAAATGGCAATTTTGGTCACATTGAAGCTTTAAAAAGTAGTTATTCAACATGAGGCACAATCCAAATGATATTTTGAACCAATTTTTGTAAAGTCCAAAAAATCCATTTTCTGATGAAAAACGATGACCCGTGACCTGTCGAAATTTCTCCAGATGGTCAGAAATGGTAATTTTTTAATGTTTAATTTTTTGACTGTAAATGACTATTGCATGTGAATTATCACTTTTGGAACTAAAATAAGTGTGTTTAGAGTCATTTTAATGCCTGAAATTGGTCGAAATAAAAGCTTCTAGTAGGAGAAAAAGTCTGTAAAAATGGCAATTTTGGTCACATTGAGGCTTTAAAAAGTAGTTATTCAACACGAGGCACAATCCAAATGACATTTTGAATCAATTTTTCTAAAGTCCAAAAAATCCATTTTCTGATGAAAAACGATTACCCGCGACCTGTCGAAATTTCTCCAGATGGTCAGAAATGGTAATTTTTTAATGTTTTATGTTTTGACTGTAAATGACTATTGCATGTGAATTATCACTTTAGGAACTAAAATAAGTGTGTTTAGAGTCATTTTAATGCCTGAAATTGGTCGAAATAGAAGCTTCTAGTAGGAGAAAAAGTGTGTAAAAATGGCAGTTTTGGTCACATTGAGGCTTTAAAAAGTAGTTATTCAACATGAGGCACAATCCAAATGACATTTTGAATCAATTTTTCTAAAGTCCAAAAATCAATTTTCTGATGAAAAAAGATGACCCGTGACCTGTTGAACTTTGTCCAGATGGTCAGAAATGGTAATTTTTTAATGTTTAATTTTTTGACTGTAAATGACTATTGCATATGAATTATCACTTTTGGAACTAAAAGAAGTGTGTTTAGAGTCATTTTAATGCCTGAAATTGTTCGAAATAGAAGCTTCTAGTAGGAGAAAAAGTGTGTAAAAATGGCAATTTTGGTCATATTGATTCTTTAAAAAGTAGTTATTCAACATGAGGCACAATCCAAATAACATTTTGAATCAATTTTTCTAAAGTCCAAAAAATCCATTTTCTGAGGAAAAACGATGACCCGCGACCTGTTGAAAATTCTCCAGATGGTCAGAAATAGTAATTTTTTAATGTTTTATTTTTTGACTGTAAATGACTATTGCATGTGAATTATCACTTTTGGAACTAAAATAAGTGTGTTTAGAGTCATTTTAATGCATGAAAATGGTCAAAATAGAAGCTTGTAGTAGGAGAAAAAGTCTGTAAAAATGGCAATTTTGTTCACATTGAGGCTTTAAAAAGTAGTTATTCAACATGAGGCACAATCCAAATGACATTTTGAATCAATTTTTCTAAAGTCCAAAAAATCCATTTTCTGATGAAAAACGATGACCCGTGACCTGTTGAACATTCTCCAGATGGTCAGAAATGGTAATTTTTTAATGTTTAATTTTTTGACTGTAAATGACTATTGCTTGTGAATTATCACTTTTGGAACTAAAATAAGTGTGTTTAGAGTCATTTTAATGCCTGAAATTGGTCGAAATAGAAGCTTCTAGTAGGAGAAAAAGTGTGTAAAAATAGCAATTTTGGTCACATTGAGGCTTTAAAAAGTAGTTATTCAACATGAGGCACAATCCAAATGACATTTTGAATCAATTTTTCTAAAGTCCAAAAATCAATTTTCTGATGAAAAAAGATGACCCGTGACCTGTTGAACTTTCTCCAGATGGTCAGAAATGGTAATTTTTTAATGTTTAATTTTTTGACTGTAAATGACTATTGCATATGAATTATCACTTTTGGAACTAAAAGAAGTGTGTTTAGAGTCATTTTAATGCCTGAAATTGGTCGAAATAGAAGCTTCTAGTAGGAGAAAAAGTGTGTAAAAATGGCAATTTTGGTCATATTGATTCTTTAAAAAGTAGTTATTCAACATGAGGCACAATCCAAATGACATTTTGAATCAATTTTTCTAAAGTCCAAAAAATCCATTTTCTGATGAAAAACGATGACCCGCGACCTGTTGAAAATTCTCCAGATGGTCAGAAATGGTAAATTTTTAATGTTTTTTTTTTTACTGTAAATCACTATTGCATGTGAATTATCACTTTTGGAACTAAAATAAGTGTGTTTAGAGTCATTTTAATGCCTGAAAATGGTCGAAATAGAAGCTTCTAGTAGGAGAAAAAGTCTGTAAAAATGGCAATTTTGGTCACATTGAGGCTTTAAAAAGTAGTTATTCAACATGAGGCACAATCCAAATGACATTTTGAATCAATTTTTCTAAAGTCCAAAAAATCCATTTTTTGATGAAAAACGATGACCCGCGACCTGTCGAAAATTCTCCAGATGGTCAGAAATTGTAATTTTTTAATGGTTCATTTTTTGACTGTAAATGACTATTGCATGTGAATTATCACTTTTGGAACTAAAATAAGTGTGTTTAGAGTCATTTTAATGCCTGAAACTGTTTGAAATAGAAGCTTCTAGTAGGAGAAAAAGTCTGTAAAAATGGCAATTTTGGTCACATTGAGGCTTTAAAAAGCAGTTATTCACCATGAGGCACAATCCAAATGATATTTTGAATCAATTTTTCTAAAGTCCAAAAAATCTATTTTCTGATGAAAAACGATGACCAGTGACCTGTCGAAATTTCTCCAGATGGTCAGAAATGGTAATTTTTTATTGTTTAAATTTTTGACTGTAAATGACTATCGCATGTGAATTATCACTTGTGGAACTAAAATAAGTGTGTTTAGAGTCGTTTTAATTCCTGAAATTAGTCATATTAGAGGCTTCTGAGAAGGAGAAAAAGTCTGTAAAAATGGCAATTTTGGTCACATTGAGGCTTTAAAAAGTAGTTATTCAACATGGGGCACAATCCAAATGATATTTTGAATCAATTTTTCTAAAGTCGAAAAAATTAATTTTCTGATGAAAAACGATGACCCGTCACCTGTTGAACTTTCTCCAGATGGTCAGAAATGGTAATTTTTTAATGTTTAATTTTTTTACTGTAAATGACTATTGCATGTGAATTATCACTTTTGGAACTAAAATAAGTGTGTTTAGAGGCATTTTAATGCCTGAAATTGGTCGAAATAGAAGCTTCTAGTAGGAGAAAAAGTCTGTAAAAATGGCAATTTTGGTCACATTGAGGCTTTAAAAAGTAGTTATTCAACATGAGGCACAATCCAAATGACATTTTGAATCAATTTTTCTAAAGTCCAAAAAATCCATTTTCTGATGAAAAACGATGACCCGCGACCTGTCGAAATTTCTCCAGATGGTCAGAAATGGTAATTTTTTAATGTTTAATTTTTTGACTGTAAATGACTATTGCATGTGAATTATCACTTGTGGAACTAAAATAAGTGTGTTTAGAGTCATTTTAATGCCTGAAGTTGGTCGAAATAGAAGCTTCTAGTAGGAGAAAAAGTCTGTAAAAATGGCAATTTTGGTCACATTGAGGCTTTAAAAAGTAGTTATTCAACATGAGGCACAATCCAAATGACATTTTGAATCAATTTTTCTAAAGTCCAAAAATCAATTTTCGGATGAAAAAAGATGACCCGTGACCTGTTGAACTTTCTCCAGATGGTCAGAAATGGTAATTTTTTAATGTTTAATTTTTTGACTGTAAATGACTATTGCATATGAATTATCACTTTTGGAACTAAAAGAAGTGTGTTTAGAGTCATTTTAATGCCTGAAATTGGTCGAAATAGAAGCTCCTAGAAGGAGAAAAAGTGTGTAAAAATGGCAATTTTGGTCATATTGATTCTATAAAAAGTAGTTATTCAACATGAGGCACAATCCAAATGACATTTTGAATCAATTTTTGTAAAGTCCAAAAAATCCATTTTCTGATGAAAAACGATGACCCGCGACCTGTCGAAAATTCTCCAGATGGTCAGAAATGGTAAGTTTTTAATGTTTTATTTTTTGACTGTAAATGACTATTGCATGTGAATTATCACTTTTGGAACTAAAATAAGTGTGTTTAGAGTCATTTTAATGCCTGAAAATGGTCGAAATAAAAGCTTCTAGTAGGAGAAAAAGTCTGTAAAAATGGCAATTTTGGTCACATTGAGGCTTTAAAAAGTAGTTATTCAACATGAGGCACAATCCAAATGACATTTTGAATCAATTTTTCTAAAGTCCAAAAAATCCATTTTCTGATGAAAAACGATGACCCGCGACCTGTCGAAATTTCTCCAGATGGTCAGAAATGGTAATTTTTTAATGTTTTATTTTTTGACTGTAAATGACTATTGCATGTGAATTATCACTTTTGGAACTAAAATAAGTGTGTTTAGAGTCATTTTAATGCCTGAAATTGGTCGAAATAGAAGCTTCTAGTAGGAGAAAAAGTCTGTAAAAATGGCAATATTGGTCACATTGAGGCTTTAAAAAGTAGTTATTCAACATGAGGCACAATCCAAATGACATTTTGAATCAATTTTTCTAAAGTCCAAAAAATCCATTTTCTGATGAAAAACGATGACCCGCGACCTGTCGAAATTTCTCCAGATGGTCAGAAATGGTAATTTTTTAATGGTTCATTTTTTGACTGTAAATGACTATTGCATGTGAATTATCACTATTGGAACTAAAATAAGTGTGTTTAGAGTCATTTTAATGCCTGAAAATGGTCGAAATAGAAGCTTCTAGTAGGAGAAAAAGTCTGTAAAAATGGCAATTTTGGTCACATTGAGGCTTTAAAAAGTAGTTATTCAACATGAGGCACAATCCAAATGACATTTTGAATCAATTTTTCTAAAGTCCAAAAAATCCATTTTCTGATGAAAAACGATGACCCGCGACCTGTCGAAATTTCTCCAGATGGTCAGAAATGGTAATTTTTTAATGTTTAATTTTTTGACTGTAAATGACTATTGCCTGTGAATTATCACTTGTGGAACTAAAATAAGTGTGTTTAGAGTCATTTTAATGCCTGAAGTTGGTCGAAATAGAAGCTTCTAGTAGGAGAAAAAGTCTGTAAAAATGGCAATTTTGGTCACATTGAGGCTTTAAAAAGTAGTTATTCAACATGAGGCACAATCCAAATGACATTTTGAATCAATTTTTCTAAAGTCCAAAAATCAATTTTCTGATGAAAAAAGATGACCCGTGACCTGTTGAACTTTCTCCAGATGGTCAGAAATGGTAATTTTTTAATGTTTAATTTTTTGACTGTAAATGACTATTGCATATGAATTATCACTTTTGGAACTAAAAGAAGTGTGTTTAGAGTCATTTTAATGCCTGAAATTGGTCGAAATAGAAGCTCCTAGAAGGAGAAAAAGTGTGTAAAAATGGCAATTTTGGTCATATTGATTCTATAAAAAGTAGTTATTCAACATGAGGCACAATCCAAATGACATTTTGAATCAATTTTTGTAAAGTCCAAAAAATCCATTTTCTGATGAAAAACGATGACCCGCGACCTGTCGAAAATTCTCCAGATGGTCAGAAATGGTAAGTTTTTAATGTTTTATTTTTTGACTGTAAATGACTATTGCATGTGAATTATCACTTTTGGAACTAAAATAAGTGTGTTTAGAGTCATTTTAATGCCTGAAAATGGTCGAAATAAAAGCTTCTAGTAGGAGAAAAAGTCTGTAAAAATGGCAATTTTGGTCACATTGAGGCTTTAAAAAGTAGTTATTCAACATGAGGCACAATCCAAATGACATTTTGAATCAATTTTTCTAAAGTCCAAAAAATCCATTTTCTGATGAAAAACGATGACCCGCGACCTGTCGAAATTTCTCCAGATGGTCAGAAATGGTAATTTTTTAATGTTTTATTTTTTGACTGTAAATGACTATTGCATGTGAATTATCACTTTTGGAACTAAAATAAGTGTGTTTAGAGTCATTTTAATGCCTGAAATTGGTCGAAATAGAAGCTTCTAGTAGGAGAAAAAGTCTGTAAAAATGGCAATATTGGTCACATTGAGGCTTTAAAAAGTAGTTATTCAACATGAGGCACAATCCAAATGACATTTTGAATCAATTTTTCTAAAGTCCATAAAAATCCATTTTCTGATGAAAAACGATGACCCGCGACCTGTCGAAATTTCTCCAGATGGTCAGAAATGGTAATTTTTTAATGGTTCATTTTTTGACTGTAAATGACTATTGCATGTGAATTATCACTATTGGAACTAAAATAAGTGTGTTTAGAGTCATTTTAATGCCTGAAAATGGTCGAAATAGAAGCTTCTAGTAGGAGAAAAAGTCTGTAAAAATGGCAATTTTGGTCACATTGGGGCTTTAAAAAGTAGTTATTCAACATGAGGCACAATCCAAATGACATTTTGAATCAATTTTTCTAAAGTCCAAAAAATCCATTTTCTGATGAAAAACGATGACCCGCGACCTGTCGAAATTTCTCCAGATGGTCAGAAATGGTAATTTTTTAATGGTTCATTTTTTGACTGTAAATGACTATTGCATGTGAATTATCACTTGTGGAACTAAAATAAGTGTGTTTAGAGTCATTTTAATGCCTGAAGTTGGTCGAAATAGAAGCTTCTAGTAGGAGAAAAAGTCTGTAAAAATGGCAATTTTGGTCACATCGAGGCTTTAAAAGGTAGTTATTCAACATGAGGCACAATTCAAATGACATTTTTAATCGATTTTTCTAAAGTCCCAAAATATATTTTCTGATGAAAAACGATGACCCGTGACCTGTTGAACTTTCTCCAGATGGTCAGAAATGGTAATTTTTTAATGTTTAATTTTTTGACTGTAAATGACTATTGCATATGAATTATCACTTTTGGAACTAAAAGAAGTGTGTTTAGAGTCGTTTTAATGCCTGAAATTGGTCGAAATAGAAGCTTCTAGTAGGAGAAAAAGTGTGTAAAAATAGCAATTTTGGTCACATTGAGGCTTTAAAAAGTAGTTATTCAACATGAGGCACAATCCAAATGACATTTTGAATCAATTTTTCTAAAGTCCAAAAATCAATTTTCTGATGAAAAAAGATGACCCGTGACCTGTTGAACTTTCTCCAGATGGTCAGAAATGGTAATTTTTTAATGTTTAATTTTTTGACTGTAAATGACTATTGCATATGAATTATCACTTTTGGAACTAAAAGAAGTGTGTTTACAGTCATTTTAATGCCTGAAATTGGTCGAAATAGAAGCTTCTAGTAGGAGAAAAAGTGTGTAAAAATGGCAATTTTGGTCATATTGATTCTTTAAAAAGTAGTTATTCAACATGAGGCACAATCCAAATGACATTTTGAATCAATTTTTCTAAAGTCCAAAAAATCCATTTTCTGATGAAAAACGATGACCCGCGACCTGTTGAAAATTCTCCAGATGGTCAGAAATGGTAAATTTTTAATGTTTTATTTATTGACTGTAAATCACTATTGCATGTGAATTATCACTTTTGGAACTAAAATAAGTGTGTTTAGAGTCATTTTAATGCCTGAAAACGGTCGAAATAGAAGCTTCTAGTAGGAGAAAAAGTCTGTAAAAATGGCAATTTTGGTCACATTGAGGCTTTAAAAAGTAGTTATTCAACATGAGGCACAATCCAAATGACATTTTGAATCAATTTTTCTAAAGTCCAAAAAATCAATTTTTTGATGAAAAACGATGGCCGCGACCTGTCGAAAATTCTCCAGATGGTCAGAAATTGTAATTTTTCAATGGTTCATTTTTTGACTGTAAATGACTATTGCATGTGAATTATCACTTTTGGAACTAAAATAAGTGTGTTTAGAGTCATTTTAATGCCTGAAACTGTTTGAAATAGAAGCTTCTAGTAGGAGAAAAAGTCTGTAAAAATGGCAATATTGGTCACATTGAGGCTTTAAAAAGTAGTTATTCAACATGGGGCACAATCCAAATGATATTTTGAATCAATTTTTCTAAAGTCCAAAAAATCCATTTTCTGATGAAAAACGATGACCCGCGACCTGTCGAAATTTCTCCAGATGGTCAGAAATGGTAATTTTTTAATGTTTAATTTTTTGACTGTAAATGACTATTGCATGTGAATTATCACTTGTGGAACTAAAATAAGTGTGTTTAGAGTCATTTTAATGCCTGAAGTTGGTCGAAATAGAAGCTTCTAGTAGGAGAAAAAGTCTGTAAAAATGGCAATTTTGGTCACATTGAGGCTTTAAAAAGTAGTTATTCAACATGAGGCACAATCCAAATGACATTTTGAATCAATTTTTCTAAAGTCCAAAAATCAATTTTCTGATGAAAAAAGATGACCCGTGACCTGTTGAGCTTTCTCCAGATGGTCAGAAATGGTAATTTTTTAATGTTTAATTTTTTGACTGTAAATGACTATTGCATATGAATTATCACTTTTGGAACTAAAAGAAGTGTGTTTAGAGTCATTTTAATGCCTGAAATTGGTCGAAATAGAAGCTCCTAGAAGGAGAAAAAGTGTGTAAAAATGGCAATTTTGGTCATATTGATTCTATAAAAAGTAGTTATTCAACATGAGGCACAATCCAAATGACATTTTGAATCAATTTTTCTAAAGTCCAAAAAATCCATTTTCTGATGAAAAACGATGACCCGCGACCTGTCGAAATTTCTCCAGATGGTCAGAAATGGTAATTTTTTAATGTTTTATTTTTTGACTGTAAATGACTATTGCATGTGAATTATCACTTTTGGAACTAAAGTAAGTGTGTTTAGAGTCATTTTAATGCCTGAAATTGGTCGAAATAGAAGCTTCTAGTAGGAGAAAAAGTCTGTAAAAATGGCAATATTGGTCACATTGAGGCTTTAAAAAGTAGTTATTCAACATGAGGCACAATCCAAATGACATTTTGAATCAATTTTTCTAAAGTCCAAAAAATCCATTTTCTGATGAAAAACGATGACCCGCGACCTGTCGAAATTTCTCCAGATGGTCAGAAATGGTAATTTTTTAATGGTTCATTTTTTGACCGTAAATGACTATTGCATGTGAATTATCACTTTTGGAACTAAAATAAGTGTGTTAGAGTCATTTTAATGCCTGAAAATGGTCGAAATAGAAGCTTCTAGTAGGAGAAAAAGTCTGTAAAAATGGCAATTTTGGTCACATTGGGGCTTTAAAAAGTAGTTATTCAACATGAGGCACAATCCAAATGACATTTTGAATCAATTTTTCTAAAGTCCAAAAAATCCATTTTCTGATGAAAAACGATGACCCGCGACCTGTCGAAATTTCTCCAGATGGTCAGAAATGGTAAGTTTTTAATGTTTTATTTTTTGACTGTAAATGACTATTGCATGTGAATTATCACTTTTGGAACTAAAATAAGTGTGTTTAGAGTCATTTTAATGCCTGAAAATGGTCGAAATAAAAGCTTCTAGTAGGAGAAAAAGTCTGTAAAAATGGCAATTTTGGTCACATTGAGGCTTTAAAAAGTAGTTATTCAACATGAGGCACAATCCAAATGACATTTTGAATCAATTTTTCTAAAGTCCAAAAAATCCATTTTCTGATGAAAAACGATGACCCGCGACCTGTCGAAATTTCTCCAGATGGTCAGAAATGGTAATTTTTTAATGTTTTATTTTTTGACTGTAAATGACTATTGCATGTGAATTATCACTTTTGGAACTAAAATAAGTGTGTTTAGAGTCATTTTAATGCCTGAAATTGGTCAAAATAGAAGCTTCTAGTAGGAGAAAAAGTCTGTAAAAATGGCAATATTGGTCACATTGAGGCTTTAAAAAGTCGTTATTCAACATGAGGCACAATCCAAATGACATTTTGAATCAATTTTTCTAAAGTCCAAAAAATCCATTTTCTGATGAAAAACGATGACCCGCGACCTGTCGAAATTTCTCCAGATGGTCAGAAATGGTAATTTTTTAATGGTTCATTTTTTGACCGTAAATGACTATTGCATGTGAATTATCACTTTTGGAACTAAAATAAGTGTGTTAGAGTCATTTTAATGCCTGAAAATGGTCGAAATAGAAGCTTCTAGTAGGAGAAAAAGTCTGTAAAAATGGCAATTTTGGTCACATTGGGGCTTTAAAAAGTAGTTATTCAACATGAGGCACAATCCAAATGACATTTTGAATCAATTTTTCTAAAGTCCAAAAAATCCATTTTCTGATGAAAAACGATGACCCGCGACCTGTCGAAATTTCTCCAGATGGTCAGAAATGGTAAGTTTTTAATGTTTTATTTTTTGACTGTAAATGACTATTGCATGTGAATTATCACTTTTGGAACTAAAATAAGTGTGTTTAGAGTCATTTTAATGCCTGAAAATGGTCGAAATAAAAGCTTCTAGTAGGAGAAAAAGTCTGTAAAAATGGCAATTTTGGTCACATTGAGGCTTTAAAAAGTAGTTATTCAACATGAGGCACAATCCAAATGACATTTTGAATCAATTTTTCTAAAGTCCAAAAAATCCATTTTCTGATGAAAAACGATGACCCGCGACCTGTCGAAATTTCTCCAGATGGTCAGAAATGGTAATTTTTTAATGTTTTATTTTTTGACTGTAAATGACTATTGCATGTGAATTATCACTTTTGGAACTAAAATAAGTGTGTTTAGAGTCATTTTAATGCCTGAAATTGGTCAAAATAGAAGCTTCTAGTAGGAGAAAAAGTCTGTAAAAATGGCAATATTGGTCACATTGAGGCTTTAAAAAGTCGTTATTCAACATGAGGCACAATCCAAATGACATTTTGAATCAATTTTTCTAAAGTCCAAAAAATCCATTTTCTGATGAAAAACGATGACCCGCGACCTGTCGAAATTTCTCCAGATGGTCAGAAATGGTAATTTTTTAATGGTTCATTTTTTGACTGTAAATGACTATTGCATGTGAATTATCACTATTGGAACTAAAATAAGTGTGTTTAGAGTCATTTTAATGCCTGAAAATGGTCGAAATAGAAGCTTCTAGTAGGAGAAAAAGTCTGTAAAAATGGCAATTTTGGTCACATTGAGGCTTTAAAAAGTAGTTATTCAACATGAGGCACAATCCAAATGACATTTTGAATCAATTTTTCTAAAGTCCCAAAAATCCATTTTCTGATGAAAAACGATGACCCGCGACCTGTCGAAATTTCTCCAGATGGTCAGAAATGGTAATTTTTTAATGTTTTATTTTTTTACTGTAAATAACTATTGCATGTGAATTATCACTTTTGGAACTAAAATAAGTGTGTTTAGAGTCATTTTAATGCCTGAAATTGGTCGAAATAGAAGCTTCTAGTAGGAGAAAAAGTCTGTAAAAATGGCAATATTGGTCACATTGAGGCTTTAAAAAGTAGTTATTCAACATGAGGCACAATCCAAATGACATTTTGAATCAATTTTTCTAAAGTCCAAAAAATCCATTTTCTGATGAAAAACGATGACCCGCGACCTGTCGAAATTTCTCCAGATGGTCAGAAATGGTAATTTTTTAATGGTTCATTTTTTGACTGTAAATGACTATTGCATGTGAATTATCACTATTGGAACTAAAATAAGTGTGTTTAGAGTCATTTTAATGCCTGAAAATGGTCGAAATAGAAGCTTCTAGTAGGAGAAAAAGTCTGTAAAAATGGCAATTTTGGTCACATTGGGGCTTTAAAAAGTAGTTATTCAACATGAGGCACAATCCAAATGACATTTTGAATCAATTTTTCTAAAGTCCAAAAAATCCATTTTCTGATGAAAAACGATGACCCGCGACCTGTCGAAATTTCTCCAGATGGTCAGAAATGGTAATTTTTTAATGGTTCATTTTTTGACTGTAAATGACTATTGCATGTGAATTATCACTTGTGGAACTAAAATAAGTGTGTTTAGAGTCATTTTAATGCCTGAAGTTGGTCGAAATAGAAGCTTCTAGTAGGAGAAAAAGTCTGTAAAAATGGCAATTTTGGTCACATCGAGGCTTTAAAAGGTAGTTATTCAACATGAGGCACAATTCAAATGACATTTTTAATCAATTTTTCTAAAGTCCAAAAATCCATTTTCTGATGAAAAACGATGACCCGCGACCTGTCGAAATTTCTCCAGATGGTCAGAAATGGTAATTTTTTAATGTTTAATTTTTTGACTGTAAATGACTATTGCATGTGAATTATCACTTGTGGAACTAAAATAAGTGTGTTTAGAGTCATTTTAATGCCTGAAGTTGGTCGAAATAGAAGCTTCTAGTAGGAGAAAAAGTCTGTAAAAATGGCAATTTTGGTCACATTGAGGCTTTAAATAGTAGTTATTCAACATGAGGCACAATCCAAATGACATTTTGAATCAATTTTTCTAAAGTCCAAAAATCAATTTTCTGATGAAAAAAGATGACCCGTGACCTGTTGAGCTTTCTCCAGATGGTCAGAAATGGTAATTTTTTAATGTTTAATTTTTTGACTGTAAATGACTATTGCATATGAATTATCACTTTTGGAACTAAAAGAAGTGTGTTTAGAGTCATTTTAATGCCTGAAATTGGTCGAAATAGAAGCTCCTAGAAGGAGAAAAGTGTGTAAAAATGGCAATTTTGGTCATATTGATTCTATAAAAAGTAGTTATTCAACATGAGGCACAATCCAAATGACATTTTGAATCAATTTTTATAAAGTCCAAAAAATCCATTTTCTGATGAAAAACGATGACCCGCGACCTGTCGAAATTTCTCCAGATGGTCAGAAATGGTAATTTTTTAATGTTTTATTTTTTGACTGTAAATGACTATTGCATGTGAATTATCACTTTTGGAACTAAAATAAGTGTGTTTAGAGTCATTTTAATGCCTGAAATTGGTCGAAATAGAAGCTTCTAGTAGGAGAAAAAGTCTGTAAAAATGGCAATATTGGTCACATTGAGGCTTTAAAAAGTAGTTATTCAACATGAGGCACAATCCAAATGACATTTTGAATCAATTTTTCTAAAGTCCAAAAAATCCATTTTCTGATGAAAAACGATGACCCGCGACCTGTCGAAATTTCTCCAGATGGTCAGAAATGGTAATTTTTTAATGGTTCATTTTTTGACCGTAAATGACTATTGCATGTGAATTATCACTTTTGGAACTAAAATAAGTGTGTTAGAGTCATTTTAATGCCTGAAAATGGTCGAAATAGAAGCTTCTAGTAGGAGAAAAAGTCTGTAAAAATGGCAATTTTGGTCACATTGGGGCTTTAAAAAGTAGTTATTCAACATGAGGCACAATCCAAATGACATTTTGAATCAATTTTTCTAAAGTCCAAAAAATCCATTTTCTGATGAAAAACGATGACCCGCGACCTGTCGAAATTTCTCCAGATGGTCAGAAATGGTAAGTTTTTAATGTTTTATTTTTTGACTGTAAATGACTATTGCATGTGAATTATCACTTTTGGAACTAAAATAAGTGTGTTTAGAGTCATTTTAATGCCTGAAAATGGTCGAAATAAAAGCTTCTAGTAGGAGAAAAAGTCTGTAAAAATGGCAATTTTGGTCACATTGAGGCTTTAAAAAGTAGTTATTCAACATGAGGCACAATCCAAATTACATTTTGAATCAATTTTTCTAAAGTCCCAAAAATCCATTTTCTGATGAAAAACGATGACCCGCGACCTGTCGAAATTTCTCCAGATGGTCAGAAATGGTAATTTTTTAATGTTTTATTTTTTGACTGTAAATGACTATTGCATGTGAATTATCACTTTTGGAACTAAAATAAGTGTGTTTAGAGTCATTTTAATGCCTGAAATTGGTCGAAATAGAAGCTTCTAGTAGGAGAAAAAGTCTGTAAAAATGGCAATATTGGTCACATTGAGGCTTTAAAAAGTAGTTATTCAACATGAGGCACAATCCAAATGACATTTTGAATCAATTTTTCTAAAGTCCAAAAAATCCATTTTCTGATGAAAAACGATGACCCGCGACCTGTCGAAATTTCTCCAGATGGTCAGAAATGGTAATTTTTTAATGGTTCATTTTTTGACTGTAAATGACTATTGCATGTGAATTATCACTATTGGAACTAAAATAAGTGTGTTTAGAGTCATTTTAATGCCTGAAAATGGTCGAAATAGAAGCTTCTAGTAGGAGAAAAAGTCTGTAAAAATGGCAATTTTGGTCACATTGGGGCTTTAAAAAGTAGTTATTCAACATGAGGCACAATCCAAATGACATTTTAAATCAATTTTTCTAAAGTCCAAAAAATCCATTTTCTGATGAAAAACGATGACCCGCGACCTGTCGAAATTTCTCCAGATGGTCAGAAATGGTAATTTTTTAATGGTTCATTTTTTGACTGTAAATGACTATTGCATGTGAATTATCACTTGTGGAACTAAAATAAGTGTGTTTAGAGTCATTTTAATGCCTGAAGTTGGTCGAAATAGAAGCTTCTAGTAGGAGAAAAAGTCTGTAAAAATGGCAATTTTGGTCACATCGAGGCTTTAAAAGGTAGTAATTCAACATGAGGCACAATTCAAATGACATTTTTAATCAATTTTTCTAAAGTCCAAAAATCAATTTTCTGATGAAAAACGATGACCCGTGACCTGTTGAACTTTCTCCAGATGGTCAGAAATGGTAATTTTTTAATGTTTAATTTTTTGACTGTAAATGACTATTGCATATGAATTATCACTTTTGGAACTAAAAGAAGTGTGTTTAGAGTCATTTTAATGCCTGAAATTGGTCGAAATAGAAGCTTCTAGTAGGAGAAAAAGTGAGTAAAAATAGCAATTTTGGTCACATTGAGGCTTTAAAAAGTAGTTATTCAACATGAGGCACAATCCAAATGACATTTTGAATCAATTTTTCTAAAGTCCAAAAATCAATTTTCTGATGAAAAAAGATGACCCGTGACCTGTTGAACTTTCTCCAGATGGTCAGAAATGGTAATTTTTTAATGTTTAATTTTTTGACTGTAAATGACTATTGCATATGAATTATCACTTTTGGAACTAAAAGAAGTGTGTTTAGAGTCATTTTAATGCCTGAAATTGGTCGAAATAGAAGCTTCTAGTAGGAGAAAAAGTGTGTAAAAATGGCAATTTTGGTCATATTGATTCTTTAAAAAGTAGTTATTCAACATGAGGCACAATCCAAATGACATTTTGAATCAATTTTTCTAAAGTCCAAAAAATCCATTTTCTGATGAAAAACGATGACCCGCGACCTGTCGAAATTTCTCCAGATGGTCAGAAATGGTAATTTTTTAATGGTTCATTTTTTGACTGTAAATGACTATTGCATGTGAATTATCACTTGTGGAACTAAAATAAGTGTGTTTAGAGTCATTTTAATGCCTGAAGTTGGTCGAAATAGAAGCTTCTAGTAGGAGAAAAAGTCTGTAAAAATGGCAATTTTGGTCACATCGAGGCTTTAAAAGGTAGTAATTCAACATGAGGCACAATTCAAATGACATTTTTAATCAATTTTTCTAAAGTCCAAAAATCAATTTTCTGATGAAAAACGATGACCCGTGACCTGTTGAACTTTCTCCAGATGGTCAGAAATGGTAATTTTTTAATGTTTAATTTTTTGACTGTAAATGACTATTGCATATGAATTATCACTTTTGGAACTAAAAGAAGTGTGTTTAGAGTCATTTTAATGCCTGAAATTGGTCGAAATAGAAGCTTCTAGTAGGAGAAAAAGTGAGTAAAAATAGCAATTTTGGTCACATTGAGGCTTTAAAAAGTAGTTATTCAACATGAGGCACAATCCAAATGACATTTTGAATCAATTTTTCTAAAGTCCAAAAATCAATTTTCTGATGAAAAAAGATGACCCGTGACCTGTTGAACTTTCTCCAGATGGTCAGAAATGGTAATTTTTTAATGTTTAATTTTTTGACTGTAAATGACTATTGCATATGAATTATCACTTTTGGAACTAAAAGAAGTGTGTTTAGAGTCATTTTAATGCCTGAAATTGGTCGAAATAGAAGCTTCTAGTAGGAGAAAAAGTGTGTAAAAATGGCAATTTTGGTCATATTGATTCTTTAAAAAGTAGTTATTCAACATGAGGCACAATCCAAATGACATTTTGAATCAATTTTTCTAAAGTCCAAAAAATCCATTTTCTGATGAAAAACGATGACCCGCGACCTGTTGAAAATTCTCCAGATGGTCAGAAATGGTAAATTTTTAATGTTTTTTTTTTTACTGTAAATCACTATTGCATGTGAATTATCACTTTTGGAACTAAAATAAGTGTGTTTAGAGTCATTTTAATGCCTGAAAATGGTCGAAATAGAAGCTTCTAGTAGGAGAAAAAGTCTGTAAAAATGGCAATTTTGGTCACATTGAGGCTTTAAAAAGTAGTTATTCAACATGAGGCACAATCCAAATGACATTTTGAATCAATTTTTCTAAAGTCCAAAAAATCCATTTTTTGATGAAAAACGATGACCCGCGACCTGTCGAAAATTCTCCAGATGGTCAGAAATTGTAATTTTTTAATGGTTCATTTTTTGACTGTAAATGACTATTGCATGTGAATTATCACTTTTGGAACTAAAATAAGTGTGTTTAGAGTCATTTTAATGCCTGAAAATGGTCGAAATAAAAGCTTCTAGTAGGAGAAAAAGTCTGTAAAAATGGCAATTTTGGTCACATTGAGGCTTTAAAAAGTAGTTATTCAACATGAGGCACAATCCAAATGACATTTTGAATCAATTTTTCTAAAGTCCAAAAAATCCATTTTCTGATGAAAAACGATGACCCGCGACCTGTCGAAATTTCTCCAGATGGTCAGAAATGGTAATTTTTTAATGTTTTATTTTTTGACTGTAAATGACTATTGCATGTGAATTATCACTTTTGGAACTAAAATAAGTGTGTTTAGAGTCATTTTAATGCCTGAAAATGGTCGAAATAAAAGCTTCTAGTAGGAGAAAAAGTCTGTAAAAATGGCAATTTTGGTCACATTGAGGCTTTAAAAAGTAGTTATTCAACATGAGGCACAATCCAAATGACATTTTGAATCAATTTTTCTAAAGTCCAAAAAATCCATTTTCTGATGAAAAACGATGACCCGCGACCTGTCGAAATTTCTCCAGATGGTCAGAAATGGTAATTTTTTAATGTTTTATTTTTTGACTGTAAATGACTATTGCATGTGAATTATCACTTTTGGAACTAAAATAAGTGTGTTTAGAGTCATTTTAATGCCTGAAATTGGTCAAAATAGAAGCTTCTAGTAGGAGAAAAAGTCTGTAAAAATGGCAATATTGGTCACATTGAGGCTTTAAAAAGTCGTTATTCAACATGAGGCACAATCCAAATGACATTTTGAATCAATTTTTCTAAAGTCCAAAAAATCCATTTTCTGATGAAAAACGATGACCCGCGACCTGTCGAAATTTCTCCAGATGGTCAGAAATGGTAATTTTTTAATGGTTCATTTTTTGACTGTAAATGACTATTGCATGTGAATTATCACTATTGGAACTAAAATAAGTGTGTTTAGAGTCATTTTAATGCCTGAAAATGGTCGAAATAGAAGCTTCTAGTAGGAGAAAAAGTCTGTAAAAATGGCAATTTTGGTCACATTGAGGCTTTAAAAAGTAGTTATTCAACATGAGGCACAATCCAAATGACATTTTGAATCAATTTTTCTAAAGTCCAAAAAATCCATTTTCTGATGAAAAACGATGACCCGCGACCTGTCGAAATTTCTCCAGATGGTCAGAAATGGTAATTTTTTAATGTTTTATTTTTTGACTGTCAATGACTATTGCATGTGAATTATCACTTTTGGAACTAAAATAAGTGTGTTTAGAGTCATTTTAATGCCTGAAATTGGTCAAAATAGAAGCTTCTAGTAGGAGAAAAAGTCTGTAAAAATGGCAATATTGGTCACATTGAGGCTTTAAAAAGTCGTTATTCAACATGAGGCACAATCCAAATGACATTTTGAATCAATTTTTCTAAAGTCCAAAAAATCCATTTTCTGATGAAAAACGATGACCCGCGACCTGTCGAAATTTCTCCAGATGGTCAGAAATGGTAATTTTTTAATGGTTCATTTTTTGACTGTAAATGACTATTGCATGTGAATTATCACTATTGGAACTAAAATAAGTGTGTTTAGAGTCATTTTAATGCCTGAAAATGGTCGAAATAGAAGCTTCTAGTAGGAGAAAAAGTCTGTAAAAATGGCAATTTTGGTCACATTGAGGCTTTAAAAAGTAGTTATTCAACATGAGGCACAATCCAAATGACATTTTGAATCAATTTTTCTAAAGTCCCAAAAATCCATTTTCTGATGAAAAACGATGACCCGCGACCTGTCGAAATTTCTCCAGATGGTCAGAAATGGTAATTTTTTAATGTTTTATTTTTTTACTGTAAATAACTATTGCATGTGAATTATCACTTTTGGAACTAAAATAAGTGTGTTTAGAGTCATTTTAATGCCTGAAATTGGTCGAAATAGAAGCTTCTAGTAGGAGAAAAAGTCTGTAAAAATGGCAATATTGGTCACATTGAGGCTTTAAAAAGTAGTTATTCAACATGAGGCACAATCCAAATGACATTTTGAATCAATTTTTCTAAAGTCCAAAAAATCCATTTTCTGATGAAAAACGATGACCCGCGACCTGTCGAAATTTCTCCAGATGGTCAGAAATGGTAATTTTTTAATGGTTCATTTTTTGACTGTAAATGACTATTGCATGTGAATTATCACTATTGGAACTAAAATAAGTGTGTTTAGAGTCATTTTAATGCCTGAAAATGGTCGAAATAGAAGCTTCTAGTAGGAGAAAAAGTCTGTAAAAATGGCAATTTTGGTCACATTGGGGTTTTAAAAAGTAGTTATTCAACATGAGGCACAATCCAAATGACATTTTGAATCAATTTTTCTAAAGTCCAAAAAATCCATTTTCTGATGAAAAACGATGACCCGCGACCTGTCGAAATTTCTCCAGATGGTCAGAAATGGTAATTTTTTAATGATTCATTTTTTGACTGTAAATGACTATTGCATGTGAATTATCACTTGTGGAACTAAAATAAGTGTGTTTAGAGTCATTTTAATGCCTGAAGTTGGTCGAAATAGAAGCTTCTAGTAGGAGAAAAAGTCTGTAAAAATGGCAATTTTGGTCACATCGAGGCTTTAAAAGGTAGTTATTCAACATGAGGCACAATTCAAATGACATTTTTAATCAATTTTTCTAAAGTCCAAAAATCCATTTTCTGATGAAAAACGATGACCCGCGACCTGTCGAAATTTCTCCAGATGGTCAGAAATGGTAATTTTTTAATGTTTAATTTTTTGACTGTAAATGACTATTGCATGTGAATTATCACTTGTGGAACTAAAATAAGTGTGTTTAGAGTCATTTTAATGCCTGAAGTTGGTCGAAATAGAAGCTTCTAGTAGGAGAAAAAGTCTGTAAAAATGGCAATTTTGGTCACATTGAGGCTTTAAATAGTAGTTATTCAACATGAGGCACAATCCAAATGACATTTTGAATCAATTTTTCTAAAGTCCAAAAATCAATTTTCTGATGAAAAAAGATGACCCGCGACCTGTTGAGCTTTCTCCAGATGGTCAGAAATGGTAATTTTTTAATGTTTAATTTTTTGACTGTAAATGACTATTGCATATGAATTATCACTTTTGGAACTAAAAGAAGTGTGTTTAGAGTCATTTTAATGCCTGAAATTGGTCGAAATAGAAGCTCCTAGAAGGAGAAAAAGTGTGTAAAAATGGCAATTTTGGTCATATTGATTCTATAAAAAGTAGTTATTCAACATGAGGCACAATCCAAATGACATTTTGAATCAATTTTTATAAAGTCCAAAAAATCCATTTTCTGATGAAAAACGATGACCCGCGACCTGTCGAAATTTCTCCAGATGGTCAGAAATGGTAATTTTTTAATGTTTTATTTTTTGACTGTAAATGACTATTGCATGTGAATTATCACTTTTGGAACTAAAATAAGTGTGTTTAGAGTCATTTTAATGCCTGAAATTGGTCGAAATAGAAGCTTCTAGTAGGAGAAAAAGTCTGTAAAAATGGCAATATTGGTCACATTGAGGCTTTAAAAAGT
Source organism: Triturus cristatus (assembly GCF_964204655.1). NCBI lineage: Eukaryota > Metazoa > Chordata > Amphibia > Caudata > Salamandridae > Triturus > Triturus cristatus. The sequence goes on from NC_140588.1 coordinate 134,879,572, forward strand.
AGTTATTCAACATGAGGCACAATCCAAATGACATTTTGAATCAATTTTTCTAAAGTCCAAAAAATCCATTTTCTGATGAAAAACGATGACCCGCGACCTGTCGAAATTTCTCCAGATGGTCAGAAATGGTAATTTTTTAATGGTTCATTTTTTGACCGTAAATGACTATTGCATGTGAATTATCACTTTTGGAACTAAAATAAGTGTGTTAGAGTCATTTTAATGCCTGAAAATGGTCGAAATAGAAGCTTCTAGTAGGAGAAAAAGTCTGTAAAAATGGCAATTTTGGTCACATTGGGGCTTTAAAAAGTAGTTATTCAACATGAGGCACAATCCAAATGACATTTTGAATCAATTTTTCTAAAGTCCAAAAAATCCATTTTCTGATGAAAAACGATGACCCGCGACCTGTCGAAATTTCTCCAGATGGTCAGAAATGGTAAGTTTTTAATGTTTTATTTTTTGACTGTAAATGACTATTGCATGTGAATTATCACTTTTGGAACTAAAATAAGTGTGTTTAGAGTCATTTTAATGCCTGAAAATGGTCGAAATAAAAGCTTCTAGTAGGAGAAAAAGTCTGTAAAAATGGCAATTTTGGTCACATTGAGGCTTTAAAAAGTAGTTATTCAACATGAGGCACAATCCAAATTACATTTTGAATCAATTTTTCTAAAGTCCCAAAAATCCATTTTCTGATGAAAAACGATGACCCGCGACCTGTCGAAATTTCTCCAGATGGTCAGAAATGGTAATTTTTTAATGTTTTATTTTTTGACTGTAAATGACTATTGCATGTGAATTATCACTTTTGGAACTAAAATAAGTGTGTTTAGAGTCATTTTAATGCCTGAAATTGGTCGAAATAGAAGCTTCTAGTAGGAGAAAAAGTCTGTAAAAATGGCAATATTGGTCACATTGAGGCTTTAAAAAGTAGTTATTCAACATGAGGCACAATCCAAATGACATTTTGAATCAATTTTTCTAAAGTCCAAAAAATCCATTTTCTGATGAAAAACGATGACCCGCGACCTGTCGAAATTTCTCCAGATGGTCAGAAATGGTAATTTTTTAATGGTTCATTTTTTGACTGTAAATGACTATTGCATGTGAATTATCACTATTGGAACTAAAATAAGTGTGTTTAGAGTCATTTTAATGCCTGAAAATGGTCGAAATAGAAGCTTCTAGTAGGAGAAAAAGTCTGTAAAAATGGCAATTTTGGTCACATTGGGGCTTTAAAAAGTAGTTATTCAACATGAGGCACAATCCAAATGACATTTTAAATCAATTTTTCTAAAGTCCAAAAAATCCATTTTCTGATGAAAAACGATGACCCGCGACCTGTCGAAATTTCTCCAGATGGTCAGAAATGGTAATTTTTTAATGGTTCATTTTTTGACTGTAAATGACTATTGCATGTGAATTATCACTTGTGGAACTAAAATAAGTGTGTTTAGAGTCATTTTAATGCCTGAAGTTGGTCGAAATAGAAGCTTCTAGTAGGAGAAAAAGTCTGTAAAAATGGCAATTTTGGTCACATCGAGGCTTTAAAAGGTAGTAATTCAACATGAGGCACAATTCAAATGACATTTTTAATCAATTTTTCTAAAGTCCAAAAATCAATTTTCTGATGAAAAACGATGACCCGTGACCTGTTGAACTTTCTCCAGATGGTCAGAAATGGTAATTTTTTAATGTTTAATTTTTTGACTGTAAATGACTATTGCATATGAATTATCACTTTTGGAACTAAAAGAAGTGTGTTTAGAGTCATTTTAATGCCTGAAATTGGTCGAAATAGAAGCTTCTAGTAGGAGAAAAAGTGAGTAAAAATAGCAATTTTGGTCACATTGAGGCTTTAAAAAGTAGTTATTCAACATGAGGCACAATCCAAATGACATTTTGAATCAATTTTTCTAAAGTCCAAAAATCAATTTTCTGATGAAAAAAGATGACCCGTGACCTGTTGAACTTTCTCCAGATGGTCAGAAATGGTAATTTTTTAATGTTTAATTTTTTGACTGTAAATGACTATTGCATATGAATTATCACTTTTGGAACTAAAAGAAGTGTGTTTAGAGTCATTTTAATGCCTGAAATTGGTCGAAATAGAAGCTTCTAGTAGGAGAAAAAGTGTGTAAAAATGGCAATTTTGGTCATATTGATTCTTTAAAAAGTAGTTATTCAACATGAGGCACAATCCAAATGACATTTTGAATCAATTTTTCTAAAGTCCAAAAAATCCATTTTCTGATGAAAAACAATGACCCGCGACCTGTTGAAAATTCTCCAGATGGTCAGAAATGGTAAATTTTTAATGTTTTTTTTTTTACTGTAAATCACTATTGCATGTGAATTATCACTTTTGGAACTAAAATAAGTGTGTTTAGAGTCATTTTAATGCCTGAAAATGGTCGAAATAGAAGCTTCTAGTAGGAGAAAAAGTCTGTAAAAATGGCAATTTTGGTCACATTGAGGCTTTAAAAAGTAGTTATTCAACATGAGGCACAATCCAAATGACATTTTGAATCAATTTTTCTAAAGTCCAAAAAATCCATTTTTTGATGAAAAACGATGACCCGCGACCTGTCGAAAATTCTCCAGATGGTCAGAAATTGTAATTTTTTAATGGTTCATTTTTTGACTGTAAATGACTATTGCATGTGAATTATCACTTTTGGAACTAAAATAAGTGTGTTTAGAGTCATTTTAATGCCTGAAACTGTTTGAAATAGAAGCTTCTAGTAGGAGAAAAAGTCTGTAAAAATGGCAATTTTGGTCACATTGAGGCTTTAAAAAGCAGTTATTCACCATGAGGCACAATCCAAATGATATTTTGAATCAATTTTTCTAAAGTCCAAAAAATCTATTTTCTGATGAAAAACGATGACCAGTGACCTGTCGAAATTTCTCCAGATGGTCAGAAATGGTAATTTTTTAATGTTTAAATTTTTGACTGTAAATGACTATCGCATGTGAATTATCACTTGTGGAACTAAAATAAGTGTGTTTAGAGTCGTTTTAATTCCTGAAATTAGTCATATTAGAGGCTTCTGAGAAGGAGAAAAAGTCTGTAAAAATGGCAATTTTGGTCACATTGAGGCTTTAAAAAGTAGTTATTCAACATGGGGCACAATCCAAATGATATTTTGAATCAATTTTTCTAAAGTCGAAAAAATTAATTTTCTGATGAAAAACGATGACCCGTCACCTGTTGAACTTTCTCCAGATGGTCAGAAATGGTAATTTTTTAATGTTTAATTTTTTTACTGTAAATGACTATTGCATGTGAATTATCACTTTTGGAACTAAAATAAGTGTGTTTAGAGGCATTTTAATGCCTGAAATTGGTCGAAATAGAAGCTTCTAGTAGGAGAAAAAGTCTGTAAAAATGGCAATTTTGGTCACATTGAGGCTTTAAAAAGTAGTTATTCAACATGAGGCACAATCCAAATGACATTTTGAATCAATTTTTCTAAAGTCCAAAAAATCCATTTTCTGATGAAAAACGATGACCCGCGACCTGTCGAAATTTCTCCAGATGGTCAGAAATGGTAATTTTTTAATGTTTAATTTTTTGACTGTAAATGACTATTGCATGTGAATTATCACTTGTGAAACTAAAATAAGTGTGTTTAGAGTCATTTTAATGCCTGAAGTTGGTCGAAATAGAAGCTTCTAGTAGGAGAAAAAGTCTGTAAAAATGGCAATTTTGGTCACATTGAGGCTTTAAAAAGTAGTTATTCAACATGAGGCACAATCCAAATGACATTTTGAATCAATTTTTCTAAAGTCCAAAAATCAATTTTCTGATGAAAAAAGATGACCCGTGACCTGTTGAACTTTCTCCAGATGGTCAGAAATGGTAATTTTTTAATGTTTAATTTTTTGACTGTAAATGACTATTGCATATGAATTATCACTTTTGGAACTAAAAGAAGTGTGTTTAGAGTCATTTTAATGCCTGAAATTGGTCGAAATAGAAGCTCCTAGAAGGAGAAAAAGTGTGTAAAAATGGCAATTTTGGTCATATTGATTCTATAAAAAGTAGTTATTCAACATGAGGCACAATCCAAATGACATTTTGAATCAATTTTTGTAAAGTCCAAAAAATCCATTTTCTGATGAAAAACGGTGACCCGCGACCTGTCGAAAATTCTCCAGATGGTCAGAAATGGTAAGTTTTTAATGTTTTATTTTTTGACTGTAAATGACTATTGCATGTGAATTATCACTTTTGGAACTAAAATAAGTGTGTTTAGAGTCATTTTAATGCCTGAAAATGGTCGAAATAAAAGCTTCTAGTAGGAGAAAAAGTCTGTAAAAATGGCAATTTTGGTCACATTGAGGCTTTAAAAAGTAGTTATTCAACATGAGGCACAATCCAAATGACATTTTGAATCAATTTTTCTAAAGTCCAAAAAATCCATTTTCTGATGAAAAACGATGACCCGCGACCTGTCGAAATTTCTCCAGATGGTCAGAAATGGTAATTTTTTAATGTTTTATTTTTTGACTGTAAATGACTATTGCATGTGAATTATCACTTTTGGAACTAAAATAAGTGTGTTTAGAGTCATTTTAATGCCTGAAATTGGTCGAAATAGAAGCTTCTAGTAGGAGAAAAAGTCTGTAAAAATGGCAATATTGGTCACATTGAGGCTTTAAAAAGTAGTTATTCAACATGAGGCACAATCCAAATGACATTTTGAATCAATTTTTCTAAAGTCCAAAAAATCCATTTTCTGATGAAAAACGATGACCCGCGACCTGTCGAAATTTCTCCAGATGGTCAGAAATGGTAATTTTTTAATGGTTCATTTTTTGACTGTAAATGACTATTGCATGTGAATTATCACTATTGGAACTAAAATAAGTGTGTTTAGAGTCATTTTAATGCCTGAAAATGGTCGAAATAGAAGCTTCTAGTAGGAGAAAAAGTCTGTAAAAATGGCAATTTTGGTCACATTGAGGCTTTAAAAAGTAGTTATTCAACATGAGGCACAATCCAAATGACATTTTGAATCAATTTTTCTAAAGTCCAAAAAATCCATTTTCTGATGAAAAACGATGACCAGCGACCTGTCGAAATTTCTCCAGATGGTCAGAAATGGTAATTTTTTAATGTTTAATTTTTTGACTGTAAATGACTATTGCATATGAATTATCACTTTTGGAACTAAAAGAAGTGTGTTTAGAGTCGTTTTAATGCCTGAAATTGGTCGAAATAGAAGCTTCTAGTAGGAGAAAAAGTGTGTAAAAATAGCAATTTTGGTCACATTGAGGCTTTAAAAAGTAGTTATTCAACATGAGGCACAATCCAAATGACATTTTGAATCAATTTTTCTAAAGTCCAAAAATCAATTTTCTGATGAAAAAAGATGACCCGTGACCTGTTGAACTTTCTCCAGATGGTCAGAAATGGTAATTTTTTAATGTTTAATTTTTTGACTGTAAATGACTATTGCATATGAATTATCACTTTTGGAACTAAAAGAAGTGTGTTTAGAGTCATTTTAATGCCTGAAATTGGTCGAAATAGAAGCTTCTAGTAGGAGAAAAAGTGTGTAAAAATGGCAATTTTGGTCATATTGATTCTTTAAAAAGTAGTTATTCAACATGAGGCACAATCCAAATGACATTTTGAATCAATTTTTCTAAAGTCCAAAAAATCCATTTTCTGATGAAAAACGATGACCCGCGACCTGTTGAAAATTCTCCAGATGGTCAGAAATGGTAAATTTTTAATGTTTTATTTATTGACTGTAAATCACTATTGCATGTGAATTATCACTTTTGGAACTAAAATAAGTGTGTTTAGAGTCATTTTAATGCCTGAAAACGGTCGAAATAGAAGCTTCTAGTAGGAGAAAAAGTCTGTAAAAATGGCAATTTCGGTCACATTGAGGCTTTAAAAAGTAGTTATTCAACATGAGGCACAATCCAAATGACATTTTGAATCAATTTTTCTAAAGTCTAAAAAATCAATTTTTTGATGAAAAACGATGGCCCGCGACCTGTCGAAAATTCTCCAGATGGTCAGAAATTGTAATTTTTCAATGGTTCATTTTTTGACTGTAAATGACTATTGCATGTGAATTATCACTTTTGGAACTAAAATAAGTGTGTTTAGAGTCATTTTAATGCCTGAAACTGTTTGAAATAGAAGCTTCTAGTAGGAGAAAAAGTCTGTAAAAATGGCAATTTTGGTCACATTGAGGCTTTAAAAAGCAGTTATTCACTATGAGGCACAATCCAAATGATATTTTGAATAAATTTTTCTAAAGTCCAAAAAATCTATTTTCTGATGAAAAACGATGACCAGTGACCTGTCGAAATTTTTCCAGATGGTCAGAAATGGTAATTTTTTAATGTTTAAATTTTTGACTGTAAATGACTATCGCATGTGAATTATCACTTGTGGAACTAAAATAAGTGTGTTTAGAGTCGTTTTAATTCCTGAAATTAGTCATATTAGAGGCTTCTGAGAAGGAGAAAAAGTCTGTAAAAATGGCAATATTGGTCACATTGAGGCTTTAAAAAGTAGTTATTCAACATGGGGCACAATCCAAATGATATTTTGAATCAATTTTTCTAAAGTCGAAAAAATTAATTTTCTGTTGAAAAACGATGACCCGTCACCTGTTGAACTTTCTCCAGATGGTCAGAAATGGTAATTTTTTAATGTTTAATTTTTTTACTGTAAATGACTATTGCATGTGAATTATCACTTTTGGAACTAAAATAAGTGTGTTTAGAGTCATTTTAATGCCTGAAATTGGTCGAAATAGAAGCTTCTAGTAGGAGAAAAAGTCTGTAAAAATGGCAATTTTGGTCACATTGAGGCTTTAAAAAGTAGTTATTCAACATGAGGCACAATCCAAATGACATTTTGAATCAATTTTTCTAAAGTCCAAAAAATCCATTTTCTGATGAAAAACGATGACCCGCGACCTGTCGAAATTTCTCCAGATGGTCAGAAATGGTAATTTTTTAATGTTTAATTTTTTGACTGTAAATGACTATTGCATGTGAATTATCACTTGTGGAACTAAAATAAGTGTGTTTAGAGTCATTTTAATGCCTGAAGTTGGTCGAAATAGAAGCTTCTAGTAGGAGAAAAAGTCTGTAAAAATGGCAATTTTGGTCACATTGAGGCTTTAAAAAGTAGTTATTCAACATGAGGCACAATCCAAATGACATTTTGAATCAATTTTTCTAAAGTCCAAAAATCAATTTTCTGATGAAAAAAGATGACCCGTGACCTGTTGAGCTTTCTCCAGATGGTCAGAAATGGTAATTTTTTAATGTTTAATTTTTTGACTGTAAATGACTATTGCATATGAATTATCACTTTTGGAACTAAAAGAAGTGTGTTTAGAGTCATTTTAATGCCTGAAATTGGTCGAAATAGAAGCTCCTAGAAGGAGAAAAAGTGTGTAAAAATGGCAATTTTGGTCATATTGATTCTATAAAAAGTAGTTATTCAACATGAGGCACAATCCAAATGACATTTTGAATCAATTTTTCTAAAGTCCAAAAAACTCCATTTTCTGATGAAAAACGATGACCCGCGACCTGTCGAAATTTCTCCAGATGGTCAGAAATGGTAATTTTTTAATGTTTTATTTTTTGACTGTAAATGACTATTGCATGTGAATTATCACTTTTGGAACTAAAATAAGTGTGTTTAGAGTCATTTTAATGCCTGAAATTGGTCGAAATAGAAGCTTCTAGTAGGAGAAAAAGTCTGTAAAAATGGCAATATTGGTCACATTGAGGCTTTAAAAAGTAGTTATTCAACATGAGGCACAATCCAAATGACATTTTGAATCAATTTTTCTAAAGTCCAAAAAATCCATTTTCTGATGAAAAACGATGACCCGCGACCTGTCGAAATTTCTCCAGATGGTCAGAAATGGTAATTTTTTAATGGTTCATTTTTTGACCGTAAATGACTATTGCATGTGAATTATCACTTTTGGAACTAAAATAAGTGTGTTAGAGTCATTTTAATGCCTGAAAATGGTCGAAATAGAAGCTTCTAGTAGGAGAAAAAGTCTGTAAAAATGGCAATTTTGGTCACATTGGGGCTTTAAAAAGTAGTTATTCAACATGAGGCACAATCCAAATGACATTTTGAATCAATTTTTCTAAAGTCCAAAAAATCCATTTTCTGATGAAAAACGATGACCCGCGACCTGTCGAAATTTCTCCAGATGGTCAGAAATGGTAATTTTTTAATGTTTTATTTTTTGACTGTAAATGACTATTGCATGTGAATTATCACTTTTGGAACTAAAATAAGTGTGTTTAGAGTCATTTTAATGCCTGAAATTGGTCAAAATAGAAGCTTCTAGTAGGAGAAAAAGTCTGTAAAAATGGCAATATTGGTCACATTGAGGCTTTAAAAAGTAGTTATTCAACATGAGGCACAATCCAAATGACATTTTGAATCAATTTTTCTAAAGTCCAAAAAATCCATTTTCTGATGAAAAACGATGACCCGCGACCTGTCGAAATTTCTCCAGATGGTCAGAAATGGTAATTTTTTAATGGTTCATTTTTTGACTGTAAATGACTATTGCATGTGAATTATCACTATTGGAACTAAAATAAGTGTGTTTAGAGTCATTTTAATGCCTGAAAATGGTCGAAATAGAAGCTTCTAGTAGGAGAAAAAGTCTGTAAAAATGGCAATTTTGGTCACATTGAGGCTTTAAAAAGTAGTTATTCAACATGAGGCACAATCCAAATGACATTTTGAATCAATTTTTCTAAAGTCCCAAAAATCCATTTTCTGATGAAAAACGATGACCCGCGACCTGTCGAAATTTCTCCAGATGGTCAGAAATGGTAATTTTTTAATGTTTTATTTTTTTACTGTAAATAACTATTGCATGTGAATTATCACTTTTGGAACTAAAATAAGTGTGTTTAGAGTCATTTTAATGCCTGAAATTGGTCGAAATAGAAGCTTCTAGTAGGAGAAAAAGTCTGTAAAAATGGCAATATTGGTCACATTGAGGCTTTAAAAAGTAGTTATTCAACATGAGGCACAATCCAAATGACATTTTGAATCAATTTTTCTAAAGTCCAAAAAATCCATTTTCTGATGAAAAACGATGACCCGCGACCTGTCGAAATTTCTCCAGATGGTCAGAAATGGTAATTTTTTAATGGTTCATTTTTTGACTGTAAATGACTATTGCATGTGAATTATCACTATTGGAACTAAAATAAGTGTGTTTAGAGTCATTTTAATGCCTGAAAATGGTCGAAATAGAAGCTTCTAGTAGGAGAAAAAGTCTGTAAAAATGGCAATTTTGGTCACATTGGGGCTTTAAAAAGTAGTTATTCAACATGAGGCACAATCCAAATGACATTTTGAATCAATTTTTTTAAAGTCCAAAAAATCCATTTTCTGATGAAAAACGATGACCCGCGACCTGTCGAAATTTCTCCAGATGGTCAGAAATGGTAATTTTTTAATGGTTCATTTTTTGACTGTAAATGACTATTGCATGTGAATTATCACTTGTGGAACTAAAATAAGTGTGTTTAGAGTCATTTTAATGCCTGAAGTTGGTCGAAATAGAAGCTTCTAGTAGGAGAAAAAGTCTGTAAAAATGGCAATTTTGGTCACATCGAGGCTTTAAAAGGTAGTTATTCAACATGAGGCACAATTCAAATGACATTTTTAATCAATTTTTCTAAAGTCCAAAAATCCATTTTCTGATGAAAAACGATGACCCGCGACCTGTCGAAATTTCTCCAGATGGTCAGAAATGGTAATTTTTTAATGTTTAATTTTTTGACTGTAAATGACTATTGCATGTGAATTATCACTTGTGGAACTAAAATAAGTGTGTTTAGAGTCATTTTAATGCCTGAAGTTGGTCGAAATAGAAGCTTCTAGTAGGAGAAAAAGTCTGTAAAAATGGCAATTTTGGTCACATTGAGGCTTTAAATAGTAGTTATTCAACATGAGGCACAATCCAAATGACATTTTGAATCAATTTTTCTAAAGTCCAAAAATCAATTTTCTGATGAAAAAAGATGACCCGTGACCTGTTGAGCTTTCTCCAGATGGTCAGAAATGGTAATTTTTTAATGTTTAATTTTTTGACTGTAAATGACTATTGCATATGAATTATCACTTTTGGAACTAAAAGAAGTGTGTTTAGAGTCATTTTAATGCCTGAAATTGGTCGAAATAGAAGCTCCTAGAAGGAGAAAAAGTGTGTAAAAATGGCAATTTTGGTCATATTGATTCTATAAAAAGTAGTTATTCAACATGAGGCACAATCCAAATGACATTTTGAATCAATTTTTCTAAAGTCCAAAAAATCCATTTTCTGATGAAAAACGATGACCCGCGACCTGTCGAAAATTCTCCAGATGGTCAGAAATGGTAAGTTTTTAATGTTTTATTTTTTGACTGTAAATGACTATTGCATGTGAATTATCACTTTTGGAACTAACATAAGTGTGTTTAGAGTCATTTTAATGCCTGAAAATGGTCGAAATAAAAGCTTCTAGTAGGAGAAAAAGTCTGTAAAAATGGCAATTTTGGTCACATTGAGGCTTTAAAAAGTAGTTATTCAACATGAGGCACAATCCAAATGACATTTTGAATCAATTTTTCTAAAGTCCAAAAAATCCATTTTCTGATGAAAAACGATGACCCGCGACCTGTCGAAATTTCTCCAGATGGTCAGAAATGGTAATTTTTTAATGTTTTATTTTTTGACTGTAAATGACTATTGCATGTGAATTATCACTTTTGGAACTAAAATAAGTGTGTTTAGAGTCATTTTAATGCCTGAAATTGGTCGAAATAGAAGCTTCTAGTAGGAGAAAAAGTCTGTAAAAATGGCAATATTGGTCACATTGAGGCTTTAAAAAGTAGTTATTCAACATGAGGCACAATCCAAATGACATTTTGAATCAATTTTTCTAAAGTCCAAAAAATCCATTTTCTGATGAAAAACGATGACCCGCGACCTGTCGAAATTTCTCCAGACGGTCAGAAATGGTAATTTTTTAATGGTTCATTTTTTGACCGTAAATGACTATTGCATGTGAATTATCACTTTTGGAACTAAAATAAGTGTGTTAGAGTCATTTTAATGCCTGAAAATGGTCGAAATAGAAGCTTCTAGTAGGAGAAAAAGTCTGTAAAAATGGCAATTTTGGTCACCTTGGGGCTTTAAAAAGTAGTTATTCAACATGAGGCACAATCCAAATGACATTTTGAATCAATTTTTCTAAAGTCCAAAAAATCCATTTTCTGATGAAAAACGATGACCCGCGACCTGTCGAAATTTCTCCAGATGGTCAGAAATGGTAAGTTTTTAATGTTTTATTTTTTGACTGTAAATGACTATTGCATGTGAATTATCACTTTTGGAACTAAAATAAGTGTGTTTAGAGTCATTTTAATGCCTGAAAATGGTCGAAATAAAAGCTTCTAGTAGGAGAAAAAGTCTGTAAAAATGGCAATTTTGGTCACATTGAGGCTTTAAAAAGTAGTTATTCAACATGAGGCACAATCCAAATTACATTTTGAATCAATTTTTCTAAAGTCCCATAAATCCATTTTCTGATGAAAAACGATGACCCGCGACCTGTCGAAATTTCTCCAGATGGTCAGAAATGGTAATTTTTTAATGTTTGACTGTAAATGACTATTGCATGTGAATTATCACTTTTGGAACTAAAATAAGCGTGTTTAGAGTCATTTTAATGCCTGAAATTGGTCGAAATAGAAGCTTCTAGTAGGAGAAAAAGTCTGTAAAAATGGCAATATTGGTCACATTGAGGCTTTAAAAAGTAGTTATTCAACATGAGGCACAATCCAAATGACATTTTGAATCAATTTTTCTAAAGTCCAAAAAATCCATTTTCTGATGAAAAACGATGAGCCGCGACCTGTCGAAATTTCTCCAGATGGTCAGAAATGGTAATTTTTTAATGGTTCATTTTTTGACTGTAAATGACTATTGCATGTGAATTATCACTATTGGAACTAAAATAAGTGTGTTTAGAGTCATTTTAATGCCTGAAAATGGTCGAAATAGAAGCTTCTAGTAGGAGAAAAAGTCTGTAAAAATGGCAATTTTGGTCACATTGGGGCTTTAAAAAGTAGTTATTCAACATGAGGCACAATCCAAATGACATTTTAAATCAATTTTTCTAAAGTCCAAAAAATCCATTTTCTGATGAAAAACGATGACCCGCGACCTGTCGAAATTTCTCCAGATGGTCAGAAATGGTAATTTTTTAATGGTTCATTTTTTGACTGTAAATGACTATTGCATGTGAATTATCACTTGTGGAACTAAAATAAGTGTGTTTAGAGTCATTTTAATGCCTGAAGTTGGTCGAAATAGAAGCTTCTAGTAGGAGAAAAAGTCTGTAAAAATGGCAATTTTGGTCACATCGAGGCTTTAAAAGGTAGTAATTCAACATGAGGCACAATTCAAATGACATTTTTAATCAATTTTTCTAAAGTCCAAAAATCAATTTTCTGATGAAAAACGATGACCCGTGACCTGTTGAACTTTCTTCAGATGGTCAGAAATGGTAATTTTTTAATGTTTAATTTTTTGACTGTAAATGACTATTGCATATGAATTATCACTTTTGGAACTAAAAGAAGTGTGTTTAGAGTCATTTTAATGCCTGAAATTGGTCGAAATAGAAGCTTCTAGTAGGAGAAAAAGTGAGTAAAAATAGCAATTTTGGTCACATTGAGGCTTTAAAAAGTAGTTATTCAACATGAGGCACAATCCAAATGACATTTTGAATCAATTTTTCTAAAGTCCAAAAATCAATTTTCTGATGAAAAAAGATGACCCGTGACCTGTTGAACTTTCTCCAGATGGTCAGAAATGGTAATTTTTTAATGTTTAATTTTTTGACTGTAAATGACTATTGCATATGAATTATCACTTTTGGAACTAAAAGAAGTGTGTTTAGAGTCATTTTAATGCCTGAAATTGGTCGAAATAGAAGCTTCTAGTAGGGGAAAAAGTGTGTAAAAATGGCAATTTTGGTCATATTGATTCTTTAAAAAGTAGTTATTCAACATGAGGCACAATCCAAATGACATTTTGAATCAATTTTTCTAAAGTCCAAAAAATCCATTTTCTGATGAAAAACGATGACCCACGACCTGTTGAAAATTCTCCAGATGGTCAGAAATGGTAAATTTTTAATGTTTTATTTATTGACTGTAAATCACTATTGCATGTGAATTATCACTTTTGGAACTAAAATAAGTGTGTTTAGAGTCATTTTAATGCCTGAAAACGGTCGAAATAGAAGCTTCTAGTAGGAGAAAAAGTCTGTAAAAATGGCAATTTTGGTCACATTGAGGCTTTAAAAAGTAGTTATTCAACATGAGGCACAATCCAAATGACATTTTGAATCAATTTTTCTAAAGTCCAAAAAATCCATTTTTTGATGAAAAACGATGGCCCGCGACCTGTCGAAAATTCTCCAGATGGTCAGAAATTGTAATTTTTCAATGGTTCATTTTTTGACTGTAAATGACTATTGCATGTGAATTATCACTTTTGGAACTAAAATAAGTGTGTTTAGAGTCATTTTAATGCCTGAAACTGTTTGAAATAGAAGCTTCTAGTAGGAGAAAAAGTCTGTAAAAATGGCAATTTTGGTCACATTGAGGCTTTAAAAAGCAGTTATTCACTATGAGGCACAATCCAAATGTCGAAATTTCTCCAGATGGTCAGAAATGGTAATTTTTTAATGTTTAAATTTTTGACTGTAAATGACTATCGCATGTGAATTATCACTTGTGGAACTAAAATAAGTGTGTTTAGAGTCGTTTTAATTCCTGAAATTAGTCATATTAGAGGCTTCTGAGAAGGAGAAAAAGTCTGTAAAAATGGCAATATTGGTCACATTGAGGCTTTAAAAAGTAGTTATTCAACATGGGGCACAATCCAAATGATATTTTGAATCAATTTTTCTAAAGTCGAAAAAATTAATTTTCTGTTGAAAAACGATGACCCGTCACCTGTTGAACTTTCTCCAGATGGTCAGAAATGGTAATTTTTTAATGTTTAATTTTTTTACTGTAAATGACTATTGCATGTGAATCATCACTTTTGGAACTAAAATAAGTGTGTTTAGAGTCATTTTAATGCCTGAAATTGGTCGAAATAGAAGCTTCTAGTAGGAGAAAAAGTCTGTAAAAATGGCAATTTTGGTCACATTGAGGCTTTAAAAAGTAGTTATTCAACATGAGGCACAATCCAAATGACATTTTGAATCAATTTTTCTAAAGTCCAAAAAATCCATTTTCTGATGAAAAACGATGACCCGCGACCTGTCGAAATTTCTCCAGATGGTCAGAAATGGTAATTTTTTAATGTTTTATTTTTTGACTGTAAATGACTATTGCATGTGAATTATCACTTTTGGAACTAAAATAAGTGTGTTTAGAGTCATTTTAATGCCTGAAATTGGTCGAAATAGAAGCTTCTAGTAGGAGAAAAAGTCTGTAAAAATGGCAATATTGGTCACATTGAGCCTTTAAAAAGTAGTTATTCAACATGAGGCACAATCCAAATGACATTTTGAATCAATTTTTCTAAAGTCCAAAAAATCCATTTTCTGATGAAAAACGATGACCCGCGACCTGTCGAAATTTCTCCAGATGGTCAGAAATGGTAATTTTTTAATGGTTCATTTTTTGACTGTAAATGACTATTGCATGTGAATTATCACTATTGGAACTAAAATAAGTGTGTTTAGAGTCATTTTAATGCCTGAAAATGGTCGAAATAGAAGCTTCTAGTAGGAGAAAAAGTCTGTAAAAATGGCAATTTTGGTCACATTGGGGCTTTAAAAAGTAGTTATTCAACATGAGGCACAATCCAAATGACATTTTGAATCAATTTTTCTAAAGTCCAAAAAATCCATTTTCTGATGAAAAACGATGACCCGCGACCTGTCGAAATTTCTCCAGATGGTCAGAAATGGTAATTTTTTAATGGTTCATTTTTTGACTGTAAATGACTATTGCATGTGAATTGTCACTTGTGGAACTAAAATAAGTGTGTTTAGAGTCATTTTAATGCCTGAAGTTGGTCGAAATAGAAGCTTCTAGTAGGAGAAAAAGTCTGTAAAAATGGCAATTTTGGTCACATCGAGGCTTTAAAAGGTAGTTATTCAACATGAGGCACAATTCAAATGACATTTTTAATCGATTTTTCTAAAGTCCAAAAATATATTTTCTGATGAAAAACGATGACCCGTGACCTGTTGAACTTTCTCCAGATGGTCAGAAATGGTAATTTTTTAATGTTTAATTTTTTGACTGTAAATGACTATTGCATATGAATTATCACTTTTTGAACTAAAAGAAGTGTGTTTAGAGTCATTTTAATGCCTGAAATTGGTCGAAAAAGAAGCTTCTAGTAGGAGAAAAAGTGTGTAAAAATAGCAATTTTGGTCACATCGAGGCTTTAAAAAGTAGTTATTCAACATGAGGCACAATCCAAATGACATTTTGAATCAATTTTTCTAAAGTCCAAAAATCAATTTTCTGATGAAAAAAGATGACCCGTGACCTGTTGAACTTTCTCCAGATGGTCAGAAATGGTAATTTTTTAATGTTTAATTTTTTGACTGTAAATGACTATTGCATATGAATTATCACTTTTGGAACTAAAAGAAGTGTGTTTAGAGTCATTTTAATGCCTGAAATTGGTCGAAATAGAAGCTTCTAGTAGGAGAAAAAGTGTGTAAAAATGGCAATTTTGGTCATATTGATTCTTTAAAAAGTAGTTATTCAACATGAGGCACAATCCAAATGACATTTTGAATCAATTTTTCTAAAGTCCAAAAAATCCATTTTCTGATGAAAAACGATGACCCGCGACCTGTTGAAAATTCTCCAGATGGTCAGAAATGGTAAATTTTTAATGTTTTATTTATTGACTGTAAATCACTATTGCATGTGAATTATCACTTTTGGAACTAAAATAAGTGTGTTTAGAGTCATTTTAATGCCTGAAAACGGTCGAAATAGAAGCTTCTAGTAGGAGAAAAAGTCTGTAAAAATGGCAATTTTGGTCACATTGAGGCTTTAAAAAGTAGTTATTCAACACGAGGCACAATCCAAATGACATTTTGAATCAATTTTTCTAAAGTCCAAAAAATCAATTTTTTGATGAAAAACGATGGCCCGCGACCTGTCGAAAATTCTCCAGATGGTCACAAATTGTAATTTTTCAATGGTTCATTTTTTGACTGTAAATGACTATTGCATGTGAATTATCACTTTTGGAACTAAAATAAGTGTGTTTAGAGTCATTTTAATGCCTGAAACTGTTTGAAATAGAAGCTTCTAGTAGGAGAAAAAGTCTGTAAAAATGGCAATATTGGTCACATTGAGGCTTTAAAAAGTAGTTATTCAACATGGGGCACAATCCAAATGATATTTTGAATCAATTTTTCTAAAGTCGAAAAAATTAATTTTCTGTTGAAAAACGATGACCCGTCACCTGTTGAACTTTCTCCAGATGGTCAGAAATGGTAATTTTTTAATGTTTAATTTTTTTACTGTAAATGACTATTGCATGTGAATTATCACTTTTGGAACTAAAATAAGTGTGTTTAGAGTCATTTTAATGCCTGAAATTGGTCGAAATAGAAGCTTCTAGTAGGAGAAAAAGTCTGTAAAAATGGCAATTTTGGTCACATTGAGGCTTTAAAAAGTAGTTATTCAACATGAGGCACAATCCAAATGACATTTTGAATCAATTTTTCTAAAGTCCAAAAAATCCATTTTCTGATGAAAAACGATGACCCGCGACCTGTCGAAATTTCTCCAGATGGTCAGAAATGGTAATTTTTTAATGTTTAATTTTTTGACTGTAAATGACTATTGCATGTGAATTATCACTTGTGGAACTAAAATAAGTGTGTTTAGAGTCATTTTAATGCCTGAAGTTGGTCGAAATAGAAGCTTCTAGTAGGAGAAAAAGTCTGTAAAAATGGCAATTTTGGTCACATTGAGGCTTTAAAAAGTAGTTATTCAACATGAGGCACAATCCAAATGACATTTTGAATCAATTTTTCTAAAGTCCAAAAATCAATTTTCTGATGAAAAAAGATGACCCGTGACCTGTTGAGCTTTCTCCAGATGGTCAGAAATGGTAATTTTTTAATGTTTAATTTTTTGACTGTAAATGACTATTGCATATGAATTATCACTTTTGGAACTAAAAGAAGTGTGTTTAGAGTCATTTTAATGCCTGAAATTGGTCGAAATAGAAGCTCCTAGAAGGAGAAAAAGTGTGTAAAAATGGCAATTTTGGTCATATTGATTCTATAAAAAGTAGTTATTCAACATGAGGCACAATCCAAATGACATTTTGAATCAATTTTTCTAAAGTCCAAAAAATCCATTTTCTGATGAAAAACGATGACCCGCGACCTGTCGAAATTTCTCCAGATGGTCAGAAATGGTAATTTTTTAATGTTTTATTTTTTGACTGTAAATGACTATTACATGTGAATTATCACTTTTGGAACTAAAATAAGTGTGTTTAGAGTCATTTTAATGCCTGAAATTGGTCGAAATAGAAGCTTCTAGTAGGAGAAAAAGTCTGTAAAAATGGCAATATTGGTCACATTGAGGCTTTAAAAAGTAGTTATTCAACATGAGGCACAATCCAAATGACATTTTGAATCAATTTTTCTAAAGTCCAAAAAATCCATTTTCTGATGAAAAACGATGACCCGCGACCTGTCGAAATTTCTCCAGATGGTCAGAAATGGTAATTTTTTAATGGTTCATTTTTTGACCGTAAATGACTATTGCATGTGAATTATCACTTTTGGAACTAAAATAAGTGTGTTAGAGTCATTTTAATGCCTGAAAATGGTCGAAATAGAAGCTTCTAGTAGGAGAAAAAGTCTGTAAAAATGGCAATTTTGGTCACATTGGGGCTTTAAAAAGTAGTTATTCAACATGAGGCACAATCCAAATGACATTTTGAATCAATTTTTCTAAAGTCCAAAAAATCCATTTTCTGATGAAAAACGATGACCCGCGACCTGTCGAAATTTCTCCAGATGGTCAGAAATGGTAAGTTTTTAATGTTTTATTTTTTGACTGTAAATGACTATTGCATGTGAATTATCACTTTTGGAACTAAAATAAGTGTGTTTAGAGTCATTTTAATGCCTGAAAATGGTCGAAATAAAAGCTTCTAGTAGGAGAAAAAGTCTGTAAAAATGGCAATTTTGGTCACATTGAGGCTTTAAAAAGTAGTTATTCAACATGAGGCACAATCCAAATGACATTTTGAATCAATTTTTCTAAAGTCCAAAAAATCCATTTTCTGATGAAAAACGATGACCCGCGACCTGTCGAAATTTCTCCAGATGGTCAGAAATGGTAATTTTTTAATGTTTTATTTTTTGACTGTAAATGACTATTGCATGTGAATTATCACTTTTGGAACTAAAATAAGTGTGTTTAGAGTCATTTTAATGCCTGAAATTGGTCAAAATAGAAGCTTCTAGTAGGAGAAAAAGTCTGTAAAAATGGCAATATTGGTCACATTGAGGCTTTAAAAAGTAGTTATTCAACATGAGGCACAATCCAAATGACATTTTGAATCAATTTTTCTAAAGTCCAAAAAATCCATTTTCTGATGAAAAACGATGACCCGCGACCTGTCGAAATTTCTCCAGATGGTCAGAAATGGTAATTTTTTAATGGTTCATTTTTTGACTGTAAATGACTATTGCATGTGAATTATCACTATTGGAACTAAAATAAGTGTGTTTAGAGTCATTTTAATGCCTGAAAATGGTCGAAATAGAAGCTTCTAGTAGGAGAAAAAGTCTGTAAAAATGGCAATTTTGGTCACATTGAGGCTTTAAAAAGTAGTTATTCAACATGAGGCACAATCCAAATGACATTTTGAATCAATTTTTCTAAAGTCCAAAAAATCCATTTTCTGATGAAAAACGATGACCCGCGACCTGTCGAAATTTCTCCAGATGGTCAGAAATGGTAATTTTTTAATGGTTCATTTTTTGACTGTAAATGACTATTGCATGTGAATTATCACTATTGGAACTAAAATAAGTGTGTTTAGAGTCATTTTAATGCCTGAAAATGGTCGAAATAGAAGCTTCTAGTAGGAGAAAAAGTCTGTAAAAATGGCAATTTTGGTCACATTGGGGCTTTAAAAAGTAGTTATTCAACATGAGGCACAATCCAAATGACATTTTGAATCAATTTTTCTAAAGTCCAAAAAATCCATTTTCTGATGAAAAACGATGACCCGCGACCTGTCGAAATTTCTCCAGATGGTCAGAAATGGTAATTTTTTAATGGTTCATTTTTTGACTGTAAATGACTATTGCATGTGAATTATCACTTGTGGAACTAAAATAAGTGTGTTTAGAGTCATTTTAATGCCTGAAGTTGGTCGAAATAGAAGCTTCTAGTAGGAGAAAAAGGTGCCGATCACGATCCGGTAAAAAATTCCCCCGTGCGACTCGTATCGGGTCTTTTTACCGTACGAATCGTCCAAGTGCCGTACGAACTGGCAATCACGATTCGCATGGTAAAAAGTCCATACGACCCGCACCGGGAATCATTCCCCACACGTCCTCGGGTCGGAAAATGTGTCCGACACGTCCTCGGACGATTTACCTTACAAACGTAAAAATCCAAGTCCGACCGAGGAATCACGATCCATCCCGTGCGTCCGAGCCTACAACCGTATGGAAAAAACACCGTCCGCACCGAACACCAATAGCAACCATGGAGACATGTGCCCGCATACGCGCCCAACACTCCCCCCAGCCCCCGTACGTCCGACACGTACCCCCCGTATATGTATACCCCCACCCGTCTATGTACACCCCAGTACGTTCCAGTCGTACCCCCACCCCAGTACGTGTCGTACCACCGTCAATGTACACCCCCCACCCCTGTACGTGTCGTACCACCGTCAATGTACACCCCCCACCCCTGTACGTGTCGTACCACCGTCTATGTACACCCCCCCACCCCTGTACGTGTCGTACCACCGCCCATGTACACCCCAGTACGTTCCAGTCGTACCCCCACCCCAGTACGTGTCGTACCACCGTCAATGTACACCCCCCACCCCTGTACGTGTCGTACCACCGTCTATGTACACCCCCCCACCCCTGTACGTGTCGTACCACCGTCTATGAACACCCCAGTACGTTCCAGTCGTACCCCCACCCCAGTACGTGTCGTACCACCGTCAATGTACACCCCCCACCCCAGTACGTGTCGTACCACCGTCTATGTACACCCCCCCACCCCTGTACGTGTCGTACCACTGTCTATGTACACCCCCCCACCCCTGTACGTGTCGTACCACCGTCTATGAACACCCCAGTACGTTCCAGTCGTACCCCCACCCCAGTACGTGTCGTACCACCGTCAATGTACACCCCCCACCCCTGTACGTGTCGTACCACCGTCAATGTACACCCCCCACCCCTGTACGTGTCGTACCACCGTCAATGTACACCCCCCACCCCTGTACGTGTCGTACCACCGTCTATGTACACCCCCCCACCCCTGTACGTGTCGTACCACCGTCTATGTACACCCCCCCACCCCTGTACGTGTCGTACCACCGCCCATGTACACCCCAGTACGTTCCAGTCGTACCCCCACCCCAGTACGTTCCTGGCGCACCCCCAACACAACCTTCTAAGTACGGAGCGCACCCCATGCCCCAACATCACAACCGCATGTACGAGTCGTACAAAGCCACACACAAGGACCAAATCGTACAACCAAATGGCCCATGTACACACCGTACACACGCTCAAAATGCACGTACACAACAAGGACAAAACAAAACAACTCAACAATACACCATTCGCAAGGCACACAGCCACTAAACATGGCCAACAACCACTAAAATAACACAATCACTGACCTGCAACTGTCAAAAACAAACAGAGGCCCAATACACCACCACTCCTTATAACACACCCACCCAAAATTCAAACACTGCCACACCCACCCATGGACCAATAAAAAGGGCCCACACACACAAACCATGAGCCTTTGCAACAGACCCACTGCTGCCAGACACCACAGAACCAGACTACAAGCGACACCACATCTTACACTTGCACACCTTCACACGACCACCCTCACAAACACCCTCTCATCACATTCACACACACACACAACCATCCACACCCCCCCCCCAACATCCACACACCGCCCACACCCACACCATCCCCACCCACACCCCTCACCATGCCCACTACCAAGAATCCAAAGTTCAGTCACCGAGAGTTGGAGGTCCTTGTTGATCAAATCCTCAGAGTCGAGCCACAGATCTTTGGAACATTGGTCAGAAGCACCAGCCAGGCAGCCAAAACAGCCATGTGGCAGACCATCGTCGATGCTGTGAATGCTGTTGCGGACACCAGGAGGACCAAGCAGGATTGCCAGAACAGGTGGTACGATCTGCGGAGGAGGGTCAGAGCCAAGAGACAGGAGGAACACGACCAGGCCAACGCCACCGGAGGAGGGGCCTCCCGCAGACCCGTACAGTACCATCCCTGGGAGGAGAGGGTGATGGCCATACTGCCGGTGGAGGCAGTTGAAGGAGTAGAAGGACTCCGAGACCCGGGTGAGTACACAAACAACGCACCTCACATGGGGGGAACTGCAACCACAACCAAAATTAATAACAGGCACGCAAACACCACAAGCCATCGCATTACTCAACCACACTCCATGAGCAGGCACATGCCACTGCTGCCACCATGCCCCATGCACCCAGCTGGACAATGTCAAGTCACAGGCCACAGAAGACAACAACACATGACACGGTAACCCGGATGGCGGGAGTGTGGGCACCAAGAATCACATAGTGCGACTCCAAAGCAGACAACAATGCCCTCTGCCCATATGGCCTAGGTCACAGCCAGACAAACACTGTGTCCCAACACAGGAATGACTTGCCAGCAAATGGCGGATGCCTTGCATCAACACATGGGGGTGAAGGCACTGTTTTGCACATGCCAGCAGCTAATGAACAGCCAACAGTGTGAAAGAGTGGCAGCACACACCACCACAGCAGCAGCGCACAGACACACAGCAGACAAAATGGGTGCCTGGAGATCAGAAACAAACTCACATCAACAGGCCAAGGGCCACTCAAAGATCTGCTAACAGTGTGTGCCCAGGAAGCTGGGCCAAGGTGACAGAGGGTGACACACGGAGGGAGGGAGAGGGGGACACAGAGGGAGGGAGAGGGGGACTGAGAGGGAGGGAGACACAGGAAGATGGACAGAGGGAGGAGGCTGACACACAGAGGGAGGGAGAGGGGGACAGAGAGGGAGGGAGAGGGGGACAGAGAGGGAGGGAGACACAGGAAGATGGACAGAGGGAGGAGGCTGACACACAGAGGGAGGGAGAGGGGGACACAGAGGGAGGGAGACACAGGAAGATGGACAGAGGGAGGAGGCTGACACACAGAGGGAGGGAGAGGGGGACACAGAGGGAGGGAGAGGGGGACAGAGAGGGAGGGAGACACAGGAAGATGGACAGAGGGAGGAGGCTGACACACAGAGGGAGGGAGAGGGGGACACAGAGGGAGGGAGACACAGGAAGATGGACAGAGGGAGGAGGCTGACACACAGAGGGAGGGAGAGGGGGACACAGAGGGAGGGAGAGGGGGACAGAGAGGGAGGGGGACACAGGGAGATGGACAGAGGGAGGAGGCTGACACACAGAGGGAGGGAGAGGGGGACAGAGAGGGAGGGAGAGGGGGACAGAGAGGGAGGGAGACACAGGAAGATGGACAGAGGGAGGAGGCTGACACACAGAGGGAGGGAGAGGGGGACACAGAGGGAGGGAGAGGGGGACACAGAGGGAGGGAGAGGGGGACAGAGAGGGAGGGAGAGGGGGACAGAGAAGGAGGGAGACACAGGGAGAGCAAATCAGTCCTTTGGTGTGTGGGAATGTCTGCTCGTCAGCAGGTGGACTGCGTGCATGTAGACAAGGGTGCCCAGTGCCAGAACCCCCCCTCTTCATCATGGCAAAACGCAGGGCCATGTCACAACCTGTACACGAGCACAAGGACAGCCACCTGCATCATATGAGTGTGTGGATCCACTCCATGTGCACATGTACAGTGCTACAAGGAAGGCGCAAACGCATAGCTCGGCACACATGCACACTCCACTGCTGACTGCAGTCACACTTGACGCAGCAAGTAAGACTGTGCCACACATAGTTAAAGGGGCCAAATTGGTGCCCAAGGGACACACACATGCACAAGTGCACTGTGAGTGGAATGCAAGACAGATCCTAATTCCAAGAGGAAATGTGCCAACTTTGTAACGGATGAAACATGGATGTTGCATGGATCCAAAGTAACATTGTCTCTCTCACACACAGGTCAACGTCGTGCTGCACCCCCCAACACTGGGGGGGAACACTCACAGGACCCGGATCTGCAGGAGACCGATCCCACCGGCAGCGACCACTCTCACCACTCTGCGGACGACCCCGACCGACCTGGCCCCTCTGGTGTCCAACCACCTGCAGCACCTGCGTCAGGTACAACCGTGCCAACCACCACCCCCACTCCTGCCACATCCCAGGAGACACCCAGGATCCCTGCCCCAACACCACAATGCAGCCAGGCTCGCCAGGAGGGACACGGTGTCCCGGGCACCCAGGAGGAGGCAGGCGACAACGCCAATGCCACCCCTCAGGGGTCCCGGAGACCCCATGTGCCCACAAGTGCAGGCCAGACGCAAGTGGGCAGGGGTGGTGGGAGTGGAGAGCGGCGGAGGCGCGAGCCTGACCAGTTGGCTGGGGATCCGGTATTTTCACATGTCCGTAACATCCTGGACTCATACCGGCAGGACACCACGGGCATGGCCCAGGTTGTGTCCGTCCTCGAGGGGATCAAGGTCCAGCAGGCCCAGCAACATGCGGAGCTAATAGCCTGTCTACAGCTACACCAACGGAGGATGGAGGACAGACAGGCTGAGCAAGTGACGGCGTCCCAGGGGATTCACGCTGAACTCCGTCGGATGGCCGACACCATGGCCGACCCTCCCTGTGCCAGAAGGCGGAGAACATCACCACCCACAGGGAGGGATCATGAGGAGGAGGAGGAAACATCCGACGGAGCATCCCAGACGTCGTCACGGCCTGCTGCTGAGGTTCCCCGCAGGAAGCCGGGTCGTCCACGGAAAGGACCGTGAGGGTGGCTGCTACATCACCATCTCCCAGGACACCTGGCCTGGCACCTGGCCCACTGGAGCAACAGCATCACAGCATCAAGAGACATTCTCTGCCACATGGCCCTGCTGGTCACTGGCTGACCAATGTTGACAAAGACTGTGGCATGGACTCTGAGGATTTCCAATGGCAAGGACACCAACTCCCCTACTGAACTTTGGATTCCCTAATCCCGGAAAGGCCCTCACTTGGCCCCCCCCCCCAATAATAAATCACACTATTATGAGTTGATGCCTGCTGGTAGCATTATTACCTAACATGTGTCTTGTACAGTCTAAACATGCCTGAGTCATCTGTTCACTTCAACCATCCACACCCTGGGGCCTGAGTCTGGCACAGGACACATGGGTCACAGTTTACTAGGCAAGACAGACATGGAGCACCATACACACCCGTGATGGTCAGAACCAGCTGAGGGGGTGGCCGAACAACCGTGCTGACAGACACATTGAGTACAGCAACAGTCATGCGCAGAGGTCAGGGATCCTGGCCCGTGTCCTGGGGGGCACCCAGGTACGTGTAGACAGGTGGCAGAACCATGTCCTGCAAGCTTGAGTCCGGTGGATGCAGAGAATGGGGTCATGGACAACGTTGGATGCATGGGGATGGCACATGTCACAATACCCACACAGTCATGGACATCATGCCCATTACACAGTCTCAGCACACACACACAGCTTGCATCTTGCCACTCGACACATTGACACATAGCCACAATCAGGGAATACCATGCCAGACATGCAGGATGCACCGTGCCAACACACCAGCATTGACTGAGAAGAGGCACCTTGGAGGCATAGGGACATCTTTAATAGTCATGTGTTTGGGATTGCAGAGGCAACTTGAAGTACACATGAACACATCATGTGGAGTAACATGTGGCTCCAACACTGGCACCCCACTCTGCAGCACAAATGCGTGATAGCCATGGAACTGGCACACAAGTGTCGGATAATAGCTAAATACCCACAGCTGCTCACGGAGAGCCTGCCATACACCATACATCCGCTGATGTGGAAGTCCCACGCCATGTCAAGACAATGTTAACCGTATGTGTCCGAGGGCAGTGTCACACACATTGATGCCTTCATCACAATCCACCATCCCATCACTGATGACTGACAACCAGGCAGCCCATCTATTCAGGTGTACCCAGCTGCATGTCGTGTCCCATGGGGATGCCACATGTCTGCAGAGGACCCAAACCCCGACCGGGGCAGTGTGCACACATCGTGAACAACTGCCACACCCAATACACCCCAGATGCATCCCTTACCCCATGGAGACTTCCAAACGTGTCCGTGCCTGTAACGCTGAGTCAGCCCACGATGCCATGTCCATGAGGAATAGCAGTGCCACAACAATGCAACCAGCAAACGGCATGCGCAGGTACCTGGGGAAGAGAGACACACAAGAAGTCAGCCACAAGAAGCACAGCCACTTGCATGTGCATGTACTCGACACATGTATGTATGACAACATGCTAGGTCACAATTATGTCTGGGGAAATACTACCATCACTGCCACCATCACTCCAGTGACACACCCACACACACCTCTGACCCACGTGCCATACATGCAGGTGGAGACACACATCACAACGCATGCCACACGTGGACCAATGCGTGCACACTCAGACCCTGGTACTCACCACTAAGCAAAGAAGTCGCGTATGAGCCGAGTCCGGATGTCCTCTTGAGGCTCCACATCCTCCACATCACTAGCCCCATTGCCAAGCCCTTCGTCCTCCACGGGTGGATGGTCCTCGTCATCTTGATCCAGGATGAGGGGCACAGCTCTTTCAACTGCCATGTTGTGCAGCATGCAGCAGACCATGAAGATCTTGCAGACCTTCGCCGGGGCATATGGGAGTGCGCCGCCGGTCTTGTGGAGGCACCGGAATCGGCTCTTCAGCATGCCAAACGTCCTCTCTATCACTCGCCTTGTCCGGCCATGGGCGGTGTTGTAGCGGAGCTGGGCCGGCGTGATGGGGTTGCGGAGAGGTGTCAGCAGCCAAGGCATGTTGGGATAGCCAGCGTCCCCTAAATGGAAAGCACATGGACATCGTTAGAACTGGCGAAGCGGTAGTGCTGCTCGGCCAAACAGAATACAGGACAGACAGACTGTACCCACCAACAACACATGCACGTTCGTTGCGCAGCTGCATCATCATATCAGGCATCCCGCCACGCCTCATGATGTAGGCATCGTGTGCTGATCCTGGAAAACGAGCACAGACATGTGAAATCACCATGTTGGACAGACACACCACAAGGGCATTGATGGAGTGGTAGTGCTTCCGATTGCGGTACGCCACCTCCCGTGCGTGTGGTGGTACCAAACCTACATGTGTCCCATCTATGGACCCAATGACATGGGGCATCCCTCCCAGGGCATAGAAACCACGTTTGACCTCAGTCATCTGTTCAGGGGTTGGGAACTTGATGAAGTCATCCAGGTGAATCAACATGGCCTCCAAGAAATCATGCAGCACACCGCTGAACATGCTCTGGGACATGCCACCAACATGGGCTATGGTATATTGGAAGGTACCCGTGGCAAGGAAATGTAGGGCAGCCATTACCTTCAGCTGGGGTGTCAGTGCCGTAGGATACCTGTGCTGCGGTTGCAGGTGTGGTGCCAGTCTCGCCGTCAGCTCCAGAATCAACGGTTGGGTGAAGCGGTAGAGCCGGATCCTGTCATTCTCCTGCATGGTGGCCAAGTCTGGAATTCTTCGGGCAACAGGAGGCGCTCTGCAGTAATTTGGAAGTGACAAGGAAGAGTGAGTGCACTACGAGAACAACTCATGTCTACTGAGCACATGTAAATCTGCCAATACACACATGCCACATAGGGAGTCAGGCATGTGCTACATGCCCAGGACACGTATGGATGCAAGGTGACACTCCTTCCAAGACCCAGCTACACACGGTGATTGAGAACCTCCCCATGCCACGCCATGGGAATAGCTGTGTCCCAGTGCAAGTGAACAGCCCGACGCAAGACAGAAGTGACATACACACACACATCAGCAGAAGTAGGATGCCGATTGTAGAGACTGGTAGCGGAACACCGGAGCCACAGGTCACATGACATTACACTAGGCCTGCCCACACACCTTGCCATGAAGGTGCACATGTCATGACTCACCACACATTCCTTGTGAGGATGCTGACATGGCCTTGTCACGCTACTCCGTGTCCCATGCATACATGTGCACCTCACATCAGATACCACATGTGGCATGGTGTGCGGAACAGTGTGCAATGACAATCTACACACAGACACATGTTGGTTGCTGCAACGGCTGCAGCTTTTGAGGGTGCTACAACATCAACCTGATGTAAATCCCGGACACATAAATGACATAGTCACATTGTGCACTGTGGGTAGTGACAAGTCAGGTGTCATGACCCCTGTACCGGGCATCATGGGACACTTCCGTGTGTTGGTGTCCGTGCCATGCCAGTGACGCTCACCCCAAGTGCGCAGTACGACATGCACACATGTCAAAGGAGTCAAGGGCATGCCTGGCACACATTGCACCCTCACACAGTACACCTGTACACATCTCATCATACATCTGGTGCCTCCTCCACTCAGGAGGCATGTTCCACATCACAGCCTGTCACACCTGTGCCCCACACATGTAGTAATGCACAGACGATGCCTTGATGTCCATTCCTGGACAAGTATGTCCATCCATGGACAAGTATGTCCGCCCTATTCCTACCTGTGTGTCGACTATCACCACAGTGATGTGTACAAACCGGCGTACTGCTGCTAAGAGGGCCTGTGTATGTTCCCCAATCACTGTGGGAGTGCTGCCGTATGTGTACCCATCGTGATGGCGAGCGTACAGGCATTTGTACGGTCCGTACCACTACGTGTACGCATACGCGTGCAGAACCATAGTGATAGTGAGCGTACAGGCATTTGTACGGTCCGTACCACTACGTGTACGCATACGCGTGCAGACCCATAGTGATAGTGAGCGTACATGCGTGTGTACGGTCCGTACCACTACGTGTACGCATACGCGTGCAGACCCATAGTGATTTTGAACGTCGGCATGCATGTACGGGCCGTTGCCATGCATTTGGGGTGCCCTAGGGCCCGGAAACGCACCGTACCTGTGTGTGATTCTCCTAATTACATAGGGGACAAGTATTAAGGCCTACATGCATGCTGGTTGTCATGGCGACCAGGTTCAAATTTCGATTTTGTTCTGGAAGGTGCACAGCAGAAGTCAGTTGGAATTCTTCTACTTTGTTGCAATGTGTTTGTGGGGCTGACATCATGCAGGAGAATGAAACCGATAGAGAACCCACAGACTGCTAGGTTTGAAGGGATTGGTGGAAACATAGGATGCAAATGTGAGTGACCAATCACTCTGTACTCCTGTGCATGAGACTGGGCAGAAGGCCACATATAAGGCAGCCAGGTCCCATGAGGGATTACTTGCCTGCACATCTTTGCATTTGTCGACCAAGCTGCTGCTACTGATTCCCTGGAACCATGTCAAGGGCTGTGGAGAGGACACAGCCATTCACCCTGGAGGAGAACATGGCTCTGCTGGATGTGATCCTCCCACAGTACCCCATGCTGTATGGGCGACCAGGGTATCAGGTGAGTGCATAGGCCACTGCCACAGACTGTCCCTATGTTGTGACTGTGTCTTCAGGCATTGTGACCCGGTGTGACACACATGCCATGTACTGTCGGGGGGGTACCAGGGGGGGGGTGCCTGATGTCTCCCAGCAGTGCCCTGAGACAGGAGGGGTGTGTGCAGAGTCCTCCCAGCAGTGCCCTGAGACAGGAGGGGTGGGGACCTATCACTAACAGCAGTGCCCTGAGACAGGAGGGGTGGGTGTGGAGTCCTCCCAGCAGTGCCCTGAGACAGGAGGGGTGGGTGTGGAGTCCTCCCAGCAGTGCCCTGAGACAGGAGGGGTGGGGACCTATCACTAACAGCAGTGCCCTGAGACAGGAGGGGTGGGTGTGATGCACAGTGTGAGCCTTGATCATTGATTGTGACATTGCCATCATTCCACCTGAGTACCCACTATGGCACGTACTGCCTTTTCCCTCACCAGAGGATGATGTCCCTATGACAGAGGTGCAATGCGTTGTCTGCATTACATGCCATGTAGTAACCAGCTATTATGTTCACATATGTCTCTCTGTGACATGTGGCTGGTGTATTGATGTGGTGTCACTTGTACTTCCTCACAGGTAGGCGCCTCTGCCAAGGAGCAGATCTGGCTGACCGCCGTCAGTGCCGTGAGGCGTGTGGATGGTCGGAGGCGGAGCCTGTCCCAGGTGAGGAAACGCTGGCAGGATATCCGGTGCTGGACGCGGAGGATTGCACGGCTCCTGCTGGGGGACTCACCTGAGAGCCACAAGAACCGCGGCCGCCGCCGTCTGACCCACCTCCACAGGCGTGTGCTGCCGGTGGTCTTTCCAGACCTGGAGAGGCGCTTACAGGCGATGCAGCAGGCGGAAGGGGGTAGGTACATGTGCGTTTGTTGTGTGTCACCGGCATTTGTAAGGGCACAGTGGCATTAATTCACTGGCAGGGTTTAAAGGTGCTGTGCCCATCCAGTTTGCCCAAGTGTAGCGCTGCGCCCCTGCCACCCTTCCCCTCCTTGCAATGTGTTCCCTGGTCTGTGTGTAGTCACTCCTTCACAAGGTAATGTAGGCTGGCGCTTTGTCCACGAGAACAATGACTGTAGCATCATGGGTGGTGGTGGTGGGTAACAGGTTGTGGGACCTTGCCTGTGAACTGTCAAGTTCACTGCATGTGGGTTCCATGTCAGTTGGCACTGATGCTGGCTCCAGACATGGGAGTTGGTCTCTCATGTGTCATGCCTTACAGCGCGCATGTCCTATGTAGTGGCCTGTGACATGATGTGCATGAGTGTGCGCTACGCATAGTGCAGGGATGGTGACGTGTGTAGCAGTCATTCCCATTCAGCCATTCAGTAGCATGTAGTTGCGTGCCCAATACTGTCCCCTGGGGCACCTTATCCTCAGTGTTGTTTGTGTCATCATCAACGTGGACACTCTCACTGTCTACAGCGTAGGTTGTGCTCTGTGCCATTGTCCCCTGTCACCATGTATATAGACGTGCTATTATGTACAGGTGTCCACTGTGCAGCCTGACCTGATTGTCCCTCTTCATACTCACAGTTGCCAGTGCCTGTGTGTCTTGTTATACTCATCTGAGGATGGGCACTGGTACCTCATTATTTGTACAGGCACACCTTTGCTGTTTTGCGTCCAATCTAGCCTTTTGCCTGCCACTGTGTTTATCACCCAGACTATGAGATGTTGGTGCCACCTGTGTCTCAGCAATTAGCATCGTGTGGGGGTTGCTTGGGTCGGGCAATGCCTATGTGTCAAATCCTGATTCCTAATTGCTGGGTCTGGACAGTGTGTGATGTTACTGGACACACACGCAAGGTGCAGTGACCGAGTTATGTTGGGCATGTTTGCAGCATTACCTATGCAGCATGTGTCTCAAGTTCATGGATATTGTCCCTGGTCATAGGTATTTTCACAAACGCTGTGTGGTGCAGAGGCAGTGCAGGATTGTCCCCAGGGCCTGGGTGCTATGTCAGACTCCGTTTCCTGTCATCAGCTATTGTCTCATGCTCTCCATGGTATTTCAGTGGCATGGTGGCTCAACCAACTGTGTTTCATGCCCTACATCGGTACCTTGTTTTGCAGATGTTAGGGATCTGCCTCTTCAGGCTATGCAATGTTGACTATGTAGATTGGACTCATGTGACAGATGTGTACAGGTGTCTGATTAATTTCTGTCTCTCCACCCTGCCCACAGCATCGTCGGGGGACACAGAGGGAGACATGGACACGGACCAGGCGGAGGGACCGAGCACCAGTGGCAGCCGTGACATTGGGGCTGGCACATCGAGTGGGACAGAGGCGGAGGATAGTGTGGCCGAGGACCTGTCGACTGGCACATCAGACTACGAAGCTGACAGGTCCGAGGAGGATGTCTCAGGGTTGGCGGAGGCTGCACCAGCAGCTGACAGTGGAACAACACCTGCCACCGCCCCCTCAGTTCCCACCAACCGCCTCCCACTTGCTCGTGTCCCTTCCCAGCGTGCCCGGTCACCGCATGTCTCCTTCCTGCCAGGCACCGCACCCCCTGCCCCTGTCTCCACTGCTGCCGCCAATGCTGAGTCTATGGACATCCAGCGGCAAATGCAGGTTGGTCAGGCTGCGATCCTGAATGTCCTCCATTCCCACGGGAAAACCCTCACCAACATCGAGGCATTCTTGGAGGGCATTCATTCTTTGCAGGCTGACCAACGCAACTTGCTGAGGTCCCTAGACTCCACACTGACTGCAGCAGTGGGTCTCCTGCAGCGCGACCTCCCCCCACCTACCCCTGCCCCATCCACACTTCCCACTTCCATGCCTGTCCCACGTACACCCAGACGTCGGCATGCACCCACCACAACAGACACAGGCACCACACCAGCAGGGAAGGTCCACCGCACTCCTCCTGACACGCACACACAGGGTGAGATAGGCACACCCACTGGGTCGGGGGGCAAACGTGTGACACGCAGCCAGAGTGGGAGTCCGCATTCCACACAATCCACTCCCTCCAAATCCCCTCCCCTCAGCTCTCCTGGCCACATCTCCCCCAAGGACTCCTTCATGGCCGCTCTGTCCCTGAGCCCCACAGTTACGCCACCACGCAAGCGGTCAAGGAAGTCCTCGGTCAGGGTGGTTGAGTCTCCCCCCCTGTCTCCACCCTCCCCCGGTGGCGCTGCAACCCATCCCTCTGAACCCCCCCCCTCCTTGGGGCCTGAGGTCACTTCGGGTGCAGGGGACTCCCTGGAGGACCTTGCTAAGGTGTGTAGTGCCATCCTGGCCTCCGCCTTTGGCCATGACACACCCCCTGTGGTTGAGTCCTCCATCCCTGCACCCACAACGCCGCCCCTTTGCCCTGATGTCCCTGCGGTGCCTGTTGCTTCCCCCCCCCCTGATGCCCTCACCAGTATGGAAGACGATGGCATTTGACTGTGCAGGCAAGGTAGGGGACACACATCCCACTGTGTCCCCCATGCAGCTGGGAATAATTGACTGCCCTATGGCCTTTGTTGACTTTGAACTGCCGTTGATCCACGGACATTGTGCTCATGCTGATTAAAGCTTATTTTATTTTTCATTATCACACTCCTGCTATGGTGGTATTGGTGTTGGTGGGGCTGCTACATTGTTTTGGGTGGTGTTTAAGGCTTTGGGTGTGTGGGATTTGTAGTAGTGTTCTGCTCTTTGGGGCCACCCTAGGATCTGTGTGCCATCACAAGGTGTTGGCTAACTTCCTTAGGTCATGTCAGCAGTTACTGCATGGTTCAATTGTCCCAGGGTGTATTCCTTCCTCTGTGTACCCAGTTTCTTCCCTGCAGGGTGTTCCCAATGTTTAGCGCAGAGCTGTGTGTACATGAGCTGTGTGTGTGACGGAGCCCTTCTACTTTGGCCATGCATGCATGGCCATGTCTCCACCTGCAACAATCGTGGCATCCTTGGTGATCACTGTACTTGTGTGTGGAGTCAGTTGACATGAGTTCATGGGGACATGTTCCCTTGTAGGCAGTATGGATGTGGGTAATTGTGGCATCACACACATGTGTTACACCCCTCCTGGGTGTGGACACTGCTGGGAGGACTCTGCACCCACCCCTCCTGGGTCTGGACACTGCTGGGAGGACTCTGCACACACCCCTCCTGTCTCAGGGCACTGCTGGGAGGTCTCTGCACCCACCCCTCCTGTCTCTGGGCACTGCTGGGAGGACTCACCACCCACCCCTCCTGGGTCTGGACACTGCTGGGAGGACTCTGCACACACCCCTCCTGTCTCTGGGCACTGCTGGGAGGTGTCTGCACCCACCCCTCCTGGGTCTGGACACTGCTGGGAGGACTCTGCACCCACCCCTCCTGTCTCTGGGCACTGCTGGGAGGACTCACCACCCACCCCTCCTGTCTCAGGGCACTGCTGGGAGGTCTCTGCACCCACCCCTCCTGTCTCTGGGCACTGCTGGGAGGACTCACCACCCACCCCTCCTGGGTCTGGACACTGCTGGGAGGACTCTGCACACACCCCTCCTGTCTCTGGGCACTGCTGGGAGGTGTCTGCACCCACCCCTCCTGGGTCTGGACACTGCTGGGAGGACTCTGCACCCACCCCTCCTGTCTCTGGGCACTGCTGGGAGGACTCACCACCCACCCCTCCTGGGTCTGGACACTGCTGGGAGGTCTCTGCACCCACCCCTCCTGTCTCTGGGCACTGCTGGGTGGACTCACCACCCACCCCTCCTGGGTCTGGACACTGCTGGGAGGACTCTGCACACACCCCTCCTGTCTCTGGGCACTGCTGGGAGGTGTCTGCACCCACCCCTCCTGGGTCTGGACACTGCTGGGAGGACTCTGCACCCACCCCTCCTGTCTCTGGGCACTGCTGGGAGGACTCACCACCCACCCCTCCTGGGTCTGGACACTGCTGGGAGGACTCTGCACACACCCCTCCTGTCTCAGGGCACTGCTGGGTGGACTCTGCACACACACCTCCGATTTCTGGATATGTGCGCTTGGCACATACACGGTGGGGTTACGCACACTGCATTAGAGGTGAGGGTACGTGTCTACTGACACTGGTGTGGTGGGGGTACGCTCCGTACGTCCGCGGGTGTGGGTACGGGTCGTACTTACACTGTTGGGCAGGGGGGTACGCTCCTTGCATTCGTGGGTGGGGGTTCGAGTCGTACTTACACTGTTGGCATGGGGGGTACGCTCCGTACGTCCGCGGGTGGGGGTACGGGTCGTACTTACACTGTTGGGCTGGGGGTACGCTCCGTGCGTCCGCGGGTGGGGGTACGGGTCGTACTTACACTGTTGGGCAGGGGGGTACGCTCCTTGCATTCGTGGGTGGGGGTTCGAGTCGTACTTACACTGTTGGCATGGGGGGTACGCTCCGTACGTCCGCGGGTGGGGGTACGGGTCGTACTTACACTGTTGGGCTGGGGGTACGCTCCGTGCGTCCGCGGGTGTGGGTACGGGTCGTACTTACACTGTTGGGCTGGGGGTACGCTCCGTACGTCCGCGGGTGTGGGTACGGGTCGTACTTACACTGTTGGGCAGGGGGGTACGCTCCTTGCATTCGTGGGTGGGGGTTCGAGTCGTACTTACACTGTTGGCATGGGGGGTACGCTCCATGCATACGCGGGTGGGGGTACGGGTCGTACTTACACTGTTGGGCAGGGGGGTACGCTCCTTGCATTCGCGGGTGGGGGTATGGGTCGTACTTACACTGTTGGGCTGGGGGTACGCTCCGTACGTCCGCGGGTGGGGGTACGGGTCGTACTTACACTGTTGGGCTGGGGGTACGCTCCGTACGTCCGCGGGTGGGGGTACGGGTCGTACTTACACTGTTGGGCAGGGGGGTACGCTCCTTGCATTCGCGGGTGGGGGTACGGGTCGTACTTACACTGTTGGGCTGGGGGTACGCTCCGTACGTCCGCGGGTGGGGGTACGGGTCGTACTTCCACTGTTGGGCTGGGGGTACGCTCCGTACGTCCGCGGGTGGGGGTACGGGTCGTACTTACACTGTTGGGCAGGGGGGTACGCTCCTTGCATTCGCGGGTGGGGGTACGGGTCGTACTTACACTGTTGGGCTGGGGGTACGCTCCGTACGTCCGCGGGTGGGGGTACGGGTCGTACTTACACTGTTGGGCTGGGGGTACGCTCCGTACGTCCGCGGGTGGGGGTACGGGTCGTACTTGCACTGTTGGGCTGGGGGGTACGCTCCTTGCATACGGGGTGGGGGTAGGGTCCGTACATATCCGTCCCCACGCTATGTGATGTTTGTGCGGCCCGTACCCAGGCCTTTGCCACGTGGGTGCGATCCGTCCCGCCATTGTTGGGGTGACGTGTGTGGGCGTGGTCCGACTCGTACCCACGCTCTTCAGGCGTGGGTACGGGACGTACCTGTCTGGTTGTGTTGCCGGTTCGCGTGGTGACGGACTTCCGTTGTGGCGGTCGCTGGATTATCAGGACACGCCCCCACCCCCTCGTGGTGACCAGGGCATGGGAGTCAGGTATGTCCAGGCCATGTGTAGTGTGTCACTCATGTGGTTGTTTTGTGGCCTGCCCTGGTAGTGCCACCCCCACCCCACCCCACTTTCCCCCCTCCCTTAGTTATTCTGACCTTCTGCGGCGTCTGCGTCGTAACCTGTAGAGGAGGTGTACTGCTATGAGGGCAGGGATGACTCGTAGGTTCGGGTCCATGTCTGTCCGTCGCGTACTGGTACTCCTTGCTCGCGTCGTCCTGTCGCGTACGGGTCCTCCTTGATCGCGTCGTCCTGTCGCGTACGGGTCCTCCTTGGTGGCGTCGTCCTGTGTGTCCGTCACGTACTGGTCCTCCTTGTTCGCGTCGCCGTCTGTCCGTCGCGTACTGGTGGTCCTTGTTCGCGTCGTCCTGATTTTCCGGCAGTTTTTGGGTGCCGCAAAATATTCACCGTGCGGGGTGACGTCGGTGCGAATCGTGATTCCTGGGTCGTGAATGGCTGGCTGCGTGCGTCCCGACGTCAGGTCGGCGCTTTCCCGGATCGCATTGGTAGGTGTTTTTTGTTCGGTCGGTCTTTTTTACGATTCGTACGGTAATGGTGTACCCGTGCGAATCGTAATTCCATGTTTGTATATTTTGACGACCGGGTACGCGTCGGACGGAGAATATGCTCCGTCCGACGGTTCGTACCCGGTTTTTACCGGATTGTGATCGGCACCAAAGTCTGTAAAAATGGCAATTTTGGTCACATCGAGGCTTTAAAAGGTAGTTATTCAACATCAGGCACAATTCAAATGACATTTTTAATCAATTTTTCTAAAGTCCAAAAATCCATTTTCTGATGAAAAACGATGACCCGCGACCTGTCGAAATTTCTCCAGATGGTCAGAAATGGTAATTTTTTAATGGTTCATTTTTTGACTGTAAATGACTATTGCATGTGAATTATCACTTGTGGAACTAAAATAAGTGTGTTTAGAGTCATTTTAATGCCTGAAGTTGGTCGAAATAGAAGCTTCTAGTAGGAGAAAAAGTCTGTAAAAATGGCAATTTTGGTCACATCGAGGCTTTAAAAGGTAGTAATTCAACATGAGGCACAATTCAAATGACATTTTTAATCAATTTTTCTAAAGTCCAAAAATCAATTTTCTGATGAAAAACGATGACCCGTGACCTGTTGAACTTTCTCCAGATGGTCAGAAATGGTCATTTTTTAATGTTTTATTTTTTGACTGTAAATGACTATTGCATGTGAATTATCACTTGTGGAACTAAAATAAGTGTGTTTAGAGTCATTTTAATGCCTGAAGTTGGTCGAAATAGAAGCTTCTAGTAGGAGAAAAAGTCTGTAAAAATGGCAATTTTGGTCACATTGAGGCTTTAAAAAGTAGTTATTCAACATGAGGCACAATCCAAATGACATTTTGAATCAATTTTTCTAAAGTCCAAAAATCAATTTTCTGATGAAAAAAGATGACCCGTGACCTGTTGAGCTTTCTCCAGATGGTCAGAAATGGTAATTTTTTAATGTTTAATTTTTTGACTGTAAATGACTATTGCATATGAATTATCACTTTTGGAACTAAAAGAAGTGTGTTTAGAGTCATTTTAATGCCTGAAATTGGTCGAAATAGAAGCTCCTAGAAGGAGAAAAAGTGTGTAAAAATGGCAATTTTGGTCATATTGATTCTATAAAAAGTAGTTATTCAACATGAGGCACAATCCAAATGACATTTTGAATCAATTTTTCTAAAGTCCAAAAAATCCATTTTCTGATGAAAAACGATGACCCGCGACCTGTCGAAAATTCTCCAGATGGTCAGAAATGGTAAGTTTTTAATGTTTTATTTTTTGACTGTAAATGACTATTGCATGTGAATTATCACTTTTGGAACTAACATAAGTGTGTTTAGAGTCATTTTAATGCCTGAAAATGGTCGAAATAAAAGCTTCTAGTAGGAGAAAAAGTCTGTAAAAATGGCAATTTTGGTCACATTGAGGCTTTAAAAAGTAGTTATTCAACATGAGGCACAATCCAAATGACATTTTGAATCAATTTTTCTAAAGTCCCAAAAATCCATTTTCTGATGAAAAACGATGACCCGCGACCTGTCGAAATTTCTCCAGATGGTCAGAAATGGTAATTTTTTAATGTTTTATTTTTTGACTGTAAATGACTATTGCATGTGAATTATCACTTTTGGAACTAAAATAAGTGTGTTTAGAGTCATTTTAATGCCTGAAATTGGTCGAAATAGAAGCTTCTAGTAGGAGAAAAAGTCTGTAAAAATGGCAATATTGGTCACATTGAGGCTTTAAAAAGTAGTTATTCAACATGAGGCACAATCCAAATGACATTTTGAATCAATTTTTCTAAAGTCCAAAAAATCCATTTTCTGATGAAAAACGATGACCCGCGACCTGTCGAAATTTCTCCAGATGGTCAGAAATGGTAATTTTTTAATGGTTCATTTTTTGACCGTAAATGACTATTGCATGTGAATTATCACTTTTGGAACTAAAATAAGTGTGTTTAGAGTCATTTTAATGCCTGAAAATGGTCGAAATAGAAGCTTCTAGTAGGAGAAAAAGTCTGTAAAAATGGCAATTTTGGTCACATTGGGGCTTTAAAAATTAGTTATTCAACATGAGGCACAATCCAAATGACATTTTGAATCAATTTTTCTAAAGTCCAAAAAATCCATTTTCTGATGAAAAACGATGACCCGCGACCTGTTGAAATTTCTCCAGATGGTCAGAAATGGTAATTTTTTAATGGTTCATTTTTTGACTGTAAATGACTATTGCATGTGAATTATCACTTGTGGAACTAAAATAAGTGTGTTTAGAGTCATTTTAATGCCTGAAGTTGGTCGAAATAGAAGCTTCTAGTAGGAGAAAAAGTCTGTAAAAATGGCAATTTTGGTCACATCGAGGCTTTAAAAGGTAGTTATTCAACATGAGGCACAATTCAAATGACATTTTTAATCAATTTTTCTAAAGTCCAAAAATCAATTTTCTGATTTAAAAACGATGACCCGTGACCTGTTGAACTTTATCCAGATGGTCAGAAATGGTAATTTTTTAATGTTTAATTTTTTGACTGTAAATGACTATTGCATATGAATTATCACTTTTGGAACTAAAATAAGTGTGTTTAGAGTCATTTTAATGCCTGAAATTGGTCGAAATAGAAGCTTCTAGTAGGAGAAAAAGTCTGTAAAAATGGCAATTTTGGTCACATTGAGGCTTTAAAAAGTAGTTATTCAACATGAGGCACAATCCAAATGACATTTTGAATCAATTTTTATAAAGTCCAAAAAATCCATTTTCTGATGAAAAACGATGACCCGCGACCTGTCGAAATTTCTCCAGATGGTCAGAAATGGTAATTTATTAATGGTTCTATTTTTGACTGTAAATGACTATTGCATGTGAATTATCACTTTTGGAACTAAAATAAGTGTGTTTAGAGTCATTTTAATGCCTGAAATTGGTCGAAATAGAAGCTTCTAGTAGGAGAAAAAGTGTGTAAAAATGGCAATTTTGGTCACATTGAGGCTTTTAAAAGTAGTTATTCAACATGAGGCACAATCCAAATGACATTTTGAATCAATTTTTCTAAAGTCCAAAAATCAATTTTCTGATGAAAAAAGATGACCCGTGACCTGTTGAAC
Organism: Triturus cristatus; assembly: GCF_964204655.1. NCBI lineage: Eukaryota > Metazoa > Chordata > Amphibia > Caudata > Salamandridae > Triturus > Triturus cristatus. The sequence continues at coordinate 134,918,675 of NC_140588.1, forward strand.
TTTCTCCAGATGGTCAGAAATGGTAATTTTTTAATGTTTAATTTTTTGACTGTAAATGACTATTGCATATGAATTATCACTTTTGGAACTAAAAGAAGTGTGTTTAGAGTCATTTTAATGCCTGAAATTGGTCAAAATAGAAGCTTCTAGTAGGAGAAAAAGTGTGTAAAAATGGCAATTTTGGTCATATTGATTCTTTAAAAAGTAGTTATTCAACATGAGGCACAATCCAAATAACATTTTGAATCAATTTTTCTAAAGTCCAAAAATCCATTTTCTGATGAAAAACGATGACCCGCGGCCTGTTGAAAATTCTCCAGATGGTCAGAAATGGTAATTTTTTAATGTTTTATTTTTTGACTGTAAATGACTATTGCATGTGAATTATCACTTTTGGAACTAAAATAAGTGTGTTTAGAGTCGTTTTAATGCCTGAAAATGGTCGAAATAGAAGCTTGTAGTAGGAGAAAAAGTCTGTAAAAATGGCAATTTTGTTCACATTGAGGCTTTAAAAAGTAGTTATTCAACATGAGGCACAATCCAAATGACATTTTGAATCAATTTTTCTAAAGTCCAAAAAATCCATTTTCTGATGAAAAACGATGACCCGTGACCTGTTGAACTTTCTCCAGATGGTCAGAAATGGTAATTTTTTAATGTTTAATTTTTTGACTGTAAATGACTATTGCATGTGAATTATCACTTTTGGAACTAAAATAAATGTGTTTAGAGTCATTTTAATGCCTGAAATTGGTCGAAATAGAAGCTTCTAGTAGGAGAAAAAGTCTATAAAAATTGCAATTTTGGTCACATTGAGGCTTTAAAAAGTAGTTATTCAACATGAGGCACAATCCAAATGACATTTTGAATCAATTTTTATAAAGTCCAAAAAATCCATTTTCTGATGAAAAACGATGACCCGCGACCTGTCGAATTTTCTCCAGATGGTCAGAAATGGTAATTTTTTAATGTTTAATTTTTTGACTGTAAATGACTATTGCATGTGAATTATCACTTTTGGAACTAAAATAAGTGTGTTTAGAGTCATTTTAATGCCTGAAATTGTTTGAAATAGAAGCTTCTAGTAGGAGAAAAAGTCTGTAAAAATGGCAATTTTGGTCACATTGAGGCTTTAAAAAGTAGTTATTCAACATGAGGCACAATCCAAATGATATTTTGAATCAATTTTTGTAAAGTCCAAAAAATCCATTTTCTGATGAAAAACGATGACCCGTGACCTGTCGAAATTTCTCCAGATGGTCAGAAATGGTAATTTTTTAGTGTTTAATTTTTGGACTGTAAATGACTAATGCATGTGAATTATCACTTTTGGAACTAAAATAAGTGTGTTTAGAGTCATTTTAATGCCTGAAATTGGTCGAAATAGAAGCTTCTAGTAGGAGAAAAAGTCTGTAAAAATGGCAATATTGGTCACATTGAGGCTTTAAAAAGTAGTTATTCAACATGAGGCACAATCCAAATGACATTTTGAATCAATTTTTCTAAGGTCCAAAAAATCCATTTTCTGATGAAAAACGATGACCCGCGACCTGTCGAAATTTCTCCAGATGGTCAGAAATGGTAATTTTTTAATGGTTCATTTTTTGACTGTAAATGACTATTGCATGTGAATTATCACTTTTGGAACTAAAATAGGTGTGTTTAGAGTTGTTTTAATGCCTGAAATTAGTCATAATAGAAGCTTCTGAGAAGGAGAAAAGTCTGTAAAAATGGCAATTTTGGTCACATTGAGGCTTTAAAAAGTAGTTATTCAACATGAGGCACAATCCAAATTATATTTTGAATCAATTTTTCTAAAGTTGAAAAAATTAATTTTCTGATGAAAAACGATGACCCGTGACCTGTTGAACTTTCTCCAGATGGTCAGAAATGGTAATTTTTTAATGTTTAATTTTTTGACTGTAAATGACTATTGCATGTGAATTATCACTTTTGGAACTAAAATAAGTGTGTTTAGAGTCATTTTAATGCCTGAAATTGTTCGAAATAGAAGCTTCTAGTAGGAGAAAAAGTCTGTAAAAATGGCAATATTGGTCACATTGAGGCTTTAAAAAGTAGTTATTCAACATGAGGCACAATCCAAATGACATTTTGAATCAATTTTTCTAAGGTCCAAAAAATCCATTTTCTGATGAAAAACGATGACCCGCGACCTGTCGAAATTTCTCCAGATGGTCAGAAATGGTAATTTTTTAATGGTTCATTTTTTGACTGTAAATGACTATTGCATGTGAATTATCACTTTTGGAACTAAAATAGGTGTGTTTAGAATTGTTTTAATGCCTGAAATGAGTCATAATAGAAGCTTCTGAGAAGGAGAAAAGTCTGTAAAAATGGCAATTTTGGTCACATTGAGGCTTTAAAAAGTAGTTATTCAACATGAGGCACAATCCAAATTATATTTTGAATCAATTTTTCTAAAGTCGAAAAAATTAATTTTCTGATGAAAAACGATGACCCGTGACCTGTTGAACTTTCTCCAGATGGTCAGAAATGGTAATTTTTTAATGTTTAATTTTTTGACTGTAAATGACTATTGCATGTGAATTATCACTTTTGGAACTAAAATAAGTGTGTTTAGAGTCATTTTAATGCCTGAAATTGTTCGAAATAGAAGCTTCTAGTAGGAGAAAAAGTCTGCAAAAATGGCAATTATGGTCACATTGAGGCTTTAAAAAGTAGTTATTCAACATGAGGCACAATCCAAATTACATTTTGAATCAATTTTTCTAAAGTCCAAAAAATCCATTTTCTGATGAAAAACGATGACCCGCGACCTGTCGAAAATTCTCCAGATGGTCAGAAATGGTAAGTTTTTAATGTTTTATTTTTTGACTGTAAATGACTATTGCATGTGAATTATCACTTTTGGAACTAACATAAGTGTGTTTAGAGTCATTTTAATGCCTGAAGTTGGTCGAAATAGAAGCTTCTAGTAGGAGAAAAAGTCTGTAAAAATGGCAATTTTGGTCACATTGAGGCTTTAAAAAGTAGTTATTCAACATGAGGCACAATCCAAATGACATTTTGAATCAATTTTTCTAAAGTCCAAAAATCAATTTTCTGATGAAAAAAGATGACCCGTGACCTGTTGAGCTTTCTCCAGATGGTCAGAAATGGTAATTTTTTAATGTTTAATTTTTTGACTGTAAATGACTATTGCATATGAATTATCACTTTTGGAACTAAAAGAAGTGTGTTTAGAGTCATTTTAATGCCTGAAATTGGTCGAAATAGAAGCTCCTAGAAGGAGAAAAAGTGTGTAAAAATGGCAATTTTGGTCATATTGATTCTATAAAAAGTAGTTATTCAACATGAGGCACAATCCAAATGACATTTTGAATCAATTTTTCTAAAGTCCAAAAAATCCATTTTCTGATGAAAAACGATGACCCGCGACCTGTCGAAAATTCTCCAGATGGTCAGAAATGGTAAGTTTTTAATGTTTTATTTTTTGACTGTAAATGACTATTGCATGTGAATTATCACTTTTGGAACTAACATAAGTGTGTTTAGAGTCATTTTAATGCCTGAAAATGGTCGAAATAAAAGCTTCTAGTAGGAGAAAAAGTCTGTAAAAATGGCAATTTTGGTCACATTGAGGCTTTAAAAAGTAGTTATTCAACATGAGGCACAATCCAAATGACATTTTGAATCAATTTTTCTAAAGTCCCAAAAATCCATTTTCTGATGAAAAACGATGACCCGCGACCTGTCGAAATTTCTCCAGATGGTCAGAAATGGTAATTTTTTAATGTTTTATTTTTTGACTGTAAATGACTATTGCATGTGAATTATCACTTTTGGAACTAAAATAAGTGTGTTTAGAGTCATTTTAATGCCTGAAATTGGTCGAAATAGAAGCTTCTAGTAGGAGAAAAAGTCTGTAAAAATGGCAATATTGGTCACATTGAGGCTTTAAAAAGTAGTTATTCAACATGAGGCACAATCCAAATGACATTTTGAATCAATTTTTCTAAAGTCCAAAAAATCCATTTTCTGATGAAAAACGATGACCCGCGACCTGTCGAAATTTCTCCAGATGGTCAGAAATGGTAATTTTTTAATGGTTCATTTTTTGACCGTAAATGACTATTGCATGTGAATTATCACTTTTGGAACTAAAATAAGTGTGTTTAGAGTCATTTTAATGCCTGAAAATGGTCGAAATAGAAGCTTCTAGTAGGAGAAAAAGTCTGTAAAAATGGCAATTTTGGTCACATTGGGGCTTTAAAAATTAGTTATTCAACATGAGGCACAATCCAAATGACATTTTGAATCAATTTTTCTAAAGTCCAAAAAATCCATTTTCTGATGAAAAACGATGACCCGCGACCTGTTGAAATTTCTCCAGATGGTCAGAAATGGTAATTTTTTAATGGTTCATTTTTTGACTGTAAATGACTATTGCATGTGAATTATCACTTGTGGAACTAAAATAAGTGTGTTTAGAGTCATTTTAATGCCTGAAGTTGGTCGAAATAGAAGCTTCTAGTAGGAGAAAAAGTCTGTAAAAATGGCAATTTTGGTCACATCGAGGCTTTAAAAGGTAGTTATTCAACATGAGGCACAATTCAAATGACATTTTTAATCAATTTTTCTAAAGTCCAAAAATCAATTTTCTGATTTAAAAACGATGACCCGTGACCTGTTGAACTTTATCCAGATGGTCAGAAATGGTAATTTTTTAATGTTTAATTTTTTGACTGTAAATGACTATTGCATATGAATTATCACTTTTGGAACTAAAAGAAGTGTGTTTAGAGTCATTTTAATGCCTGAAATTGGTCGAAATAGAAGCTTCTAGTAGGAGAAAAAGTGTGTAAAAATGGCAATTTTGGTCACATTGAGGCTTTTAAAAGTAGTTATTCAACATGAGGCACAATCCAAATGACATTTTGAATCAATTTTTCTAAAGTCCAAAAATCAATTTTCTGATGAAAAAAGATGACCCGTGACCTGTTGAACTTTCTCCAGATGGTCAGAAATGGTAATTTTTTAATGTTTAATTTTTTGACTGTAAATGACTATTGCATATGAATTATCACTTTTGGAACTAAAAGAAGTGTGTTTAGAGTCATTTTAATGCCTGAAATTGGTCAAAATAGAAGCTTCTAGTAGGAGAAAAAGTGTGTAAAAATGGCAATTTTGGTCATATTGATTCTTTAAAAAGTAGTTATTCAACATGAGGCACAATCCAAATAACATTTTGAATCAATTTTTCTAAAGTCCAAAAATCCATTTTCTGATGAAAAACGATGACCCGCGGCCTGTTGAAAATTCTCCAGATGGTCAGAAATGGTAATTTTTTAATGTTTTATTTTTTGACTGTAAATGACTATTGCATGTGAATTATCACTTTTGGAACTAAAATAAGTGTGTTTAGAGTCGTTTTAATGCCTGAAAATGGTCGAAATAGAAGCTTGTAGTAGGAGAAAAAGTCTGTAAAAATGGCAATTTTGTTCACATTGAGGCTTTAAAAAGTAGTTATTCAACATGAGGCACAATCCAAATGACATTTTGAATCAATTTTTCTAAAGTCCAAAAAATCCATTTTCTGATGAAAAACGATGACCCGTGACCTGTTGAACTTTCTCCAGATGGTCAGAAATGGTAATTTTTTAATGTTTAATTTTTTGACTGTAAATGACTATTGCATGTGAATTATCACTTTTGGAACTAAAATAAATGTGTTTAGAGTCATTTTAATGCCTGAAATTGGTCGAAATAGAAGCTTCTAGTAGGAGAAAAAGTCTATAAAAATTGCAATTTTGGTCACATTGAGGCTTTAAAAAGTAGTTATTCAACATGAGGCACAATCCAAATGACATTTTGAATCAATTTTTATAAAGTCCAAAAAATCCATTTTCTGATGAAAAACGATGACCCGCGACCTGTCGAATTTTCTCCAGATGGTCAGAAATGGTAATTTTTTAATGTTTAATTTTTTGACTGTAAATGACTATTGCATGTGAATTATCACTTTTGGAACTAAAATAAGTGTGTTTAGAGTCATTTTAATGCCTGAAATTGTTTGAAATAGAAGCTTCTAGTAGGAGAAAAAGTCTGTAAAAATGGCAATTTTGGTCACATTGAGGCTTTAAAAAGTAGTTATTCAACATGAGGCACAATCCAAATGATATTTTGAATCAATTTTTGTAAAGTCCAAAAAATCCATTTTCTGATGAAAAACGATGACCCGTGACCTGTCGAAATTTCTCCAGATGGTCAGAAATGGTAATTTTTTAGTGTTTAATTTTTGGACTGTAAATGACTAATGCATGTGAATTATCACTTTTGGAACTAAAATAAGTGTGTTTAGAGTCATTTTAATGCCTGAAATTGGTCGAAATAGAAGCTTCTAGTAGGAGAAAAAGTCTGTAAAAATGGCAATATTGGTCACATTGAGGCTTTAAAAAGTAGTTATTCAACATGAGGCACAATCCAAATGACATTTTGAATCAATTTTTCTAAGGTCCAAAAAATCCATTTTCTGATGAAAAACGATGACCCGCGACCTGTCGAAATTTCTCCAGATGGTCAGAAATGGTAATTTTTTAATGGTTCATTTTTTGACTGTAAATGACTATTGCATGTGAATTATCACTTTTGGAACTAAAATAGGTGTGTTTAGAGTTGTTTTAATGCCTGAAATTAGTCATAATAGAAGCTTCTGAGAAGGAGAAAAGTCTGTAAAAATGGCAATTTTGGTCACATTGAGGCTTTAAAAAGTAGTTATTCAACATGAGGCACAATCCAAATTATATTTTGAATCAATTTTTCTAAAGTTGAAAAAATTAATTTTCTGATGAAAAACGATGACCCGTGACCTGTTGAACTTTCTCCAGATGGTCAGAAATGGTAATTTTTTAATGTTTAATTTTTTGACTGTAAATGACTATTGCATGTGAATTATCACTTTTGGAACTAAAATAAGTGTGTTTAGAGTCATTTTAATGCCTGAAATTGTTCGAAATAGAAGCTTCTAGTAGGAGAAAAAGTCTGTAAAAATGGCAATATTGGTCACATTGAGGCTTTAAAAAGTAGTTATTCAACATGAGGCACAATCCAAATGACATTTTGAATCAATTTTTCTAAGGTCCAAAAAATCCATTTTCTGATGAAAAACGATGACCCGCGACCTGTCGAAATTTCTCCAGATGGTCAGAAATGGTAATTTTTTAATGGTTCATTTTTTGACTGTAAATGACTATTGCATGTGAATTATCACTTTTGGAACTAAAATAGGTGTGTTTAGAATTGTTTTAATGCCTGAAATGAGTCATAATAGAAGCTTCTGAGAAGGAGAAAAGTCTGTAAAAATGGCAATTTTGGTCACATTGAGGCTTTAAAAAGTAGTTATTCAACATGAGGCACAATCCAAATTATATTTTGAATCAATTTTTCTAAAGTCGAAAAAATTAATTTTCTGATGAAAAACGATGACCCGTGACCTGTTGAACTTTCTCCAGATGGTCAGAAATGGTAATTTTTTAATGTTTAATTTTTTGACTGTAAATGACTATTGCATGTGAATTATCACTTTTGGAACTAAAATAAGTGTGTTTAGAGTCATTTTAATGCCTGAAATTGTTCGAAATAGAAGCTTCTAGTAGGAGAAAAAGTCTGCAAAAATGGCAATTATGGTCACATTGAGGCTTTAAAAAGTAGTTATTCAACATGAGGCACAATCCAAATTACATTTTGAATCAATTTTTCTAAAGTCCAAAAAATCCATTTTCTGATGAAAAACGATGACCCGCGACCTGTCGAAAATTCTCCAGATGGTCAGAAATGGTAATTTTTTAATGGTTCATTTTTTGACTGTCAGTGACTATTGCATGTGAATTATCACTTTTGGAACTAAAACAAGTGTGTTTAGAGTCATTTTAATGCCTGAAACTGTTTGAAATAGAATCTTCTAGTAGGAGAAAAAGTCTGTAAAAATGGCAATTTTGGTCACATTGAGGCTTTAAAAAGTAGTTATTCACTATGAGGCACAATCCAAATGATATTTTGAATCAATTTTTATAAAGTCCAAAAAATCCATTTTCTGATGAAAAACGATGACCCGCGACCTGTCGAAATTTCTCTATATGGTCAGAAATGGTAATTTTTTAATGTTTAATTTTTTGACTGTAAATGAACATCGCATGTTAATTATCACTTGTGGAACTAAAATAAGTGTGTTTAGAGTCGTTTTAATGCCTGAAATTAGTCATAATAGAAGCTTCTGAGAAGGAGAAAAAGTCTTTAAAAATGGCAATTTTGGTCACATTGAGGCTTTAAAAAGTAGTTATTCAACATGAGGCACAATCCAAATGATATTTTGAATCAATTTTTCTACAGTCGAAAAAATTAATTTTCTGATGAAAACTGATGACCCGTGCGTGACCTGTTGAACTTTCTCCAGATGGTCAGAAATGGTAATTTTTTAATGTTTAATTTTTTGACTGTAAATGACTATTGCATGTGAATTATCACTTTTGGAACTAAAATAAGTGTGTTTAGAGTCATTTTAATGCCTGAAAATGGTCGAAATAGAAGCTTCTAGTAGGAGAAAAAGTCGGTAAAAATGGCAATTTTGGTCACATTGAGGCTTTAAAAAGTAGTTATTCAACATGAGGCGCAATCCAAATGATATTTTGAATCAATTTTTGTAAAGTCCAAAAAATCCATTTTCTGATGAAAAACGATGACCAGTGACCTGCCGAAATTTCTCCAGATGGTCAGAAATGGTAATTTTTTAATGTTTAATTTTTTGACTGTAAATGACTATCGCATGTGAATTATTACTTGTGGAACTAAAATAAGTGTGTTTAGAGTCATTTTAATGCCTGAAATTAGTCATAATAGAAGCTTCTGAGAAGGAGAAAAAGTCTTTAAAAATGGCAATTTTGGTCACATTGAGGCTTTAAAAAGTAGGTATTCAACATGAGGCACAATCCAAATGATATTTTGAATCAATTTTTCTAAAGTCGAAAAAATTAATTTTCTGATGAAAAATGATGACGTGACCTGTTGAACTTTCTCCAGATGGTCAGAAATGGTAATTTTTTAATGGTTTATTTTTTGACTGTAAATGACTATTGCATGTGAATTATCACTTTTGGAACTAAAATAAGTGTGTTTAGAGTCATTTTAATGCCTGAAATTGGTCGAAATAGAAGCTTCTAGTAGGAGAAAAAGTCTATAAAAATTGCAATTTTGGTCACATTGAGGCTTTAAAAAGTAGTTATTCAACATGAGGCACAATCCAAATGACATTTTGAATCAATTTTTATAAAGTCCAAAAAATCCATTTTCTGATGAAAAACGATGACCCGCGACCTGTCGAAATTTCTCCAGATGGTCAGAAATGGTAATTTTTTAATGGTTCATTTTTTGACTGTAAATGACTATTGCATGTGAATTATCACTTTTGGAACTAAAATAAGTGTGTTTAGAGTCATTTTAATGCCTGAAATTGTTTGAAATAGAAGCTTCTAGTAGGAGAAAAAGTCTGTAAAAATGGCAATTTTGGTCACATTGAGGCTTTAAAAAGTAGTTATTCAACATGAGGCACAATCCAAATGATATTTTGAATCAATTTTTGTAAAGTCCAAAAAATCCATTTTCTGATGAAAAACGATGACCCGTGACCTGTCGAAATTTCTCCAGATGGTCAGAAATGGTAATTTTTTAATGTTTAATTTTTTGACTGTAAATGACTAATGCATGTGAATTATCACTTTTGGAACTAAAATAAGTGTGTTTAGAGTCATTTTAATGCCTGAAATTGGTCGAAATAGAAGCTTCTAGTAGGAGAAAAAGTGTGTAAAAATAGCAATTTTGGTCACATTGAGGCTTTAAAAAGTAGTTATTCAACATGAGGCACAATCCAAATGACATTTTGAATCAATTTTTCTAAAGTCCAAAAATCAATTTTCTGATGAAAAAAGATGACCCGTGACCTGTTGAACTTTCTCCAGATGGTCAGAAATGGTAATTTTTTAATGTTTAATTTTTTGACTGTAAATGACTATTGCATATGAATTATCACTTTTGGAACTAAAAGAAGTGTGTTTAGAGTCATTTTAATGCCTGAAATTGGTCGAAATAGAAGCTTCTAGTAGGAGAAAAAGTGTGTAAAAATGGCAATTTTGGTCATATTGATTCTTTAAAAAGTAGTTATTCAACATGAGGCACAATCCAAATGACATTTTGAATCAATTTTTCTAAAGTCCAAAAAATCCATTTTCTGATGAAAAACGATGACCCGCGACCTGTTGAAAATTCTCCAGATGGTCAGAAATGGTAAATTTTTAATGTTTTATTTATTGACTGTAAATCACTATTGCATGTGAATTATCACTTTTGGATCTAAAATAAGTGTGTTTAGAGTCATTTTAATGCCTGAAAACGGTCGAAATAGAAGCTTCTAGTAGGAGAAAAAGTCTGTAAAAATGGCAATTTTGGTCACATTGAGGCTTTAAAAAGTAGTTATTCAACATGAGGCACAATCCAAATGACATTTTGAATCAATTTTTCTAAAGTCCAAAAAATCCATTTTTTGATGAAAAACGATGGCCCGCGACCTGTCGAAAATTCTCCAGATGGTCAGAAATTGTAATTTTTCAATGGTTCATTTTTTTACTGTAAATGACTATTGCATGTGAATTATCACTTTTGGAACTAAAATAAGTGTGTTTAGAGTCATTTTAATGCCTGAAACTGTTTGAAATAGAAGCTTCTAGTAGGAGAAAAAGTCTGTAAAAATGGCAATTTTGGTCACATTGAGGCTTTAAAAAGTAGTTATTCAACATGAGGCACAATCCAAATGACATTTTGAATCAATTTTTCCAAAGTCCAAAAAATCCATTTTCTGATGAAAAACGATGACCCGCGACCTGTCGAAATTTCTCCAGATGGTCAGAAATGGTTATTTTTTAATGTTTAATTTTTTGACTGTAAATGACTATTGCATGTGAATTATCACTTGTGGAACTAAAATAAGTGTGTTTAGAGTCATTTTAATGCCTGAAGTTGGTCGAAATAGAAGCTTCTAGTAGGAGAAAAAGTCTGTAAAAATGGCAATTTTGGTCACATTGAGGCTTTAAAAAGTAGTTATTCAACATGAGGCACAATCCAAATGACATTTTGAATCAATTTTTCTAAAGTCCAAAAATCAATTTTCTGATGAAAAAAGATGACCCGTGACCTGTTGAGCTTTCTCCAGATGGTCAGAAATGGTAAGTTTTTAATGTTTAATTTTTTGACTGTAAATGACTATTGCATATGAATTATCACTTTTGGAACTAAAAGAAGTGTGTTTAGAGTCATTTTAATGCCTGAAATTGGTCGAAATTAGAAGCTCCTAGAAGGAGAAAAAGTGTGTAAAAATGGCAATTTTGGTCATATTGATTCTATAAAAAGTAGTTATTCAACATGAGGCACAATCCAAATGACATTTTGAATCAATTTTTCTAAAGTCCAAAAAATCCATTTTCTGATGAAAAACGATGACCCGCGACCTGTCGAAATTTCTCCAGATGGTCAGAAATGGTAATTTTTTAATGTTTTATTTTTTGACTGTAAATGACTATTGCATGTGAATTATTACTTTTGGAACTAAAATAAGTGTGTTTAGAGTCATTTTAATGCCTGAAATTGGTCGAAATAGAAGCTTCTAGTAGGAGAAAAAGTCTGTAAAAATGGCAATATTGGTCACATTGAGGCTTTAAAAAGTAGTTATTCAACATGAGGCACAATCCAAATGACATTTTGAATCAATTTTTCTAAAGTCCAAAAAATCCATTTTCTGATGAAAAACGATGACCCGCGACCTGTCGAAATTTCTCCAGATGGTCAGAAATGGTAATTTTTTAATGGTTCATTTTTTGACCGTAAATGACTATTGCATGTGAATTATCACTTTTGGAACTAAAATAAGTGTGTTTAGAGTCATTTTAATGCCTGAAAATGGTCGAAATAGAAGCTTCTAGTAGGAGAAAAAGTCTGTAAAAATGGCAATTTTGGTCACATTGGGGCTTTAAAAAGTAGTTATTCAACATGAGGCACAATCCAAATGACATTTTGAATCAATTTTTCCAAAGTCCAAAAATCAATTTTCTGATGAAAAACGATGACCCGTGACCTGTTGAACTTTCTCCAGATGGTCAGAAATGGTAATTTTTTAATGTTTAATTTTTTGACTGTAAATGACTATTGCATATGAATTATCACTTTTGGAACTAAAAGAAGTGTGTTTAGAGTCATTTTAATGCCTGAAATTGGTCGAAATAGAAGCTTCTAGTAGGAGAAAAAGTGTGTAAAAATGGCAATTTTGGTCACATTGAGGCTTTTAAAAGTAGTTATTCAACATGAGGCACAATTCAAATGACATTTTGAATCAATTTTTCTAAAGTCCAAAAATCAATTTTCTGATGAAAAAAGATGACCCGTGACCTGTTGAACTTTCTCCAGATGGTCAGAAATGGTAATTTTTTAATGTTTAATTTTTTGACTGTAAATGACTATTGCATATGAATTATCACTTTTGGAACTAAAAGAAGTGTGTTTAGAGTCATTTTAATGCCTGAAATTGGTCAAAATAGAAGCTTCTAGTAGGAGAAAAAGTGTGTAAAAATGGCAATTTTGGTCATATTGATTCTTTAAAAAGTAGTTATTCAACATGAGGCACAATCCAAATAACATTTTGAATCAATTTTTATAAAGTCCAAAAAATCCATTTTCTGATGAAAAACGATGACCCGCGACCTGTCGAAATTTCTCCAGATGGTCAGAAATGGTAATTTTTTAATGGTTTCTTTTTTGACTGTAAATGACTATTGCATGTGAATTATCACTTTTGGAACTAAAATAAGTGTGTTTAGAGTCATTTTAATGCCTGAAATTGTTTGAAATAGAAGCTTCTAGTAGGAGAAAAAGTCTGTAAAAATGGCAATTTTGGTCACATTGAGGCTTTAAAAAGTAGTTATTCAACATGAGGCACAATCCAAATGATATTTTGAATCAATTTTTATAAAGTCCAAAAAATCCATTTTCTGATGAAAAACGATGACCCGTGACCTGTCGAAATTTCTCCAGATGGTCAGAAATGGTAATTTTTTAGTGTTTAATTTTTGGACTGTAAATGACTAATGCATGTGAATTATCACTTTTGGAACTAAAATAAGTGTGTTTAGAGTCATTTTAATGCCTGAAATTGGTCGAAATAGAAGCTTCTAGTAGGAGAAAAAGTCTGTAAAAATGGCAATATTGGTCACATTGAGGCTTTAAAAGGTAGTTATTCAACATGAGGCACAATCCAAATGACATTTTGAATCAATTTTTCTAAGGTCCAAAAAATCCATTTTCTGATGAAAAACGATGACCCGCGACCTGTCGAAATTTCTCCAGATGGTCAGAAATGGTAATTTTTTAATGGTTCATTTTTTGACTGTAAATGACTATTGCATGTGAATTATCACTTTTGGAACTAAAATAGGTGTGTTTAGAGTTGTTTTAATGCCTGAAATTAGTCATAATAGAAGCTTCTGAGAAGGAGAAAAGTCTGTAAAAATGGCAATTTTGGTCACATTGAGGCTTTAAAAAGTAGTTATTCAACATGAGGCACAATCCAAATTATATTTTGAATCAATTTTTCTAAAGTCGAAAAAAATAATTTTCTGATGAAAAACGATGACCCGTGACCTGTTGAACTTTCTCCAGATGGTCAGAAATGGTAATTTTTTAATGTTTAATTTTTTGACTGTAAATGACTATTGCATGTGAATTATCACTTTTGGAACTAAAATAAGTGTGTTTAGAGTCATTTTAATGCCTGAAATTGTTCGAAATAGAAGCTTCTAGTAGGAGAAAAAGTCTGCAAAAATGGCAATTATGGTCACATTGAGGCTTTAAAAAGTAGTTATTCAACATGAGGCACAATCCAAATTACATTTTGAATCAATTTTTCTAAAGTCCAAAAAATCCATTTTCTGATGAAAAACGATGACCCGCGACCTGTCGAAAATTCTCCAGATGGTCAGAAATGGTAATTTTTTAATGGTTCATTTTTTGACTGTCAATGACTATTGCATGTGAATTATCACTTTTGGAACTAAAACAAGTGTGTTTAGAGTCATTTTAATGCCTGAAACTGTTTGAAATAGAATCTTCTAGTAGGAGAAAAAGTCTGTAAAAATGGCAATTTTGGTCACATTGAGGCTTTAAAAAGTAGTTATTCACTATGAGGCACAATCCAAATGATATTTTGAATCAATTTTTATAAAGTCCAAAAAATCCATTTTCTGATGAAAAACGATGACCCGCGACCTGTCGAAATTTCTCTATATGGTCAGAAATGGTAATTTTTTAATGTTTAATTTTTTGACTGTAAATGACTATCGCATGTTAATTATCACTTGTGGAACTAAAATAAGTGTGTTTAGAGTCGTTTTAATGCCTGAAATTAGTCATAATAGAAGCTTCTGAGAAGGAGAAAAAGTCTTTAAAAATGGCAATTTTGGTCACATTGAGGCTTTAAAAAGTAGTTATTCAACATGAGGCACAATCCAAATGATATTTTGAATCAATTTTTCTACAGTCGAAAAAATTAATTTTCTGATGAAAACTGATGACCCGTGCGTGACCTGTTGAACTTTCTCCAGATGGTCAGAAATGGTAATTTTTTAATGTTTAATTTTTTGACTGTAAATGACTATTGCATGTGAATTATCACTTTTGGAACTAAAATAAGTGTGTTTAGAGTCATTTTAATGCCTGAAAATGGTCGAAATAGAAGCTTCTAGTAGGAGAAAAAGTCTGTAAAAATGGCAATTTTGGTCACATTGAGGCTTTAAAAAGTAGTTATTCAACATGAGGCGCAATCCAAATGATATTTTGAATCAATTTTTGTAAAGTCCAAAAAATCCATTTTCTGATGAAAAACGATGACCAGTGACCTGCCGAAATTTCTCCAGATGGTCAGAAATGGTAACTTTTTAATGTTTAATTTTTTGACTGTAAATGACTATCGCATGTGAATTATTACTTGTGGAACTAAAATAAGTGTGTTTAGAGTCGTTTTAATGCCTGAAATTAGTCATAATAGAAGCTTCTGAGAAGGAGAAAAAGTCTTTAAAAATGGCAATTTTGGTCACATTGAGGCTTTAAAAAGTAGTTATTCAACATGAGGCACAATCCAAATGATATTTTGAATCAATTTTTCTAAAGTCGAAAAAATTAATTTTCTGATGAAAAATGATGACGTGACCTGTTGAACTTTCTCCAGATGGTCAGAAATGGTAATTTTTTAATGGTTTATTTTTTGACTGTAAATGACTATTGCATGTGAATTATCACTTTTGGAACTAAAATAAGTGTGTTTAGAGTCATTTTAATGCCTGAAATTGGTCGAAATAGAAGCTTCTAGTAGGAGAAAAAGTCTGTAAAAATGGCAATTTTGGTCACATTGAGGGTTTAAAAAGTAGTTATTCAACATGAGGCACAATCCAAATGATATTTTGAATCAATTTTTGTAAAGTCCAAAAAATCCATTTTCTGATGAAAAACGATGACCCGTGACCTGTCGAAATTTCTCCAGATGGTCAGAAATGGTAATTTTTTAATGTTTAATTTTTTGACTGTAAATGACTAATGCATGTGAATTATCACTTTTGGAACTAAAATAAGTGTGTTTAGAGTCATTTTAATGCCTGAAATTGGTCGAAATAGAAGCTTCTAGTAGGAGAAAAAGTGTGTAAAAATAGCAATTTTGGTCACATTGAGGCTTTAAAAAGTAGTTATTCAACATGAGGCACAATCCAAATGACATTTTGAATCAATTTTTCTAAAGTCCAAAAATCAATTTTCTGATGAAAAAAGATGACCCGTGACCTGTTGAACTTTCTCCAGATGGTCAGAAATGGTAATTTTTTAATGTTTAATTTTTTGACTGTAAATGACTATTGCATATGAATTATTACTTTTGGAACTAAAAGAAGTGTGTTTAGAGTCATTTTAATGCCTGAAATTGGTCGAAATAGAAGCTTCTAGTAGGAGAAAAAGTGTGTAAAAATGGCAATTTTGGTCATATTGATTCTTTAAAAAGTAGTTATTCAACATGAGGCACAATCCAAATGACATTTTGAATCAATTTTTCTAAAGTCCAAAAAATCCATTTTCTGATGAAAAACGATGACCCGCGACCTGTTGAAAATTCTCCAGATGGTCAGAAATGGTAAATTTTTAATGTTTTATTTATTGACTGTAAATCACTATTGCATGTGAATTATCACTTTTGGAACTAAAATAAGTGTGTTTAGAGTCATTTTAATGCCTGAAAACGGTCGAAATAGAAGCTTCTAGTAGGAGAAAAAGTCTGTAAAAATGGCAATTTTGGTCACATTGAGGCTTTAAAAAGTAGTTATTCAACATGAGGCACAATCCAAATGACATTTTGAATCAATTTTTCTAAAGTCCAAAAAATCCATTTTTTGATGAAAAACGATGGCCCGCGACCTATCGAAAATTCTCCAGATGGTCAGAAATTGTAATTTTTCAATGGTTCATTTTTTTACTGTAAATGACTATTGCATGTGAATTATCACTTTTGGAACTAAAATAAGTGTGTTTAGAGTCATTTTAATGCCTGAAACTGTTTGAAATAGAAGCTTCTAGTAGGAGAAAAAGTCTGTCAAAATGGCAATTTTGGTCACATTGAGGCTTTAAAAAGCAGTTATTCACTACGAGGCACAATCCAAATGATATTTTGAATAAATTTTTCTAAAGTCCAAAAAATCTATTTTCTGATGAAAAACGATGACCAGTGACCTGTCGAAATTTCTCCAGATGGTCAGAAATGGTAATTTTTTAATGTTTAAATTTTTGACTGTAAATGACTATCGCATGTGAATTATCACTTGTGGAACTAAAATAAGTGTGTTTAGAGTCGTTTTAATTCCTGAAATTAGTCATATTAGAGGCTTCTGAGAAGGAGAAAAAGTCTGTAAAAATGGCAATATTGGTCACATTGAGGCTTTAAAAAGTAGTTATTCAACATGGGGCACAATCCAAATGATATTTTGAATCAATTTTTCTAAAGTCGAAAAAATTAATTTTCTGTTGAAAAACGATGACCCGTCACCTGTTGAACTTTCTCCAGATGGTCAGAAATGGTAATTTTTTAATGTTTAATTTTTTTACTGTAAATGACTATTGCATGTGAATTATCACTTTTGGAACTAAAATAAGTGTGTTTAGAGTCATTTTAATGCCTGAAATTGGTCGAAATAGAAGCTTCTAGTAGGAGAAAAAGTCTGTAAAAATGGCAATTTTGGTCACATTGAGGCTTTAAAAAGTAGTTATTCAACATGAGGCACAATCCAAATGACATTTTGAATCAATTTTTCCAAAGTCCAAAAAATCCATTTTCTGATGAAAAACGATGACCCGCGACCTGTCGAAATTTCTCCAGATGGTCAGAAATGGTAATTTTTTAATGTTTAATTTTTTGACTGTAAATGACTATTGCATGTGAATTATCACTTGTGGAACTAAAATAAGTGTGTTTAGAGTCATTTTAATGCCTGAAGTTGGTCGAAATAGAAGCTTCTAGTAGGAGAAAAAGTCTGTAAAAATGGCAATTTTGGTCACATTGAGGCTTTAAAAAGTAGTTATTCAACATGAGGCACAATCCAAATGACATTTTGAATCAATTTTTCTAAAGTCCAAAAATCAATTTTCTGATGAAAAAAGATGACCCGTGACCTGTTGAGCTTTCTCCAGATGGTCAGAAATGGTAATTTTTTAATGTTTAATTTTTTGACTGTAAATGACTATTGCATATGAATTATCACTTTTGGAACTAAAAGAAGTGTGTTTAGAGTCATTTTAATGCCTGAAATTGGTCGAAATAGAAGCTTCTAGTAGGAGAAAAAGTGTGTAAAAATGGCAATTTTGGTCATATTGATTCTTTAAAAAGTAGTTATTCAACATGAGGCACAATCCAAATGACATTTTGAATCAATTTTTATAAAGTCCAAAAAATCCATTTTCTGATGAAAAACGATGACCCGCGACCTGTTGAAAATTCTCCAGATGGTCAGAAATGGTAAATTTTTAATGTTTTATTTATTGACTGTAAATCACTATTGCATGTGAATTATCACTTTTGGAACTAAAATAAGTTTTTTAGAGTGATTTTAATGCCTGAAAACGGTCGAAATAGAAGCTTCTAGTAGGAGAAAAAGTCTGTAAAAATGGCAATTTTGGTCACATTGAGGCTTTAAAAAGTAGTTATTCAACATGAGGCACAATCCAAATGACATTTTGAATCAATTTTTCTAAAGTCCAAAAAATCCATTTTTTGATGAAAAACGATGGCCCGCGACCTATCGAAAATTCTCCAGATGGTCAGAAATTGTAATTTTTCAATGGTTCATTTTTTTACTGTAAATGACTATTGCATGTGAATTATCACTTTTGGAACTAAAATAAGTGTGTTTAGAGTCATTTTAATGCCTGAAACTGTTTGAAATAGAAGCTTCTAGTAGGAGAAAAAGTCTGTCAAAATGGCAATTTTGGTCACATTGAGGCTTTAAAAAGCAGTTATTCACTACGAGGCACAATCCAAATGATATTTTGAATAAATTTTTCTAAAGTCCAAAAAATCTATTTTCTGATGAAAAACGATGACCAGTGACCTGTCGAAATTTCTCCAGATGGTCAGAAATGGTAATTTTTAAATGTTTAAATTTTTGACTGTAAATGACTATCGCATGTGAATTATCACTTGTGGAACTAAAATAAGTGTGTTTAGAGTCGTTTTAATTCCTGAAATTAGTCATATTAGAGGCTTCTGAGAAGGAGAAAAAGTCTGTAAAAATGGCAATATTGGTCACATTGAGGCTTTAAAAAGTAGTTATTCAACATGGGGCACAATCCAAATGATATTTTGAATCAATTTTTCTAAAGTCGAAAAAATTAATTTTCTGTTGAAAAACGATGACCCGTCACCTGTTGAACTTTCTCCAGATGGTCAGAAATGGTAATTTTTTAATGTTTAATTTTTTTACTGTAAATGACTATTGCATGTGAATTATCACTTTTGGAACTAAAATAAGTGTGTTTAGAGTCATTTTAATGCCTGAAATTGGTCGAAATAGAAGCTTCTAGTAGGAGAAAAAGTCTGTAAAAATGGCAATTTTGGTCACATTGAGGCTTTAAAAAGTAGTTATTCAACATGAGGCACAATCCAAATGACATTTTGAATCAATTTTTCCAAAGTCCAAAAAATCCATTTTCTGATGAAAAACGATGACCCGCGACCTGTCGAAATTTCTCCAGATGGTCAGAAATGGTAATTTTTTAATGTTTAATTTTTTGACTGTAAATGACTATTGCATGTGAATTATCACTTGTGGAACTAAAATAAGTGTGTTTAGAGTCATTTTAATGCCTGAAGTTGGTCGAAATAGAAGCTTCTAGTAGGAGAAAAAGTCTGTAAAAATGGCAATTTTGGTCACATTGAGGCTTTAAAAAGTAGTTATTCAACATGAGGCACAATCCAAATGACATTTTGAATCAATTTTTCTAAAGTCCAAAAATCAATTTTCTGATGAAAAAAGATGACCCGTGACCTGTTGAGCTTTCTCCAGATGGTCAGAAATGGTAATTTTTTAATGTTTAATTTTTTGACTGTAAATGACTATTGCATATGAATTATCACTTTTGGAACTAAAAGAAGTGTGTTTAGAGTCATTTTAATGCCTGAAATTGGTCGAAATAGAAGCTTCTAGTAGGAGAAAAAGTGTGTAAAAATGGCAATTTTGGTCATATTGATTCTTTAAAAAGTAGTTATTCAACATGAGGCACAATCCAAATGACATTTTGAATCAATTTTTCTAAAGTCCAAAAAATCCATTTTCTGATGAAAAACGATGACCCGCGACCTGTTGAAAATTCTCCAGATGGTCAGAAATGGTAAATTTTTAATGTTTTATTTATTGACTGTAAATCACTATTGCATGTGAATTATCACTTTTGGAACTAAAATAAGTGTGTTTAGAGTGATTTTAATGCCTGAAAACGGTCGAAATAGAAGCTTCTAGTAGGAGAAAAAGTCTGTAAAAATGGCAATTTTGGTCACATTGAGGCTTTAAAAAGTAGTTATTCAACATGAGGCACAATCCAAATGACATTTTGAATCAATTTTTCTAAAGTCCAAAAAATCCATTTTTTGATGAAAAACGATGGCCCGCGACCTATCGAAAATTCTCCAGATGGTCAGAAATTGTAATTTTTCAATGGTTCATTTTTTTACTGTAAATGACTATTGCATGTGAATTATCACTTTTGGAACTAAAATAAGTGTGTTTAGAGTCATTTTAATGCCTGAAACTGTTTGAAATAGAAGCTTCTAGTAGGAGAAAAAGTCTGTCAAAATGGCAATTTTGGTCACATTGAGGCTTTAAAAAGCAGTTATTCACTACGAGGCACAATCCAAATGATATTTTGAATAAATTTTTCTAAAGTCCAAAAAATCTATTTTCTGATGAAAAACGATGACCAGTGACCTGTCGAAATTTCTCCAGATGGTCAGAAATGGTAATTTTTTAATGTTTAAATTTTTGACTGTAAATGACTATCGCATGTGAATTATCACTTGTGGAACTAAAATAAGTGTGTTTAGAGTCGTTTTAATTCCTGAAATTAGTCATATTAGAGGCTTCTGAGAAGGAGAAAAAGTCTGTAAAAATGGCAATATTGGTCACATTGAGGCTTTAAAAAGTAGTTATTCAACATGGGGCACAATCCAAATGATATTTTGAATCAATTTTTCTAAAGTCGAAAAAATTAATTTTCTGTTGAAAAACGATGACCCGTCACCTGTTGAACTTTCTCCAGATGGTCAGAAATGGTAATTTTTTAATGTTTAATTTTTTTACTGTAAATGACTATTGCATGTGAATTATCACTTTTGGAACTAAAATAAGTGTGTTTAGAGTCATTTTAATGCCTGAAATTGGTCGAAATAGAAGCTTCTAGTAGGAGAAAAAGTCTGTAAAAATGGCAATTTTGGTCACATTGAGGCTTTAAAAAGTAGTTATTCAACATGAGGCACAATCCAAATGACATTTTGAATCAATTTTTCCAAAGTCCAAAAAATCCATTTTCTGATGAAAAACGATGACCCGCGACCTGTCGAAATTTCTCCAGATGGTCAGAAATGGTAATTTTTTAATGTTTAATTTTTTGACTGTAAATGACTATTGCATGTGAATTATCACTTGTGGAACTAAAATAAGTGTGTTTAGAGTCATTTTAATGCCTGAAGTTGGTCGAAATAGAAGCTTCTAGTAGGAGAAAAAGTCTGTAAAAATGGCAATTTTGGTCACATTGAGGCTTTAAAAAGTAGTTATTCAACATGAGGCACAATCCAAATGACATTTTGAATCAATTTTTCTAAAGTCCAAAAATCAATTTTCTGATGAAAAAAGATGACCCGTGACCTGTTGAGCTTTCTCCAGATGGTCAGAAATGGTAATTTTTTAATGTTTAATTTTTTGACTGTAAATGACTATTGCATATGAATTATCACTTTTGGAACTAAAAGAAGTGTGTTTAGAGTCATTTTAATGCCTGAAATTGGTCGAAATTAGAAGCTCCTAGAAGGAGAAAAAGTGTGTAAAAATGGCAATTTTGGTCATATTGATTCTATAAAAAGTAGTTATTCAACATGAGGCACAATCCAAATGACATTTTGAATCAATTTTTCTAAAGTCCAAAAAATCCATTTTCTGATGAAAAACGATGACCCGCGACCTGTCGAAAATTCTCCAGATGGTCAGAAATGGTAAGTTTTTAATGTTTTATTTTTTGACTGTAAATGACTATTGCTTGTGAATTATCACTTTTGGAACTAACATAAGTGTGTTTAGAGTCATTTTAATGCCTGAAAATGGTCGAAATAAAAGCTTCTAGTAGGAGAAAAAGTCTGTAAAAATGGCAATTTTGGTCACATTGAGGCTTTAAAAAGTAGTTATTCAACATGAGGCACAATCCAAATGACATTTTGAATCAATTTTTCTAAAGTCCAAAAAATCCATTTTCTGATGAAAAACGATGACCCGCGACCTGTCGAAATTTCTCCAGATGGTCAGAAATGGTAATTTTTTAATGTTTTATTTTTTGACTGTAAATGACTATTGCATATGAATTATCACTTTTGGAACTAAAATAAGTGTGTTTAGAGTCATTTTAATGCCTGAAATTGGTCGAAATAGAAGCTTCTAGTAGGAGAAAAAGTCTGTAAAAATGGCAATATTGGTCACATTGAGGCTTTAAAAAGTAGTTATTCAACATGAGGCACAATCCAAATGACATTTTGAATCAATTTTTCTAAAGTCCAAAAAATCCATTTTCTGATGAAAAACGATGACCCGCGACCTGTCGAAATTTCTCCAGATGGTCAGAAATGGTAATTTTTTAATGGTTCATTTTTTGACCGTAAATGACTATTGCATGTGAATTATCACTTTTGGAACTAAAATAAGTGTGTTTAGAGTCATTTTAATGCCTGAAAATGGTCGAAATAGAAGCTTCTAGTAGGAGAAAAAGTCTGTAAAAATGGCAATTTTGGTCACATTGGGGCTTTAAAAAGTAGTTATTCAACATGAGGCACAATCCAAATGACATTTTAAATCAATTTTTCTAAAGTCCAAAAATCAATTTTCTGATGAAAAACGATGACCCGTGACCTGTTGAACTTTCTCCAGATGGTCAGAAATGGTAATTTTTTAATGTTTAATTTTTTGACTGTAAATGACTATTGCATATGAATTATCACTTTTGGAACTAAAAGAAGTGTGTTTAGAGTCATTTTAATGCCTGAAATTGGTCGAAATAGAAGCTTCTAGTAGGAGAAAAAGTGTGTAAAAATGGCAATTTTGGTCACATTGAGGCTTTTAAAAGTAGTTATTGAACATGAGGCACAATCCAAATGACATTTTGAATCAATTTTTCTAAAGTCCAAAAATCAATTTTCTGATGAAAAAAGATGACCCGTGACCTGTTGAACTTTCTCCAGATGGTCAGAAATGGTATTTTTTAATGTTTAATTTTTTGACTGTAAATGACTATTGCATATGAATTATCACTTTTGGAACTAAAAGAAGTGTGTTTAGAGTCATTTTAATGCCTGAAATTGGTCAAAATAGAAGCTTCTAGTAGGAGAAAAAGTGTGTAAAAATGGCAATTTTGGTCATATTGATTCTTTAAAAAGTAGTTATTCAACATGAGGCACAATCCAAATAACATTTTGAATCAATTTTTCTAAAGTCCAAAAAGTCCATTTTCTGATGAAAAACGATGACGCGCGACCTGTTGAAAATTCTCCAGATGGTCAGAAATGGTAATTTTTTAATGTTTTATTTTTTGACTGTAAATGACTATTGCATGTGAATTATCACTTTTGGAACTAAAATAAGTGTGTTTAGAGTCGTTTTAATGCCTGAAAATGGTCGAAATAGAAGCTTGTAGTAGGAGAAAAAGTCTGTAAAAATGGCAATTTTGTTCACATTGAGGCTTTAAAAAGTAGTTATTCAACATGAGGCACAATCCAAATGACATTTTGAATCAATTTTTCTAAAGTCCAAAAAATCCATTTTCTGATGAAAAACGATGACCCGTGACCTGTTGAACTTTCTCCAGATGGTCAGAAATGGTAATTTTTTAATGTTTAATTTTTTGACTGTAAATGACTATTGCATGTGAATTATCACTTTTGGAACTAAAATAAATGTGTTTAGAGTCATTTTAATGCCTGAAATTGGTCGAAATAGAAGCTTCTAGTAGGAGAAAAAGTCTATAAAAATTGCAATTTTGGTCACATTGAGGCTTTAAAAAGTAGTTATTCAACATGAGGCACAATCCAAATGACATTTTGAATCAATTTTTATAAAGTCCAAAAAATCCATTTTCTGATGAAAAACGATGACCCGCGACCTGTCGAAATTTCTCCAGATGGTCAGAAATGGTAATTTTTTAATGGTTTATTTTTTGACTGTAAATGACTATTGCATGTGAATTATCACTTTTGGAACTAAAATAAGTGTGTTTAGAGTCATTTTAATGCCTGAAATTGTTTGAAATAGAAGCTTCTAGTAGGAGAAAAAGTCTGTAAAAATGGCAATTTTGGTCACATTGAGGCTTTAAAAAGTAGTTATTCAACATGAGGCACAATCCAAATTATATTTTGAATCAATTTTTGTAAAGTCCAAAAAATCCATTTTCTGATGAAAAACGATGACTCGTGACCTGTCGAAATTTCTCCAGATGGTCAGAAATGGTAATTTTTTAGTGTTTAATTTTTTGACTGTAAATGACTAATGCATGTGAATTATCACTTTTGGAACTAAAATAAGTGTGTTTAGAGTCATTTTAATGCCTGAAATTGGTCGAAATAGAAGCTTCTAGTAGGAGAAAAAGTCTGTAAAAATGGCAATATTGGTCACATTGAGGCTTTAAAAAGTAGTTATTCAACATGAGGCACAATCCAAATGACATTTTGAATCAATTTTTCTAAGGTCCAAAAAATCCATTTTCTGATGAAAAACGATGACCCGCGACCTGTCGAAATTTCTCCAGATGGTCAGAAATGGTAATTTTTTAATGGTTCATTTTTTGACTGTAAATGACTATTGCATGTGAATTATCACTTTTGGAACTAAAATAGGTGTGTTTAGAGTTGTTTTAATGCCTGAAATTTGTCATAATAGAAGCTTCTGAGAAGGAGAAAAGTCTGTAAAAATGGCAATTTTGGTCACATTGAGGCTTTAAAAAGTAGTTATTCAACATGAGGCACAATCCAAATTATATTTTGAATCAATTTTTCTAAAGTCGAAAAAATTAATTTTCTGATGAAAAACGATGACCCGTGACCTGTTGAACTTTCTCCAGATGGTCAGAAATGGTAATTTTTTAATGTTTAATTTTTTGACTGTAAATGACTATTGCATGTGAATTATCACTTTTGGAACTAAAATAAGTGTGTTTAGAGTCATTTTAATGCCTGAAATTGTTCGAAATAGAAGCTTCTAGTAGGAGAAAAAGTCTGCAAAAATGGCAATTATGGTCACATTGAGGCTTTAAAAAGTAGTTATTCAACATGAGGCACAATCCAAATTACATTTTGAATCAATTTTTCTAAAGTCCAAAAAATCCATTTTCTGATGAAAAACGATGACCCGCGACCTGTCGAAAATTCTCCAGATGGTCAGAAATGGTAATTTTTTAATGGTTCATTTTTTGACTGTAAATGACTATTGCATGTGAATTATCACTTTTGGAACTAAAACAAGTGTGTTTAGAGTCATTTTAATGCCTGAAACTGTTTGAAATAGAATCTTCTAGTAGGAGAAAAAGTCTGTAAAAATGGCAATTTTGGTCACATTGAGGCTTTAAAAAGTAGTTATTCACTATGAGGCACAATCCAAATGATATTTTGAATCAATTTTTATAAAGTCCAAAAAATCCATTTTCTGATGAAAAACGATGACCCGCGACCTGTCGAAATTTCTCTATATGGTCAGAAATGGTAATTTTGTAATGTTTAATTTTTTGACTGTAAATGACTATCGCATGTTAATTATCACTTGTGGAACTAAAATAAGTGTGTTTAGAGTCGTTTTAATGCCTGAAATTAGTCATAATAGAAGCTTCTGAGAAGGAGAAAAAGTCTTTAAAAATGGCAATTTTGGTCACATTGAGGCTTTAAAAAGTAGTTATTCAACATGAGGCACAATCCAAATGATATTTTGAATCAATTTTTCTACAGTCGAAAAAATTAATTTTCTGATGAAAACTGATGACCCGTGACCTGTTGAACTTTCTCCAGATGGTCAGAAATGGTAATTTTTTAATGTTTTTTGACTGTAAATGACTATTGCATGTGAATTATCACTTTTGAAACTAAAATAAGTGTGTTTAGTGTCATTTTAATGCCTGAAAATGGTCGAAATAGAAGCTTCTAGTAGGAGAAAAAGTCTGTAAAAATGGCAATTTTGGTCACATTGAGGCTTTAAAAAGTAGTTATTCAACATGAGGCGCAATCCAAATGATATTTTGAATCAATTTTTGTAAAGTCCAAAAAATCCATTTTCTGATGAAAAACGATGACCAGTGACCTGCCGAAATTTCTCCAGATGGTCAGAAATGGTAATTTTTTAATGTTTAATTTTTTGACTGTAAATGACTATCGCATGTGAATTATTACTTGTGGAACTAAAATAAGTGTGTTTAGAGTCGTTTTAATGCCTGAAATTAGTCATAATAGAAGCTTCTGAGAAAGAGAAAAAGTCTTTAAAAATGGCAATTTTGGTCACATTGAGGCTTTAAAAAGTAGTTATTCAACATGAGGCACAATCCAAATGATATTTTGAATCAATTTTTCTAAAGTCGAAAAAATTAATTTTCTGATGAAAAATGATGACGTGACCTGTTGAACTTTCTCCAGATGGTCAGAAATGGTAATTTTTTAATGGTTTATTTTTTGACTGTAAATGACTATTGCATGTGAATTATCACTTTTGGAACTAAAATAAGTGTGTTTAGAGTCATTTTAATGCCTGAAATTGTTTGAAATAGAAGCTTCTAGTAGGAGAAAAAGTCTGTAAAAATGGCAATTTTGGTCACATTGAGGCTTTAAAAAGTAGTTATTCAACATGAGGCACAATCCAAATGATATTTTGAATCAATTTTTGTAAAGTCCAAAAAATCCATTTTCTGATGAAAAACGATGACCCGTGACCTGTCGAAATTTCTCCAGATGGTCAGAAATGGTAATTTTTTAGTGTTTAATTTTTTGACTGTAAATGACTAATGCATGTGAATTATCACTTTTGGAACTAAAATAAGTGTGTTTAGAGTCATTTTAATGCCTGAAATTGGTCGAAATAGAAGCTTCTAGTAGGAGAAAAAGTCTGTAAAATGGCAATATTGGTCACATTGAGGCTTTAAAAAGTAGTTATTCAACATGAGGCACAATCCAAATGACATTTTGAATCAATTTTTCTAAGGTCCAAAAAATCCATTTTCTGATGAAAAACGATGACCCGCGACCTGTCGAAATTTCTCCAGATGGTCAGAAATGGTAATTTTTTAATGGTTCATTTTTTGACTGTAAATGACTATTGCATGTGAATTATCACTTTTGGAACTAAAATAGGTGTGTTTAGAGTTGTTTTAATGCCTGAAATTAGTCATAATAGAAGCTTCTGAGAAGGAGAAAAGTCTGTAAAAATGGCAATTTTGGTCACATTGAGGCTTTAAAAAGTAGTTATTCAACATGAGGCACAATCCAAATTATATTTTGAATCAATTTTTCTAAAGTCGAAAAAATTAATTTTCTGATGAAAAACGATGACCCGTGACCTGTTGAACTTTCTCCAGATGGTCAGAAATGGTAATTTTTTAATGTTTAATTTTTTGACTGTAAATGACTATTGCATGTGAATTATCACTTTTGGAACTAAAATAAGTGTGTTTAGAGTCATTTTAATGCCTGAAATTGTTCGAAATAGAAGCTTCTAGTAGGAGAAAAAGTCTGCAAAAATGGCAATTATGGTCACATTGAGGCTTTAAAAAGTAGTTATTCAACATGAGGCACAATCCAAATTACATTTTGAATCAATTTTTCTAAAGTCCAAAAAATCCATTTTCTGATGAAAAACGATGACCCGCGACCTGTCGAAAATTCTCCAGATGGTCAGAAATGGTAATTTTTTAATGGTTCATTTTTTGACTGTAAATGACTATTGCATGTGAATTATCACTTTTGGAACTAAAACAAGTGTGTTTAGAGTCATTTTAATGCCTGAAACTGTTTGAAATAGAATCTTCTAGTAGGAGAAAAAGTCTGTAAAAATGGCAATTTTGGTCACATTGAGGCTTTAAAAAGTAGTTATTCACTATGAGGCACAATCCAAATGATATTTTGAATCAATTTTTATAAAGTCCAAAAAATCCATTTTCTGATGAAAAACGATGACCCGCGACCTGTCGAAATTTCTCTAGATGGTCAGAAATGGTAATTTTTTAATGTTTAATTTTTTGACTGTAAATGACTATCGCATGTGAATTATCACTTGTGGAACTAAAATAAGTGTGTTTAGAGTCATTTTAATGCCTGAAATTAGTCATAATAGAAGCTTCTGAGAAGGAGAAAAAGTCTTTAAAAATGGCAATTTTGGTCACATTGAGGCTTTAAAAAGTAGTTATTCAAGATGAGGCACAATCCAAATGACATTTTGAATCAATTTTTCTAAAGTCCAAAAAATCCATTTTCTGATGAAAAACGATGACCCGTGACCTGTCGAAATTTCTCCAGATGGTCAGAAATGGTAATTTTTTAATGGTTTATTTTTTGACTGTAAATGACTATTGCATGTGAATTATCACTTGTGGAACTAAAATAAGTGTGTTTAGAGTCGTTTTAATGCCTGAAATTAGTCATAATAGAAGCTTCTGAAGGAGAAAAAGTCTGTAAAAATGGCAATTTTGGTCACATTGAGGCTTTAAAAAGTAGTTATTCAACATGAGGCACAATCCAAATGATATTTTGAAACAATTTTTCTAAAGTCCAAAAAATCCATTTTCTGATGAAAAACGATGACCAGTGACCTGTCGAAATTTCTCCAGATGGTCAGAAATGGTAATTTTTTAATGTTTAATTTTTTGACTGTAAATGACTATTGCATGTGAATTATCACTTTTGGAACTAAAATAAGTGTGTTTAGAGTCATTTTAATGCCTGAAATTGTTCAAAATAGAAGCTTCTAGTAGGAGAAAAAGTCTGCAAAAATGGCAATTTTGGTCACATTGAGGCTTTAAAAAGTAGTTATTCAACATGAGGCACAATCCAAATTACATTTTGAATCAATTTTTCTAAAGTCCAAAAAATCCATTTTCTGATGAAAAACGATGACCCGCGACCTGTCGAAAATTCTCCAGATGGTCGGAAATGGTAATTTTTTAATGGTTCATTTTTTGACTGTAAATGACTATTGCATGTGAATTATCACTTTTGGAACTAAAATAAGTGTGTTTAGAGTCATTTTAATGCCTGAAAATGGTCGAAATAGAAGCTTCTAGTAGGAGAAAAAGTCTGTAAAAATGGCAATTTTGGTCACATTGAGGCTTTAAAAAGTAGTTATTCAACATGAGGCGCAATCCAAATGATATTTTGAATCAATTTTTGTAAAGTCCAAAAAATCCATTTTCTGATGAAAAACGATGACCAGTGACCTGCCGAAATTTCTCCAGATGGTCAGAAATGGTAATTTTTTAATGTTTAATTTTTTGACTGTAAATGACTATCGCATGTGAATTATTACTTGTGGAACTAAAATAAGTGTGTTTAGAGTCGTTTTAATGCCTGAAATTAGTCATAATAGAAGCTTCTGAGAAGGAGAAAAAGTCTTTAAAAATGGCAATTTTGGTCACATTGAGGCTTTAAAAAGTAGTTATTCAACATGAGGCACAATCCAAATGATATTTTGAATCAATTTTTCTAAAGTCGAAAAAATTAATTTTCTGATGAAAAATGATGACGTGACCTGTTGAACTTTCTCCAGATGGTCAGAAATGGTAATTTTTTAATGGTTTATTTTTTGACTGTAAATGACTATTGCATGTGAATTATCACTTTTGGAACTAAAATAAGTGTGTTTAGAGTCATTTTAATGCCTGAAATTGTTTGAAATAGAAGCTTCTAGTAGGAGAAAAAGTCTGTAAAAATGGCAATTTTGGTCACATTGAGGCTTTAAAAAGTAGTTATTCAACATGAGGCACAATCCAAATGATATTTTGAATCAATTTTTGTAAAGTCCAAAAAATCCATTTTCTGATGAAAAACGATGACCCGTGACCTGTCGAAATTTCTCCAGATGGTCAGAAATGGTAATTTTTTAGTGTTTAATTTTTTGACTGTAAATGACTAATGCATGTGAATTATCACTTTTGGAACTAAAATAAGTGTGTTTAGAGTCATTTTAATGCCTGAAATTGGTCGAAATAGAAGCTTCTAGTAGGAGAAAAAGTCTGTAAAATGGCAATATTGGTCACATTGAGGCTTTAAAAAGTAGTTATTCAACATGAGGCACAATCCAAATGACATTTTGAATCAATTTTTCTAAGGTCCAAAAAATCCATTTTCTGATGAAAAACGATGACCCGCGACCTGTCGAAATTTCTCCAGATGGTCAGAAATGGTAATTTTTTAATGGTTCATTTTTTGACTGTAAATGACTATTGCATGTGAATTATCACTTTTGGAACTAAAATAGGTGTGTTTAGAGTTGTTTTAATGCCTGAAATTAGTCATAATAGAAGCTTCTGAGAAGGAGAAAAGTCTGTAAAAATGGCAATTTTGGTCACATTGAGGCTTTAAAAAGTAGTTATTCAACATGAGGCACAATCCAAATGACATTTTGAATCAATTTTTCTAAAGTCCAAAAAATCCATTTTCTGATGAAAAACGATGACCCGTGACCTGTTGAACTTTCTCCAGATGGTCAGAAATGGTAATTTTTTAATGTTTAATTTTTTGACTGTAAATGACTATTGCATGTGAATTATCACTTTTGGAACTAAAATAAATGTGTTTAGAGTCATTTTAATGCCTGAAATTGGTCGAAATAGAAGCTTCTAGTAGGAGAAAAAGTCTATAAAAATTGCAATTTTGGTCACATTGAGGCTTTAAAAAGTAGTTATTCAACATGAGGCACAATCCAAATGACATTTTGAATCAATTTTTATAAAGTCCAAAAAATCCATTTTCTGATGAAAAACGATGACCCGCGACCTGTCGAAATTTCTCCAGATGGTCAGAAATGGTAATTTTTTAATGGTTTATTTTTTGACTGTAAATGACTATTGCATGTGAATTATCACTTTTGGAACTAAAATAAGTGTGTTTAGAGTCATTTTAATGCCTGAAATTGTTTGAAATAGAAGCTTCTAGTAGGAGAAAAAGTCTGTAAAAATGGCAATTTTGGTCACATTGAGGCTTTAAAAAGTAGTTATTCAACATGAGGCACAATCCAAATTATATTTTGAATCAATTTTTGTAAAGTCCAAAAAATCCATTTTCTGATGAAAAACGATGACCCGTGACCTGTCGAAATTTCTCCAGATGGTCAGAAATGGTAATTTTTTAGTGTTTAATTTTTTGACTGTAAATGACTAATGCATGTGAATTATCACTTTTGGAACTAAAATAAGTGTGTTTAGAGTCATTTTAATGCCTGAAATTGGTCGAAATAGAAGCTTCTAGTAGGAGAAAAAGTCTGTAAAAATGGCAATATTGGTCACATTGAGGCTTTAAAAAGTAGTTATTCAACATGAGGCACAATCCAAATGACATTTTGAATCAATTTTTCTAAGGTCCAAAAAATCCATTTTCTGATGAAAAACGATGACCCGCGACCTGTCGAAATTTCTCCAGATGGTCAGAAATGGTAATTTTTTAATGGTTCATTTTTTGACTGTAAATGACTATTGCATGTGAATTATCACTTTTGGAACTAAAATAGGTGTGTTTAGAGTTGTTTTAATGCCTGAAATTAGTCATAATAGAAGCTTCTGAGAAGGAGAAAAGTCTGTAAAAATGGCAATTTTGGTCACATTGAGGCTTTAAAAAGTAGTTATTCAACATGAGGCACAATCCAAATTATATTTTGAATCAATTTTTCTAAAGTCGAAAAAATTAATTTTCTGATGAAAAACGATGACCCGTGACCTGTTGAACTTTCTCCAGATGGTCAGAAATGGTAATTTTTTAATGTTTAATTTTTTGACTGTAAATGACTATTGCATGTGAATTATCACTTTTGGAACTAAAATAAGTGTGTTTAGAGTCATTTTAATGCCTGAAATTGTTCGAAATAGAAGCTTCTAGTAGGAGAAAAAGTCTGCAAAAATGGCAATTATGGTCACATTGAGGCTTTAAAAAGTAGTTATTCAACATGAGGCACAATCCAAATTACATTTTGAATCAATTTTTCTAAAGTCCAAAAAATCCATTTTCTGATGAAAAACGATGACCCGCGACCTGTCGAAAATTCTCCAGATGGTCAGAAATGGTAATTTTTTAATGGTTCATTTTTTGACTGTAAATGACTATTGCATGTGAATTATCACTTTTGGAACTAAAACAAGTGTGTTTAGAGTCATTTTAATGCCTGAAACTGTTTGAAATAGAATCTTCTAGTAGGAGAAAAAGTCTGTAAAAATGGCAATTTTGGTCACATTGAGGCTTTAAAAAGTAGTTATTCACTATGAGGCACAATCCAAATGATATTTTGAATCAATTTTTATAAAGTCCAAAAAATCCATTTTCTGATGAAAAACGATGACCCGCGACCTGTCGAAATTTCTCTATATGGTCAGAAATGGTAATTTTGTAATGTTTAATTTTTTGACTGTAAATGACTATCGCATGTTAATTATCACTTGTGGAACTAAAATAAGTGTGTTTAGAGTCGTTTTAATGCCTGAAATTAGTCATAATAGAAGCTTCTGAGAAGGAGAAAAAGTCTTTAAAAATGGCAATTTTGGTCACATTGAGGCTTTAAAAAGTAGTTATTCAACATGAGGCACAATCCAAATGATATTTTGAATCAATTTTTCTACAGTCGAAAAAATTAATTTTCTGATGAAAACTGATGACCCGTGACCTGTTGAACTTTCTCCAGATGGTCAGAAATGGTAATTTTTTAATGTTTAATTTTTTGACTGTAAATGACTATTGCATGTGAATTATCACTTTTGAAACTAAAATAAGTGTGTTTAGTGTCATTTTAATGCCTGAAAATGGTCGAAATAGAAGCTTCTAGTAGGAGAAAAAGTCTGTAAAAATGGCAATTTTGGTCACATTGAGGCTTTAAAAAGTAGTTATTCAACATGAGGCGCAATCCAAATGATATTTTGAATCAATTTTTGTAAAGTCCAAAAAATCCATTTTCTGATGAAAAACGATGACCAGTGACCTGCCGAAATTTCTCCAGATGGTCAGAAATGGTAATTTTTTAATGTTTAATTTTTTGACTGTAAATGACTATCGCATGTGAATTATTACTTGTGGAACTAAAATAAGTGTGTTTAGAGTCGTTTTAATGCCTGAAATTAGTCATAATAGAAGCTTCTGAGAAAGAGAAAAAGTCTTTAAAAATGGCAATTTTGGTCACATTGAGGCTTTAAAAAGTAGTTATTCAACATGAGGCACAATCCAAATGATATTTTGAATCAATTTTTCTAAAGTCGAAAAAATTAATTTTCTGATGAAAAATGATGACGTGACCTGTTGAACTTTCTCCAGATGGTCAGAAATGGTAATTTTTTAATGGTTTATTTTTTGACTGTAAATGACTATTGCATGTGAATTATCACTTTTGGAACTAAAATAAGTGTGTTTAGAGTCATTTTAATGCCTGAAATTGTTTGAAATAGAAGCTTCTAGTAGGAGAAAAAGTCTGTAAAAATGGCAATTTTGGTCACATTGAGGCTTTAAAAAGTAGTTATTCAACATGAGGCACAATCCAAATGATATTTTGAATCAATTTTTGTAAAGTCCAAAAAATCCATTTTCTGATGAAAAACGATGACCCGTGACCTGTCGAAATTTCTCCAGATGGTCAGAAATGGTAATTTTTTAGTGTTTAATTTTTTGACTGTAAATGACTAATGCATGTGAATTATCACTTTTGGAACTAAAATAAGTGTGTTTAGAGTCATTTTAATGCCTGAAATTGGTCGAAATAGAAGCTTCTAGTAGGAGAAAAAGTCTGTAAAATGGCAATATTGGTCACATTGAGGCTTTAAAAAGTAGTTATTCAACATGAGGCACAATCCAAATGACATTTTGAATCAATTTTTCTAAGGTCCAAAAAATCCATTTTCTGATGAAAAACGATGACCCGCGACCTGTCGAAATTTCTCCAGATGGTCAGAAATGGTAATTTTTTAATGGTTCATTTTTTGACTGTAAATGACTATTGCATGTGAATTATCACTTTTGGAACTAAAATAGGTGTGTTTAGAGTTGTTTTAATGCCTGAAATTAGTCATAATAGAAGCTTCTGAGAAGGAGAAAAGTCTGTAAAAATGGCAATTTTGGTCACATTGAGGCTTTAAAAAGTAGTTATTCAACATGAGGCACAATCCAAATTATATTTTGAATCAATTTTTCTAAAGTCGAAAAAATTAATTTTCTGATGAAAAACGATGACCCGT
This sequence comes from Triturus cristatus, assembly GCF_964204655.1. Taxonomy (NCBI): domain Eukaryota; kingdom Metazoa; phylum Chordata; class Amphibia; order Caudata; family Salamandridae; genus Triturus; species Triturus cristatus. The sequence continues at coordinate 134,952,971 of NC_140588.1, forward strand.
GACCTGTTGAACTTTCTCCAGATGGTCAGAAATGGTAATTTTTTAATGTTTAATTTTTTGACTGTAAATGACTATTGCATGTGAATTATCACTTTTGGAACTAAAATAAGTGTGTTTAGAGTCATTTTAATGCCTGAAATTGTTCGAAATAGAAGCTTCTAGTAGGAGAAAAAGTCTGCAAAAATGGCAATTATGGTCACATTGAGGCTTTAAAAAGTAGTTATTCAACATGAGGCACAATCCAAATTTCATTTTGAATCAATTTTTCTAAAGTCCAAAAAATCCATTTTCTGATGAAAAACGATGACCCGCGACCTGTCGAAAATTCTCCAGATGGTCAGAAATGGTAATTTTTTAATGGTTCATTTTTTGACTGTAAATGACTATTGCATGTGAATTATCACTTTTGGAACTAAAACAAGTGTGTTTAGAGTCATTTTAATGCCTGAAACTGTTTGAAATAGAATCTTCTAGTAGGAGAAAAAGTCTGTAAAAATGGCAATTTTGGTCACATTGAGGCTTTAAAAAGTAGTTATTCACTATGAGGCACAATCCAAATGATATTTTGAATCAATTTTTATAAAGTCCAAAAAATCCATTTTCTGATGAAAAACGATGACCCGCGACCTGTCGAAATTTCTCTAGATGGTCAGAAATGGTAATTTTTTAATGTTTAATTTTTTGACTGTAAATGACTATCGCATGTGAATTATCACTTGTGGAACTAAAATAAGTGTGTTTAGAGTCATTTTAATGCCTGAAATTAGTCATAATAGAAGCTTCTGAGAAGGAGAAAAAGTCTTTAAAAATGGCAATTTTGGTCACATTGAGGCTTTAAAAAGTAGTTATTCAACATGAGGCACAATCCAAATGACATTTTGAATCAATTTTTCTAAAGTCCAAAAAATCCATTTTCTGATGAAAAACGATGACCCGTGACCTGTCGAAATTTCTCCAGATGGTCAGAAATGGTAATTTTTTAATGGTTTATTTTTTGACTGTAAATGACTATTGCATGTGAATTATCACTTGTGGAACTAAAATAAGTGTGTTTAGAGTCGTTTTAATGCCTGAAATTAGTCATAATAGAAGCTTCTGAAGGAGAAAAAGTCTGTAAAAATGGCAATTTTGGTCACATTGAGGCTTTAAAAAGTAGTTATTCAACATGAGGCACAATCCAAATGATATTTTGAAACAATTTTTCTAAAGTCCAAAAAATCCATTTTCTGATGAAAAACGATGACCAGTGACCTGTCGAAATTTCTCCAGATGGTCAGAAATGGTAATTTTTTAATGTTTAATTTTTTGACTGTAAATGACTATTGCATGTGAATTATCACTTTTGGAACTAAAATAAGTGTGTTTAGAGTCATTTTAATGCCTGAAATTGTTCAAAATAGAAGCTTCTAGTAGGAGAAAAAGTCTGCAAAAATGGCAATTTTGGTCACATTGAGGCTTTAAAAAGTAGTTATTCAACATGAGGCACAATCCAAATTACATTTTGAATCAATTTTTCTAAAGTCCAAAAAATCCATTTTCTGATGAAAAACGATGACCCGCGACCTGTCGAAAATTCTCCAGATGGTCGGAAATGGTAATTTTTTAATGGTTCATTTTTTGACTGTAAATGACTATTGCATGTGAATTATCACTTTTGGAACTAAAATAAGTGTGTTTAGAGTCATTTTAATGCCTGAAAATGGTCGAAATAGAAGCTTCTAGTAGGAGAAAAAGTCTGTAAAAATGGCAATTTTGGTCACATTGAGGCTTTAAAAAGTAGTTATTCAACATGAGGCGCAATCCAAATGATATTTTGAATCAATTTTTGTAAAGTCCAAAAAATCCATTTTCTGATGAAAAACGATGACCAGTGACCTGCCGAAATTTCTCCAGATGGTCAGAAATGGTAATTTTTTAATGTTTAATTTTTTGACTGTAAATGACTATCGCATGTGAATTATTACTTGTGGAACTAAAATAAGTGTGTTTAGAGTCGTTTTAATGCCTGAAATTAGTCATAATAGAAGCTTCTGAGAAGGAGAAAAAGTCTTTAAAAATGGCAATTTTGGTCACATTGAGGCTTTAAAAAGTAGTTATTCAACATGAGGCACAATCCAAATGATATTTTGAATCAATTTTTCTAAAGTCGAAAAAATTAATTTTCTGATGAAAAATGATGACGTGACCTGTTGAACTTTCTCCAGATGGTCAGAAATGGTAATTTTTTAATGGTTTATTTTTTGACTGTAAATGACTATTGCATGTGAATTATCACTTTTGGAACTAAAATAAGTGTGTTTAGAGTCATTTTAATGCCTGAAATTGTTTGAAATAGAAGCTTCTAGTAGGAGAAAAAGTCTGTAAAAATGGCAATTTTGGTCACATTGAGGCTTTAAAAAGTAGTTATTCAACATGAGGCACAATCCAAATGATATTTTGAATCAATTTTTGTAAAGTCCAAAAAATCCATTTTCTGATGAAAAACGATGACCCGTGACCTGTCGAAATTTCTCCAGATGGTCAGAAATGGTAATTTTTTAGTGTTTAATTTTTTGACTGTAAATGACTAATGCATGTGAATTATCACTTTTGGAACTAAAATAAGTGTGTTTAGAGTCATTTTAATGCCTGAAATTGGTCGAAATAGAAGCTTCTAGTAGGAGAAAAAGTCTGTAAAATGGCAATATTGGTCACATTGAGGCTTTAAAAAGTAGTTATTCAACATGAGGCACAATCCAAATGACATTTTGAATCAATTTTTCTAAGGTCCAAAAAATCCATTTTCTGATGAAAAACGATGACCCGCGACCTGTCGAAATTTCTCCAGATGGTCAGAAATGGTAATTTTTTAATGGTTCATTTTTTGACTGTAAATGACTATTGCATGTGAATTATCACTTTTGGAACTAAAATAGGTGTGTTTAGAGTTGTTTTAATGCCTGAAATTAGTCATAATAGAAGCTTCTGAGAAGGAGAAAAGTCTGTAAAAATGGCAATTTTGGTCACATTGAGGCTTTAAAAAGTAGTTATTCAACATGAGGCACAATCCAAATTATATTTTGAATCAATTTTTCTAAAGTCGAAAAAATTAATTTTCTGATAAAAAACGATGACCCGTGACCTGTTGAACTTTCTCCAGATGGTCAGAAATGGTAATTTTTTAATGTTTAATTTTTTGACTGTAAATGACTATTGCATGTGAATTATCACTTTTGGAACTAAAATAAGTGTGTTTAGAGTCATTTTAATGCCTGAAATTGTTCGAAATAGAAGCTTCTAGTAGGAGAAAAAGTCTGCAAAAATGGCAATTATGGTCACATTGAGGCTTTAAAAAGTAGTTATTCAACATGAGGCACAATCCAAATTACATTTTGAATCAATTTTTCTAAAGTCCAAAAAATCCATTTTCTGATGAAAAACGATGACCCGCGACCTGTCGAAAATTCTCCAGATGGTCAGAAATGGTAATTTTTTAATGGTTCATTTTTTGACTGTAAATGACTATTGCATGTGAATTATCACTTTTGGAACTAAAACAAGTGTGTTTAGAGTCATTTTAATGCCTGAAACTGTTTGAAATAGAATCTTCTAGTAGGAGAAAAAGTCTGTAAAAATGGCAATTTGGTCACATTGAGGCTTTAAAAAGTAGTTATTCACTATGAGGCACAATCCAAATGATATTTTGAATCAATTTTTATAAAGTCCAAAAAATCCATTTTCTGATGAAAAACGATGACCCGCGACCTGTCGAAATTTCTCTATATGGTCAGAAATGGTAATTTTGTAATGTTTAATTTTTTGACTGTAAATGACTATCGCATGTTAATTATCACTTGTGGAACTAAAATAAGTGTGTTTAGAGTCGTTTTAATGCCTGAAATTAGTCATAATAGAAGCTTCTGAGAAGGAGAAAAAGTCTTTAAAAATGGCAATTTTGGTCACATTGAGGCTTTAAAAAGTAGTTATTCAACATGAGGCACAATCCAAATGATATTTTGAATCAATTTTTCTACAGTCGAAAAAATTAATTTTCTGATGAAAACTGATGACCCGTGACCTGTTGAACTTTCTCCAGATGGTCAGAAATGGTAATTTTTTAATGTTTAATTTTTTGACTGTAAATGACTATTGCATGTGAATTATCACTTTTGGAACTAAAATAAGTGTGTTTAGAGTCATTTTAATGCCTGAAAATGGTCGAAATAGAAGCTTCTAGTAGGAGAAAAAGTCTGTAAAAATGGCAATTTTGGTCACATTGAGGCTTTAAAAAGTAGTTATTCAACATGAGGCGCAATCCAAATGATATTTTGAATCAATTTTTGTAAAGTCCAAAAAATCCATTTTCTGATGAAAAACGATGACCAGTGACCTGCCGAAATTTCTCCAGATGGTCAGAAATGGTAATTTTTTAATGTTTAATTTTTTGACTGTAAATGACTATCGCATGTGAATTATTACTTGTGGAACTAAAATAAGTGTGTTTAGAGTCGTTTTAATGCCTGAAATTAGTCATAATAGAAGCTTCTGAGAAGGAGAAAAAGTCTTTAAAAATGGCAATTTTGGTCACATTGAGGCTTTAAAAAGTAGTTATTCAACATGAGGCACAATCCAAATGATATTTTGAATCAATTTTTCTAAAGTCGAAAAAATTAATTTTCTGATGAAAAATGATGACGTGACCTGTTGAACTTTCTCCAGATGGTCAGAAATGGTAATTTTTTAATGGTTTATTTTTTGACTGTAAATGACTATTGCATGTGAATTATCACTTTTGGAACTAAAATAAGTGTGTTTAGAGTCATTTTAATGCCTGAAATTGTTTGAAATAGAAGCTTCTAGTAGGAGAAAAAGTCTGTAAAAAAGGCAATTTTGGTCACATTGAGGCTTTAAAAAGTAGTTATTCAACATGAGGCACAATCCAAATGATATTTTGAATCAATTTTTGTAAAGTCCAAAAAATCCATTTTCTGATGAAAAACGATGACCCGTGACCTGTCGAAATTTCTCCAGATGGTCAGAAATGGTAATTTTTTAGTGTTTAATTTTTTGACTGTAAATGACTAATGCATGTGAATTATCACTTTTGGAACTAAAATAAGTGTGTTTAGAGTCATTTTAATGCCTGAAATTGGTCGAAATAGAAGCTTCTAGTAGGAGAAAAAGTCTGTAAAATGGCAATATTGGTCACATTGAGGCTTTAAAAAGTCGTTATTCAACATGAGGCACAATCCAAATGACATTTTGAATCAATTTTTCTAAGGTCCAAAAAATCCATTTTCTGATGAAAAACGATGACCCGCGACCTGTCGAAATTTCTCCAGATGGTCAGAAATGGTAATTTTTTAATGGTTCATTTTTTGACTGTAAATGACTATTGCATGTGAATTATCACTTTTGGAACTAAAATAGGTGTGTTTAGAGTTGTTTTAATGCCTGAAATTAGTCATAATAGAAGCTTCTGAGAAGGAGAAAAGTCTGTAAAAATGGCAATTTTGGTCACATTGAGGCTTTAAAAAGTAGTTATTCAACATGAGGCACAATCCAAATTATATTTTGAATCAATTTTTCTAAAGTCGAAAAAATTAATTTTCTGATGAAAAACGATGACCCGTGACCTGTTGAACTTTCTCCAGATGGTCAGAAATGGTAATTTTTTAATGTTTAATTTTTTGACTGTAAATGACTATTGCATGTGAATTATCACTTTTGGAACTAAAATAAGTGTGTTTAGAGTCATTTTAATGCCTGAAATTGTTCGAAATAGAAGCTTCTAGTAGGAGAAAAAGTCTGCAAAAATGGCAATTATGGTCACATTGAGGCTTTAAAAAGAAGTTATTCAACATGAGGCACAATCCAAATTACATTTTGAATCAATTTTTCTAAAGTCCAAAAAATCCATTTTCTGATGAAAAACGATGACCCGTGACCTGTCGAAATTTCTCCAGATGGTCAGAAATGGTAATTTTTTAATGGTTTATTTTTTGACTGTAAATGACTATTGCATGTGAATTATCACTTGTGGAACTAAAATAAGTGTGTTTAGAGTCGTTTTAATGCCTGAAATTAGTCATAATAGAAGCTTCTGAAGGAGAAAAAGTCTTTAAAAATGGCAATTTTGGTCACATTGAGGCTTTAAAAAGTAGTTATTCAACATGAGGCACAATCCAAATGTTATTTTGAATCAAATTTTTCTAAAGTCGAAAAAATTAATTTTCTGATGAAAAAGGATGACCCGTGACCTGTTGAACTTTCTCCAGATGGTCAGAAATGGTAATTTTTTAATGTTTAATTTTTTGACTGTAAATGACTATTGCATGTGAATTATCACTTTTGGAACTAAAATAAGTGTGTTTAGAGTCATTTTAATGCCTGAAATTGTTCGAAATAGAAGCTTCTAGTAGGAGAAAAAGTCTGCAAAAATGGCAATTTTGGTCACATTGAGGCTTTAAAAAGTAGTTATTCAACATGAGGCACAATCCAAATGATATTTTGAATCAATTTTTGTAAAGTCCAAAAAATCCATTTTCTGATGAAAAACGATGACCCGTGACCTGTCGAAATTTCTCCAGATGGTCAGAAATGGTAATTTTTTAATGTTTAATTTTTTGACTGTAAATGACTATTGCATGTGAATTATCACTTTTGGAACTAAAATAAGTGTGTTTAGAGTCATTTTAATGCCTGAAATTGTTCGAAATAGAAGCTTCTAGTAGGAGAAAAAGTCTGCAAAAATGGCAATTTTGGTCACATTGAGGCTTTAAAAAGTAGTTATTCAACATGAGGCACAATCCAAATTACATTTTGAATCAATTTTTCTAAAGTCCAAAAAATCCATTTTCTGATGAAAAACGATGACCCGCGACCTGTCGAAAATTCTCCAGATGGTCAGAAATGGTAATTTTTTAATGGTTCATTTTTTGACTGTAAATGACTATTGCATGTGAATTATCACTTTTGGAACTAAAATAAGTGTGTTTAGAGTCATTTTAATGCCTGAAACTGTTTGAAATAGAATCTTCTAGTAGGAGAAAAAGTCTGTTAAATTGGCAATTTTGGTCACATTGAGGCTTTAAAAAGTAGTTATTCACTATGAGGCACAATCCAAATGATATTTTGAATCAATTTTTCTAAAGTCCAAAAAATCCATTTTCTGATGAAAAACGATGACCAGTGACCTGTCGAAATTTCTCCAGATGGTCAGAAATGTAATTTTTTAATGTTTAATTTTTTGACTGTAAATGACTATCGCATGTGAATTATCACTTGTGGAACTAAAATAAGTGTGTTTAGAGTCGTTTTAATGCCTGAAATTAGTCATAATAGAAGCTTCTGAGAAGGAGAAAAAGTCTTTAAAAATGGCAATTTTGGTCACATTGAGGCTTTAAAAAGTAGTTATTCAACATGAGGCACAATCCAAATGATATTTTGAATCAAATTTTTCTAAAGTCGAAAAAATTTATTTTCTGATGAAAAATGATGACCCGTGACCTGTTGAACTTTCTCCAGATGGTCAGAAATGTAAATTTTTTAATGTTTAATTTTTTGACTGTAAATGACTATTGCATGTGAATTATCACTTTTGGAACTAAAATAAGTGTGTTTAGAGTCATTTTAATGCCTGAAATTGTTCGAAATAGAAGCTTCTAGTAGGAGAAAAAGTCTGCAAAAATGGCAATTTTGGTCACATTGAGGCTTTAAAAAGTAGTTATTCAACATGAGGCACAATCCAAATGATATTTTGAATCAATTTTTCTAAAGTCCAAAAAATCCATTTTCTGATGAAAAACGATGACCCGTGACCTGTCGAAATTTCTCCAGATGGTCAGAAATGGTAATTTTTTAATGTTTAATTTTTTGACTGTAAATGACTATTGCATGTGAATTATCACTTTTGGAACTAAAAGAAGTGTGTTTAGAGTCATTTTAATGCCTGAAAATGGTCGAAATAGAAGCTTCTAGTAGGAGAAAAAGTCTGTAAAAATGGCAATTTTGGTCACATTGAGGCTTTAAAAAGTAGTTATAAGGCACAATCCAAATGATATTTTGAATCAATTTTACTAAAGTCCAAAAAATCCATTTTCTGATGAAAAACGATGACCAGTGACCTGTCGAAATTTCTCCAGATGGTCAGAAATGGTAATTTTTTCATGTTTAATTTTTTGACTGTAAATGACTATCGCATGTGAATTATCACTTGTGGAACTAAAATAAGTGTGTTTAGAGTCGTTTTAATGCCTGAAATTAGTCATAATAGAAGCTTCTGAGAAGGAGAAAAGTCTGTAAAAATGGCAATTTTGGTCACATTGAGGCTTTAAAAAGTAGTTATTCAACATGAGGCACAATCCAAATGATATTTTGAATCAATTTTTCTAAAGTCGAAAAAATTAATTTTCTGATGAAAAACGATGACCCGTGACCTGTTGAACTTTCTCCAGATGGTCAGAAATGGTAATTTTTTAATGTTTAATTTTTTGACTGTAAATGACTATTGCATGTGAATTATCACTTTTGGAACTAAAATAAGTGTGTTTAGAGTCATTTTAATGCCTGAAATTGTTCGAAATAGAAGCTTCTAGTAGGAGAAAAAGTCTGCAAAAATGGCAATTTTGGTCACATTGAGGCTTTAAAAAGTAGTTATTCAACATGAGGCACAATCCAAATTACATTTTGAATCAATTTTTCTAAAGTCCAAAAAATCCATTTTCTGATGAAAAACGATGACCCGCGACCTGTCGAAAATTCTCCAGATGGTCAGAAATGGTAATTTTTTAATGGTTCATTTTTTGACTGTAAATGACTATCGCATGTGAATTATCACTTTTGGAACTAAAATAAGTGTGTTTAGAGTCATTTTAATGCCTGAAATTGTTCGAAATAGAAGCTTCTAGTAGGAGAAAAAGTCTGCAAAAATGGCAATTTTGGTCACATTGAGGCTTTAAAAAGTAGTTATTCAACATGAGGCACAATCCAAATTACATTTTGAATCAATTTTTCTAAAGTCCAAAAAATCCATTTTCTGATGAAAAACGATGACCAGTGACCTGACGAAATTTCTCAAGATGGTCAGAAATGGTAATTTTTTAATGTTTAATTTTTTGACTGTAAATGACTATCGCATGTGAATTATCACTTGTGGAACTAAAATAAGTGTGTTTAGAGTCGTTTTAATGCCTGAAATTAGTCATAATAGAAGCTTCTGAGAAGGAGAAAAAGTCTTTAAAAATGGCAATTTTGGTCACATTGAGGCTTTAAAAAGTAGTTATTTAACATGAGGCACAATCCAAATGATATTTTGAATCAAATTTTTCTAAAGTCGAAAAAATTAATTTTCTGATGAAAAATTATGACCCGTGACCTGTTGAACTTTCTCCAGATGGTCAGAAATGGTAATTTTTTAATGTTTAATTTTTTGACTGTAAATGACTATTGCATGTGAATTATCACTTTTGGAACTAAAATAAGTGTGTTTAGAGTCATTTTAATGCCTGAAATTGTTCGAAATAGAAGCTTCTAGTAGGAGAAAAAGTCTGCAAAAATGGCAATTTTGGTCACATTGAGGCTTTAAAAAGTAGTTATTCAACATGAGGCACAATCCAAATTACATTTTGAATCAATTTTTGTAAAGTCCAAAAAATCAATTTTCTGATGAAAAACGATGACCCGCGACCTGTCGAAATTTCTCCAGATGGTCAGAAATGGTAATTTTTTAATGTTTAATTTTTTGACTGTAAATGACTATTGCATGTGAATTATCACTTTTGGAACTAAAATAAGTGTGTTTAGAGTCATTTTAATGCCTGAAATTGTTCGAAATAGAAGCTTCTAGTAGGAGAAAAAGTCTGCAAAAATGGCAATTTGGTCACATTGAGGCTTTAAAAAGTAGTTATTCAACATGAGGCACAATCCAAATTACATTTTGAATCAATTTTTCTAAAGTCCAAAAAATCCATTTTCTGATGAAAAACGATGACCCGCGACCTGTCGAAAATTCTCCAGATGGTCAGAAATGGTAATTTTTTAATGGTTCATTTTTTGACTGTAAATGACTATTGCATGTGAATTATCACTTTTGGAACTAAAATAAGTGTGTTTAGAGTCATTTTAATGCCTGAAACTGTTTGAAATAGAATCTTCTAGTAGGAGAAAAAGTCTGTTAAATTGGCAATTTTGGTCACATTGAGGCTTTAAAAAGTAGTTATTCACTATGAGGCACAATCCAAATGATATTTTGAATCAATTTTTCTAAAGTCCAAAAAATCCATTTTCTGATGAAAAACGATGACCAGTGACCTGTCGAAATTTCTCCAGATGGTCAGAAATGGTAATTTTTTAATGTTTAATTTTTTGACTGTAAATGACTATCGCATGTGAATTATCACTTGTGGAACTAAAATAAGTGTGTTTAGAGTCGTTTTAATGCCTGAAATTAGTCATAATAGAAGCTTCTGAGAAGGAGAAAAAGTCTTTAAAAATGGCAATTTTGGTCACATTGAGGCTTTAAAAAGTAGTTATTCAACATGAGGCACAATCCAAATGATATTTTGAATCAAATTTTTCTAAAGTCGAAAAAATTTATTTTCTGATGAAAAATGATGACCCGTGACCTGTTGAACTTTCTCCAGATGGTCAGAAATGGTAATTTTTTAATGTTTAATTTTTTGACTGTAAATGACTATTGCATGTGAATTATCACTTTTGGAACTAAAATAAGTGTGTTTAGAGTCATTTTAATGCCTGAAATTGTTCGAAATAGAAGCTTCTAGTAGGAGAAAAAGTCTGCAAAAATGGCAATTTTGGTCACATTGAGGCTTTAAAAAGTAGTTATTCAACATGAGGCACAATCCAAATGATATTTTGAATCAATTTTTCTAAAGTCCAAAAAATCCATTTTCTGATGAAAAACGATGACCCGTGACCTGTCGAAATTTCTCCAGATGGTCAGAAATGGTAATTTTTTAATGTTTAATTTTTTGACTGTAAATGACTATTGCATGTGAATTATCACTTTTGGAACTAAAAGAAGTGTGTTTAGAGTCATTTTAATGCCTGAAAATGGTCGAAATAGAAGCTTCTAGTAGGAGAAAAAGTCTGTAAAAATGGCAATTTTGGTCACATTGAGGCTTTAAAAAGTAGTTATAAGGCACAATCCAAATGATATTTTGAATCAATTTTACTAAAGTCCAAAAAATCCATTTTCTGATGAAAAACGATGACCAGTGACCTGTCGAAATTTCTCCAGATGGTCAGAAATGGTAATTTTTTCATGTTTAATTTTTTGACTGTAAATGACTATCGCATGTGAATTATCACTTGTGGAACTAAAATAAGTGTGTTTAGAGTCGTTTTAATGCCTGAAATTAGTCATAATAGAAGCTTCTGAGAAGGAGAAAAGTCTGTAAAAATGGCAATTTTGGTCACATTGAGGCTTTAAAAAGTAGTTATTCAACATGAGGCACAATCCAAATGATATTTTGAATCAATTTTTCTAAAGTCGAAAAAATTAATTTTCTGATGAAAAACGATGACCCGTGACCTGTTGAACTTTCTCCAGATGGTCAGAAATGGTAATTTTTTAATGTTTAATTTTTTGACTGTAAATGACTATTGCATGTGAATTATCACTTTTGGAACTAAAATAAGTGTGTTTAGAGTCATTTTAATGCCTGAAATTGTTCGAAATAGAAGCTTCTAGTAGGAGAAAAAGTCTGCAAAAATGGCAATTTTGGTCACATTGAGGCTTTAAAAAGTAGTTATTCAACATGAGGCACAATCCAAATTACATTTTGAATCAATTTTTCTAAAGTCCAAAAAATCCATTTTCTGATGAAAAACGATGACCCGCGACCTGTCGAAAATTCTCCAGATGGTCAGAAATGGTAATTTTTTAATGGTTCATTTTTTGACTGTAAATGACTATCGCATGTGAATTATCACTTTTGGAACTAAAATAAGTGTGTTTAGAGTCATTTTAATGCCTGAAATTGTTCGAAATAGAAGCTTCTAGTAGGAGAAAAAGTCTGCAAAAATGGCAATTTTGGTCACATTGAGGCTTTAAAAAGTAGTTATTCAACATGAGGCACAATCCAAATTACATTTTGAATCAATTTTTCTAAAGTCCAAAAAATCCATTTTCTGATGAAAAACGATGACCAGTGACCTGACGAAATTTCTCAAGATGGTCAGAAATGGTAATTTTTTAATGTTTAATTTTTTGACTGTAAATGACTATCGCATGTGAATTATCACTTGTGGAACTAAAATAAGTGTGTTTAGAGTCGTTTTAATGCCTGAAATTAGTCATAATAGAAGCTTCTGAGAAGGAGAAAAAGTCTTTAAAAATGGCAATTTTGGTCACATTGAGGCTTTAAAAAGTAGTTATTTAACATGAGGCACAATCCAAATGATATTTTGAATCAAATTTTTCTAAAGTCGAAAAAATTTATTTTCTGATGAAAAATTATGACCCGTGACCTGTTGAACTTTCTCCAGATGATCAGAAATGGTAATTTTTTAATGTTTAATTTTTTGACTGTAAATGACTATTGCATGTGAATTATCACTTTTGGAACTAAAATAAGTGTGTTTAGAGTCATTTTAATGCCTGAAATTGTTCGAAATAGAAGCTTCTAGTAGGAGAAAAAGTCTGCAAAAATGGCAATTTTGGTCACATTGAGGCTTTAAAAAGTAGTTATTCAACATGAGGCACAATCCAAATTACATTTTGAATCAATTTTTGTAAAGTCCAAAAAATCAATTTTCTGATGAAAAACGATGACCCGCGACCTGTCGAAATTTCTCCAGATGGTCAGAAATGGTAATTTTTTAATGTTTAATTTTTTGACTGTAAATGACTATTGCATGTGAATTATCACTTTTGGAACTAAAATAAGTGTGTTTAGAGTCATTTTAATGCCTGAAATTGTTCGAAATAGAAGCTTCTAGTAGGAAAAAAAGTCTGCAAAAATGGCAATTTTGGTCACATTGAGGCTTTAAAAAGTAGTTATTCAACATGAGGCACAATCCAAATTACATTTTGAATCAATTTTTCTAAAGTCCAAAAAATCCATTTTCTGATGAAAAACGATGACCAGTGACCTGACGAAATTTCTCAAGATGGTCAGAAATGGTAATTTTTTAATGGTTCATTTTTTGACTGTAAATGACTATTGCATGTGAATTATCACTTTTGGAACTAAAATAAGTGTGTTTAGAGTCATTTTAATGCCTGAAACTGTTTGAAATAGAATCTTCTAGTAGGAGAAAAAGTCTGTTAAATTGGCAATTTTGGTCACATTGAGGCTTTAAAAAGTAGTTATTCACTATGAGGCACAATCCAAATGATATTTTGAATCAATTTTTCTAAAGTCCAAAAAATCCATTTTCTGATGAAAAACGATGACCAGTGACCTGTCGAAATTTCTCCAGATGGTCAGAAATGGTAATTTTTTAATGTTTAATTTTTTGACTGTAAATGACTATCACATGTGAATTATCACTTGTGGAACTAAAATAAGTGTGTTTAGAGTCGTTTTAATGCCTGAAATTAGTCATAATAGAAGCTTCTGAGAAGGAGAAAAAGTCTTTAAAAATGGCAATTTTGGTCACATTGAGGCTTTAAAAAGTAGTTATTCAACATGAGGCACAATCCAAATGATATTTTGAATCAAATTTTTCTAAAGTCGAAAAAAAATTTTTTCTGATGAAAAATGATGACCCGTGACCTTTTGAACTTTCTCCAGATGGTCAGAAATGGTAATTTTTTAATGTTTAATTTTTTGACTGTAAATGACTATTGCATGTGAATTATCACTTTTGGAACTAAAATAAGTGTGTTTAGAGTCATTTTAATGCCTGAAATTGTTCGAAATAGAAGCTTCTAGTAGGAGAAAAAGTCTGCAAAAATGGCAATTTTGGTCACATTGAGGCTTTAAAAAGTAGTTATTCAACATGAGGCACAATCCAAATGATATTTTGAATCAATTTTTCTAAAGTCCAAAAAATCCATTTTCTGATGAAAAACGATGACCCGTGACCTGTCGAAATTTCTCCAGATGGTCAGAAATGGTAATTTTTTAATGTTTAATTTTTTGACTGTAAATGACTATTGCATGTGAATTATCACTTTTGGAACTAAAAGAAGTGTGTTTAGAGTCATTTTAATGCCTGAAAATGGTCGAAATAGAAGCTTCTAGTAGGAGAAAAAGTCTGTAAAAATGGCAATTTTGGTCACATTGAGGCTTTAAAAAGTAGTTATAAGGCACAATCCAAATGATATTTTGAATCAATTTTACTAAAGTCCAAAAAATCCATTTTCTGATGAAAAACGATGACCAGTGACCTGTCGAAATTTCTCCAGATGGTCAGAAATGGTAATTTTTTCATGTTTAATTTTTTGACTGTAAATGACTATCGCATGTGAATTATCACTTGTGGAACTAAAATAAGTGTGTTTAGAGTCGTTTTAATGCCTGAAATTAGTCATAATAGAAGCTTCTGAGAAGGAGAAAAGTCTGTAAAAATGGCAATTTTGGTCACATTGAGGCTTTAAAAAGTAGTTATTCAACATGAGGCACAATCCAAATGATATTTTGAATCAATTTTTCTAAAGTCGAAAAAATTAATTTTCTGATGAAAAACGATGACCCGTGACCTGTTGAACTTTCTCCAGATGGTCAGAAATGGTAATTTTTTAATGTTTAATTTTTTGACTGTAAATGACTATTGCATGTGAATTATCACTTTTGGAACTAAAATAAGTGTGTTTAGAGTCATTTTAATGCCTGAAATTGTTCGAAATAGAAGCTTCTAGTAGGAGAAAAAGTCTGCAAAAATGGCAATTTTGGTCACATTGAGGCTTTAAAAAGTAGTTATTCAACATGAGGCACAATCCAAATTACATTTTGAATCAATTTTTCTAAAGTCCAAAAAATCCATTTTCTGATGAAAAACGATGACCCGCGACCTGTCGAAAATTCTCCAGATGGTCAGAAATGGTAATTTTTTAATGGTTCATTTTTTGACTGTAAATGACTATCGCATGTGAATTATCACTTTTGGAACTAAAATAAGTGTGTTTAGAGTCATTTTAATGCCTGAAATTGTTCGAAATAGAAGCTTCTAGTAGGAGAAAAAGTCTGCAAAAATGGCAATTTTTGTCACATTGTGGCTTTAAAAAGTAGTTATTCAACATGAGGCACAATCCAAATTACATTTTGAATCAATTTTTCTAAAGTCCAAAAAATCCATTTTCTGATGAAAAACGATGACCAGTGACCTGACGAAATTTCTCAAGATGGTCAGAAATGGTAATTTTTTAATGTTTAATTTTTTGACTGTAAATGACTATCGCATGTGAATTATCACTTGTGGAACTAAAATAAGTGTGTTTAGAGTCGTTTTAATGCCTGAAATTAGTCATAATAGAAGCTTCTGAGAAGGAGAAAAAGTCTTTAAAAATGGCAATTTTGGTCACATTGAGGCTTTAAAAAGTAGTTATTTAACATGAGGCACAATCCAAATGATATTTTGAATCAAATTTTTCTAAAGTCGAAAAAATTTATTTTCTGATGAAAAATTATGACCCGTGACCTGTTGAACTTTCTCCAGATGGTCAGAAATGGTAATTTTTTAATGTTTAATTTTTTGACTGTAAATGACTATTGCATGTGAATTATCACTTTTGGAACTAAAATAAGTGTGTTTAGAGTCATTTTAATGCCTGAAATTGTTCGAAATAGAAGCTTCTAGTAGGAGAAAAAGTCTGCAAAAATGGCAATTTTGGTCACATTGAGGCTTTAAAAAGTAGTTATTCAACATGAGGCACAATCCAAATTACATTTTGAATCAATTTTTGTAAAGTCCAAAAAATCAATTTTCTGATGAAAAACGATGACCCGCGACCTGTCGAAAATTCTCCAGATGGTCAGAAATGGTAATTTTTTAATGGTTAATTTTTTGACTGTAAATGACTATTGCATGTGAATTATCACTAATGGAACTAAAATAAGTGTGTTTAGAGTCATTTTAATGCCTGAAATTGTTCGAAATAGAAGCTTCTAGTAGGAAAAAAAGTCTGCAAAAATGGCAATTTTGGTCACATTGAGGCTTTAAAAAGTAGTTATTCAACATGAGGCACAATCCAAATTACATTTTGAATCAATTTTTCTAAAGTCCAAAAAATCCATTTTCTGATGAAAAACGATGACCAGTGACCTGACGAAATTTCTCAAGATGGTCAGAAATGGTAATTTTTTAATGTTTAATTTTTTGACTGTAAATGACTATCGCATGTGAATTATCACTTGTGGAACTAAAATAAGTGTGTTTAGAGTCGTTTTAATGCCTGAAATTAGTCATAATAGAAGCTTCTGAGAAGGAGAAAAAGTCTTTAAAAATGGCAATTTTGGTCACATTGAGGCTTTAAAAAGTAGTTATTTAACATGAGGCACAATCCAAATGATATTTTGAATCAAATTTTTCTAAAGTCGAAAAAATTAATTTTCTGATGAAAAATGATGACCCGTGACCTGTTGAACTTTCTCCAGATGGTCAGAAATGGTAATTTTTTAATGTTTAATTTTTTGACTGTAAATGACTATTGCATGTGAATTATCACTTTTGGAACTAAAATAAGTGTGTTTAGAGTCATTTTAATGCCTGAAATTGTTCGAAATAGAAGCTTCTAGTAGGAGAAAAAGTCTGCAAAAATGGCAATTTTGGTCACATTGAGGCTTTAAAAAGTAGTTATTCAACATGAGGCACAATCCAAATGATATTTTGAATCAATTTTTGTAAAGTCCAAAAAATCCATTTTCTGATGAAAAACGATGACCCGTGACCTGTCGAAATTTCTCCAGATGGTCAGAAATGGTAATTTTTTAATGTTTAATTTTTTGACTGTAAATGACTATTGCATGTGAATTATCACGTTTGGAACTAAAATAAGTGTGTTTAGAGTCATTTTAATGCCTGAAATTGGTCGAAATAGAAGCTTCTAGTAGGAGAAAAAGTCTGTAAAAATGGCAATTTTGGTCACATTGAGGCTTTAAAAAGTAGTTATTCAAAATGAGGCACAATCCAAATGACATTTTGAATCAATTTTTATAAAGTCCAATAAATCCATTTTCTGATGAAAAACGATGACCCGCGACCTGTCGAAATTTCTCCAGATGGTCAGAAATGGTAATTTTTTAATGGTTCATTTTTTGACTGTAAATGACTATTGCATGTGAATTATCACTTTTGGAACTAAAATAAGTGTGTTTAGAGTCATTTTAATGCCTGAAATTGTTTGAAATAGAAGCTTCTAGTAGGAGAAAAAGTCTGTAAAAATGGCAATTTTGGTCACATTGAGGCTTTAAAAAGTAGTTATTCAATATGAGGCACAATCCAAATGATATTTTGAATCAATTTTTCTAAAGTCCAAAAAATCCATTTTCCGATGAAAAACGATGACCAGTGACCTGTCATATTTCTTCAGATGGTCAGAAATGGTAAGTTTTTTAATGTTTAAATTTTTGACTGTAAATGACTATAGCATGTGAATTATCACTTGTGGAACTAAAATAAGTGTGTTTAGAGTCGTTTTAATGCCTGAAATTAGTCATATTAGAAGCTTCTGAGAAGGAGAAAAAGTCTGTAAAAATGGCAATTTTGGTCACATTGAGGCTTTAAAAAGTAGTTATTCAACATGAGGCACAATCCAAATGATATTTTGAATCAATTTTTCTAAAGTCGAAAAAATTAATTTTCTGATGAAAAACGATGACCCGTGACCTGTTGAACTTTCTCCAGATGGTCAGAAATGGTAATTTTTTAATGTTTAATTTTTTTACTGTAAATGACTATTGCATGTGAATTATCACTTTTGGAACTAAAATAAGTGTGTTTAGAGTCATTTTAATGCCTGTATTTGGTCGAAATAGAAGCTTCTAGTAGGAGAAAAAGTCTGTAAAAATGGCAATTTTGGTCACATTGAGGCTTTAAAAAGTAGTTATTCAACATGAGGCACAATCCAAATGACATTTTGAATCAATTTTTATAAAGTCCAAAAAATCCATTTTCTGATGAAAAACGATGACCCGCGACCTGTCGAAATTTCTCCAGATGGTCAGAAATGGTAATTTTTTAATGGTTCTATTTTTGACTGTAAATGACTATTGCATGTGAATTATCACTTTTGGAACTAAAATAAGTGTGTTTAGAGTCATTTTAATGCCTGAAATTGTTTGAAATAGAAGCTTCTAGTAGGAGAAAAAGTCTGTAAAAATTGCAATTTTGGTCACATTGAGGCTTTAAAAAGTAGTTATTCAACATGAGGCACAATCCAAATGATATTTTGAATCAATTTTTCTAAAGTCCAAAAAATCCATTTTCTGATATAAAACGATGACCAGTGACCTGTCGAAATTTCTCCAGATGGTCAGAAATGGTAATTTTTCAATGTTTAAATTTTTGACTGTAAATGACTATTGCATGTGAATTATCACTTGTGGAACTAAAATAAGTGTGTTTAGAGGCGTTTTAATTCCTGAAATTAGTCATATTAGAAGCTTCTGAGAAGGAGAAAAAGTCTGTAAAAATGGCAATTTTGGTCACATTGAGGCTTTAAAAAGTAGTTATTCAACATGAGGCACAATCCAAATGACATTTTGAATCAATTTTTATAAAGTCCAAAAAATCAATTTTCTGATGAAAAACGATGACCCGCGACCTGTCGAAATTTCTCCAGATGGTCAGAAATGGTAATTTTTTAATGGTTCATTGTTTGACTGTAAATGACTATTGCATGTGAATTATCACTTTTGGAACTAAAATAAGTGTGTTTAGAGTCATTTTAATGCCTGAAATTGTTTGAAATAGAAGCTTTTAGTAGGAGAAAAAGTCTGTAAAAATGGCAATTTTGGTCACATTGAGGCTTTAAAAAGTAGTTATTCAACATGAGGCACGATCCAAATGATATTTTGAATCAATTTTTCTAAAGTCCAAAAAATCCATTTTCTGATGAAAAACGATGACCAGTGACCTGTCGAAGTTTCTCCAGATGGTCAGAAATGGTAATTTTTTAATGTTTAAATTTTTGACTGTAAATGACAATCGCATGTGAATTATCACTTGTGGAACTAAAATAAGTGTGTTTAGAGTCGTTTTAATGCCTGAAATTAGTCATATTAGAAGCTTCTGAGAAGGAGAAAAAGTCTGTAAAAATGGCAATTTAGGTCACATCGAGGCTTTAAAAAGTAGTTATTCAACATGAGGCACAATCCAAATGATATTTTGAATCAATTTTTCTAAAGTCCAAAAAATCCATTTTCTGATGAAAAACGATGACCAGTGACCTGTCGAAATTTCTCCAGATGGTCAGAAATGGTAATTTTTTAATGTTTAATTTTTTTACTGTAAATGACTATTGCATGTGAATTATCACTTTTGGAACTAAAATAAGTGTGTTTAGAGTCATTTTAATGCCTGAAATTGGTCGAAATAGAAGCTTCTAGTAGGAGAAAAAGTCTGTAGAAATGGCAATTTTGGTCACATTGAGGCTTTAAAAAGTAGTTATTCAACATGAGGCACAATCCAAATGACATTTTGAATCAATTTTTCTAAAGTCCAAAAAATCCATTTTCTGATGAAAAACGATGACCCGCGACCTGTCGAAATTTCTCCAGATGGTCAGAATTGGTAATTTTTTAATGTTTAATTTTTTGACTGTAAATGACTATTGCATGTGAATTATCACTTGTGGAACTAAAATAAGTGTGTTTAGAGTCATTTTAATGCCTGAAGTTGGTCGAAATAGAAGCTTCTAGTAGGAGAAAAAGTCTGTAAAAATGGCAATTTTGGTCACATTGAGGCTTTAAAAAGTAGTTATTCAACATGAGGCACAATCCAAATGACATTTTGAATCAATTTTTCTAAAGTCCAAAAAATCCATTTTCTGATGAAAAACGATGACCCGCGACCTGTCGAAAATTCTCCAGATGGTCAGAAATGGTAATTTTTTAATGTTTTATTTTTTGACGTAAATGACTATTGCATGTGAATTATCACTTTTGGAACTAAAATAAGTGTGTTTAGAGTCATTTTAATGCCTGAAAATGGTCGAAATAAAAGCTTCTAGTAGGAGAAAAAGTCTGTAAAAATGGCAATTTTGGTCACATCGAGGCTTTAAAAAGTAGTTATACAACATGAGGCACAATCCAAATGACATTTTGAATCAATTTTTCTAAAGTCCAAAAATCAATTTTCTTATGAAAAAAGATGACCCGTGACCTGTTGAACTTTCTCCAGATGGTCAGAAATGGTAATTTTTTAATGTTTAATTTTTTGACTGTAAATGACTACTGCATATGAATTATCACTTTTGGAACTAAAAGAAGTGTGTAATGCCTGAAATTGGTCGAAATAGAAGCTCCTAGTAGGAGAAAAAGTGTGTAAAAATGGCAATTTTGGTCATATTGATTCTTTAACAAGTAGTTATTCAACATGAGGCACAATCCAAATGACATTTTGAATCAATTTTTCTAAAGTCCAAAAAATCCATTTTCTGATGAAAAACGATGACCCGCGACCTGTCGAAAATTCTCCAGATGGTCAGAAATGGTAATTTTTTAATGTTTTATTTTTTGACTGTAAATGACTATTGCATGTGAATTATCACTTTTGGAACTAAAATAAGTGTGTTTAGAGTCATTTTAATGCCTGAAATTGGTCGAAATAGAAGCTTCTAGTAGGAGAAAAAGTCTGTAAAAATGGCAATTTTGGTCACATTGAGGCTTTAAAAAGTAGTTATTCAACATGAGGCACAATCCAAATGACATTTTGAATCAATTTTTCTAAAGTCCAAAAAATCCATTTTCTGATGAAAAACGATGACCCGCGACCTGTCGAAATTTCTCCAGATGGTCAGAATTGGTAATTGTTTAATGTTTAATTTTTTGACTGTAAATGACTATTGCATGTGAATTATCACTTGTGGAACTAAAATAAGTGTGTTTAGAGTCATTTTAATGCCTGAAGTTGGTCGAAATAGAAGCTTCTAGTAGGAGAAAAAGTCTGTAAAAATGGCAATTTTGGTCACATTGAGGCTTTAAAAAGTAGTTATTCAACATGAGGCACAATCCAAATGACATTTTGAATCAATTTTTCTAAAGTCCAAAAAATCCATTTTCTGATGAAAAACGATGACCCGCGACCTGTCGAAAATTCTCCAGATGGTCAGAAATGGTAATTTTTTAATGTTTTATTTTTTGACGTAAATGACTATTGCATGTGAATTATCACTTTTGGAACTAAAATAAGTGTGTTTAGAGTCATTTTAATGCCTGAAAATGGTCGAAATAAAAGCTTCTAGTAGGAGAAAAAGTCTGTAAAAATGGCAATTTTGGTCACATCGAGGCTTTAAAAAGTAGTTATACAACATGAGGCACAATCCAAATGACATTTTGAATCAATTTTTCTAAAGTCCAAAAATCAATTTTCTTATGAAAAAAGATGACCCGTGACCTGTTGAACTTTCTCCAGATGGTCAGAAATGGTAATTTTTTAATGTTTAATTTTTTGACTGTAAATGACTACTGCATATGAATTATCACTTTTGGAACTAAAAGAAGTGTGTTTAGAGTCATTTTAATGCCTGAAATTGGTCGAAATAGAAGCTCCTAGTAGGAGAAAAAGTGTGTAAAAATGGCAATTTTGGTCATATTGATTCTTTAAAAAGTAGTTATTCAACATGAGGCACAATCCAAATGACATTTTGAATCAATTTTTCTAAAGTCCAAAAAATCCATTTTCTGATGAAAAACGATGACCCGCGACCTGTCGAAAATTCTCCAGATGGTCAGAAATGGTAATTTTTTAATGTTTTATTTTTTGACTGTAAATGACTATTGCATGTGAATTATCACTTTTGGAACTAAAATAAGTGTGTTTAGAGTCATTTTAATGCCTGAAATTGGTCGAAATAGAAGCTTCTAGTAGGAGAAAAAGTCTGTAAAAATGGCAATTTTGGTCACATTGAGGCTTTAAAAAGTAGTTATTCAACATGAGGCACAATCCAAATGACATTTTGAATCAATTTTTCTAAAGTCCTAAAAATCCATTTTCTGATGAAAAACGATGACCCGCGACCTGTCGAAATTTCTCCAGATGGTCAGAAATGGTAATTTTTTAATGTTTAATTTTTTGACTGTAAATGACTATTGCATGTGAATTATCACTTGTGGAACTAAAATAAGTGTGTTTAGAGTCATTTTAATGCCTGAAGTTGGTCAAAATAGAAGCTTCTAGTAGGAGAAAAAGTCTGTAAAAATGGCAATTTTGGTCACATCGAGGCTTTAAAAAGTAGTTATTCAACATGAGGCACAATTCAAATGACATTTTTAATCAATTTTTCTAAAGTCCAAAAATCAATTTTCTGATGAAAAACGATGACCCGTGACCTGTTGAACTTTCTCCAGATGGTCAGAAATGGTAATTTTTTAATGTTTAATTTTTTGACTGTAAATGACTATTGCATGTGAATTATCACTTTTGGAACTAAAATAAGTGTGTTTAGAGTCATTTTAATGTCTGAAATTGGTCGAAATAGAAGCTTCTAGTAGGAGAAAAAGTCTGTAAAAATGGCAATTTTGGTCACATTGAGGCTTTAAAAAGTAGTTATTCAACATGAGGCACAATCCAAATGACATTTTGAATCAATTTTTATAAAGTCCAATAAATCCATTTTCTGATGAAAAACGATGACCCGCGACCTGTCGAAATTTCTCCAGATGGTCAGAAATGGTAATTTTTTAATGGTTCATTTTTTGACTGTAAATGACTATTGCATGTGAATTATCACTTTTGGAACTAAAATAAGTGTGTTTAGAGTCATTTTAATGCCTGAAATTGTTTGAAATAGAAGCTTCTAGTAGGAGAAAAAGTCTGTAAAAATGGCAATTTTGGTCACATTGAGGCTTTAAAAAGTAGTTATTCAACATGAGGCACAATCCAAATGATATTTTTATGTTTAAAACGTTTTTATTGAGACAAAAACAAACCATGGGAGAGGGGGATAGGAGGTCAGGATACATGGAATACAGTCAAAGAAAAAGGGTGCAACTCCAGAGGGTTGGCAATAGGTAGCGCAGTAAGTCAGGGGGAAAAACACAGTAAATGAAGGCTAGAAATGCAAGCTATGGAATCCCCGCCCGCGTATCCGACACCCCAAATCTAAGCAATGAAAGCCATCAGCAACTCAACAGAACACAATCCCCCCCCCCATCCTCCCAGTAACGAAAGAACCACCCCCCCCCCGTCCTATGGTCCTGCACCAGAGTAATCCTCACCAGGAAGCCCCGCACCCCCCCCCCCCTCCCCGGGAGGTCCCCGTCTCACATGTAAACTAGTCCGCCGGGGTCACCGGCGGCGTCAGCCTGAGAAGCCTAAGATACCTCGGGCAGGTGAGCTCCCGGAATTCAGTGGACAGCAGCGCTAGAAAGGGTTGCCACAGCTCTTCAAATTGGTCTATCTCCCCCGCAACCGTAAGCGACAGCTTCTCCATCCCCAGCACATGCCAAAGCCTATGCAACCAACCGGTGATGGAGGGGACGTTGGCTGTGCGCCAGTGGATTAGAATGTTCTGAACCGCAGACCCCAGCGCAATTGCGATCTGCCTACCCCTGCGGGACTTCAGTGGGTACATTAGGTCATTGGGGAGGCCCAACAGGACATACGCCGGGAGTCGCGGCAGCTCTATCCCAAAGTGCTTATCCACCTCGTCCAAAACTTCCTTCCAGTAGGCGGTCAGCACTGGGCAATCCCAAAGAATGTGTGAAAGGGTACCTTCCTGCCCGCAGCTCCGCCAGCACCCCCTGTCAGTGTGTTTATGCATTTCATGCAGTCTCTCCGGGGTGTAGTACCAGTATGTGGACACCTTAGTAAAGGTCTCCGTAAGGCCCGTGTGATATGCAGAGTGCCGCGCCCGATACGCAATTTTGTCCCATTCCTTGTGGCTGAGTGTCCTACCCAATTCCCTGTGCCAGCGCTCCCTCCCCGGGTTGTAATAGTGAAACGGCGGGGGTTGTAGGTATTTGTACAGATCGGTAATTAGCTTAGCGTCGGAGGTCCGAGTAGCCAACCACCTCTCATACGGTGTAATTGGACGGGCGGCGGTGGCGCGCACCTGGGGCTGGAGGGCCCAATGCCGAACCTGCATGTAGCGCAATCTGTCCAGCTCCGTCAGGCCGAACTCCTGGCGGAGTTGCTGAAAAGGAACCACTCCCTCCGGGCCATAGATCTGGAAGAGTGCCCTGCAGCCCGCCTGCACCCAGTGGGAGAAAACCCCCGGCTCCATCCCTGGGGAGAAGTCCGGGTTGCCCACAATGGGCGTGAGCGGCGAAGGGAAGGTGGTACGGCCCCGGACCTCACAGACCGCGTCCCACACACACAGGGGGACCCGCGTAACAAAGGAAGCGTAAAGATTAGGGGGGCGGTGCGCGCGACGCAGGAATGGAACCTCTTGTAAGGTGCGGCCCGCCACCGCCTGGTCTTGGAAGAGCCAGTGTTTGTCGGACTCCCACCTGCTCCACTCCACCAGATAGCGTAGCTGTGCCGCCTGAAAGTACTTACGGAGGTCTGGAATGCCGAGACCCCCCGCCTCCGGAGCAAGCGTGGAGAGGACCCTCTTCATGCGTGGCCTGCGGCCCTGCCAGACAAAGCGGGAGATGTCAGCCTGCATTTGTCGTATCCAGCCCACCGGGGGTTGGAGCGGGAGGGCCCGGAAAAGATATAGTATCTGGGGCAACACCGTCATCTTGACCGCCGCGATTCGCCCCAGCCAGGACAGCAGGCCTTTGTTCCAGCGGCCAAGCTCATCCTTGATCTTCCTGCTGAGGGAGGCATAATTGGCCATAACCATCTCCGGCAATGTAGGCGCCAGCAAGATCCCCAGGTATGGCACCGTGGACGAGGACCACTGCATGGGGAAGAGCCGCTGAAGATCCCTCCTGGTATCCGCAGCCAGGGACACGTCTAACGCCATCGACTTGCTCATATTCATTTTGAAACCGGCCACCCCCGCAAAGGCGTCCAGTTCCCGGAGGCAAGCAGGCAGCGACCTCCTAGGGTCGTCCAAGGTCAACAGGACATCATCCGCGTAGAGACTGACGGTGTGGACGTACTGGCCCATCCGGACCCCGACAGCATCCGGATTATTACGAATCCTCTGAGCAAACGGCTCCATGTAGAGGGCAAACAAGAGCAGCGAAAGAGGGCAGCCCTGCCGCGTGCCGCGCTCGATGGCAAAGCCACCGGAGCTACACCCGTTGACCCGCACCGACGCTGAAGGATGCTTATAGCAGTTAAATACCATGGTGCGGAACTTATCGCCGATCCCCAATTTCTTGAGGACCAGCTCAAGATACGGCCAGTGGACTCTGTCGAAGGCCTTCTCCGCATCGACGGACAGCAACATCCGTTCCCCCGAGATCCTTGAGGCCTTCTCCAGAACATGCGTCACCCGCTTGGTGTTGTCAACCGTCTGTCTGCCGGGCACAAAACCAGCCTGGTCCGCCTCCACCAGACCGGGGAGGTGTGGGCTCAGCCTGGACGCGAGAATCCCCGTGTACAACTTGAGGTCGACATTTAAAAGCGAGATGGGACGGTACGAGCCGCAGAGGGCCCAGTCCTTCCCAGGTTTCGGGATTACCGCGACCGTCGCCCTCAGGAGATCCGGAGGGATGGCTCCCGGTTCGGAGAAAGAGTTAAATAGCCGAGTAAGGACAGGGGCCACGACCGTGCAAAAAGTCTTGTAAAATAGCGACGTGTACCCGTCCGGGCCCGGGGCCTTGCCATGTTTCAGCCGCGCGATAGCTGAAATCACTTCCTCAACATGGATGTCCCTCTCCAGGTGGTCCGCCTGAGCCGGATCCATTACCGGGAGGGTCACCGACTCCAAATAGCCGTCGGCATCCCGTGGCGAGGAGGGCTCCTCAGCATACAGCGCCTCGTAGAAGCAGCGGAAAGATTCCGCTACCTCCGCGTCCCCGGAGACAACCCCCCCGTCCGTGCCCACCAATTCTTTCACAACGCTACGCTGTTGCGCGACCCGAAGCCGGTGTGCTAGGAGCTTGCCACATCTGTCCCCCCCAGTGTAGTAGGCATGTTTCAAGCGTAGGGCGGCATACTCCGCCCTGTCAAGATCCAGAGCCGACAGGAGCTTCCTCGCTGCCTTCAACTGCCTCCACACCCTCGGCGCCCCCGTGCGGCGGTGGACCTGCTCAAGCTCCCGGACCTGAGCTGTCAGCTCATCCCTCTTCAGTTGCCGCTCCTTATTTTCAGCTGCAGAGATAGAGATAAATTCCCCCCGGAGGACTGCCTTCAGTGCCGCCCACTGTGTCGCCTGCGAGGTGTCAGTGTTGCTGTTGTGGGTGAGATAGTCCTGTATGACCTCCCCGATGCGTTGCACCACCGACTTCTTGTGTAGAAGGGTATCCCGAAGGCGCCACACCCCCCGAGAGGGGGAGGCCGCCGGCCACTGGAAAACGCCGGTGACTGGGGAGTGGTCAGACAGGGTCAGGACCCCGATGTCCGCCGCCGTGGCAGCGGCACGCATCGGTCCACTCACCAGGAGGTAGTCCAGCCGTGAGTAGGTTCGGTGTGCGTGCGAGAAATAAGAATAGTCCCTATCCGTGGGGTGCATGGAGCGCCAGAGGTCGTGCAAGTCCATTTCCGCAATCCGGGCCCTCCCAGCCTGGGACAGTTCCCCCGTCTGCGGGAAGCGCTGCGCCGATCTGTCCATCACAGAATCGAAGACAATGTTAAGGTCCCCCCCCAGGATAATGTGGCGGTCGGGGGAAGCAGTGACATCCACCAGCGCGGAGTCTAGGAAGCGCTCTTGGTGATCATTTGGGCTATAAACGGAGCCGACCGTAAATGCTATGCCTCCCAGGCGCATGCGATACGCAAGGAGCCTCCCCTTCTGTTCAGCACACTTATGCAAAACCTCCCCCCGAAAGGAGCTCGCTAGGAGAATGGCTACCCCCGCCGTCTTGTTCGCTGCCGAGGAAAAGAACTGGGTAGGGAACTTAGCAGAACGCATCCTATGGCAATCTCGGGGCAATAAGTGTGTCTCCTGCAAAAGGCAAATGTCCGCCTGCGTCCCCTCCAGCAACGATAGGATCGCTCTGCGCTTCACCGGGTTATTCAGACCCTGAACATTAAGGGTCACTACCTTTAGGCCCGGCATTCCTCGCGGGGATCGGGAGCGCCATGCAATGGGCAGGGAATCAGCGGGTGGGGCGCGCGGGGCCGCCGCACAGGACAAGCCAAAACAAAGCGGGCATAGACAACATCGGACGGGACCTTCCCAACCCCAAAACAACCCCCTCCCCCACCCCAAACACAACCCTGGCAACTAGCCACCCACAAACTCAAACACCCCATTGTCTCAGTCAAGCCCCAAGACGGGCAAGTCCGTAGAAAGGAACGAAGTGGACGTCCAGCCACTCACCTCCATCCGCTCCCCCCCAACCCCCCCGCCCCGTACCAAGCATGTAAAGAAGCTAAAGACATCTCCCCCCGGAGTGTGTGTTAGGCCGTCAAGGCCACGCCAGAGGAGCCGGTCGAGTCCCCGGCCGCCGCCCTCAGAGCGTCGGCCATGTCCGCCCTGATGGTAGGGGAGTCCGGACGCCCCACGCTGGCCGCTGAGCGCCGCCTCGTTGACCTCCGCCGGTTCCGTCTCTCCGAGGACCTCCACGACGGCGTAGCTCCTTCTTCCTCCGCCGCCGTGAGCCCCAGGACACCACAAATGTCTTGCAAGGAGCGTAGCTGGTGTAACACCCCATTCCACCGAAAAATCAGGCGGAAGGGGTGACCCCAAGAGTACGGCGTCTCGTGTTCGCGTAAAAAGTCAGTGGCAATCCTAAAGGACCTGCGTTTCTGCAGCGTGATGGCGGAGAGGTCCTGGTAAAGCGCCACCGGCCGATCCCGGAAAGTCAGGGGCTGTTTCCTGCGGGCCTCAGCCATGATGCGTTCCTTCAGTGGAAAGTCAGGCAGGAAGGCCAGAATGTCCGGTGGAGGTGCCGATGACTGGCGCTGCCGGCCAACCCTACGCGCCCTATCAATGCTGATGGGAAAGTCCGCAGCTTCCCCCAGGATCTCTCGGAACAGGGCCTGCAGGTAGCCCCTCAGATCGGACCCCTCATCCGCAGTCGGCACACCACGCACTCGGATGTTGTTCCTCCGAGATCTGTTCTCAAGGTCCTCAGAGTGGGCCTGGAGCTCCACACACTGCTCCCGGAGGCGGAGAACGTCCTGCTGTAGGTGGACTATCTCCTCCGCTCGATGTTGGCCCTCCGTCTCCACCGCTTCAACACGTTCGCCAAGGCCCTCCACCTCCCTGCGCACTTCTCGGACCTCGCTGGCCACCTCCCGCTTCAGTGTCTGGAAGTCCTCCCTGAGGGAGCTAAACAGTTCCTCCATAAAGGCCCTCGTGACGGGTGGCTCCCCCCCAGTCACATCCGCCGGAGCCCGGGAGGACCCCAGCGAGGGCTGCGTCCTGTCCCGCAATTGCTGGGCCCTGCCAAGCATGTCCGGCAGGGTACGGTCCCCTTTCTTCGGGCCGCCTCTTCCAGACATCGCTAGCTCCGCAGTCGAGCGCAGATCCAGGCGCCCCAGGGGTGCTCAGCCGCCGGCAAGCACTCGACGTGGGTATCCCCCACGAGCGAAGTCGCTGCGTCACAGGTGACAAAATGGCGGCCCAGTCCGGTCACCGTCAGCCGCGGGAGCCCGTGCGAGACAACCAAGGGGGCCGCAGTGGGGGGGTCTCATCAGCACATCCCTCCGAGAGTCAGCCCAGCAGCAGCGGGGGCACTTGCATCCAGCAGCCAGGACTCCGGCGAAGGCTGCCACCACTGCTCCTTCGGGGACAAAATGGCGGCAGGGCGGAGCAGGCCAAAATGACCAGGCCCGACGACACCACCGGGGCCCCTGAAGCACCCCACAGTCAAATAAGTTCCACCACCGGCCCCAGTCCGTCACGCACAGGGGCCCAGATGGTCCAACCCCGTCAGGGAGTCCGCTGTACCTCGGCTAGGGGTTAGGGGCCCCCGCAGTGCGAGGTGTCGCCGTCACAAGTCTGAGTGCCGGGGCGCCCGTCCCAAGCCTTCCGCACCGTCGGGTCCTCTCCCGCAAGGCGCCTTCAATCTCCGTCGAGCGGCGGGCCAGATCCCCTCCAAATCGCAACTTTCAGCACCAGGCCCAACCGAGGTGTCCGGACAGCACTCCAATGCGCTCCGCCCCACAGGCTCGCCGTCGTCGTCCCTTGAACTCGATCAAACTTTTGGGGGGGTTCCCCCGAGGCGATCCGAACCAAAACAGCACCAATATGCACCCCTGATGCTCCGCCACTCTCCTCTCCCGCGCTGAGCCTCAGCAGGGGGAGAAAAGCGTAAGAAAAGGGCTGTGGTAAATAATTTAATTACCGGAACTTAATTTGATGCGGAAAATCTATAACAATAGCTCAGTAAAATAAGAGGCAGAATCCGTGGTATTAGAGGTTCGGAACGGGCTTTATTCCAAGATCAATTTAAATTGAGGAGCTCCATATTCCATCACCACGAAGGTTCAGGAAGTGAAGACGCTACTTTATTGACAAGTAATCATTTTTATACAATAGGCATTACAGTGAAGCAAATGCAGGAGGCGTAACAATTGATAGTAAAGATAAAACATACATGCGCAGCAAAAGTGGGTGTAACTGGGCGTAACTAAAGAACGTCATCAGGTATGATGTCATAATAGGGTGGTTCCATGAAAGAATTTCGCAATGTCAGCAGAAATACTTGGCAGAAATGCGCGCGCAGCAGCATGACGTGTGATTGACGTGCAACTAGGGGGTGAAGGGGACTTGACATTTAGCTTTACATGTGGCGACAGAAGTCTGGAGGGTCAAGTCAACCTAATCCCAAATCATATCTAACATCCTATGTTTAGAGAACTATGTTATCCAAAAGAAAGGTCTTTCGAACAAAATCTATTCTATACTGACTGTGAGTGCGTGTACAAGCGTCTAAGTGTCTATACTAGATGCGGGGGCAGAAATCTTCCATAGTAACAGGGCTATGAATTACTTGCATAAAGACAGAGAAGCCGGGCCTTTTGCTCGGTAGCTGGAAGAATGTTTACTTAAACTACTAGACAGGAATGCATTGGGTAGGGAGCGGAGCAGATAATTTCGAAGGTGAAATACAGTTTTTGGCAGGCAACAGGCTGATGTCAGGCACCGTTAGCTGCGCAGAGAGTAGGACAAAGTTCATGGATACAGATGCGAGCTCAGACTGGAGCTTTCAGAGGCAGAAGGCAGGAAAAGCTTGATGGCAGAATCAGGGCCTACTTGCCTGGACTGTAAAATGGCATAAGTGAACCATATAAAGCCGGTGGCCTTTCATACTTAGGAATGGAATATCCGGCCCATTCATGGCGGATCTGAAAGAGGACATGTTGACGGTGGACGCACATGTGTTTGCGTCTTCATAACTGGAACTGGAGGGAACATACATGTACTTGTGATTTATACATGAAACCGTTGGGGTCCAAGATAGGGGACATAACTGATCATAAAAATCCATATTTCCACAGGGCTCAAGCTTGGCCGGGCCGGAGGAGCTACGGGAGGAAGCGTCCGCTCACCCCGACATCTTGGCCACGCCCCCCTCCAAATGATATTTTGAATCAATTTTTCTAAAGTCCAAAAAATCCATTTTCTGATGAAAAACGATGACCAGTGACCTGTCGAAATTTCTCCAGATGGTCAGAAATGGTTATTTTTTAATGTTTACATTTTTGACTGTAAATGACTATCGCATGTGAATTATCACTTGTGGAACTAAAATAAGTGTGTTTAGAGTCGTTTTAATGCCTGAAATTAGTCATATTAGAAGCTTCTGAGAAGGAGAAAAAGTCTGTAAAAATGGCAATTTTGGTCACATTGAGGCTTTAAAAAGTAGTTATTCAACATGAGGCACAATCCAAATGATATTTTGAATCAATTTTTCTAAAGTCGAAAAAATTAATTTTCTGATGAAAAACGATGACCCGTGACCTGTTGAACTTTCTCCAGATGGTAAGAAATGGTAATTTTTTAATGTTTAATTTTTTGACTGTAAATGACTATTGCATGTGAATTATCACTTTTGGAACTAAAATAAGTGTGTTTAGAGTCATTTTAATGCCTGAAATTGGTCGAAATAGAAGCTTCTAGTAGGAGAAAAAGTCTGTAAAAATGGCAATTTTGGTCACATTGAGGCTTTAAAAAGTAGTTATTCAACATGAGGCACAATCCAAATGACATTTTGAATCAATTTTTATAAAGTCCAAAAAATCCATTTTCTGATGAAAAACGATGACCCGCGACCTGTCGAAATTTCTCCAGATGGTCAGAAATGGTAATTTTTTAATGGTTCTATTTTTGACTGTAAATGACTATTGCATGTGAATTATCACTTTTGGAACTAAAATAAGTGTGTTTAGAGTCATTTTAATGCCTGAAATTGTTTGAAATAGAAGCTTCTAGTAGGAGAAAAAGTCTGTAAAAATGGCAATTTTGGTCACATTGAGGCTTTAAAAAGTAGTTATTCAACATGAGGCACAATCCAAATGATATTTTGAATCAATTTTTCTAAAGTCCAAAAAATCCGTTTTCTGATATAAAACGATGACCAGTGACCTGTCGAAATTTCTCCAGATGGTCAGAAATGGTAATTTTTTAATGTTTAAATTTTTGACTGTAAATGACTATCGCATGTGAATTATCACTTGTGGAACTAAAATAAGTGTGTTTAGAGTCGTTTTAATTCC
Organism: Triturus cristatus; assembly: GCF_964204655.1. NCBI lineage: Eukaryota > Metazoa > Chordata > Amphibia > Caudata > Salamandridae > Triturus > Triturus cristatus. Next base: position 134,984,807 of record NC_140588.1, read on the forward strand.
TGAAATTAGTCATATTAGAAGCTTCTGAGAAGGAGAAAAAGTCTGTAAAAATGGCAATTTTGGTCACATTGAGGCTTTAAAAAGTAGTTATTCAACATGAGGCACAATCCAAATGACATTTTGAATCAATTTTTCTAAAGTCCAAAAAATCAATTTTCTGATGAAAAACGATGACCCGCGACCTGTCGAAATTTCTCCAGATGGTCAGAAATAGTAATTTTTTAATGTTTAATTTTTTGACTGTAAATGACTATTGCATGTGAATTATCACTTTTGGAACTAAAATAAGTGTGTTTAGAGTCATTTTAATGCCTGAAATTGGTCGAAATAGAAGCTTCTAGTAGGAGAAAAAGTCTGTAAAAATGGCAATTTTGGTCACATTGAGGCTTTAAAAAGTAGTTATTCAACATGAGGCACAATCCAAATGACATTTTGAATCAATTTTTATAAAGTCGAAAAAATCAATTTTCTGATGAAAAACGATGACCCGCGACCTGTCGAAATTTCTCCAGATGGTCAGAAATGGTAATTTTTTAATGGATCTATTTTTGACTGTAAATGACTATTGCATGTGAATTATCACTTGTGGAACTAAAATAAGTGTGTTTAGAGTCGTTTTAATTCCTGAAATTAGTCATATTAGAAGCTTCTGAGAAGGAGAAAAAGTCTGTAAAAATGGCAATTTTGGTCACATTGAGGCTTTAAAAAGTAGTTATTCAACATGAGGCACAATCCAAATGATATTTTGAATCAATTTTTCTAAAGTCCAAAAAATCCATTTTCTGATGAAAAACGATGACCAGTGACCTGTCGAAATTTCTCCAGATGGTCAGAAATGGTAATTTTTTAATGTTTAATTTTTTTACTGTAAATGACTATTGCATGTGAATTATCACTTTTGGGACTAAAATATGTGTGTTTAGAGTCATTTTAATGCCTGAAATTGGTCGAAATAGAAGCTTCTAGTAGGAGAAAAAGTCTGTAAAAATGGCAATTTTGGTCACATTGAGGCTTTAAAAAGTAGTTATTCAACATGAGGCACAATCCAAATGACATTTTGAATCAATTTTTCTAAAGTCCAAAAAATCAATTTTCTGATGAAAAACGATGACCCGCGACCTGTCGAAATTTCTCCAGATGGTCAGAATTAGTAATTTTTTAATGTTTAATTTTTTGACTGTAAATGACTATTGCATGTGAATTATCATTTGTGGAACTAAAATAAGTGTGTTTAGAGTCATTTTAATGCCTGAAGTTGGTCGAAATAGAAGCTTCTAGTAGGAGAAAAAGTCTGTAAAAATGGCAATTTTGGTCACATTGAGGCTTTAAAAAGTAGTTATTCAACATGAGGCACAATCCAAATGACATTTTGAATCAATTTTTCTAAAGTCCAAAAATCAATTTTCTGATGAAAAAAGATGACCCGTGACCTGTTGAACTTTCTCCAGATGGTCAGAAATGGTAATTTTTTAATGTTTAATTTTTTGACTGTAAATGACTACTGCATATGAATTATCACTTTTGGAACTAAAAGAAGTGTGTTTAGAGTCATTTTAATGCCTGAAATTGGTCGAAATAGAAGCTCCTAGTAGGAAAAAAAGTGTGTAAAAATGGCAATTTTGGTCATATTGATTCTTTAAAAAGTAGTTATTCAACATGAGGCACAATCCAAATGACATTTTGAATCAATTTTTCTAAAGTCCAAAAAATCCATTTTCTGATGAAAAACGATGACCCGCGACCTGTCGAAAATTCTCCAGATGGTCAGAAATGGTAATTTTTTAATGTTTTATTTTTTGACTGTAAATGACTATTGCATGTGAATTATCACTTTTGGAACTAAAATAAGTGTGTTTAGAGTCATTTTAATGCCTGAAAATGGTCGAAATAAAAGCTTCTAGTAGGAGAAAAAGTCTGTAAAAATTGCAATTTTGGTCACATTGAGGCTTTAAAAAGTAGTTATTCAACATGAGGCACAATCCAAATGACATTTTGAATCAATTTTTCTAAAGTCCAAAAAATCCATTTTCTGATGAAAAACGATGACCCGCGACCTGTCGAAATTTCTCCAGATGGTCAGAAATGGTAATTTTTTAATGGATCTATTTTTGACTGTAAATGACTATTGCATGTGAATTATCACTTGTGGAACTAAAATAAGTGTGTTTAGAGTCGTTTTAATTCCTGAAATTAGTCATATTAGAAGCTTCTGAGAAGGAGAAAAAGTCTGTAAAAATGGCAATTTTGGTCACATTGAGGCTTTAAAAAGTAGTTATTCAACATGAGGCACAATCCAAATGATATTTTGAATCAATTTTTCTAAAGTCCAAAAAATCCATTTTCTGATGAAAAACGATGACCAGTGACCTGTCGAAATTTCTCCAGATGGTCAGAAATGGTAATTTTTTAATGTTTAATTTTTTTACTGTAAATGACTATTGCATGTGAATTATCACTTTTGGAACTAAAATATGTGTGTTTAGAGTCATTTTAATGCCTGAAATTGGTCGAAATAGAAGCTTCTAGTAGGAGAAAAAGTCTGTAAAAATGGCAATTTTGGTCACATTGAGGCTTTAAAAAGTAGTTATTCAACATGAGGCACAATCCAAATGACATTTTGAATCAATTTTTCTAAAGTCCAAAAAATCCATTTTCTGATGAAAAACGATGACCCGCGACCTGTCGAAATTTCTCCAGATGGTCAGAATTAGTAATTTTTTAATGTTTAATTTTTTGACTGTAAATGACTATTGCATGTGAATTATCATTTGTGGAACTAAAATAAGTGTGTTTAGAGTCATTTTAATGCCTGAAGTTGGTCGAAATAGAAGCTTCTAGTAGGAGAAAAAGTCTGTAAAAATGGCAATTTTGGTCACATTGAGGCTTTAAAAAGTAGTTATTCAACATGAGGCACAATCCAAATGACATTTTGAATCAATTTTTCTAAAGTCCAAAAATCAATTTTCTGATGAAAAAAGATGACCCGTGACCTGTTGAACTTTCTCCAGATGGTCAGAAATGGTAATTTTTTAATGTTTAATTTTTTGACTGTAAATGACTACTGCATATGAATTATCACTTTTGGAACTAAAAGAAGTGTGTTTAGAGTCATTTTAATGCCTGAAATTGGTCGAAATAGAAGCTCCTAGTAGGAAAAAAAGTGTGTAAAAATGGCAATTTTGGTCATATTGATTCTTTAAAAAGTAGTTATTCAACATGAGGCACAATCCAAATGACATTTTGAATCAATTTTTCTAAAGTCCAAAAAATCCATTTTCTGATGAAAAACGATGACCCGCGACCTGTCGAAAATTCTCCAGATGGTCAGAAATGGTAATTTTTTAATGTTTTATTTTTTTACTGTAAATGACTATTGCATGTGAATTATCACTTTTGGAACTAAAATAAGTGTGTTTAGAGTCATTTTAATGCCTGAAAATGGTCGAAATAAAAGCTTCTAGTCGGAGAAAAAGTCTGTAAAAATTGCAATTTTGGTCACATTGAGGCTTTAAAAAGTAGTTATTCAACATGAGGCACAATCCAAATGACATTTTGAATCAATTTTTCTAAAGTCCAAAAAATCCATTTTCTGATGAAAAACGATGACCCGCGACCTGTCGAAATTTCTCCAGATGGTCAGAAATGGTAATTTTTTAATGTTTTATTTTTTGACTGTAAATGACTATTGCATGTGAATTATCACTTTTGGAACTAAAATAAGTGTGTTTAGAGTCATTTTAATGCCTGAAAATGGTCGAAATAGAAGCTTCTAGTAGGAGAAAAAGTCTGTAAAAATGGCAATTTTGGTCACATTGGGGCTTTAAAAAGTAGTTATTCAACATGAGGCACAATCCAAATGACATTTTGAATCAATTTTTCTAAAGTCCAAAAAATCTATTTTCTGATGAAAAACGATGACCCGCGACCTGTCGAAATTTCTCAAGATGGTCAGAAATGGTAATTTTTTAATGGTTCATTTTTTGACTGTAAATGACTATTGCATGTGAATTATCACTTTTGGAACTAAAATAAGTGTGTTTAGAGTCATTTTAATGCCTGAAATTGTTCGAAATAGAAGCTTCTGGTAGGAGAAAAAGTCTGCAAAAATGGCAATTTTGGTCACATTGAGGCTTTAAAAAGTAGTTATTCAACATGAGGCACAATCCAAATGATATTTTGAATCAATTTTTGTAAAGTCCAAAAAATCCATTTTCTGATGAAAAACGATGACCTGTGACCTGTCGAAATTTCTCCAGATGGTCAGAAATGGTAATTTTTTAATGTTTAATTTTTTGACTGTAAATGACTAATGCATGTGAATTATCACTTTTGGAACTAAAATAAGTGTGTTTAGAGTCATTTTAATGCCTGAAATTGGTCGAAATAGAAGCTTCTAGTAGGAGAAAAAGTCTGTAAAAATGGCAATATTGGTCACATTGAGGCTTTAAAAAGTAGTTATTCAACATGAGGCACAATCCAAATGACATTTTGAATCAATTTTTCCAAGGTCCAAAAAATCCATTTTCTGATGAAAAACGATGACCCGCGAACTGTCGAAATTTCTCCAGATGGTCAGAAATGGTAATTTTTTAATGGTTCATTTTTTGACTGTAAATGACTATTGCATGTGAATTATCACTTTTGGAACTAAAATAAGTGTGTTTAGAGTCATTTTAAAGCCTGAAAATGGTCGAAATAGAAGCTTCTAGAAGGAGAAAAAGTCTGTAAAAATGGCAATTTTGGTCACATTGGGGCTTTAAAAGTAGTTATTCAACATGAGGCACAATCCAAATGACATTTTGAATCAATTTTTCTAAAGTCCAAAAACTCCATTTTCTGATGATAAACGATGACCCGCGACCTGTCGAAATTTCTCCAGATGGTCAGAAATGGTAATTTTTTAATGGTTCATTTTTTGACTGTAAATGACTATTGCATGTGAATTATCACTTTTGGAACAAAAATAAGTGTGTTTAGAGTCGTTTTAATGCCTGAAATTAGTCATAATAGAAGCTTCTGAGAAGGAGAAAAAGCCTGTAAAAATGGCAATTTTGGTCACATTGAGGCTTTAAAAAGTAGTTATTCAACATGAGGCACAATCCAAATGATATTTTGAATCAATTTTTCTAAAGTCGAAAAAATTAATTTTCTGATGAAAAACGATGACCCGTGACCTGTTGAACTTTCTCCAGATGGTCAGAAATGGTAATTTTTTAATGTTTAATTTTTTTACTGTAAATGACTATTGCATGTGAATTATCACTTTTGGAACTAAAATAAGTGTGTTTAGAGTCATTTTAATGCCTGTAATTGGTCGAAATAGAAGCTTCTAGTAGGAGAAAAAGTCTGTAAAAATGGCAATTTTGGTCACATTGAGGCTTTAAAAAGTAGTTATTCAACATGAGGCACAATCCAAATGATATTTTGAATCAATTTTTCTAAAGTCCAAAAAATCCATTTTCTGATGAAAAACGATGACCAGTGACCTGTCGAAATTTCTCCAGATGGTCAGAAATGGTAATTTTTTAATGTTTAATTTTTTTACTGTAAATGACTATTGCATGTGAATTATCACTTTTGGAACTAAAATAAGTGTGTTTAGAGTCATTTTAATGCCTGAAATTGGTCGAAATAGAAGCTTCTAGTAGGAGAAAAAGTCTGTAAAAATGGCAATTTTGGTCACATTGAGGCTTTAAAAAGTAGTTATTCAACATGAGGCACAATCCAAATGACATTTTGAATCAATTTTTCTAAAGTCCAAAAAATCCATTTTCTGATGAAAAACGATGACCCGCGACCTGTCGAAATTTCTCCAGATGGTCAGAATTGGTAATTTTTTAATGTTTAATTTTTTGACTGTAAATGACTATTGCATGTGAATTATCACTTGTGGAACTAAAATAAGTGTGTTTAGAGTCATTTTAATGCCTGAAGTTGGTCGAAATAGAAGCTTCTAGTAGGAGAAAAAGTCTGTAAAAATGGCAATTTTGGTCACATTGAGGCTTTAAAAAGTAGTTATTCAACATGAGGCACAATCCAAATGACATTTTGAATCAATTTTTCTAAAGTCCAAAAATCAATTTTCTGATGAAAAAAGATGACCCGTGACCTGTTGAACTTTCTCCAGATGGTCAGAAATGGTAATTTTTTAATGTTAAATTTTTTGACTGTAAATGACTACTGCATATGAATTATCACTTTTGGAACTAAAAGAAGTGTGTTTAGAGTCATTTTAATGCCTGAAATTGGTCGAAATAGAAGCTCCTAGTAGGAGAAAAAGTATGTAAAAATGGCAATTTTGGTCATATTGATTCTTTAACAAAGAAGTTATTCAACATGAGGCACAATCCAAATGACATTTTGAATCAATTTTTCTAAAGTCCAAAAAATCCATTTTCTGATGAAAAACGATGACCCGCGACCTGTCGAAAATTCCCCAGATGGTCAGAAATGGTAATTTTTTAATGTTTTATTTTTTGACGTAAATGACTATTGCATGTGAATTATCACTTTTGGAACTAAAATAAGTGTGTTTAGAGTCATTTTAATGCCTGAAAATGGTCGAAATAAAAGCTTCTAGTAGGAGAAAAAGTCTGTAAAAATGGCAATTTTGGTCACATCGAGGCTTTAAAAAGTAGTTATACAACATGAGGCACAATCCAAATGACATTTTGAATCAATTTTTCTAAAGTCCAAAAATCAATTTTCTGATGAAAAAAGATGACCCGTGACCTGTTGAACTTTCTCCAGATGGTCAGAAATGGTAATTTTTTAATGTTTAATTTTTTGACTGTAAATGACTACTGCATATGAATTATCACTTTTGGAACTAAAAGAAGTGTGTTTAGAGTCATTTTAATGCCTGAAATTGGTCGAAATAGAAGCTCCTAGTAGGAGAAAAAGTGTGTAAAAATGGCAATTTTGGTCATATTGATTCTTTAAAAAGTAGTTATTCAACATGAGGCACAATCCAAATGACATTTTGAATCAATTTTTCTAAAGTCCAAAAAATCCATTTTCTGATGAAAAACGATGACCCGCGACCTGTCGAAAATTCTCCAGATGGTCAGAAATGGTAATTTTTTAATGTTTTATTTTTTGACTGTAAATGACTATTGCATGTGAATTATCACTTTTGGAACTAAAATAAGTGTGTTTAGAGTCATTTTAATGCCTGAAAATGGTCGAAATAGAAGCTCCTAGTAGGAGAAAAAGTGTGTAAAAATGGCAATTTTGGTCATATTGATTCTTTAAAAAGTAGTTATTCAACATGAGGCACAATCCAAATGACATTTTGAATCAATTTTTCTAAAGTCGAAAAAATTAATTTTCTGATGAAAAACGATGACCCGTGACCTGTTGAACTTTCTCCAGATGGTCAGAAATGGTAATTTTTTAATGTTTAATTTTTTTACTGTAAATGACGATTGCATGTGGATTATCACTTTTCGAACTAAAATAAGTGTGTTTAGAGTCATTTTAATGCCTGAAATTGGTCGAAATAGAAGCTTCTAGTAGGAGAAAAAGTCTGTAAAAATGGCAATTTTGGTCACATTGAGGCTTTAAAAAGTAGTTATTCAACATGAGGCACAATCCAAATGACATTTTGAATCAATTTTTCTAAAGTCCAAAAAATCCATTTTCTGATGAAAAACGATGACCCGCGACCTGTCTAAATTTCTCCAGATGGTCAGAAATGGTAATTTTTTAATGTTTAATTTTTTGACTGTAAATGACTATTGCATGTGAATTATCACTTGTGGAACTAAAATAAGTGTGTTTAGAGTCATTTTAATGCCTGAAGTTGGTCGAAATAGAAGCTTCTAGTAGGAGAAAAAGTCTGTAAAAATGGCAATTTTGGTCACATCGAGGCTTTAAAAAGTAGTTATTCAACATGAGGCACAATTCAAATGACATTTTTAATCAATTTTTCTAAAGTCCACAAATAAATTTTCTGATGAAAAACGATGACCCGTCACCTGTTGAACTTTCTCCAGATGGTCAGAAATTGTAATTTTTTAATGTTTAATTTTTTGACTGTAAATGACTATTGCATGTGAATTATCACTTTTGGAACTAAAATAAGTGTGTTTAGAGTCATTTTAATGCCTGAAATTGTTCGAAATAGAAGCTTCTAGTAGGAGAAAAAGTCTGCAAAAATGGCAATTTTGGTCACATTGAGGCTTTAAAAAGTAGTTATTCAACATGAGGCACAATCCAAATGATATTTTGAATAAATTTTTGTAAAGTCCAAAAAATCCATTTTCTGATGAAAAACGATGACCCGTGACCTGTCGAAATTTCTTCAGATGGTCAGAAATGGTAATTTTTTATTGTTTAATTTTTTGACTGTAAATGACTATTGCATGTGAATTATCACTTTTGGAACTAAAATAAGTGTGTTTAGAGTCATTTTAATGCCTGAAATTGGTCGAAATAGAAGCTTCTAGTAGGAGAAAAAGTCTGTAAAAATGGCAATTTTGGTCACATTGAGGCTTTAAAAAGTAGTTATTCAACATGAGGCACAATCCAAATGACATTTTGAATCAATTTTTATAAAGTCCAATAAATCCATTTTCTGATGAAAAACGATGACCCGCGACCTGTCGAAATTTCTCCAGATGGTCAGAAATGGTAATTTTTTAATGGTTCATTTTTTTACTGTAAATGACTATTGCATGTGAATTATCACTTTTGGAACTAAAATAAGTGTGTTTAGAGTCATTTTAATGCCTGAAATTGTTTGAAATAGAAACTTCTAGAAGGAGAAAAAGTCTGTAAAAATGGCAATTTTGGTCACATTGGGGCTTTAAAAAGTAGTTATTCAACATGAGGCACAATCCAAATGACATTTTGAATCAATTTTTCTAAAGTTCAAAAACTCAATTTTCTGATGATAAACGATGACCCGCGACCTGTCGAAATTTCTTCAGATGGTCAGAAATGGTAATTTTTTAATGGTTCATTTTTTGACTGTAAATGACTATTGCATGTGAATTATCACTTTTGGAACTAAAATAAGTGTGTTTAGAGTCGTTTTAATGCCTGAAATTAGTCATAATAGAAGCTTCTGAGAAGGAGAAAATGTCTGTAAAAATGGCAATTTTGGTCACATTGAGGCTTTAAAAAGTAGTTATTCAACATGAGGCACAATCCAAAGGATATTTTGAATCAATTTTTCTAAAGTCGAAAAAATTAATTTTCTGATGAAAAACGATGACCCGTGACCTGTTGAACTTTGTCCAGATGGTCAGAAATGGTAATTTTTTAATGTTTAATTTTTTTACTGTAAATGACTATTGCATGTGAATTATCACTTTTGGAACTAAAATAAGTGTGTTTAGAGTCCTTTTAATGCCTGTAATTGGTCGAAATAGAAGCTTCTAGTAGGAGAAAAAGTCTGTAAAAATGGCAATTTTGGTCACATTGAGGCTTTAAAAAGTAGTTATTCAACATGAGGCACAATCCAAATGATATTTTGAATCAATTTTTCTAAAGTCCAAAAAATCCATTTTCTGATGAAAAACGATGACCCGTGACCTGTCGAACTTTCTCCAGATGGTCAGAAATGGTAATTTTTTAATGTTTTATTTTTTGACTGTAAATGACTATTGCATGTGAATTATCACTTTTGGAACTAAAATAAGTGTGTTTAGAGTCATTTTAATGCCTGAAAATGGTCGAAATAGAAGCTCCTAGTAGGAGAAAAAGTGTGTAAAAATGGCAATTTTGGTCATATTGATTCTTTAAAAAGTAGTTATTCAACATGAGGCACAATCCAAATGACATTTTGAATCAATTTTTCTAAAGTCGAAAAAATTAATTTTCTGATGAAAAACGATGACCCGTGACCTGTTGAACTTTCTCCAGATGGTCAGAAATGGTAATTTTTTAATGTTTAATTTTTTTACTGTAAATGACGATTGCATGTGGATTATCACTTTTCGAACTAAAATAAGTGTGTTTAGAGTCATTTTAATGCCTGAAATTGGTCGAAATAGAAGCTTCTAGTAGGAGAAAAAGTCTGTAAAAATGGCAATTTTGGTCACATTGAGGCTTTAAAAAGTAGTTATTCAACATGAGGCACAATCCAAATGACATTTTGAATCAATTTTTCTAAAGTCCAAAAAATCCATTTTCTGATGAAAAACGATGACCCGCGACCTGTCGAAATTTCTCCAGATGGTCAGAAATGGTAATTTTTTAATGTTTAATTTTTTGACTGTAAATGACTATTGCATGTGAATTATCACTTGTGGAACTAAAATAAGTGTGTTTAGAGTCATTTTAATGCCTGAAGTTGGTCGAAATAGAAGCTTCTAGTAGGAGAAAAAGTCTGTAAAAATGGCAATTTTGGTCACATCGAGGCTTTAAAAAGTAGTTATTCAACATGAGGCACAATTCAAATGACATTTTTAATCAATTTTTCTAAAGTCCACAAATAAATTTTCTGATGAAAAACGATGACCCGTCACCTGTTGAACTTTCTCCAGATGGTCAGAAATGGTAATTTTTTAATGTTTAATTTTTTGACTGTAAATGACTATTGCATGTGAATTATCACTTTTGGAACTAAAATAAGTGTGTTTAGAGTCATTTTAATGCCTGAAATTGTTCGAAATAGAAGCTTCTAGTAGGAGAAAAAGTCTGCAAAAATGGCAATTTTGGTCACATTGAGGCTTTAAAAAGTAGTTATTCAACATGAGGCACAATCCAAATGATATTTTGAATCAATTTTTGTAAAGTCCAAAAAATCCATTTTCTGATGAAAAACGATGACCCGTGACCTGTCGAAATTTCTTCAGATGGTCAGAAATGGTAATTTTTTAATGTTTAATTTTTTGACTGTAAATGACTATTGCATGTGAATTATCACTTTTGGAACTAAAATAAGTGTGTTTAGAGTCATTTTAATGCCTGAAATTGGTCGAAATAGAAGTTTCTAGTAGGAGAAAAAGTCTGTAAAAATGGCAATTTTGGTCACAATGAGGCTTTAAAAAGTAGTTATTCAACATGAGGCACAATCCAAATGACATTTTGAATCAATTTTTATAAAGTCCAATAAATCCATTTTCTGATGAAAAACGATGACCCGCGACCTGTCGAAATTTCTCCAGATGGTCAGAAATGGTAATTTTTTAATGGTTCATTTTTTGACTGTAAATGACTATTGCATGTGAATTATCACTTTTGGAACTAAAATAAGTGTGTTTAGAGTCATTTTAATGCCTGAAATTGTTTGAAATAGAAGCTTCTAGAAAGAAAAATTCTGTAAAAATGGCAATTTTGGTCACATTGGGGCTTTAAAAAGTAGTTATTCAACATGAGGCACAATCCAAATGACATTTTGAATCAATTTTTCTAAAGTTCAAAAACTCCATTTTCTGATGATAAACGATGACCCGCGACCTGTCGAAATTTCTTCAGATGGTCAGAAATGGTAATTTTTTAATGGTTCATTTTTTGACTGTAAATGACTATTGCATGTGAATTATCACTTTTGGAACTAAAATAAGTGTGTTTAGAGTCGTTTTAATGCCTGAAATTAGTCATAATAGAAGCTTCTGAGAAGGAGAAAAAGTCTGTAAAAATGGCAATTTTGGTCACATTGAGGCTTTAAAAAGTAGTTATTCAACATGAGGCACAATCCAAAGGATATTTTGAATCAATTTTTCTAAAGTCGAAAAAATTAATTTTCTGATGAAAAACGATGACCCGTGACCTGTTGAACTTTCTCCAGATGGTCAGAAATGGTAATTTTTTAATGTTTAATTTTTTTACTGTAAATGACTATTGCATGTGAATTATCACTTTTGGAACTAAAATAAGTGTGTTTAGAGTCCTTTTAATGCCTGTAATTGGTCGAAATAGAAGCTTCTAGTAGGAGAAAAAGTCTGTAAAAATGGCAATTTTGGTCACATTGAGGCTTTAAAAAGTAGTTATTCAACATGAGGCACAATCCAAATGATATTTTGAATCAATTTTTCTAAAGTCCAAAAAATCCATTTTCTGATGAAAAACGATGACCAGCGACCTGTCAAAAATTCTCCAGATGGTCAGAAATGGTAATTTTTTAATGTTTTATTTTTTGACTGTAAATGACTATTGCATGTGAATTATCACTTTTGGAACTAAAATAAGTGTGTTTAGAGTCATTTTAATGCCTGAAAATGGTCGAAATAGAAGCTCCTAGTAGGAGAAAAAGTGTGTAAAAATGGCAATTTTGGTCATATTGATTCTTTAAAAAGTAGTTATTCAACATGAGGCACAATCCAAATGACATTTTGAATCAATTTTTCTAAAGTCGAAAAAATTAATTTTCTGATGAAAAACGATGACCCGTGACCTGTTGAACTTTCTCCAGATGGTCAGAAATGGTAATTTTTTAATGTTTAATTTTTTTACTGTAAATGACGATTGCATGTGGATTATCACTTTTCGAACTAAAATAAGTGTGTTTAGAGTCATTTTAATGCCTGAAATTGGTCGAAATAGAAGCTTCTAGTAGGAGAAAAAGTCTGTAAAAATGGCAATTTTGGTCACATTGAGGCTTTAAAAAGTAGTTATTCAACATGAGGCACAATCCAAATGACATTTTGAATCAATTTTTCTAAAGTCCAAAAAATCCATTTTCTGATGAAAAACGATGACCCGCGACCTGTCGAAATTTCTCCAGATGGTCAGAAATGGTAATTTTTTAACGTTTAATTTTTTGACTGTAAATGACTATTGCATGTGAATTATCACTTGTGGAACTAAAATAAGTGTGTTTAGAGTCATTTTAATGCCTGAAGTTGGTCGAAATAGAAGCTTCTAGTAGGAGAAAAAGTCTGTAAAAATGGCAATTTTGGTCACATCGAGGCTTTAAAAAGTAGTTATTCAACATGAGGCACAATTCAAATGACATTTTTAATCAATTTTTCTAAAGTCCACAAATAAATTTTCTGATGAAAAACGATGACCCGTCACCTGTTGAACTTTCTCCAGATGGTCAGAAATGGTAATTTTTTAATGTTTAATTTTTTGACTGTAAATGACTATTGCATGTGAATTATCACTTTTGGAACTAAAATAAGTGTGTTTAGAGTCATTTTAATGCCTGAAATTGTTCGAAATAGAAGCTTCTAGTAGGAGAAAAAGTCTGCAAAAATGGCAATTTTGGTCACATTGAGGCTTTAAAAAGTAGTTATTCAACATGAGGCACAATCCAAATGATATTTTGAATCAATTTTTGTAAAGTCCAAAAAATCCATTTTCTGATGAAAAACGATGACCCGTGACCTGTCGAAATTTCTTCAGATGGTCAGAAATGGTAATTTGTTAATGTTTAATTTTTTGACTGTAAATGACTATTGCATGTGAATTATCACTTTTGGAACTAAAATAAGTGTGTTTAGAGTCATTTTAATGCCTGAAATTGGTCGAAATAGAAGCTTCTAGTAGGAGAAAAAGTCTGTAAAAATGGCAATTTTGGTCACAATGAGGCTTTAAAAAGTAGTTATTCAACATGAGGCACAATCCAAATGACATTTTGAATCAATTTTTATAAAGTCCAATAAATCCATTTTCTGATGAAAAACGATGACCCGCGACCTGTCGAAATTTCTCCAGATGGTCAGAAATGGTAATTTTTTAATGGTTCATTTTTTGACTGTAAATGACTATTGCATGTGAATTATCACTTTTGGAACTAAAATAAGTGTGTTTAGAGTCATTTTAATGCCTGAAATTGTTTGAAATAGAAGCTTCTAGAAGGAGAAAAAGTCTGTAAAAATGGCAATTTTGGTCACATTGGGGCTTTAAAAAGTAGTTATTCAACATGAGGCACAATCCAAATGACATTTTGAATCAATTTTTCTAAAGTCCAAAAACTCCATTTTCTGATGATAAACGATGACCCACGACCTGTCGAAATTTCTCCAGATGGTCAGAAATGGTAATTTTTTAATGGTTCATTTTTTGACTGTAAATGACTATTGCATGTGAATTATCACTTTTGGAACTAAAATAAGTGTGTTTAGAGTCGTTTTAATGCCTGAAATTAGTCATAATAGAAGCTTCTGAGAAGGAGAAAAAGTCTGTAAAAATGGCAATTTTGGTCACATTGAGGCTTTAAAAAGTAGTTATTCAACATGAGGCACAATCCAAAGGATATTTTGAATCAATTTTTCTAAAGTCGAAAAAACTTAATTTTCTGATGAAAAACGATGACCCGTGACCTGTTGAACTTTCTCCAGATGGTCAGAAATGGTAATTTTTTAATGTTTAATTTTTTTACTGTAAATGACTATTGCATGTGAATTATCACTTTTGGAACTAAAATAAGTGTGTTTAGAGTCATTTTAATGCCTGTAATTGGTCGAAATAGAAGCTTCTAGTAGGAGAAAAAGTCTGTAAAAATGGCAATTTTGGTCACATTGAGGCTTTAAAAAGTAGTTATTCAACATGAGGCACAATCCAAATGATATTTTGAATCAATTTTTCTAAAGTCCAAAAAATCCATTTTCTGATGAAAAACGATGACCAGTGACCTGTCGAAATTTCTCCAGATGGTCAGAAATGGTAATTTTTTAATGTTTATTTTTTTTACTGTAAATGACTATTGCATGTGAATTATCACTTTTGGAACTAAAATAAGTGTGTTTAGAGTCATTTTAATGCCTGAAATTGTTTGAAATAGAAGCTTCTAGTAGGAGAAAAAGTCTGTAAAAATGGCAATTTTGGTCACATCGAGGCTTTAAAAAGTAGTTATTCAACATGAGGCACAATCCAAATGACATTTTGAATCAATTTTTCTAAAGTCGAAAAAATTAATTTTCTGATGAAAAACGATGACCCGTGACCTGTTGAACTTTCTCCAGATGGTCAGAAATGGTAATTTTTTAATGTTTAATTTTTTGACTGTAAATGACTATTGCACGTGAATTATCACTTTTGGAACTAAAATAAGTGTGTTTAGAGTCATTTTAATGCCTGAAATTGTTCGAAATAGAAGCTTCTAGTAGGAGAAAAAGTCTGCAAAAATGGCAATTTTGGTCACATTGAGGCTTTAAAAAGTAGTTATTCAACATGAGGCACAATCCAAATGATATTTTGAATCAATTTTTGTAAAGTCCAAAAAATCCATTTTCTGATGAAAAACGATGACCCGTGACCTGTCGAAATTTCTCCAGATGGTCAGAAATGGTAATTTTTTAATGTTTAATTTTTTGACTGTAAATGACTATTGCATGTGAATTATCACTTTTGGAACTAAAATAAGTGTGTTTAGAGTCATTTTAATGCCTGAAATTGGTCGAAATAGAAGCTTCTAGTAGGAGAAAAAGTCTGTAAAAATGGCAATTTCGGTCACATTGAGGCTTTAAAAAGTAGTTATTCAACATGAGGCACAATCCAAATGACATTTTGAATCAATTTTTATAAAGTCCAATAAATCCATTTTCTGATGAAAAACGATGACCCGCGACCTGTCGAAATTTCTCCAGATGGTCAGAAATGGTAATTTTTTAATGGTTCATTTTTTTACTGTAAATGACTATTGCATGTGAATTATCACTTTTGGAACTAAAATAAGTGTGTTTAGAGTCATTTTAATGCCTGAAATTGTATGAAATAGAAACTTCTAGAAGGAGAAAAAGTCTGTAAAAATGGCAATTTTGGTCACATTGGGGCTTTAAAAAGTAGTTATTCAACATGAGGCACAATCCAAATGACATTTTGAATCAATTTTTCTAAAGTTCAAAAACTCAATTTTCTGATGATAAACGATGACCCGCGACCTGTCGAAATTTCTTCAGATGGTCAGAAATGGTAATTTTTTAATGTTTAATTTTTTGACTGTAAATGACTATTGCATGTGAATTATCACTTTTGGAACTAAAATAAGTGTGTTTAGAGTCGTTTTAATGCCTGAAATTGTTCGAAATAGAAGCTTCTAGTAGGAGAAAAAGTCTGCAAAAATGGCAATTTTGGTCACATTGAGGCTTTAAAAAGTAGTTATTCAACATGAGGCACAATCCAAATGATATTTTGAATAAATTTTTGTAAAGTCCAAAAAATCCATTTTCTGATGAAAAACGATGACCCGTGACCTGTCGAAATTTCTTCAGATGGTCAGAAATGGTAATTTTTTAATGTTTAATTTTTTGACTGTAAATGACTATTGCATGTGAATTATCACTTTTGGAACTAAAATAAGTGTGTTTAGAGTCATTTTAATGCCTGAAATTGGTCGAAATAGAAGCTTCTAGTAGGAGAAAAAGTCTGTAAAAATGGCAATTTTGGTCACATTGAGGCTTTAAAAAGTAGTTATTCAACATGAGGCACAATCCAAATGACATTTTGAATCAATTTTTATAAAGTCCAATAAATCCATTTTCTGATGAAAAACGATGACCCGCGACCTGTCGAAATTTCTCCAGATGGTCAGAAATGGTAATTTTTTAATGGTTCATTTTTTTACTGTAAATGACTATTGCATGTGAATTATCACTTTTGGAACTAAAATAAGTGTGTTTAGAGTCATTTTAATGCCTGAAATTGTTTGAAATAGAAACTTCTAGAAGGAGAAAAAGTCTGTAAAAATGGCAATTTTGGTCACATTGGGGCTTTAAAAAGTAGTTATTCAACATGAGGCACAATCCAAATGACATTTTGAATCAATTTTTCTAAAGTTCAAAAACTCAATTTTCTGATGATAAACGATGACCCGCGACCTGTCGAAATTTCTTCAGATGGTCAGAAATGGTAATTTTTTAATGGTTCATTTTTTGACTGTAAATGACTATTGCATGTGAATTATCACTTTTGGAACTAAAATAAGTGTGTTTAGAGTCGTTTTAATGCCTGAAATTAGTCATAATAGAAGCTTCTGAGAAGGAGAAAATGTCTGTAAAAATGGCAATTTTGGTCACATTGAGGCTTTAAAAAGTAGTTATTCAACATGAGGCACAATCCAAAGGATATTTTGAATCAATTTTTCTAAAGTCGAAAAAATTAATTTTCTGATGAAAAACGATGACCCGTGACCTGTTGAACTTTGTCCAGATGGTCAGAAATGGTAATTTTTTAATGTTTAATTTTTTTACTGTAAATGACTATTGCATGTGAATTATCACTTTTGGAACTAAAATAAGTGTGTTTAGAGTCCTTTTAATGCCTGTAATTGGTCGAAATAGAAGCTTCTAGTAGGAGAAAAAGTCTGTAAAAATGGCAATTTTGGTCACATTGAGGCTTTAAAAAGTAGTTATTCAACATGAGGCACAATCCAAATGATATTTTGAATCAATTTTTCTAAAGTCCAAAAAATCCATTTTCTGATGAAAAACGATGACCAGCGACCTGTCGAAAATTCTCCAGATGGTCAGAAATGGTAATTTTTTAATGTTTTATTTTTTGACTGTAAATGACTATTGCATGTGAATTATCACTTTTGGAACTAAAATAAGTGTGTTTAGAGTCATTTTAATGCCTGAAAATGGTCGAAATAGAAGCTCCTAGTAGGAGAAAAAGTGTGTAAAAATGGCAATTTTGGTCATATTGATTCTTTAAAAAGTAGTTATTCAACATGAGGCACAATCCAAATGACATTTTGAATCAATTTTTCTAAAGTCGAAAAAATTAATTTTCTGATGAAAAACGATGACCCGTGACCTGTTGAACTTTCTCCAGATGGTCAGAAATGGTAATTTTTTAATGTTTAATTTTTTTACTGTAAGTGACGATTGCATGTGGATTATCACTTTTCGAACTAAAATAAGTGTGTTTAGAGTCATTTTAATGCCTGAAATTGGTCGAAATAGAAGCTTCTAGTAGGAGAAAAAGTCTGTAAAAATGGCAATTTTGGTCACATTGAGGCTTTAAAAAGTAGTTATTCAACATGAGGCACAATCCAAATGACATTTTGAATCAATTTTTCTAAAGTCCAAAAAATCCATTTTCTGATGAAAAACGATGACCCGCGACCTGTCGAAATTTCTCCAGATGGTCAGAAATGGTAATTTTTTAATGTTTAATTTTTTGACTGTAAATGACTATTGCATGTGAATTATCACTTGTGGAACTAAAATAAGTGTGTTTAGAGTCATTTTAATGCCTGAAGTTGGTCGAAATAGAAGCTTCTAGTAGGAGAAAAAGTCTGTAAAAATGGCAATTTTGGTCACATCGAGGCTTTAAAAAGTAGTTATTCAACATGAGGCACAATTCAAATGACATTTTTAATCAATTTTTCTAAAGTCCACAAATAAATTTTCTGATGAAAAACGATGACCCGTCACCTGTTGAACTTTCTCCAGATGGTCAGAAATGGTAATTTTTTAATGTTTAATTTTTTGACTGTAAATGACTATTGCATGTGAATTATCACTTTTGGAACTAAAATAAGTGTGTTTAGAGTCATTTTAATGCCTGAAATTGTTCGAAATAGAAGCTTCTAGTAGGAGAAAAAGTCTGCAAAAATGGCAATTTTGGTCACATTGAGGCTTTAAAAAGTAGTTATTCAACATGAGGCACAATCCAAATGATATTTTGAATCAATTTTTGTAAAGTCCAAAAAATCCATTTTCTGATGAAAAACGATGACCCGTGACCTGTCGAAATTTCTTCAGATGGTCAGAAATGGTAATTTTTTAATGTTTAATTTTTTGACTGTAAATGACTATTGCATGTGAATTATCACTTTTGGAACTAAAATAAGTGTGTTTAGAGTCATTTTAATGCCTGAAATTGGTCGAAATAGAAGTTTCTAGTAGGAGAAAAAGTCTGTAAAAATGGCAATTTTGGTCACAATGAGGCTTTAAAAAGTAGTTATTCAACATGAGGCACAATCCAAATGACATTTTGAATCAATTTTTATAAAGTCCAATAAATCCATTTTCTGATGAAAAACGATGACCCGCGACCTGTCGAAATTTCTCCAGATGGTCAGAAATGGTAATTTTTTAATGGTTCATTTTTTGACTGTAAATGACTATTGCATGTGAATTATCACTTTTGGAACTAAAATAAGTGTGTTTAGAGTCATTTTAATGCCTGAAATTGTTTGAAATAGAAGCTTCTAGAAAGAAAAATTCTGTAAAAATGGCAATTTTGGTCACATTGGGGCTTTAAAAAGTAGTTATTCAACATGAGGCACAATCCAAATGACATTTTGAATCAATTTTTCTAAAGTTCAAAAACTCCATTTTCTGATGATAAACGATGACCCGCGACCTGTCGAAATTTCTTCAGATGGTCAGAAATGGTAATTTTTTAATGGTTCATTTTTTGACTGTAAATGACTATTGCATGTGAATTATCACTTTTGGAACTAAAATAAGTGTGTTTAGAGTCGTTTTAATGCCTGAAATTAGTCATAATAGAAGCTTCTGAGAAGGAGAAAAAGTCTGTAAAAATGGCAATTTTGGTCACATTGAGGCTTTAAAAAGTAGTTATTCAACATGAGGCACAATCCAAAGGATATTTTGAATCAATTTTTCTAAAGTCGAAAAAATTAATTTTCTGATGAAAAACGATGACCCGTGACCTGTTGAACTTTCTCCAGATGGTCAGAAATGGTAATTTTTTAATGTTTAATTTTTTTACTGTAAATGACTATTGCATGTGAATTATCACTTTTGGAACTAAAATAAGTGTGTTTAGAGTCCTTTTAATGCCTGTAATTGGTCGAAATAGAAGCTTCTAGTAGGAGAAAAAGTCTGTAAAAATGGCAATTTTGGTCACATTGAGGCTTTAAAAAGTAGTTATTCAACATGAGGCACAATCCAAATGATATTTTGAATCAATTTTTCTAAAGTCCAAAAAATCCATTTTCTGATGAAAAACGATGACCAGCGACCTGTCAAAAATTCTCCAGATGGTCAGAAATGGTAATTTTTTAATGTTTTATTTTTTGACTGTAAATGACTATTGCATGTGAATTATCACTTTTGGAACTAAAATAAGTGTGTTTAGAGTCATTTTAATGCCTGAAAATGGTCGAAATAGAAGCTCCTAGTAGGAGAAAAAGTGTGTAAAAATGGCAATTTTGGTCATATTGATTCTTTAAAAAGTAGTTATTCAACATGAGGCACAATCCAAATGACATTTTGAATCAATTTTTCTAAAGTCGAAAAAATTAATTTTCTGATGAAAAACGATGACCCGTGACCTGTTGAACTTTCTCCAGATGGTCAGAAATGGTAATTTTTTAATGTTTAATTTTTTTACTGTAAATGACGATTGCATGTGGATTATCACTTTTCGAACTAAAATAAGTGTGTTTAGAGTCATTTTAATGCCTGAAATTGGTCGAAATAGAAGCTTCTAGTAGGAGAAAAAGTCTGTAAAAATGGCAATTTTGGTCACATTGAGGCTTTAAAAAGTAGTTATTCAACATGAGGCACAATCCAAATGACATTTTGAATCAATTTTTCTAAAGTCCAAAAAATCCATTTTCTGATGAAAAACGATGACCCGCGACCTGTCGAAATTTCTCCAGATGGTCAGAAATGGTAATTTTTTAACGTTTAATTTTTTGACTGTAAATGACTATTGCATGTGAATTATCACTTGTGGAACTAAAATAAGTGTGTTTAGAGTCATTTTAATGCCTGAAGTTGGTCGAAATAGAAGCTTCTAGTAGGAGAAAAAGTCTGTAAAAATGGCAATTTTGGTCACATCGAGGCTTTAAAAAGTAGTTATTCAACATGAGGCACAATTCAAATGACATTTTTAATCAATTTTTCTAAAGTCCACAAATAAATTTTCTGATGAAAAACGATGACCCGTCACCTGTTGAACTTTCTCCAGATGGTCAGAAATGGTAATTTTTTAATGTTTAATTTTTTGACTGTAAATGACTATTGCATGTGAATTATCACTTTTGGAACTAAAATAAGTGTGTTTAGAGTCATTTTAATGCCTGAAATTGTTCGAAATAGAAGCTTCTAGTAGGAGAAAAAGTCTGCAAAAATGGCAATTTTGGTCACATTGAGGCTTTAAAAAGTAGTTATTCAACATGAGGCACAATCCAAATGATATTTTGAATCAATTTTTGTAAAGTCCAAAAAATCCATTTTCTGATGAAAAACGATGACCCGTGACCTGTCGAAATTTCTTCAGATGGTCAGAAATGGTAATTTGTTAATGTTTAATTTTTTGACTGTAAATGACTATTGCATGTGAATTATCACTTTTGGAACTAAAATAAGTGTGTTTAGAGTCATTTTAATGCCTGAAATTGGTCGAAATAGAAGCTTCTAGTAGGAGAAAAAGTCTGTAAAAATGGCAATTTTGGTCACAATGAGGCTTTAAAAAGTAGTTATTCAACATGAGGCACAATCCAAATGACATTTTGAATCAATTTTTATAAAGTCCAATAAATCCATTTTCTGATGAAAAACGATGACCCGCGACCTGTCGAAATTTCTCCAGATGGTCAGAAATGGTAATTTTTTAATGGTTCATTTTTTGACTGTAAATGACTATTGCATGTGAATTATCACTTTTGGAACTAAAATAAGTGTGTTTAGAGTCATTTTAATGCCTGAAATTGTTTGAAATAGAAGCTTCTAGAAGGAGAAAAAGTCTGTAAAAATGGCAATTTTGGTCACATTGGGGCTTTAAAAAGTAGTTATTCAACATGAGGCACAATCCAAATGACATTTTGAATCAATTTTTCTAAAGTCCAAAAACTCCATTTTCTGATGATAAACGATGACCCACGACCTGTCGAAATTTCTCCAGATGGTCAGAAATGGTAATTTTTTAATGGTTCATTTTTTGACTGTAAATGACTATTGCATGTGAATTATCACTTTTGGAACTAAAATAAGTGTGTTTAGAGTCGTTTTAATGCCTGAAATTAGTCATAATAGAAGCTTCTGAGAAGGAGAAAAAGTCTGTAAAAATGGCAATTTTGGTCACATTGAGGCTTTAAAAAGTAGTTATTCAACATGAGGCACAATCCAAAGGATATTTTGAATCAATTTTTCTAAAGTCGAAAAAACTTAATTTTCTGATGAAAAACGATGACCCGTGACCTGTTGAACTTTCTCCAGATGGTCAGAAATGGTAATTTTTTAATGTTTAATTTTTTTACTGTAAATGACTATTGCATGTGAATTATCACTTTTGGAACTAAAATAAGTGTGTTTAGAGTCATTTTAATGCCTGTAATTGGTCGAAATAGAAGCTTCTAGTAGGAGAAAAAGTCTGTAAAAATGGCAATTTTGGTCACATTGAGGCTTTAAAAAGTAGTTATTCAACATGAGGCACAATCCAAATGATATTTTGAATCAATTTTTCTAAAGTCCAAAAAATCCATTTTCTGATGAAAAACGATGACCAGTGACCTGTCGAAATTTCTCCAGATGGTCAGAAATGGTAATTTTTTAATGTTTATTTTTTTTACTGTAAATGACTATTGCATGTGAATTATCACTTTTGGAACTAAAATAAGTGTGTTTAGAGTCATTTTAATGCCTGAAATTGTTTGAAATAGAAGCTTCTAGTAGGAGAAAAAGTCTGTAAAAATGGCAATTTTGGTCACATCGAGGCTTTAAAAAGTAGTTATTCAACATGAGGCACAATCCAAATGACATTTTGAATCAATTTTTCTAAAGTCGAAAAAATTAATTTTCTGATGAAAAACGATGACCCGTGACCTGTTGAACTTTCTCCAGATGGTCAGAAATGGTAATTTTTTAATGTTTAATTTTTTGACTGTAAATGACTATTGCACGTGAATTATCACTTTTGGAACTAAAATAAGTGTGTTTAGAGTCATTTTAATGCCTGAAATTGTTCGAAATAGAAGCTTCTAGTAGGAGAAAAAGTCTGCAAAAATGGCAATTTTGGTCACATTGAGGCTTTAAAAAGTAGTTATTCAACATGAGGCACAATCCAAATGATATTTTGAATCAATTTTTGTAAAGTCCAAAAAATCCATTTTCTGATGAAAAACGATGACCCGTGACCTGTCGAAATTTCTCCAGATGGTCAGAAATGGTAATTTTTTAATGTTTAATTTTTTGACTGTAAATGACTATTGCATGTGAATTATCACTTTTGGAACTAAAATAAGTGTGTTTAGAGTCATTTTAATGCCTGAAATTGGTCGAAATAGAAGCTTCTAGTAGGAGAAAAAGTCTGTAAAAATGGCAATTTCGGTCACATTGAGGCTTTAAAAAGTAGTTATTCAACATGAGGCACAATCCAAATGACATTTTGAATCAATTTTTATAAAGTCCAATAAATCCATTTTCTGATGAAAAACGATGACCCGCGACCTGTCGAAATTTCTCCAGATGGTCAGAAATGGTAATTTTTTAATGGTTCATTTTTTGACTGTAAATGACTATTGCATGTGAATTATCACTTTTGGAACTAAAATAAGTGTGTTTAGAGTCATTTTAATGCCTGAAATTGTTTGAAATAGAAGCTTCTAGTAGGAGAAAAAGTCTGTAAAAACTGGCAATTTCGGTCACATTGAGGCTTTAAAAAGTAGTTATTCAACATGAGGCACAATCCAAATGACATTTTGAATCAATTTTTCTAAAGTCCAAAAAATCCATTTTCTGATGAAAAACGATGACCCGCGACCTGTCGAAATTTCTCCAGATGGTCAGAAATGGTAATTTTTTAATGTTTTATTTTTTGACTGTAAATGACTATTGCATGCGAATTATCACTTTTGGAACTAAAATAA
Source organism: Triturus cristatus (assembly GCF_964204655.1). Classification (NCBI taxonomy): domain Eukaryota; kingdom Metazoa; phylum Chordata; class Amphibia; order Caudata; family Salamandridae; genus Triturus; species Triturus cristatus. Next base: position 135,008,493 of record NC_140588.1, read on the forward strand.
GTGTGTTTAGAGTCATTTTAATGCCTGAAAATGGTCGAAATAGAAGCTTCTAGTAGGAAAAAAAGTCTGTAAAAATGGCAATTTTGGTCACATTGAGGCTTTAAAAAGTAGTTATTCAACATGAGGCACAATCCAAATGACATTTTGAATCAATTTTTATAAAGTCCAAAAAATCCATTTTCTGATGAAAAACGATGACCCGCGACCTGTCGAAATTTCTCCAGATGGTCAGAAATGGTAATTTTTTAATGGTTCTATTTTTGACTGTAAATGACTATTGCATGTGAATTATCACTTTTGGAACTAAAATAAGTGTGTTTAGAGTCATTTTAATGCCTGAAATTGTTTGAAATAGAAGCTTCTAGTAGGAGAAAAAGTCTGTAAAAATGGCAATTTTGGTCACATTGAGGCTTTAAAAAGTAGTTATTCAACATGAGGCACAATCCAAATGATATTTTGAATCAATTTTTCTAAAGTCCAAAAAATCCATTTTCTGATATAAAACGATGACCAGTGACCTGTCGAAATTTCTCCAGATGGTCAGAAATGGTAATTTTTTAATGTTTAAATTTTTGACTGTAAATGACTATCGCATGTGAATTATCACTTGTGGAACTAAAATAAGTGTGTTTAGAGTCGTTTTAATTCCTGAAATTAGTCATATTAGAAGCTTCTGAGAAGGAGAAAAAGTCTGTAAAAATGGCAATTTTGGTCACATTGAGGCTTTAAAAAGTAGTTATTCAACATGAGGCACAATCCAAATGACATTTTGAATCAATTTTTATAAAGTCCAAAAAATCAATTTTCTGATGAAAAACGATGACCCGCGACCTGTCGAAATTTCTCCAGATGGTCAGAAATGGTAATTTTTTAACGTTTAATTTTTTGACTGTAAATGACTATTGCATGTGAATTATCACTTGTGGAACTAAAATAAGTGTGTTTAGAGTCATTTTAATGCCTGAAGTTGGTCGAAATAGAAGCTTCTAGTAGGAGAAAAAGTCTGTAAAAATGGCAATTTTGGTCACATCGAGGCTTTAAAAAGTAGTTATTCAACATGAGGCACAATTCAAATGACATTTTTAATCAATTTTTCTAAAGTCCACAAATAAATTTTCTGATGAAAAACGATGACCCGTCACCTGTTGAACTTTCTCCAGATGGTCAGAAATGGTAATTTTTTAATGTTTAATTTTTTGACTGTAAATGACTATTGCATGTGAATTATCACTTTTGGAACTAAAATAAGTGTGTTTAGAGTCATTTTAATGCCTGAAATTGTTCGAAATAGAAGCTTCTAGTAGGAGAAAAAGTCTGCAAAAATGGCAATTTTGGTCACATTGAGGCTTTAAAAAGAAGTTATTCAACATGAGGCACAATCCAAATGATATTTTGAATCAATTTTTGTAAAGTCCAAAAAATCCATTTTCTGATGAAAAACGATGACCCGTGACCTGTCGAAATTTCTTCAGATGGTCAGAAATGGTAATTTGTTAATGTTTAATTTTTTGACTGTAAATGACTATTGCATGTGAATTATCACTTTTGGAACTAAAATAAGTGTGTTTAGAGTCATTTTAATGCCTGAAATTGGTCGAAATAGAAGCTTCTAGTAGGAGAAAAAGTCTGTAAAAATGGCAATTTTGGTCACATTGAGGCTTTAAAAAGTAGTTATTCAACATGAGGCACAATCCAAATGACATTTTGAATCAATTTTTCTAAAGTCCAAAAAATCCATTTTCTGATGAAAAACGATGACCCGCGACCTGTCGAAATTTCTCCAGATGGTCAGAATTGGTAATTTTTTAATGTTTAATTTTTTGACTGTAAATGACTATTGCATGTGAATTATCACTTGTGGAACTAAAATAAGTGTGTTTAGAGTCATTTTAATGCCTGAAGTTGGTCGAAATAGAAGCTTCTAGTAGGAGAAAAAGTCTGTAAAAATGGCAATTTTGGTCACATTGAGGCTTTAAAAAGTAGTTATTCAACATGAGGCACAATCCAAATGACATTTTGAATCAATTTTTCTAAAGTCCAAAAATCAATTTTCTGATGAAAAAAGATGACCCGTGACCTGTTGAACTTTCTCCAGATGGTCAGAAATGGTAATTTTTTAATGTTAAATTTTTTGACTGTAAATGACTACTGCATATGAATTATCACTTTTGGAACTAAAAGAAGTGTGTTTAGAGTCATTTTAATGCCTGAAATTGGTCGAAATAGAAGCTCCTAGTAGGAGAAAAAGTATGTAAAAATGGCAATTTTGGTCATATTGATTCTTTAACAAAGAAGTTATTCAACATGAGGCACAATCCAAATGACATTTTGAATCAATTTTTCTAAAGTCCAAAAAATCCATTTTCTGATGAAAAACGATGACCCGCGACCTGTCGAAAATTCCCCAGATGGTCAGAAATGGTAATTTTTTAATGTTTTATTTTTTGACGTAAATGACTATTGCATGTGAATTATCACTTTTGGAACTAAAATAAGTGTGTTTAGAGTCATTTTAATGCCTGAAAATGGTCGAAATAAAAGCTTCTAGTAGGAGAAAAAGTCTGTAAAAATGGCAATTTTGGTCACATCGAGGCTTTAAAAAGTAGTTATACAACATGAGGCACAATCCAAATGACATTTTGAATCAATTTTTCTAAAGTCCAAAAATCAATTTTCTGATGAAAAAAGATGACCCGTGACCTGTTGAACTTTCTCCAGATGGTCAGAAATGGTAATTTTTTAATGTTTAATTTTTTGACTGTAAATGACTACTGCATATGAATTATCACTTTTGGAACTAAAAGAAGTGTGTTTAGAGTCATTTTAATGCCTGAAATTGGTCGAAATAGAAGCTCCTAGTAGGAGAAAAAGTGTGTAAAAATGGCAATTTTGGTCATATTGATTCTTTAAAAAGTAGTTATTCAACATGAGGCACAATCCAAATGACATTTTGAATCAATTTTTCTAAAGTCCAAAAAATCCATTTTCTGATGAAAAACGATGACCCGCGACCTGTCGAAAATTCTCCAGATGGTCAGAAATGGTAATTTTTTAATGTTTTATTTTTTGACTGTAAATGACTATTGCATGTGAATTATCACTTTTGGAACTAAAATAAGTGTGTTTAGAGTCATTTTAATGCCTGAAAATGGTCGAAATAGAAGCTCCTAGTAGGAGAAAAAGTGTGTAAAAATGGCAATTTTGGTCATATTGATTCTTTAAAAAGTAGTTATTCAACATGAGGCACAATCCAAATGACATTTTGAATCAATTTTTCTAAAGTCGAAAAAATTAATTTTCTGATGAAAAACGATGACCCGTGACCTGTTGAACTTTCTCCAGATGGTCAGAAATGGTAATTTTTTAATGTTTAATTTTTTTACTGTAAATGACGATTGCATGTGGATTATCACTTTTCGAACTAAAATAAGTGTGTTTAGAGTCATTTTAATGCCTGAAATTGGTCGAAATAGAAGCTTCTAGTAGGAGAAAAAGTCTGTAAAAATGGCAATTTTGGTCACATTGAGGCTTTAAAAAGTAGTTATTCAACATGAGGCACAATCCAAATGACATTTTGAATCAATTTTTCTAAAGTCCAAAAAATCCATTTTCTGATGAAAAACGATGACCCGCGACCTGTCTAAATTTCTCCAGATGGTCAGAAATGGTAATTTTTTAATGTTTAATTTTTTGACTGTAAATGACTATTGCATGTGAATTATCACTTGTGGAACTAAAATAAGTGTGTTTAGAGTCATTTTAATGCCTGAAGTTGGTCGAAATAGAAGCTTCTAGTAGGAGAAAAAGTCTGTAAAAATGGCAATTTTGGTCACATCGAGGCTTTAAAAAGTAGTTATTCAACATGAGGCACAATTCAAATGACATTTTTAATCAATTTTTCTAAAGTCCACAAATAAATTTTCTGATGAAAAACGATGACCCGTCACCTGTTGAACTTTCTCCAGATGGTCAGAAATTGTAATTTTTTAATGTTTAATTTTTTGACTGTAAATGACTATTGCATGTGAATTATCACTTTTGGAACTAAAATAAGTGTGTTTAGAGTCATTTTAATGCCTGAAATTGTTCGAAATAGAAGCTTCTAGTAGGAGAAAAAGTCTGCAAAAATGGCAATTTTGGTCACATTGAGGCTTTAAAAAGTAGTTATTCAACATGAGGCACAATCCAAATGATATTTTGAATAAATTTTTGTAAAGTCCAAAAAATCCATTTTCTGATGAAAAACGATGACCCGTGACCTGTCGAAATTTCTTCAGATGGTCAGAAATGGTAATTTTTTAATGTTTAATTTTTTGACTGTAAATGACTATTGCATGTGAATTATCACTTTTGGAACTAAAATAAGTGTGTTTAGAGTCATTTTAATGCCTGAAATTGGTCGAAATAGAAGCTTCTAGTAGGAGAAAAAGTCTGTAAAAATGGCAATTTTGGTCACATTGAGGCTTTAAAAAGTAGTTATTCAACATGAGGCAGAATCCAAATGACATTTTGAATCAATTTTTATAAAGTCCAATAAATCCATTTTCTGATGAAAAACGATGACCCGCGACCTGTCGAAATTTCTCCAGATGGTCAGAAATGGTAATTTTTTAATGGTTCATTTTTTTACTGTAAATGACTATTGCATGTGAATTATCACTTTTGGAACTAAAATAAGTGTGTTTAGAGTCATTTTAATGCCTGAAATTGTATGAAATAGAAACTTCTAGAAGGAGAAAAAGTCTGTAAAAATGGCAATTTTGGTCACATTGGGGCTTTAAAAAGTAGTTATTCAACATGAGGCACAATCCAAATGACATTTTGAATCAATTTTTCTAAAGTTCAAAAACTCAATTTTCTGATGATAAACGATGACCCGCGACCTGTCGAAATTTCTTCAGATGGTCAGAAATGGTAATTTTTTAATGGTTCATTTTTTGACTGTAAATGACTATTGCATGTGAATTATCACTTTTGGAACTAAAATAAGTGTGTTTAGAGTCGTTTTAATGCCTGAAATTAGTCATAATAGAAGCTTCTGAGAAGGAGAAAATGTCTGTAAAAATGGCAATTTTGGTCACATTGAGGCTTTAAAAAGTAGTTATTCAACATGAGGCACAATCCAAAGGATATTTTGAATCAATTTTTCTAAAGTCGAAAAAATTAATTTTCTGATGAAAAACGATGACCCGTGACCTGTTGAACTTTGTCCAGATGGTCAGAAATGGTAATTTTTTAATGTTTAATTTTTTTACTGTAAATGACTATTGCATGTGAATTATCACTTTTGGAACTAAAATAAGTGTGTTTAGAGTCCTTTTAATGCCTGTAATTGGTCGAAATAGAAGCTTCTAGTAGGAGAAAAAGTCTGTAAAAATGGCAATTTTGGTCACATTGAGGCTTTAAAAAGTAGTTATTCAACATGAGGCACAATCCAAATGATATTTTGAATCAATTTTTCTAAAGTCCAAAAAATCCATTTTCTGATGAAAAACGATGACCAGCGACCTGTCGAAAATTCTCCAGATGGTCAGAAATGGTAATTTTTTAATGTTTTATTTTTTGACTGTAAATGACTATTGCATGTGAATTATCACTTTTGGAACTAAAATAAGTGTGTTTAGAGTCATTTTAATGCCTGAAAATGGTCGAAATAGAAGCTCCTAGTAGGAGAAAAAGTGTGTAAAAATGGCAATTTTGGTCATATTGATTCTTTAAAAAGTAGTTATTCAACATGAGGCACAATCCAAATGACATTTTGAATCAATTTTTCTAAAGTCGAAAAAATTAATTTTCTGATGAAAAACGATGACCCGTGACCTGTTGAACTTTCTCCAGATGGTCAGAAATGGTAATTTTTTAATGTTTAATTTTTTTACTGTAAATGACGATTGCATGTGGATTATCACTTTTCGAACTAAAATAAGTGTGTTTAGAGTCATTTTAATGCCTGAAATTGGTCGAAATAGAAGCTTCTAGTAGGAGAAAAAGTCTGTAAAAATGGCAATTTTGGTCACATTGAGGCTTTAAAAAGTAGTTATTCAACATGAGGCACAATCCAAATGACATTTTGAATCAATTTTTCTAAAGTCCAAAAAATCCATTTTCTGATGAAAAACGATGACCCGCGACCTGTCGAAATTTCTCCAGATGGTCAGAAATGGTAATTTTTTAATGTTTAATTTTTTTACTGTAAATGACTATTGCATGTGAATTATCACTTGTGGAACTAAAATAAGTGTGTTTAGAGTCATTTTAATGCCTGAAGTTGGTCGAAATAGAAGCTTCTAGTAGGAGAAAAAGTCTGTAAAAATGGCAATTTTGGTCACATCGAGGCTTTAAAAAGTAGTTATTCAACATGAGGCACAATTCAAATGACATTTTTAATCAATTTTTCTAAAGTCCACAAATAAATTTTCTGATGAAAAACGATGACCCGTCACCTGTTGAACTTTCTCCAGATGGTCAGAAATGGTAATTTTTTAATGTTTAATTTTTTGACTGTAAATGACTATTGCATGTGAATTATCACTTTTGGAACTAAAATAAGTGTGTTTAGAGTCATTTTAATGCCTGAAATTGTTCGAAATAGAAGCTTCTAGTAGGAGAAAAAGTCTGCAAAAATGGCAATTTTGGTCACATTGAGGCTTTAAAAAGTAGTTATTCAACATGAGGCACAATCCAAATGATATTTTGAATCAATTTTTGTAAAGTCCAAAAAATCCATTTTCTGATGAAAAACGATGACCCGTGACCTGTCGAAATTTCTTCAGATGGTCAGAAATGGTAATTTTTTAATGTTTAATTTTTTGACTGTAAATGACTATTGCATGTGAATTATCACTTTTGGAACTAAAATAAGTGTGTTTAGAGTCATTTTAATGCCTGAAATTGGTCGAAATAGAAGTTTCTAGTAGGAGAAAAAGTCTGTAAAAATGGCAATTTTGGTCACAATGAGGCTTTAAAAAGTAGTTATTCAACATGAGGCACAATCCAAATGACATTTTGAATCAATTTTTATAAAGTCCAATAAATCCATTTTCTGATGAAAAACGATGACCCGCGACCTGTCGAAATTTCTCCAGATGGTCAGAAATGGTAATTTTTTAATGGTTCATTTTTTGACTGTAAATGACTATTGCATGTGAATTATCACTTTTGGAACTAAAATAAGTGTGTTTAGAGTCATTTTAATGCCTGAAATTGTTTGAAATAGAAGCTTCTAGAAAGAAAAATTCTGTAAAAATGGCAATTTTGGTCACATTGGGGCTTTAAAAAGTAGTTATTCAACATGAGGCACAATCCAAATGACATTTTGAATCAATTTTTCTAAAGTTCAAAAACTCCATTTTCTGATGATAAACGATGACCCGCGACCTGTCGAAATTTCTTCAGATGGTCAGAAATGGTAATTTTTTAATGGTTCATTTTTTGACTGTAAATGACTATTGCATGTGAATTATCACTTTTGGAACTAAAATAAGTGTGTTTAGAGTCGTTTTAATGCCTGAAATTAGTCATAATAGAAGCTTCTGAGAAGGAGAAAAAGTCTGTAAAAATGGCAATTTTGGTCACATTGAGGCTTTAAAAAGTAGTTATTCAACATGAGGCACAATCCAAAGGATATTTTGAATCAATTTTTCTAAAGTCGAAAAAATTAATTTTCTGATGAAAAACGATGACCCGTGACCTGTTGAACTTTCTCCAGATGGTCAGAAATGGTAATTTTTTAATGTTTAATTTTTTTACTGTAAATGACTATTGCATGTGAATTATCACTTTTGGAACTAAAATAAGTGTGTTTAGAGTCCTTTTAATGCCTGTAATTGGTCGAAATAGAAGCTTCTAGTAGGAGAAAAAGTCTGTAAAAATGGCAATTTTGGTCACATTGAGGCTTTAAAAAGTAGTTATTCAACATGAGGCACAATCCAAATGATATTTTGAATCAATTTTTCTAAAGTCCAAAAAATCCATTTTCTGATGAAAAACGATGACCAGCGACCTGTCAAAAATTCTCCAGATGGTCAGAAATGGTAATTTTTTAATGTTTTATTTTTTGACTGTAAATGACTATTGCATGTGAATTATCACTTTTGGAACTAAAATAAGTGTGTTTAGAGTCATTTTAATGCCTGAAAATGGTCGAAATAGAAGCTCCTAGTAGGAGAAAAAGTGTGTAAAAATGGCAATTTTGGTCATATTGATTCTTTAAAAAGTAGTTATTCAACATGAGGCACAATCCAAATGACATTTTGAATCAATTTTTCTAAAGTCGAAAAAATTAATTTTCTGATGAAAAACGATGACCCGTGACCTGTTGAACTTTCTCCAGATGGTCAGAAATGGTAATTTTTTAATGTTTAATTTTTTTACTGTAAATGACGATTGCATGTGGATTATCACTTTTCGAACTAAAATAAGTGTGTTTAGAGTCATTTTAATGCCTGAAATTGGTCGAAATAGAAGCTTCTAGTAGGAGAAAAAGTCTGTAAAAATGGCAATTTTGGTCACATTGAGGCTTTAAAAAGTAGTTATTCAACATGAGGCACAATCCAAATGACATTTTGAATCAATTTTTCTAAAGTCCAAAAAATCCATTTTCTGATGAAAAACGATGACCCGCGACCTGTCGAAATTTCTCCAGATGGTCAGAAATGGTAATTTTTTAACGTTTAATTTTTTGACTGTAAATGACTATTGCATGTGAATTATCACTTGTGGAACTAAAATAAGTGTGTTTAGAGTCATTTTAATGCCTGAAGTTGGTCGAAATAGAAGCTTCTAGTAGGAGAAAAAGTCTGTAAAAATGGCAATTTTGGTCACATCGAGGCTTTAAAAAGTAGTTATTCAACATGAGGCACAATTCAAATGACATTTTTAATCAATTTTTCTAAAGTCCACAAATAAATTTTCTGATGAAAAACGATGACCCGTCACCTGTTGAACTTTCTCCAGATGGTCAGAAATGGTAATTTTTTAATGTTTAATTTTTTGACTGTAAATGACTATTGCATGTGAATTATCACTTTTGGAACTAAAATAAGTGTGTTTAGAGTCATTTTAATGCCTGAAATTGTTCGAAATAGAAGCTTCTAGTAGGAGAAAAAGTCTGCAAAAATGGCAATTTTGGTCACATTGAGGCTTTAAAAAGTAGTTATTCAACATGAGGCACAATCCAAATGATATTTTGAATCAATTTTTGTAAAGTCCAAAAAATCCATTTTCTGATGAAAAACGATGACCCGTGACCTGTCGAAATTTCTTCAGATGGTCAGAAATGGTAATTTGTTAATGTTTAATTTTTTGACTGTAAATGACTATTGCATGTGAATTATCACTTTTGGAACTAAAATAAGTGTGTTTAGAGTCATTTTAATGCCTGAAATTGGTCGAAATAGAAGCTTCTAGTAGGAGAAAAAGTCTGTAAAAATGGCAATTTTGGTCACAATGAGGCTTTAAAAAGTAGTTATTCAACATGAGGCACAATCCAAATGACATTTTGAATCAATTTTTATAAAGTCCAATAAATCCATTTTCTGATGAAAAACGATGACCCGCGACCTGTCGAAATTTCTCCAGATGGTCAGAAATGGTAATTTTTTAATGGTTCATTTTTTGACTGTAAATGACTATTGCATGTGAATTATCACTTTTGGAACTAAAATAAGTGTGTTTAGAGTCATTTTAATGCCTGAAATTGTTTGAAATAGAAGCTTCTAGAAGGAGAAAAAGTCTGTAAAAATGGCAATTTTGGTCACATTGGGGCTTTAAAAAGTAGTTATTCAACATGAGGCACAATCCAAATGACATTTTGAATCAATTTTTCTAAAGTCCAAAAACTCCATTTTCTGATGATAAACGATGACCCACGACCTGTCGAAATTTCTCCAGATGGTCAGAAATGGTAATTTTTTAATGGTTCATTTTTTGACTGTAAATGACTATTGCATGTGAATTATCACTTTTGGAACTAAAATAAGTGTGTTTAGAGTCGTTTTAATGCCTGAAATTAGTCATAATAGAAGCTTCTGAGAAGGAGAAAAAGTCTGTAAAAATGGCAATTTTGGTCACATTGAGGCTTTAAAAAGTAGTTATTCAACATGAGGCACAATCCAAAGGATATTTTGAATCAATTTTTCTAAAGTCGAAAAAACTTAATTTTCTGATGAAAAACGATGACCCGTGACCTGTTGAACTTTCTCCAGATGGTCAGAAATGGTAATTTTTTAATGTTTAATTTTTTTACTGTAAATGACTATTGCATGTGAATTATCACTTTTGGAACTAAAATAAGTGTGTTTAGAGTCATTTTAATGCCTGTAATTGGTCGAAATAGAAGCTTCTAGTAGGAGAAAAAGTCTGTAAAAATGGCAATTTTGGTCACATTGAGGCTTTAAAAAGTAGTTATTCAACATGAGGCACAATCCAAATGATATTTTGAATCAATTTTTCTAAAGTCCAAAAAATCCATTTTCTGATGAAAAACGATGACCAGTGACCTGTCGAAATTTCTCCAGATGGTCAGAAATGGTAATTTTTTAATGTTTATTTTTTTTACTGTAAATGACTATTGCATGTGAATTATCACTTTTGGAACTAAAATAAGTGTGTTTAGAGTCATTTTAATGCCTGAAATTGTTTGAAATAGAAGCTTCTAGTAGGAGAAAAAGTCTGTAAAAATGGCAATTTTGGTCACATCGAGGCTTTAAAAAGTAGTTATTCAACATGAGGCACAATCCAAATGACATTTTGAATCAATTTTTCTAAAGTCGAAAAAATTAATTTTCTGATGAAAAACGATGACCCGTGACCTGTTGAACTTTCTCCAGATGGTCAGAAATGGTAATTTTTTCATGTTTAATTTTTTGACTGTAAATGACTATTGCACGTGAATTATCACTTTTGGAACTAAAATAAGTGTGTTTAGAGTCATTTTAATGCCTGAAATTGTTCGAAATAGAAGCTTCTAGTAGGAGAAAAAGTCTGCAAAAATGGCAATTTTGGTCACATTGAGGCTTTAAAAAGTAGTTATTCAACATGAGGCACAATCCAAATGATATTTTGAATCAATTTTTGTAAAGTCCAAAAAATCCATTTTCTGATGAAAAACGATGACCCGTGACCTGTCGAAATTTCTCCAGATGGTCAGAAATGGTAATTTTTTAATGTTTAATTTTTTGACTGTAAATGACTATTGCATGTGAATTATCACTTTTGGAACTAAAATAAGTGTGTTTAGAGTCATTTTAATGCCTGAAATTGGTCGAAATAGAAGCTTCTAGTAGGAGAAAAAGTCTGTAAAAATGGCAATTTCGGTCACATTGAGGCTTTAAAAAGTAGTTATTCAACATGAGGCACAATCCAAATGACATTTTGAATCAATTTTTATAAAGTCCAATAAATTCATTTTCTGATGAAAAACGATGACCCGCGACCTGTCGAAATTTCTCCAGATGGTCAGAAATGGTAATTTTTTAATGGTTCATTTTTTGACTGTAAATGACTATTGCATGTGAATTATCACTTTTGGAACTAAAATAAGTGTGTTTAGAGTCATTTTAATGCCTGAAATTGTTTGAAATAGAAGCTTCTAGTAGGAGAAAAAGTCTGTAAAAACTGGCAATTTCGGTCACATTGAGGCTTTAAAAAGTAGTTATTCAACATGAGGCACAATCCAAATGACATTTTGAATCAATTTTTATAAAGTCCAAAAAATCCATTTTCTGATGAAAAACGATGACCCGCGACCTGTCGAAATTTCTCCAGATGGTCAGAAATGGTAATTTTTTAATGGTTCTATTTTTGACTGTAAATGACTATTGCATGTGAATTATCACTTTTGGAACTAAAATAAGTGTGTTTAGAGTCATTTTAATGCCTGAAATTGTTTGAAATAGAAGCTTCTAGTAGGAGAAAAAGTCTGTAAAAATGGCAATTTTGGTCACATTGAGGCTTTAAAAAGTAGTTATTCAACATGAGGCACAATCCAAATGATATTTTGAATCAATTTTTCTAAAGTCCAAAAAATCCATTTTCTGATATAAAACGATGACCAGTGACCTGTCGAAATTTCTCCAGATGGTCAGAAATGGTAATTTTTTAATGTTTAAATTTTTGACTGTAAATGACTATCGCATGTGAATTATCACTTGTGGAACTAAAATAAGTGTGTTTAGAGTCGTTTTAATTCCTGAAATTAGTCATATTAGAAGCTTCTGAGAAGGAGAAAAAGTCTGTAAAAATGGCAATTTTGGTCACATTGAGGCTTTAAAAAGTAGTTATTCAACATGAGGCACAATCCAAATGACATTTTGAATCAATTTTTATAAAGTCCAAAAAATCAATTTTCTGATGAAAAACGATGACCCGCGACCTGTCGAAATTTCTCCAGATGGTCAGAAATGGTAATTTTTTAACGTTTAATTTTTTGACTGTAAATGACTATTGCATGTGAATTATCACTTGTGGAACTAAAATAAGTGTGTTTAGAGTCATTTTAATGCCTGAAGTTGGTCGAAATAGAAGCTTCTAGTAGGAGAAAAAGTCTGTAAAAATGGCAATTTTGGTCACATCGAGGCTTTAAAAAGTAGTTATTCAACATGAGGCACAATTCAAATGACATTTTTAATCAATTTTTCTAAAGTCCACAAATAAATTTTCTGATGAAAAACGATGACCCGTCACCTGTTGAACTTTCTCCAGATGGTCAGAAATGGTAATTTTTTAATGTTTAATTTTTTGACTGTAAATGACTATTGCATGTGAATTATCACTTTTGGAACTAAAATAAGTGTGTTTAGAGTCATTTTAATGCCTGAAATTGTTCGAAATAGAAGCTTCTAGTAGGAGAAAAAGTCTGCAAAAATGGCAATTTTGGTCACATTGAGGCTTTAAAAAGTAGTTATTCAACATGAGGCACAATCCAAATGATATTTTGAATCAATTTTTGTAAAGTCCAAAAAATCCATTTTCTGATGAAAAACGATGACCCGTGACCTGTCGAAATTTCTTCAGATGGTCAGAAATGGTAATTTGTTGTTTAATTTTTTGACTGTAAATGACTATTGCATGTGAATTATCACTTTTGGAACTAAAATAAGTGTGTTTAGAGTCATTTTAATGCCTGAAATTGGTCGAAATAGAAGCTTCTAGTAGGAGAAAAAGTCTGTAAAAATGGCAATTTTGGTCACAATGAGGCTTTAAAAAGTAGTTATTCAACATGAGGCACAATCCAAATGACATTTTGAATCAATTTTTATAAAGTCCAATAAATCCATTTTCTGATGAAAAACGATGACCCGCGACCTGTCGAAATTTCTCCAGATGGTCAGAAATGGTAATTTTTTAATGGTTCATTTTTTGACTGTAAATGACTATTGCATGTGAATTATCACTTTTGGAACTAAAATAAGTGTGTTTAGAGTCATTTTAATGCCTGAAATTGTTTGAAATAGAAGCTTCTAGAAGGAGAAAAAGTCTGTAAAAATGGCAATTTTGGTCACATTGGGGCTTTAAAAAGTAGTTATTCAACATGAGGCACAATCCAAATGACATTTTGAATCAATTTTTCTAAAGTCCAAAAACTCCATTTTCTGATGATAAACGATGACCCACGACCTGTCGAAATTTCTCCAGATGGTCAGAAATGGTAATTTTTTAATGGTTCATTTTTTGACTGTAAATGACTATTGCATGTGAATTATCACTTTTGGAACTAAAATAAGTGTGTTTAGAGTCGTTTTAATGCCTGAAATTAGTCATAATAAAAGCTTCTGAGAAGGAGAAAAAGTCTGTAAAAATGGCAATTTTGGTCACATTGAGGCTTTAAAAAGTAGTTATTCAACATGAGGCACAATCCAAAGGATATTTTGAATCAATTTTTCTAAAGTCGAAAAAACTTAATTTTCTGATGAAAAACGATGACCCGTGACCTGTTGAACTTTCTCCAGATGGTCAGAAATGGTAATTTTTTAATGTTTAATTTTTTTTCTGTAAATGACTATTGCATGTGAATTATCACTTTTGGAACTAAAATAAGTGTGTTTAGAGTCATTTTAATGCCTGTAATTGGTCGAAATAGAAGCTTCTAGTAGGAGAAAAAGTCTGTAAAAATGGCAATTTTGGTCACATTGAGGCTTTAAAAAGTAGTTATTCAACATGAGGCACAATCCAAATGATATTTTGAATCAATTTTTCTAAAGTCCAAAAAATCCATTTTCTGATGAAAAACGATGACCAGTGACCTGTCGAAATTTCTCCAGATGGTCAGAAATGGTAATTTTTTAATGTTTATTTTTTTTACTGTAAATGACTATTGCATGTGAATTATCACTTTTGGAACTAAAATAAGTGTGTTTAGAGTCATTTTAATGCCTGAAATTGGTCGAAATAGAAGCTTCTAGTAGGAGAAAAAGTCTGTAAAAATGGCAATTTTGGTCACATTGAGGCTTTAAAAAGTAGTTATTCAACATGAGTCACAATCCAAATGACATTTTGAATCAATTTTTCTAAAGTCCAAAAAATCCATTTTCTGATGAAAAACGATGACCCGCGACCTGTCGAAATTTCTCCAGATGGTCAGAATTGGTAATTTTTTAATGTTTAATTTTTTGACTGTAAATGACTATTGCATGTGAATTATCACTTGTGGAACTAAAATAAGTGTGTTTAGAGTCATTTTAATGCCTGAAGTTGGTCGAAATAGAAGCTTCTAGTAGGAGAAAAAGTCTGTAAAAATGGCAATTTTGGTCACATTGAGGCTTTAAAAAGTAGTTATTCAACATGAGGCACAATCCAAATGACATTTTGAATCAATTTTTCTAAAGTCCAAAAATCAATTTTCTGATGAAAAAAGATGACCCGTGACCTGTTGAACTTTCTCCAGATGGTCAGAAATGGTAATTTTTTAATGTTTAATTTTTTGACTGTAAATGACTACTGCATATGAATTATCACTTTTGGAACTAAAAGAAGTGTGTTTAGAGTCATTTTAATGCCTGAAATTGGTCGAAATAGAAGCTCCTAGTAGGAGAAAAAGTGTGTAAAAATGGCAATTTTAGTCATATTGATTCTTTAACAAAGAAGTTATTCAACATGAGGCACAATCCAAATGACATTTTGAATCAATTTTTCTAAAGTCCAAAAAATCCATTTTCTGATGAAAAACGATGACTCGCGACCTGTCGAAAATTCTCCAGATGGTCAGAAATGGTAATTTTTTAATGTTTTATTTTTTGACTGTAAATGACTATTGCATGTGAATTATCACTTTTGGAACTAAAATAAGTGTGTTTAGAGTCATTTTAATGCCTGAAAATGGTCGAAATAGAAGCTCCTAGTAGGAGAAAAAGTGTGTAAAAATGGCAATTTTGGTCATATTGATTCTTTAAAAAGTAGTTATTCAACATGAGGCACAATCCAAATGACATTTTGAATCAATTTTTCTAAAGTCGAAAAAATTAATTTTCTGATGAAAAACGATGACCCGTGACCTGTTGAACTTTCTCCAGATGGTCAGAAATGGTAATTTTTTAATGTTTAATTTTTTTACTGTAAATGTCGATTGCATGTGGATTATCACTTTTCGAACTAAAATAAGTGTGTTTAGAGTCATTTTAATGCCTGAAATTGGTCGAAATAGAAGCTTCTAGTAGGAGAAAAAGTCTGTAAAAATGGCAATTTTGGTCACATCGAGGCTTTAAAAAGTAGTTATTCAACATGAGGCACAATTCAAATGACATTTTTAATCAATTTTTCTAAAGTCCACAAATAAATTTTCTGATGAAAAACGATGACCCGTCACCTGTTGAACTTTCTCCAGATGGTCAGAAATGGTAATTTTTTAATGTTTAATTTTTTGACTGTAAATGACTATTGCACGTGAATTATCACTTTTGGAACTAAAATAAGTGTGTTTAGAGTCATTTTAATGCCTGAAATTGTTCGAAATAGAAGCTTCTAGTAGGAGAAAAAGTCTGCAAAAATGGCAATTTTGGTCACATTGAGGCTTTAAAAAGTAGTTATTCAACATGAGGCACAATCCAAATGATATTTTGAATCAATTTTTGTAAAGTCCAAAAAATCCATTTTCTGATGAAAAACGATGACCCGTGACCTGTCGAAATTTCTCCAGATGGTCAGAAATGGTAATTTTTTAATGTTTAATTTTTTGACTGTAAATGACTATTGCATGTGAATTATCACTTTTGGAACTAAAATAAGTGTGTTTAGAGTCATTTTAATGCCTGAAATTGGTCGAAATAGAAGCTTCTAGTAGGAGAAAAAGTCTGTAAAAATGGCAATTTCGGTCACATTGAGGCTTTAAAAAGTAGTTATTCAACATGAGGCACAATCCAAATGACATTTTGAATCAATTTTTATAAAGTCCAATAAATCCATTTTCTGATGAAAAACGATGACCCGCGACCTGTCGAAATTTCTCCAGATGGTCAGAAATGGTAATTTTTTAATGGTTCATTTTTTGACTGTAAATGACTATTGCATGTGAATTATCACTTTTGGAACTAAAATAAGTGTGTTTAGAGTCATTTTAATGCCTGAAATTGTTTGAAATAGAAGCTTCTAGTAGGAGAAAAAGTCTGTAAAAATGGCAATTTCGGTCACATTGAGGCTTTAAAAAGTAGTTATTCAACATGAGGCACAATCCAAATGACATTTTGAATCAATTTTTCTAAAGTCCAAAAAATCCATTTTCTGATGAAAAACGATGACCCGCGACCTGTCGAAATTTCTCCAGATGGTCAGAAATGGTAATTTTTTAATGTTTTATTTTTGGACTGTAAATGACTATTGCATGCGAATTATCACTTTTGGAACTAAAATAAGTGTGTTTAGAGTCATTTTAATGCCTGAAAATGGTCGAAATAGAAGCTTCTAGTAGGAAAAAAAGTCTGTAAAAATGGCAATTTTGGTCACATTGAGGCTTTAAAAAGTAGTTATTCAACATGAGGCACAATCCAAATGACATTTTGAATCAATTTTTATAAAGTCCAAAAAATCCATTTTCTGATGAAAAACGATGACCCGCGACCTGTCGAAATTTCTCCAGATGGTCAGAAATGGTAATTTTTTAATGGTTCTATTTTTGACTGTAAATGACTATTGCATGTGAATTATCACTTTTGGAACTAAAATAAGTGTGTTTAGAGTCATTTTAATGCCTGAAATTGTTTGAAATAGAAGCTTCTAGTAGGAGAAAAAGTCTGTAAAAATGGCAATTTTGGTCACATTGAGGCTTTAAAAAGTAGTTATTCAACATGAGGCACAATCCAAATGATATTTTGAATCAATTTTTCTAAAGTCCAAAAAATCCATTTTCTGATATAAAACGATGACCAGTGACCTGTCGAAATTTCTCCAGATGGTCAGAAATGGTAATTTTTTAATGTTTAAATTTTTGACTGTAAATGACTATCGCATGTGAATTATCACTTGTGGAACTAAAATAAGTGTGTTTAGAGTCGTTTTAATTCCTGAAATTAGTCATATTAGAAGCTTCTGAGAAGGAGAAAAAGTCTGTAAAAATGGCAATTTTGGTCACATTGAGGCTTTAAAAAGTAGTTATTCAACATGAGGCACAATCCAAATGACATTTTGAATCAATTTTTATAAAGTCCAAAAAATCAATTTTCTGATGAAAAACGATGACCCGCGACCTGTCGAAATTTCTCCAGATGGTCAGAAATGGTAATTTTTTAATGGTTCATTGTTTGACTGTAAATGACTATTGCATGTGAATTATCACTTTTGGAACTAAAATAAGTGTGTTTAGAGTCATTTTAATGCCTGAAATTGTTTGAAATAGAAGCTTCTAGTAGGAGAAAAAGTCTGTAAAAATGGCAATTTTGGTCACATTGAGGCTTTAAAAAGTAGTTATTCAACATGAGGCACAATCCAAATGATATTTTGAATCAATTTTTCTAAAGTCCAAAAAATCCATTTTCTGATGAAAAACGATGACCAGTGACCTGTCGAAATTTCTCCAGATGGTCAGAAATGGTAATTTTTTAATGTTTAAATTTTTGACTGTAAATGACTATCGCATGTGAATTATCACTTGTGGAACTAAAATAAGTGTGTTTAGAGTCGTTTTAATGCCTGAAATTAGTCATATTAGAAGCTTCTGAGAAGGAGAAAAAGTCTGTAAAAATGGCAATTTTGGTCACATTGAGGCTTTAAAAAGTAGTTATTCAACATGAGGCACAATCCAAATGATATTTTGAATCAATTTTTCTAAAGTCGAAAAAATTAATTTTTTGATGAAAAACGATGACCCGTGACCTGTTGAACTTTCTCCAGATGGTCAGAAATGGTAATTTTTTAATGTTTAATTTTTTGACTGTAAATGACTACTGCATATGAATTATCACTTTTGGAACTAAAAGAAGTGTGTTTAGAGTCATTTTAATGCCTGAAATTGGTCGAAATAGAAGCTCCTCGTAGGAGAAAAAGTGTGTAAAAATGGCAATTTTGGTCATATTGATTCTTTAACAAAGAAGTTATTCAACATGAGGCACAATCCAAATGACATTTTGAATCAATTTTTCTAAAGTCCAAAAAATCCATTTTCTGATGAAAAACGATGACCCGCGACCTGTCGAAAATTCTCCAGATGGTCAGAAATGGTAATTTTTTAATGTTTTATTTTTTGACGTAAATGACTATTGCATGTGAATTATCACTTTTGGAACTAAAATAAGTGTGTTTAGAGTCATTTTAATGCCTGAAAATGGTCGAAATAAAAGCTTCTAGTAGGAGAAAAAGTCTGTAAAAATGGCAATTTTGGTCACATCGAGGCTTTAAAAAGTAGTTATACAACATGAGGCACAATCCAAATGACATTTTGAATCAATTTTTCTAAAGTCCAAAAATCAATTTTCTGATGAAAAAAGATGACCCGTGACCTGTTGAACTTTCTCCAGATGGTCAGAAATGGTAATTTTTTAATGTTTAATTTTTTGACTGTAAATGACTACTGCATATGAATTATCACTTTTGGAACTAAAAGAAGTGTGTTTAGAGTCATTTTAATGCCTGAAATTGGTCGAAATAGAAGCTCCTAGTAGGAGAAAAAGTGTGTAAAAATGGCAATTTTGGTCATATTGATTCTTTAAAAAGTAGTTATTCAACATGAGGCACAATCCAAATGACATTTTGAATCAATTTTTCTAAAGTCCAAAAAATCCATTTTCTGATGAAAAACGATGACCCGCGACCTGTCGAAATTTCTCCAGATGGTCAGAAATGGTAATTTTTTAATGTTTTATTTTTTGACTGTAAATGACTATTGCATGTGAATTATCACTTTTGGAACTAAAATAAGTGTGTTTAGAGTCATTTTAATGCCTGAAAATGGTCGAAATAGAAGCTCCTAGTAGGAGAAAAAGTGTGTAAAAATGGCAATTTTGGTCATATTGATTCTTTAAAAAGTAGTTATTCAACATGAGGCACAATCCAAATGACATTTTGAATCAATTTTTCTAAAGTCGAAAAAATTAATTTTCTGATGAAAAACGATGACCCGTGACCTGTTGAACTTTCTCCAGATGGTCAGAAATGGTAATTTTTTAATGTTTAATTTTTTTACTGTAAATGACGATTGCATGTGGATTATCACTTTTCGAACTAAAATAAGTGTGTTTAGAGTCATTTTAATGCCTGAAATTGGTCGAAATAGAAGCTTCTAGTAGGAGAAAAAGTCTGTAAAAATGGCAATTTTGGTCACATTGAGGCTTTAAAAAGTAGTTATTCAACATGAGGCACAATCCAAATGACATTTTGAATCAATTTTTCTAAAGTCCAAAAAATCCATTTTCTGATGAAAAACGATGACCCGCGACCTGTCGAAATTTCTCCAGATGGTCAGAAATGGTAATTTTTTAATGTTTAATTTTTTGACTGTAAATGACTATTGCATGTGAATTATCACTTGTGGAACTAAAATAAGTGTGTTTAGAGTCATTTTAATGCCTGAAGTTGGTCGAAATAGAAGCTTCTAGTAGGAGAAAAAGTCTGTAAAAATGGCAATTTTGGTCACATCGAGGCTTTAAAAAGTAGTTATTCAACATGAGGCACAATTCAAATGACATTTTTAATCAATTTTTCTAAAGTCCACAAATAAATTTTCTGATGAAAAACGATGACCCGTCACCTGTTGAACTTTCTCCAGATGGTCAGAAATGGTAATTTTTTAATGTTTAATTTTTTGACTGTAAATGACTATTGCATGTGAATTATCACTTTTGGAACTAAAATAAGTGTGTTTAGAGTCATTTTAATGCCTGAAATTGTTTGAAATAGAAGCTTCTAGAAGGAGAAAAAGTCTGTAAAAATGGCAATTTTGGTCACATTGGGGCTTTAAAAAGTAGTTATTCAACACGAGGCACAATCCAAATGACATTTTGAATCAATTTTTCTAAAGTTCAAAAACTCAATTTTCTGATGATAAACGATGACCCGCGACCTGTCGAAATTTCTTCAGATGGTCAGAAATGGTAATTTTTTAATGGTTCATTTTTTGACTGTAAATGACTATTGCATGTGAATTATCACTTTTGGAACTAAAATAAGTGTGTTTAGAGTCGTTTTAATGCCTGAAATTAGTCATAATAGAAGCTTCTGAGAAGGAGAAAAAGTCTGTAAAAATGGCAATTTTGGTCACATTGAGGCTTTAAAAAGTAGTTATTCAACATGAGGCACAATCCAAAGGATATTTTGAATCAATTTTTCTAAAGTCGAAAAAATTAATTTTCTGATGAAAAACGATGACCCGTGACCTGTTGAACTTTCTCCAGATGGTCAGAAATGGTAATTTTTTAATGTTTAATTTTTTTACTGTAAATGACTATTGCATGTGAATTATCACTTTTGGAACTAAAATAAGTGTGTTTAGAGTCATTTTAATGCCTGTAATTGGTCGAAATAGAAGCTTCTAGTAGGAGAAAAAGTCTGTAAAAATGGCAATTTTGGTCACATTGAGGCTTTAAAAAGTAGTTATTCAACATGAGGCACAATCCAAATGATATTTTGAATCAATTTTTCTAAAGTCGAAAAAATCCATTTTCTGATGAAAAACGATGACCAGCGACCTGTCGAAAATTCTCCAGATGGTCAGAAATGGTAATTTTTTAATGTTTTATTTTTTGACTGTAAATGACTATTGCATGTGAATTATCACTTTTGGAACTAAAATAAGTGTGTTTAGAGTCATTTTAATGCCTGAAAATGGTCGAAATAGAAGCTCCTAGTAGGAGAAAAAGTGTGTAAAAATGGCAATTTTGGTCATATTGATTCTGTAAAAAGTAGTTATTCAACATGAGGCACAATCCAAATGACATTTTGAATCAATTTTTCTAAAGTCGAAAAAATTAATTTTCTGATGAAAAACGATGACCCGTGACCTGTTGAACTTTCTCCAGATGGTCAGAAATGGTAATTTTTTAATGTTTAATTTTTTTACTGTAAATGACGATTGCATGTGGATTATCACTTGTGGAACTAAAATAAGTGTGTTTAGAGTCATTTTAATGCCTGAAGTTGGTCGAAATAGAAGCTTCTAGTAGGAGAAAAAGTCTGTAAAAATGGCAATTTTGGTCACATCGAGGCTTTAAAAAGTAGTTATTCAACATGAGGCACAATTCAAATGACATTTTTAATCAATTTTTCCAAAGTCCACAAATAAATTTTCTGATGAAAAACGATGACCCGTCACCTGTTGAACTTTCTCCAGATGGTCAGAAATGGTAATTTTTTAATGTTTAATTTTTTGACTGTAAATGACTATTGCATGTGAATTATCACTTTTGGAACTAAAATAAGTGTGTTTAGAGTCATTTTAATGCCTGAAATTGTTCGAAATAGAAGCTTCTAGTAGGAGAAAAAGTCTGCAAAAATGGCAATTTTGGTCACATTGAGGCTTTAAAAAGTAGTTATTCAACATGAGGCACAATCCAAATGATATTTTGAATCAATTTTTGTAAAGTCCAAAAAATCCATTTTCTGATGAAAAACGATGACCCGTGACCTGTCGAAATTTCTTCAGATGGTCAGAAATGGTAATTTTTTAATGTTTAATTTTTTGACTGTAAATGACTATTGCATGTGAATTATCACTTTTGGAACTAAAATAAGTGTGTTTAGAGTCATTTTAATGCCTGAAATTGGTCGAAATAGAAGCTTCTAGAAGGAGAAAAAGTCTGTAAAAATGGCAATTTTGGTCACATTGGGGCTTTAAAAAGTAGTTATTCAACATGAGGCACAATCCAAATGACATTTTGAATCAATTTTTCTAAAGTCCAAAAACTCCATTTTCTGATGATAAACGATGACCCACGACCTGTCGAAATTTCTCCAGATGGTCAGAAATGGTAATTTTTTAATGGTTCATTTTTTGACTGTAAATGACTATTGCATGTGAATTATCACTTTTGGAACTAAAATAAGTGTGTTTAGAGTCGTTTTAATGCCTGAAATTAGTCATAATAGAAGCTTCTGAGAAGGAGAAAAAGTCTGTAAAAATGGCAATTTTGGTCACATTGAGGCTTTAAAAAGTAGTTATTCAACATGAGGCACAATCCAAAGGATATTTTGAATCAATTTTTCTAAAGTAGAAAAAACTTAATTTTCTGATGAAAAACGATGACCCGTGACCTGTTGAACTTTCTCCAGATGGTCAGAAATGGTAATTTTTTAATGTTTATTTTTTTTACTGTAAATGACTATTGCATGTGAATTATCACTTTTGGAACTAAAATAAGTGTGTTTAGAGTCATTTTAATGCCTGTAATTGGTCGAAATAGAAGCTTCTAGTAGGAGAAAAAGTCTGTAAAAATGGCAATTTTGGTCACATTGAGGCTTTAAAAAGTAGTTATTCAACATGAGGCACAATCCAAATGATATTTTGAATCAATTTTTCTAAAGTCCAAAAAATCCATTTTCTGATGAAAAACGATGACCAGTGACCTGTCGAAATTTCTCCAGATGGTCAGAAATGGTAATTTTTTTAATGTTTAATTTTTTTACTGTAAATGACTATTGCATGTGAATTATCACTTTTGGAACTAAAATAAGTGTGTTTAGAGTCATTTAATGCCTGAAATTGGTCGAAATAGAAGCTTCTAGTAGGAGAAAAAGTCTGTAAAAATGGCAATTTTGGTCACATTGAGGCTTTAAAAAGTAGTTATTCAACATGAGGCACAATCCAAATGACATTTTGAATCAATTTTTCTAAAGTCCAAAAAATCCATTTTCTGATGAAAAACGATGACCCGCGACCTGTCGAAATTTCTCCAGATGGTCAGAATTGGTAATTTTTTAATGTTTAATTTTTTGACTGTAAATGACTATTGCATGTGAATCATCACTTGTGGAACTAAAATAAGTGTGTTTAGAGTCATTTTAATGCCTGAAGTTGGTGGAAATAGAAGCTTCTAGTAGGAGAAAAAGTCTGTAAAAATGGCAATTTTGGTCACATTGAGGCTTTAAAAAGTAGTTATTCAACATGAGGCACAATCCAAATGACATTTTGAATCAATTTTTCTAAAGTCCAAAAATCAATTTTCTGATGAAAAAAGATGACCCGTGACCTGTTGAACTTTCTCCAGATGGTCAGAAATGGTAATTTTTTAATGTTTAATTTTTTGACTGTAAATGACTACTGCATATGAATTATCACTTTTGGAACTAAAAGAAGTGTGTTTAGAGTCATTTTAATGCCTGAAATTGGTCGAAATAGAAGCTCCTAGTAGGAGAAAAAGTGTGTAAAAATGGCAATTTTGGTCATATTGATTCTTTAACAAAGAAGTTATTCACCATGAGGCACAATCCAAATGACATTTTGAATCAATTTTTCTAAAGTCCAAAAAATCCATTTTCTGATGAAAAACGATGACCCGCGACCTGTGGAAAATTCTCCAGATGGTCAGAAATGGTAATTTTTTAATGTTTTATTTTTTGACTGTAAATGACTATTGCATGTGAATTATCACTTTTGGAACTAAAATAAGTGTGTTTAGAGTCATTTTAATGCCTGAAAATGGTCGAAATAGAAGCTTCTAGTAGGAGAAAAAGTCTGTAAAAATGGCAATTTCGGTCACATTGAGGCTTTAAAAAGTAGTTATTCAACATGAGGCACAATCCAAATGACATTTTGAATCAATTTTTCTAAAGTCCAAAAAATCCATTTTCTGATGAAAAACGATGACCCGCGACCTGTCGAAATTTCTCCAGATGGTCAGAAATGGTAATTTTTTAATGTTTAATTTTTTGACTGTAAATGACTATTGCATGTGAATTATCACTTGTGGAACTAAAATAAGTGTGTTTAGAGTCATTTTAATGCCTGAAGTTGGTCGAAATAGAAGCTTCTAGTAGGAGAAAAAGTCTGTAAAAATGGCAATTTTGGTCACATCGAGGCTTTAAAATGTAGTTATTCAACATGAGGCACAATTCAAATGACATTTTTAATCAATTTTTCTAAAGTCCACAAATAAATTTTCTGATGAAAAACGATGACCCGTCACCTGTCGAAATTTCTCCAGATGGTCAGAAATGGTAATTTTTTAATGTTTAATTTTTTGACTGTAAATGACTATTGCATGTGAATTATCACTTTTGGAACTAAAATAAGTGTGTTTAGAGTCATTTTAATGCCTGAAATTGGTCGAAATAGAAGCTTCTAGTAGGAGAAAAAGTCTGTAAAAATGGCAATTTCGGTCACATTGAGGCTTTAAAAAGTAGTTATTCAACATGAGGCACAATCCAAATGACATTTTGAATCAATTTTTATAAAGTCCAATAAATCCATTTTCTGATGAAAAACGATGACCCGCGACCTGTCGAAATTTCTCCAGATGGTCAGAAATGGTAATTTTTTAATGGTTCATTTTTTTACTGTAAATGACTATTGCATGTGAATTATCACTTTTGGAACTAAAATAAGTGTGTTTAGAGTCATTTTAATGCCTGAAATTGTTTGAAATAGAAGCTTCTAGTAGGAGAAAAAGTCTGTAAAAATGGCAATTTCGGTCACATTGAGGCTTTAAAAAGTAGTTATTCAACATGAGGCACAATCCAAATGACATTTTGAATCAATTTTTCTAAAGTCCAAAAAATCCATTTTCTGATGAAAAACGATGACCCGCGACCTGTCGAAATTTCTCCAGATGGTCAGAAATGGTAATTTTTTAATGTTTTATTTTTTGACTGTAAATGACTATTGCATGCGAATTATCACTTTTGGAACTAAAATAAGTGTGTTTAGAGTCATTTTAATGCCTGAAAATGGTCGAAATAGAAGCTTCTAGTAGGAAAAAAAGTCTGTAAAAATGGCAATTTTGGTCACATTGAGGCTTTAAAAAGTAGTTATTCAACATGAGGCACAATCCAAATGACATTTTGAATCAATTTTTCTAAAGTCCAAAAAATCCATTTTCTGATGAAAAACGATGACCCGCGACCTGTCGAAATTTCTCCAGATGGTCAGAAATGGTAATTTTTTAATGTTTAATTTCTTGACTGTAAATGACTATTGCATGTGAATTATCACTTTTGGAACTAAAATAAGTGTGTTTAGACTCATTTTAATGCCTGAAATTGGTCGAAATAGAAGCTTCTAGTAGGAGAAAAAGTCTGTAAAAATGGCAATTTTGGTCACATTGAGGCTTTAAAAAGTAGTTATTCAACATGAGGCACAATCCAAATGACATTTTGAATCAATTTTTCTAAAGTCCAAAAATCAATTTTCTGATGAAAAAAGATGACCCGTGACCTGTTGAACTTTCTCCAGATGGTCAGAAATGGTAATTTTTTAATGTTTAATTTTTTGACTGTAAATGACTACTGCATATGAATTATCACTTTTGGAACTAAAAGAAGTGTGTTTAGAGTCATTTTAATGCCTGAAATTGGTCGAAATAGAAGCTCCTAGTAGGAGAAAAAGTGTGTAAAAATGGCAATTTTGGTCATATTGATTCTTTAACAAAGAAGTTATTCACCATGAGGCACAATCCAAATGACATTTTGAATCAATTTTTCTAAAGTCCAAAAAATCCATTTTCTGATGAAAAACGATGACCCGCGACCTGTCGAAAATTCTCCAGATGGTCAGAAATGGTAATTTTTTAATGTTTTATTTTTTGACTGTAAATGACTATTGCATGTGAATTATCACTTTTGGAACTAAAATAAGTGTGTTTAGAGTCATTTTAATGCCTGAAAATGGTCGAAATAGAAGCTTCTAGTAGGAGAAAAAGTCTGTAAAAATGGCAATTTCGGTCACATTGAGGCTTTAAAAAGTAGTTATTCAACATGAGGCACAATCCAAATGACATTTTGAATCAATTTTTATAAAGTCCAATAAATCCATTTTCTGATGAAAAACGATGACCCGCGACCTGTCGAAATTTCTCCAGATGGTCAGAAATGGTAATTTTTTAATGGTTCATTTTTTGACTGTAAATGACTATTGCATGTGAATTATCACTTTTGGAACTAAAATAAGTGTGTTTAGAGTCATTTTAATGCCTGAAATTGTTTGAAATAGAAGCTTCTAGTAGGAGAAAAAGTCTGTAAAAATGGCAATTTCGGTCACATTGAGGCTTTAAAAAGTAGTTATTCAACATGAGGCACAATCCAAATGACATTTTGAATCAATTTTTCTAAAGTCCAAAAAATCCATTTTCTGATGAAAAACGATGACCCGCGACCTGTCGAAATTTCTCCAGATGGTCAGAAATGGTAATTTTTTAATGTTTAATTTTTTGACTGTAAATGACTATTGCATGTGAATTATCACTTGTGGAACTAAAATAAGTGTGTTTAGAGTCATTTTAATGCCTGAAGTTGGTCGAAATAGAAGCTTCTAGTAGGAGAAAAAGTCTGTAAAAATGGCAATTTTGGTCACATCGAGGCTTTAAAATGTAGTTATTCAACATGAGGCACAATTCAAATGACATTTTTAATCAATTTTTCTAAAGTCCACAAATAAATTTTCTGATGAAAAACGATGACCCGTCACCTGTCGAAATTTCTCCAGATGGTCAGAAATGGTAATTTTTTAATGTTTAATTTTTTGACTGTAAATGACTATTGCATGTGAATTATCACTTTTGGAACTAAAATAAGTGTGTTTAGAGTCATTTTAATGCCTGAAATTGGTCGAAATAGAAGCTTCTAGTAGGAGAAAAAGTCTGTAAAAATGGCAATTTCGGTCACATTGAGGCTTTAAAAAGTAGTTATTCAACATGAGGCACAATCCAAATGACATTTTGAATCAATTTTTCTAAAGTCCAAAAAATCCATTTTCTGATGAAAAACGATGACCCGCGACCTGTCGAAATTTCTCCAGATGGTCAGAAATGGTAATTTTTTAATGTTTAATTTCTTGACTGTAAATGACTATTGCATGTGAATTATCACTTTTGGAACTAAAATAAGTGTGTTTAGACTCATTTTAATGCCTGAAATTGGTCGAAATAGAAGCTTCTAGTAGGAGAAAAAGTCTGTAAAAATGGCAATTTTGGTCACATTGAGGCTTTAAAAAGTAGTTATTCAACATGAGGCACAATCCAAATGACATTTTGAATCAATTTTTATAAAGTCCAAAAAATCCATTTTCTGATGAAAAACGATGACCCGCGACCTGTCGAAATTTCTCCAGATGGTCAGAAATGGTAATTTTTTAATGGTTCTATTTTTGACTGTAAATGACTATTGCATGTGAATTATCACTTTTGGAACTAAAATAAGTGTGTTTAGAGTCATTTTAATGCCTGAAATTGTTTGAAATAGAAGCTTCTAGTAGGAGAAAAAGTCTGTAAAAATGGCAATTTTGGTCACACTGAGGCTTTAAAAAGTAGTTATTCAACATGAGGCACAATCCAAATGATATTTTGAATCAATTTTTCTAAAGTCCAAAAAATCCATTTTCTGATATAAAACGATGACCAGTGACCTGTCGAAATTTCTCCAGATGGTCAGAAATGGTAATTTTTTAATGTTTAAATTTTTGACTGTAAATGACTATCGCATGTGAATTATCACTTGTGGAACTAAAATAAGTGTGTTTAGAGTCGTTTTAATTCCTGAAATTAGTCATATTAGAAGCTTCTGAGAAGGAGAAAAAGTCTGTAAAAATGGCAATTTTGGTCACATTGAGGCTTTAAAAAGTAGTTATTCAACATGAGGCACAATCCAAATGACATTTTGAATCAATTTTTATAAAGTCCAAAAAATCAATTTTCTGATGAAAAACGATGACCCGCGACGTGTCGAAATTTCTCCAGATGGTCAGAAATGGTAATTTTTTAATGGTTCATTGTTTGACTGTAAATGACTATTGCATGTGAATTATCACTTTTGGAACTAAAATAAGTGTGTTTAGAGTCATTTTAATGCCTGAAATTGTTTGAAATAGAAGCTTCTAGTAGGAGAAAAAGTCTGTAAAAATGGCAATTTTGGTCACATTGAGGCTTTAAAAAGTAGTTATTCAACATGAGGCACAATCCAAATGATATTTTGAATCAATTTTTCTAAAGTCCAAAAAATCCATTTTCTGATGAAAAACGATGACCAGTGACCTGTCGAAATTTCTCCAGATGGTCAGAAATGGTAATTTTTTAATGTTTACATTTTTGACTGTAAATGACTATCGCATGTGAATTATCACTTGTGGAACTAAAATAAGTGTGTTTAGAGTCGTTTTAATTCCTGAAATTAGTCATATTAGAAGCTTCTGAGAAGGAGAAAAAGTCTGTAAAAATGGCAATTTTGGTCACATTGAGGCTTTAAAAAGTAGTTATTCAACATGAGGCACAATCCAAATGACATTTTGAATCAATTTTTATAAAGTCCAAAAAATCAATTTTCTGATGAAAAACGATGACCCGCGACCTGTCGAAATTTCTCCAGATGGTCAGAAATGGTAATTTTTTAATGGTTCATTGTTTGACTGTAAATGACTATTGCATGTGAATTATCACTTTTGGAACTAAAATAAGTGTGTTTAGAGTCATTTTAATGCCTGAAATTGTTTGAAATAGAAGCTTCTAGTAGGAGAAAAAGTCTGTAAAAATGGCAATTTTGGTCACATTGAGGCTTTAAAAAGTAGTTATTCAACATGAGGCACAATCCAAATGATATTTTGAATCAATTTTTCTAAAGTCCAAAAAATCCATTTTCTGATGAAAAACGATGACCAGTGACCTGTCGAAATTTCTCCAGATGGTCAGAAATGGTAATTTTTTAATGTTTAAATTTTTGACTGTAAATGACTATCGCATGTGAATTATCACTTGTGGAACTAAAATAAGTGTGTTTAGAGTCGTTTTAATGCCTGAAATTAGTCATATTAGAAGCTTCTGAGAAGGAGAAAAAGTCTGTAAAAATGGCAATTTTGGTCACATTGAGGCTTTAAAAAGTAGTTATTCAACATGAGGCACAATCCAACTGATATTTTGAATCAATTTTTCTAAAGTCCAAAAAATCCATTTTCTGATGAAAAACGATGACCAGTGACCTGTCGAAATTTCTCCAGATGGTCAGAAATGGTAATTTTTTAATGTTTAAATTTTTGACTGTAAATGACTATCGCATGTGAATTATCACTTGTGGAACTAAAATAAGTGTGTTTAGAGTCGTTTTAATGCCTGAAATTAGTCATATTAGAAGCTTCTGAGAAGGAGAAAAAGTCTGTAAAAATGGCAATTTTGGTCACATTGAGGCTTTAAAAAGTAGTTATTCAACATGAGGCACAATCCAAATGATATTTTGAATCAATTTTTCTAAAGTCGAAAAAATTAATTTTCTGATGAAAAACGATGACCCGTGACCTGTTGAACTTTCTCCAGATGGTCAGAAATGGTAATTTTTTAATGTTTAATTTTTTTACTGTAAATGACTATTGCATGTGAATTATCACTTTTGGAACTAAAATAAGTGTGTTTAGAGTCATTTTAATGCCTGTAATTGGTCAAAATAGAAGCTTCTAGTAGGAGAAAAAGTCTGTAAAAATGGCAATTTCGGTCACATTGAGGCTTTAAAAAGTAGTTATTCAACATGAGGCACAATCCAAATGACATTTTGAATCAATTTTTCTAAAGTCCAAAAAATCCATTTTCTGATGAAAAACGATGACCCGCGACCTGTCGAAATTTCTCCAGATGGTCAGAAATGGTAATTTTTTAATGTTTAATTTTTTGACTGTAAATGACTATTGCATGTGAATTATCACTTGTGGAACTAAAATAAGTGTGTTTAGAGTCATTTTAATGCCTGAAGTTGGTCGAAATAGAAGCTTCTAGTAGGAGAAAAAGTCTGTAAAAATGGCAATTTTGGTCACATCGAGGCTTTAAAATGTAGTTATTCAACATGAGGCACAATTCAAATGACATTTTTAATCAATTTTTCTAAAGTCCACAAATAAATTTTCTGATGAAAAACGATGACCCGTCACCTGTCGAAATTTCTCCAGATGGTCAGAAATGGTAATTTTTTAATGTTTAATTTTTTGACTGTAAATGACTATTGCATGTGAATTATCACTTTTGGAACTAAAATAAGTGTGTTTAGAGTCATTTTAATGCCTGAAATTGGTCGAAATAGAAGCTTCTAGTAGGAGAAAAAGTCTGTAAAAATGGCAATTTCGGTCACATTGAGGCTTTAAAAAGTAGTTATTCAACATGAGGCACAATCCAAATGACATTTTGAATCAATTTTTCTAAAGTCCAAAAAATCCATTTTCTGATGAAAAACGATGACCCGCGACCTGTCGAAATTTCTCCAGATGGTCAGAAATGGTAATTTTTTAATGTTTAATTTCTTGACTGTAAATGACTATTGCATGTGAATTATCACTTTTGGAACTAAAATAAGTGTGTTTAGACTCATTTTAATGCCTGAAATTGGTCGAAATAGAAGCTTCTAGTAGGAGAAAAAGTCTGTAAAAATGGCAATTTTGGTCACATTGAGGCTTTAAAAAGTAGTTATTCAACATGAGGCACAATCCAAATGACATTTTGAATCAATTTTTATAAAGTCCAAAAAATCCATTTTCTGATGAAAAACGATGACCCGCGACCTGTCGAAATTTCTCCAGATGGTCAGAAATGGTAATTTTTTAATGGTTCTATTTTTGACTGTAAATGACTATTGCATGTGAATTATCACTTTTGGAACTAAAATAAGTGTGTTTAGAGTCATTTTAATGCCTGAAATTGTTTGAAATAGAAGCTTCTAGTAGGAGAAAAAGTCTGTAAAAATGGCAATTTTGGTCACACTGAGGCTTTAAAAAGTAGTTATTCAACATGAGGCACAATCCAAATGATATTTTGAATCAATTTTTCTAAAGTCCAAAAAATCCATTTTCTGATATAAAACGATGACCAGTGACCTGTCGAAATTTCTCCAGATGGTCAGAAATGGTAATTTTTTAATGTTTAAATTTTTGACTGTAAATGACTATCGCATGTGAATTATCACTTGTGGAACTAAAATAAGTGTGTTTAGAGTCGTTTTAATTCCTGAAATTAGTCATATTAGAAGCTTCTGAGAAGGAGAAAAAGTCTGTAAAAATGGCAATTTTGGTCACATTGAGGCTTTAAAAAGTAGTTATTCAACATGAGGCACAATCCAAATGACATTTTGAATCAATTTTTATAAAGTCCAAAAAATCAATTTTCTGATGAAAAACGATGACCCGCGACGTGTCGAAATTTCTCCAGATGGTCAGAAATGGTAATTTTTTAATGGTTCATTGTTTGACTGTAAATGACTATTGCATGTGAATTATCACTTTTGGAACTAAAATAAGTGTGTTTAGAGTCATTTTAATGCCTGAAATTGTTTGAAATAGAAGCTTCTAGTAGGAGAAAAAGTCTGTAAAAATGGCAATTTTGGTCACATTGAGGCTTTAAAAAGTAGTTATTCAACATGAGGCACAATCCAAATGATATTTTGAATCAATTTTTCTAAAGTCCAAAAAATCCATTTTCTGATGAAAAACGATGACCAGTGACCTGTCGAAATTTCTCCAGATGGTCAGAAATGGTAATTTTTTAATGTTTACATTTTTGACTGTAAATGACTATCGCATGTGAATTATCACTTGTGGAACTAAAATAAGTGTGTTTAGAGTCGTTTTAATTCCTGAAATTAGTCATATTAGAAGCTTCTGAGAAGGAGAAAAAGTCTGTAAAAATGGCAATTTTGGTCACATTGAGGCTTTAAAAAGTAGTTATTCAACATGAGGCACAATCCAAATGACATTTTGAATCAATTTTTATAAAGTCCAAAAAATCAATTTTCTGATGAAAAACGATGACCCGCGACCTGTCGAAATTTCTCCAGATGGTCAGAAATGGTAATTTTTTAATGGTTCATTGTTTGACTGTAAATGACTATTGCATGTGAATTATCACTTTTGGAACTAAAATAAGTGTGTTTAGAGTCATTTTAATGCCTGAAATTGTTTGAAATAGAAGCTTCTAGTAGGAGAAAAAGTCTGTAAAAATGGCAATTTTGGTCACATTGAGGCTTTAAAAAGTAGTTATTCAACATGAGGCACAATCCAAATGATATTTTGAATCAATTTTTCTAAAGTCCAAAAAATCCATTTTCTGATGAAAAACGATGACCAGTGACCTGTCGAAATTTCTCCAGATGGTCAGAAATGGTAATTTTTTAATGTTTAAATTTTTGACTGTAAATGACTATCGCATGTGAATTATCACTTGTGGAACTAAAATAAGTGTGTTTAGAGTCGTTTTAATGCCTGAAATTAGTCATATTAGAAGCTTCTGAGAAGGAGAAAAAGTCTGTAAAAATGGCAATTTTGGTCACATTGAGGCTTTAAAAAGTAGTTATTCAACATGAGGCACAATCCAAATGATATTTTGAATCAATTTTTCTAAAGTCGAAAAAATTAATTTTCTGATGAAAAACGATGACCCGTGACCTGTTGAACTTTCTCCAGATGGTCAGAAATGGTAATTTTTTAATGTTTAATTTTTTTACTGTAAATGACTATTGCATGTGAATTATCACTTTTGGAACTAAAATAAGTGTGTTTAGAGTCATTTTAATGCCTGTAATTGGTCGAAATAGAAGCTTCTAGTAGGAGAAAAAGTCTGTAAAAATGGCAATTTTGGTCACAATGAGGCTTTAAAAAGTAGTTATTCGGGGCGTGGCTAGGCGCCCGAAGGAGATGGCGGCGTCCGGGTGACGGCTCCGTCCGAACCGGAGAGTACCGGCGGTTCGCGCACCCGTTTCCAGCAACGAAGGGAAGCCCCTTGCACCGGAAGATGCCAGGCTCATTTTCATCCCCCTTTCGCTCCTGAGGCACAGCTATTTTGGACTTAACAGCCCTTTTTACCTCCGGTCGCGGCTTATCATCGGCCGCGGCCGCCATTTTGTTTATCTTTGCCCGCGAATGCTTCAACAGCGCGTTCTAGCGCGCATGAAATTCCTGGATGCCTCGTTCGCACACATATGACCCCAGCAGTCTCTGAGGCACAAATGCGGCAGACCAATATTCTAAGGTGACTTTCTTTATTTTTCTTTTGAAAGGGTGACCTTTTTCATGGTTTTGACTGGAATTTTTTGGCTCTCCTCATCCACGGCGGCCATTTTATGACCTTAGCCTTAGATAGCTACGTCTACAGTTTTTTGTCTGGCACATCTATACATTAATGTGTCCTTTGGAGTTCTTTTTAGTTGAACATTGAGACCATCTTGCATGTTCTGACTGGAATTTTCACCTCTCCTCATGAAGGGCGGCCACCTTTAGGACTTCAGTTTCTAACTCCTACGAGTCCAATTTTTTGACCTGGTATGTTTCTGTATTAATCTGCTTTCTGCTCCCTTCTGAGTCAGGCAATAGGATATCTTAAGACCTCACGCTCCACAGGTGTGCTGATGGCGGATTGCTCCAGTAGAGTTCAAAAGCGTAATTTCATTAAAAATTCCAAGTTATTCACTGCACTAGCCCATTTGGAAGCTTCAACTGAGATGTCGTCGACTGCGGACACCCCCTCACAACCCTCAGCAAAAGCGAACTCTAAGAGGTTAAAAAAGGACCCTCCTTCGCCTCCTAAGCCTTCTTCGCCCATTTCTATGGAGCTACTTCTCGAAGAGATACGGGCCTTGCGCCCTTACATGGAAGAGACCAATGCTAAGCTGCAGATTCTCACTGACAACTGGGCTTCGATGGATGAAAGAGTTTCGTCGGTGGAGCGTGACGTGTCCTCTCTTCAGGACTCTGTCACCAAGGTCTCCCACGTGCACACGCAGATTTCCTCCCTTCAGAAGCAGGTGGAGGATCTTGAAAATCGCAACAGACGCAACAATCTCCGTATTTACGGCCTGGTGGAGGGTTGTGAGGGAAATGATCCCATTAGTTTCTTCAAATCCTTTCTCCCGAAGCTTCTTCATCTTCCTGAAGATACCTCACTAAACATCCAACGTGCCCACAGGCTTGGTCGAGCTCCCTCTTCTCCTTCCACGTCAACGAAGCCTAGAGGTGTAATAATGTACTTTCTAGAGTACACAGACTTGCTGAAAGTTCTCTTAGCCGCCAAAGCATCTCCTCGTCTCACATGGTCAGGCTCCACTTTGTTCTTTGCACAGGACTATGCCAGGGCCACTGCAAACCGTCGTAAAGCCTTCCTTGATATGAGACCAGACCTTCGCTCCATTGGTGCCAGATATGGGCTTTTTCATCCTTGTTTATTTAAGGTCACTCACAACAACAAGACAACGACATATGAGGATCCAGCGCGACTTCGAAGCTTCTTGAACTCCTGTGGTCAACATGACATGGAGATAGCTGGTTCCTCTTCCCACCCACCATGACTTGTTTTTGTAGTTGCAATTTGACCCTCTAATCTGTTTACTTTTTTTGCCTTCATTTCTGCAGGTTCCTCTGATTTTATGACTTCTAGTTAAGATTATATTTCTCATTTTATAGTTTGATAGTGTTGTTCTAGTTCCTCAGTTGGTCATATGTTTTCTTTTTTATCTTTGTTACGTTCGAGTTTCTAACCTTGTTATTTTTCTCCCTTCACAGATCATTGTTTTGCGTTCCGTTGTGTTATCTCTGGTTGGACGTTCCCCTCATCCCGACTGCCTTGCCTCTCCCAGTTGGCCCTACCTCCCTTCCCTCATCTCCACATGTATTTCCGTTTGTTCCCAGTTCCTGATTGTATTTCTCCCATGCTTCCCCTCGTAAGTACTCTTCATTCCTTATTTATCATGTTTTTTTACGTTCGATGTTTCCTTACCTCCCCTTTTCCCTTGTTGCCTTCAGATTTATTGGTGTCACTATCTTTTCCATGGTTCTTCTACACTTCTCTTTCGTCACTCTTTATTTTCCTCATTGTTTGTTGGCTCTCTTGCTTGTATTCATCTCTCTTTACCTATTTGATTCTCCCTCTCATCTCTCTCATCATTATCTTTAAGAATTATTGTGTCTTCCTATCATTCTTCTTACTTTTTTGGCTCTTTCCTACCTCTATGGCCTCACTGGTGCCTCTCTCTCTTTTTCTTCTACTCCTGTTCATTCGCGTTAATTCTCGCCTCACTCTCTTTTTCTCTTGTGCCCTTGCTCGTTGCGAGGTATTTCCTTACTGTCCTACCTTTCAACTGATCCACTTTCTGATTAATCCTTAATGTCAGTCCGAATTGTTTCCTGGAATGTTAAAGGTCTGCATTCTCCTATTAAGAGACAAAAAATCCTTTCTCATTTAGCCAAACTGAATGTAGACGTTGCCTTTTTACAAGAAACACATCTGTCTGATGATGAGGCTGCCAAACTTAAGAGAGGTTGGGTGGGTTCTGTGTTCTCATCTCCGGGTGACGGTAAGAGGAACGGAGTGGTTGTATTAGTTCGTAAATCTTTTGCTCACTTGCTCTTGAGTTCTGAATCAGACCCTGATGGCAGATGGTTATACGTTAAACTCTCCTCAAAGGGCGCCCCTCTTTCCCTCCTTAATATTTACGCCCCTACTGGTGGTGATCAGTTTTTTGGGCGTGCAATGGCCTCCCGTATCACCGAATATATCGACGATAATTTTATCTTAGCAGGTGATTGTAACCTTCCCTTCGACCCTTTTTTAGACAGGAACTCCAAGGTACCTTTTGTCCCTAATAAACCCCACAAGCTTTTCGCCCAAGCGATATCCCAACATAAACTCATTGATGCTTGGCGTCTCTGCAATCCCACCTCTAAAGAATTCACCTTCTACTCCCCAACTCACCACTCTCAGTCACGTATTGACTATATCTTCCTCTCCCACCATTTGTCCCAATCCCTAACCCACGCTGATATAGGCCCCATCTTATTTTCTGATCATGCCCCCGTTTTGGTAAACATTGACATTTTACCCAAGTCCACCGGACCAAAGAGATGGCGCTTCAATAACACTTTACTCCTTGACCCCAAATTCTCCGCCTCCTTTGTAGATTTCACCACAGAATTTTTCACCATTAATGATACACCCACTGTGCCTAACCACGTTGTTTGGGATGCCTATAAAGCAGCAGCTAGAGGTTTCATTATCAGTTTTGTGGCCACCAAACGCAAGAATGCTCGCAAACGCATCAATGATCTCCTCTGTACGATTAAAAAGCTAGAGCACTCTTTCTATACATCCCATTCGCAAGAAAGTCTGACCGCCCTCATTGCTGCTAAGATGCAATTTAATAAACAATCCACTGAGGATGCTTCATTGTACTTGTTGAAATCCAGTTCAAAATTTTATGGTGGTAAAAATAAGGCGGGGAAGGTTTTAGCCAACTATTTAAAAGTCAAACAGAACAAACTGAATATTGAATCTGTTTACGATGCTAATTCTGTTTTAAAGCATACAGATGTTGACATTTTAGAACAATTTTCCCAGTTTTATTCCAAACTCTATTCTTCTGAGACGCACCCCACTGCTCAATCTCTTGCTGCTTTTTTTGCCACCATCCAACCGCCTCCTAATTTCCCTGTTGATTTATCTGCCCTTGAATCACCAATTTCTGGTGATGAATTACTCACAGCGCTTCAGTCACTCAAGAAGGATAAGGCCCCTGGGCCAGACGGATTCACAGTAGAATTTTATTTACATTTCTCCAAATTGTTGCTGCCCAGACTCCACGCCCTTATTGATTCCTTCATATTAAACGGTTCTTCCTCAGGTACATTCTCAGACGCCCACATTTGCATTATACCCAAAGAAGGCAAAGACACCCAGCATTGTAAGAATTACAGACCAATTTCTTTAGTCAACATTGACTATAAATTGTATGCCAAATCTCTCGCCATTCGATTAGACCCTTACCTTCCCGAACTGCTAGGCCCTGAACAGTCTGGCTTCGTTAAGGGTCGCTTCATCACTGATAACACCAGACTGTTGTTTAATGTTCTTTCCAAATCTCCACAGTTCCAAGACTCATTAACAGCCATTGCCCTAGACGCAGAAAAAGCGTTTGATAGGGTGGAGTGGACTTTCCTTTTCTCCGCCCTCAAATGGTTTGGATTTGGTCCACGTTTTATTTCTTTTATCTCCTTCCTTTATTCCAGTCCTAGAGCGGCGGTTTGCGCCAATGGTCTAGTCTCCTCTTTTTTTAACCTTGGTAGGGGTGTTCGTCAGGGATGTCCTCTCTCCCCTTTTCTTTTTAATTTGGCCCTGGAACCTTTTCTTTCAAAACTTCGTCAAAATCCCAACTTACACGGTTTCCAAATCTCCCACACTAACATTAAACTTGCTGCCTACGCAGACGATATTCTATTATTCATGTCTAATCCCGCAACTTCCATTCCCGCATTCTTAGCTGAAGTCCACGAATACTCCCAGATTTCAGGTTATAAGCTAAACAATGACAAGTGTGAGATTCTACCCCTCACTAAGTTCACTTTTAAACCGGACTTTATGGCATCCAACTTTACTTGGAGCCCCTCACACATCAAATACCTAGGTCTACACATTACTCCCTCCCTCTCCGACACTGTCTCGCTGTGTCTCACCAAATGCACCCAGAAATTATCCGACCTCACTTCCAGATGGCACCCATTATACCTTTCCTGGTGGGGTCGTCTTGATACGATTAAAATGATGCTTTCCCCGTTAGTCCTCTACACCATCTCCAACATCCCAATTCCTATCCCTGCTAAGTTCTTTAAGAAAATTAACACCATTCTCTCCTCCTTTCTTTGGTCCGGCAAAAAAGCACGCATGTCCCTGCTTAGATTGCAACTCCCCAAATCCGAGGGTGGAGTTAATTTCCCGAATTTCCCCGCTTACCACAAAGCATTCCTTTTGCGGCAAGCTTCCCATTGGCTGCAAGACCCTGCTGAGCCGTCCCCCTTATGGGTTACCACTGAGCGGCTTTCATTAGCCCCTTTCACTTTTGCTGAATATCTCTCATTCTCTCGTAAACCTCACTTTTCCTCCATTCCTATCCACAAGTTCACAGCCAAGTTGCTTCTTTCCACTTCTCCAGACCCCCCTTCCTCCACAGCAGAGTTCCTCAATTCCACTATCTGGCACAATAATAGTATTACCATTAATCGCAAGCCCTTTTATTGGAAAACCTGGAGACAGAGGGGTCTACTCTGGGTTTCTCAACTCTTCTCTAATTCTGATTTCTTATCCTTCTCCGCTCTCAGCCAGCACTTCCATCTCCCTCGTTCTTTTGCCTGCAAGTATCTTGTGCTTAAAAATGCAGTTATGTCCACTTATGCTCTCCTTTCTAACCCCCTCACGCATGCCCATCCCCCAAATCATACCTCACAGCTTCACTCCTTCTTGCGCACTCACCCTACAGCCTCCTCAATATACCACTCATTTCACACGATTCTCACACCTAGGCCAAAGTCCAAAGTTGAGGATCAATGGGAGTCTGACCTTGCCATCTCTTGGCCCACCTCCCTTTGGGATAAACTATGGACCAAACTTCGCAAGACATCTAGAGCTGCTTCTCTTACACAAACCCTCTTTTTCATATACAACAGGCTTCTCTTTTCTCCCCAGGTGTTGAACAAGAGATTCTCTTCTACACCAGATCTTTGTTGGTCCTGTTCTGCTCCTAAGGCCACTCTCTTCCACATGCTTTTCTCTTGCACTTTCACGCAAAATTTCTGGACACTAGTTTGGACCCAAATCAATGCCATATTCCACACCACATTCCCCTTCTCTCTTGTCAATATTTTTTTAGGAAGCCTTTCACCTTGTTGGGATAATATTGACCTTAACACGCAAATTGTTGACTTGCTATTAGCTGTTGCTTTCCAGCAAATCACCGTCAACTGGAAAGACTTTACGAATATTTCTTTTAAAGCATGGTGGTACAATGTTTGCTATAATCACAGGCTAGATACTGCTTTTGTACACCCCCTTAGTCTAGCTGCTAAACGACATGATTTATGGCTTCCTGTAACCTTGTATCTAGATACCTGTGCTAAACGTTCCTCTCATGTCTCACCTATTCAGCAGGAGGTCCCTAAGCCCCCCTGATTGACATTGATTTTCATTTGTACTATTCTATTTATATAAGCTACTTTATTGCTCATTAGTACCAGTGCTGATTTTTGTTACTCAGCCTTAAAACTTCTGTTATCCTCTGATCAATTGTATATTTTCATTACCATGTTTTACTTTCTCCTCTAATTGAAGATATGTTTGTATTTTCTTTTTTCTCATGTATTGACACCTTTACTTATCCAATAAAAACCTTTTGAACTTAAAAAGTAGTTATTCAACATGAGGCACAATCCAAATGACATTTTGAATCAATTTTTCTAAAGTCCAAAAAATCAATTTTCTGATGAAAAACGTTGACCCGCGACCTGTCGACATTTCTCCAGATGGTCAGAAATAGTAATTTTTTAATGTTTAATTTTTTGACTGTAAATGACTATTGCATGTGAATTATCACTTTTGGAACTAAAATAAGTGTGTTTAGAGTCATTTTAATGCCTGAAATTGGTCGAAATAGAAGCTTCTAGTAGGAGAAAAAGTCTGTAAAAATGGCAATTTTGGTCACATTGAGGCTTTAAAAAGTAGTTATTCAACATGAGGCACAATCCAAATGACATTTTGAATCAATTTTTATAAAGTCGAAAAAAATCAATTTTCTGATGAAAAACGATGACCCGCGACCTGTCGAAATTTCTCCAGATGGTCAGAAATGGTAATTTTTTAATGGTTCTATTTTTGACTGTAAATGACTATTGCATGTGAATTATCACTTGTGGAACTAAAATAAGTGTGTTTAGACTCGTTTTAATTCCTGAAATTAGTCATATTAGAAGCTTCTGAGAAGGAGAAAAAGTCTGTAAAAATGGCAATTTTGGTCACATTGAGGCTTTAAAAAGTAGTTATTCAACATGAGGCACAATCCAAATGATATTTTGAATCAATTTTTCTAAAGTCCAAAAAATCCATTTTCTGATGAAAAACGATGACCAGTGACCTGTCGAAATTTCTCCAGATGGTCAGAAATGGTAATTTTTTTATGTTTAATTTTTTTACTGTAAATGACTATTGCATGTGAATTATCACTTTTGGAACTAAAATAAGTGTGTTTAGAGTCATTTTAATGCCTGAAATTGGTCGAAATAGAAGCTTCTAGTAGGAGAAAAAGTCTGTAAAAATGGCAATTTTGGTCACATTGAGGCTTTAAAAAGTAGTTATTCAACATGAGGCACAATCCAAATGACATTTTGAATCAATTTTTCTAAAGTCCAAAAATCAATTTTCTGATGAAAAAAGATGACCCGTGACCTGTTGAACTTTCTCCAGATGGTCAGAATTAGTAATTTTTTAATGTTTAAGTTTTTTGACTGTAAATGACTATTGCATGTGAATTATCACTTGTGGAAGTAAAATAAGAGTGTTTAGAGTCATTTTAATGCCTGAAGTTGGTCGAAATAGAAGCTTCTAGTAGGAGAAAAAGTCTGTAAAAATGGCAATTTTGGTCACATTGAGGCTTTAAAAAGTAGTTATTCAACATGAGGCACAATCCAAATGACATTTTGAATCAATTTTTCTAAAGTCCAAAAATCAATTTTCTGATGAAAAAAGATGACCCGTGACCTGTTGAACTTTCTCCAGATGGTCAGAAATGGTAATTTTTTAATGTTTAATTTTTTGTCTGTAAATGACTACTGCATATGAATTATCACTTTTGGAACTAAAAGAAGTGTGTTTAGAGTCATTTTAATGCCTGAAATTGGTCGAAATAGAAGCTCCTAGTAGGAAAAAAAGTGTGTAAAAATGGCAATTTTGGTCATATTGATTCTTTAAAAAGTAGTTATTCAACATGAGGCACAATCCAAATGACATTTTGAATCAATTTTTCTAAAGTCCAAAAAATCCATTTTCTGATGAAAAACGATGACCCGCGACCTGTCGAAAATTCTCCAGATGGTCAGAAATGGTAATTTTTTAATGTTTTATTTTTTGACTGTAAATGACTATTGCATGTGAATTATCACTTTTGGAACTAAAATAAGTGTGTTTAGAGTCATTTTAATGCCTGAAAATGGTCGAAATAAAAGCTTCTAGTAGGAGAAAAAGTCTGTAAAAATGGCAATTTTGGTCACATTGAGGCTTTAAAAAGTAGTTATTCAACATGAGGCACAATCCAAATGACATTTTGAATCAATTTTTCTAAAGTCCAAAAAATCCATTTTCTGATGAAAAACGATGACCCGTGACCTGTCGAAATTTCTCCAGATGGTCAGAAATGGTAATTTTTTAATGTTTTATTTTTTGACTGTAAATGACTATTGCATGTGAATTATCACTTTTGGAACTAAAATAAGTGTGTTTAGAGTCATTTTAATGCCTGAAATTGGTCGAAATAGAAGCTTCTAGTAGGAGAAAAAGTCTGTAAAAATGGCAATATTGGTCACATTGAGGCTTTAAAAAGTAGTTATTCAACATGAGGCACAATCCAAATGACATTTTGAATCAATTTTTCTAAAGTCCAAAAAATCCATTTTCTGATGAAAAACGATGACCCGCGACCTGTCGAAATTTCTCCAGATGGTCAGAAATGGTAATTTTTTAATGGTTCATTTTTTGACTGTAAATGACTATTGCATGTGAATGATCACTTTTGGAACTAAAATAAGTGTGTTTAGAGTCATTTTAATGCCTGAAATTGGTCGAAATAGAAGCTTCTAGTAGGAGAAAAAGTCTGTAAAAATGGCAATTTTGGTCACATTGAGGCTTTAAAAAGTAGTTATTCAACATGAGGCACAATCCAAATGACATTTTGAATCAATTTTTATAAAGTCCAAAAAATCCATTTTCTGATGAAAAACGATGACCCGCGACCTGTCGAAATTTCTCCAGATGGTCAGAAATGGTAATTTTTTAATGGTTCATTTTTTGACTGTAAATGACTATTGCATGTGAATGATCACTTTTGGAACTAAAATAAGTGTGTTTAGAGTCATTTTAATGCCTGAAATTGTTTGAAATAGAAGCTTCTAGTAGGAGAAAAAGTCTGTAAAAATGGCAATTTTGGTCACATTGAGGCTTTAAAAAGTAGTTATTCAACATGAGGCACAATCCAAATGATATTTTGAATCAATTTTTCTAAAGTCCAAAAAATCCATTTTCTGATATAAAACGATGACCAGTGACCTGTCGAAATTTCTCCAGATGGTCAGAAATGGTAATTTTTTAATGTTTAAATTTTTGACTGTAAATGACTATCGCATGTGAATTATCACTTGTGGAACTAAAATAAGTGTGTTTAGAGTCGTTTTAATTCCTGAAATTAGTCATATTAGAAGCTTCTGAGAAGGAGAAAAAGTCTGCAAAAATGGCAATTTTGGTCACATTGAGGCTTTAAAAAGTAGTTATTCAACATGAGGCACAATCCAAATGACATTTTGAATCAATTTTTATAAAGTCCAAAAAATCAATTTTCTGATGAAAAACGATGACCCGCGACCTGTCGAAATTTCTCCAGATGGTCAGAGATGGTAATTTTTTAATGGTTCATTGTTTGAATGTAAATGACTATTGCATGTGAATTATCACTTTTGGAACTAAAATAAGTGCGTTTAGAGTCATTTTAATGCCTGAAATTGGTCGAAATAGAAGCTTCTAGTAGGAGAAAAAGTCTGTAAAAATGGCAATTTTGGTCACATTGAGGCTTTAAAAAGTAGTTATTCAACATGAGGCACAATCCAAATGACATTTTGAATCAATTTTTCTAAAGTCCAAAAAATCAATTTTCTGATGAAAAACGTTGACCCGCGACCTGTCGAAATTTCTCCAGATGGTCAGAAATAGTAATTTTTTAATGTTTAATTTTTTGACTGTAAATGACTATTGTATGTGAATTATCACTTTTGGAACTAAAATAAGTGTGTTTAGAGTCATTTTAATGCCTGAAATTGGTCGAAATAGAAGCTTCTAGTAGGAGAAAAAGTCTGTAAAAATGGCAATTTTGGTCACATTGAGGCTTTAAAAAGTAGTTATTCAACATGAGGCACAATCCAAATGACATTTTGAATCAATTTTTATAAAGTCGAAAAAATCAATTTTCTGATGAAAAACGATGACCCGCGACCTGTCCAAATTTCTCCAGATGGTCAGAAATGGTAATTTTTTAATGGTTCTATTTTTGACTGTAAATGACTATTGCATGTGAATTATCATTTGTGGAACTAAAATAAGTGTGTTTAGACTCGTTTTAATTCCTGAAATTAGTCATATTAGAAGCTTCTGAGAAGGAGAAAAAGTCTGTAAAAATGGCAATTTTGGTCACATTGAGGCTTTAAAAAGTAGTTATTCAACATGAGGCACAATCCAAATGATATTTTGAATCAATTTTTCTAAAGTCCAAAAAATCCATTTTCTGATGAAAAACGATGACCAGTGACCTGTCGAAATTTCTCCAGATGGTCAGAAATGGTAATTTTTTAATGTTTAATTTTTTTACTGTAAATGACTATTGCATGTGAATTATCACTTTTGGAACTAAAATAAGTGTGTTTAGAGTCATTTTAATGCCTGAAATTGGTCGAAATAGAAGCTTCTAGTAGGAGAAAAAGTCTGTAAAAATGGCAATTTTGGTCACATTGAGGCTTTAAAAAGTAGTTATTCAACATGAGGCACAATCCAAATGACATTTTGAATCAATTTTTCTAAAGTCCAAAAAATCCATTTTCTGATGAAAAACGATGACCCGCGATCTGTCGAAATTTCTCCAGATGGTCAGAATTAGTAATTTTTTAATGTTTAAGTTTTTTGACTGTAAATGACTATTGCATGTGAATTATCACTTGTGGAAGTAAAATAAGTGTGTTTAGAGTCATTTTAATGCCTGAAGTTGGTCGAAATAGAAGCTTCTAGTAGGAGAAAAAGTCTGTAAAAATGGCAATTTTGGTCACATTGAGGCTTTAAAAAGTAGTTATTCAACATGAGGCACAATCCAAATGACATTTTGAATCAATTTTTCTAAAGTCCAAAAATCAATTTTCTGATGAAAAAAGATGACCCGTGACCTGTTGAACTTTCTCCAGATGGTCAGAAATGGTAATTTTTTAATGTTTAATTTTTTGACTGTAAATGACTACTGCATATGAATTATCACTTTTGGAAC
This sequence comes from Triturus cristatus, assembly GCF_964204655.1. Taxonomy (NCBI): domain Eukaryota; kingdom Metazoa; phylum Chordata; class Amphibia; order Caudata; family Salamandridae; genus Triturus; species Triturus cristatus. The sequence goes on from NC_140588.1 coordinate 135,053,115, forward strand.
TAAAAGAAGTGTGTTTAGAGTCATTTTAATGCCTGAAATTGGTCGAAATAGAAGCTCCTAGTAGGAAAAAAAGTGTGTAAAAATGGCAATTTTGGTCATATTGATTCTTTAAAAAGTAGTTATTCAACATGAGGCACAATCCAAATGACATTTTGAATCAATTTTTCTAAAGTCCAAAAAATCCATTTTCTGATGAAAAACGATGACCCGCGACCTGTCGAAAATTCTCCAGATGGTCAGAAATGGTAATTTTTTAATGTTTTATTTTTTGACTGTAAATGACTATTGCATGTGAATTATCACTTTTGGAACTAAAATAAGTGTGTTTACAGTCATTTTAATGCCTGAAATTGTTAGAAATAGAAGCTTCTAGTAGGAGAAAAAGTCTGTAAAAATGGCAATTTTGGTCACATTGAGGCTTTAAAAAGTAGTTATTCAACATGAGGCACAATCCAAATGACATTTTGAATCAATTTTTCTAAAGTCCAAAAAATCCATTTTCTGATGAAAAACGATGACCCGCGACCTGTCGAAATTTCTCCAGATGGTCAGAAATGGTAATTTTTTAATGGTTCATTGTTTGACTGTAAATGACTATTGCATGTGAATTATCACTTTTGGAACTAAAATAAGTGTGTTTAGAGTCATTTTAATGCCTGAAATTGTTTGAAATAGAAGCTTCTAGTAGGAGAAAAAGTCTGTAAAAATGGCAATTTTGGACCAATTGAGGCTTTAAAAAGTAGTTATTCAACATGAGGCACAATCCAAATGACATTTTGAATCAATTTTTCTAAAGTCCAAAAAATCAATTTTCTGATGAAAAACGATGACCCGCGACCTGTCGAAATTTCTCCAGATGGTCAGAAATGGTAATTTTTTAATGTTTAATTTTTTTACTGTAAATGACTATTGCATGTGAATTATCACTTTTGGAACTAAAATAAGTGTGTTTAGAGTCATTTTAATGCCTGAAATTGTTTGAAATAGAAGCTTCTAGTAGGAGAAAAAGTCTGTAAAAATGGCAATTTTGGTCACATTGAGGCTTTAAAAAGTAGTTATTCAACATGAGGCACAATCCAAATGATATTTTGAATCAATTTTTCTAAAGTCCAAAAAATCCATTTTCTGATGAAAAACGATGACCAGTGACCTGTCGAAATTTCTCCAGATGGTCAGAAATGGTAATTTTTTAATGTTTAAATTTTTGACTGTAAATGACTATCGCATGTGAATTATCACTTGTGGAACTAAAATAAGTGTGTTTAGAGTCGTTTTAATGCCTGAAATTAGTCATATTAGAAGCTTCTGAGAAGGAGAAAAAGTCTGTAAAATGGCAATTTTGGTCACATTGAGGCTTTCAAAAGTAGTTATTCAACATGAGGCACAATCCAAATGACATTTTGAATCAATTTTTCTAAAGTCCAAAAAATCCATTTTCTGATGAAAAACGATGACCCGCGACCTGTTGAACTTTCTCCAGATGGTCAGAAATGGTAATTTTTTAATGTTTAATTTTTTGACTATAAATGACTATTGCATATGAATTATCACTTTTGGAACTAAAAGAAGTGTGTTTAGAGTCATTTTAATGCCTGAAATTGGTCGAAATAGAAGCTTCTAGTAGGAGAAAAAGTGTGTAAAAATGGGAATTTTGGTCACATTGAGGCTTTAAAAAGTAGTTATTCAACATGAGGCACAATCCAAATGATATTTTGAATCAATTTTTCTAAAGTCCAAAAAATCCATTTTCTGATGAAAAACGATGACCAGTGACCTGTCGAAATTTCTCCAGATGGTCAGAAATGGTAATTTTTTAATGTTTAAATTTTTGACTGTAAATGACTATCGCATGTGAATTATCACTTGTGGAACTAAAATAAGTGTGTTTAGAGTCGTTTTAATGCCTGAAATTAGTCATATTAGAAGCTTCTGAGAAGGAGAAAAAGTCTGTAAAAATGGCAATTTTGGTCACATTGAGGCTTTAAAAAGTAGTTATTCAACATGAGGCACAATCCAAATGATATTTTGAATCAATTTTTCTAAAGTCGAAAAAATTAATTTTCTGATGAAAAACGATGACCCGTGACCTGTTGAACTTTCTCCAGATGGTCAGAAATGGTAATTTTTTAATGTTTAATTTTTTTACTGTAAATGACTATTGCATGTGAATTATCACTTTTGGAACTAAAATAAGTGTGTTTAGAGTCATTTTAATGCCTGTAATTGGTCGAAATAGAAGCTTCTAGTAGGAGAAAAAGTCTGTAAAAATGGCAATTTTGGTCACATTGAGGCTTTAAAAAGTAGTTATTCAACATGAGGCACAATCCAAATGATATTTTGAATCAATTTTTCTAAAGTCCAAAAAATCCATTTTCTGATGAAAAACGATGACCAGTGACCTGTCGAAATTTCTCCAGATGGTCAGAAATGGTAATTTTTTAATGTTTAACTTTTTTGACTGTAAATGACTATTGCATGTGAATTATCACTTGTGGAACTAAAAGAAGTGTGTTTAGAGTCATTTTAATGCCTGAAGTTGGTCGAAATAGAAGCTTCTAGTAGGAGAAAAAGTCTGTAAAAATGGCAATTTTGGTCACATCGAGGCTTTAAAAAGTAGTTATTCAACATGAGGCACAATTCAAATGACATTTTTAATCAATTTTTCTAAAGTCCAAAAATCAATTTTCTGATGAAAAACGATGACCCGTGACCTGTTGAACTTTCTCCAGATGGTCAGAAATGGTAATTTTTTAATGTTTAATTTTTTGACTGTAAATGACTACTGCATATGAATTATCACTTTTGGAACTAAAATAAGTGTGTTTAGAGTCATTTTAATGCCTGAAATTGGTCGAAATAGAAGCTTCTAGTAGGAGAAAAAGTCTGTAAAAATGGCAATTTTGGTCACATTGAGGCTTTAAAAAGTAGTTATTCAACATGAGGCACAATCCAAATGACATTTTGAATCAATTTTTCTAAAGTCCAAAAAATCCATTTTCTGATGAAAAACGATGACCCGCGATCTGTCGAAATTTCTCCAGATGGTCAGAATTAGTAATTTTTTAATGTTTAAGTTTTTTGACTGTAAATGACTATTGCATGTGAATTATCACTTGTGGAAGTAAAATAAGTGTGTTTAGAGTCATTTTAATGCCTGAAGTTGGTCGAAATAGAAGCTTCTAGTAGGAGAAAAAGTCTGTAAAAATGGCAATTTTGGTCACATTGAGGCTTTAAAAAGTAGTTATTCAACATGAGGCACAATCCAAATGACATTTTGAATCAATTTTTCTAAAGTCCAAAAATCAATTTTCTGATGAAAAAAGATGACCCGTGACCTGTTGAACTTTCTCCAGATGGTCAGAAATGGTAATTTTTTAATGTTTAATTTTTTGACTGTAAATGACTACTGCATATGAATTATCACTTTTGGAACTAAAAGAAGTGTGTTTAGAGTCATTTTAATGCCTGAAATTGGTCGAAATAGAAGCTCCTAGTAGGAAAAAAAGTGTGTAAAAATGGCAATTTTGGTCATATTGATTCTTTAAAAAGTAGTTATTCAACATGAGGCACAATCCAAATGACATTTTGAATCAATTTTTCTAAAGTCCAAAAAATCCATTTTCTGATGAAAAACGATGACCCGCGACCTGTCGAAAATTCTCCAGATGGTCAGAAATGGTAATTTTTTAATGTTTTATTTTTTGACTGTAAATGACTATTGCATGTGAATTATCACTTTTGGAACTAAAATAAGTGTGTTTACAGTCATTTTAATGCCTGAAATTGTTAGAAATAGAAGCTTCTAGTAGGAGAAAAAGTCTGTAAAAATGGCAATTTTGGTCACATTGAGGCTTTAAAAAGTAGTTATTCAACATGAGGCACAATCCAAATGACATTTTGAATCAATTTTTCTAAAGTCCAAAAAATCCATTTTCTGATGAAAAACGATGACCCGCGACCTGTCGAAATTTCTCCAGATGGTCAGAAATGGTAATTTTTTAATGGTTCATTGTTTGACTGTAAATGACTATTGCATGTGAATTATCACTTTTGGAACTAAAATAAGTGTGTTTAGAGTCATTTTAATGCCTGAAATTGTTTGAAATAGAAGCTTCTAGTAGGAGAAAAAGTCTGTAAAAATGGCAATTTTGGACCAATTGAGGCTTTAAAAAGTAGTTATTCAACATGAGGCACAATCCAAATGACATTTTGAATCAATTTTTCTAAAGTCCAAAAAATCAATTTTCTGATGAAAAACGATGACCCGCGACCTGTCGAAATTTCTCCAGATGGTCAAAAATGGTAATTTTTTAATGTTTAATTTTTTTACTGTAAATGACTATTGCATGTGAATTATCACTTTTGGAACTAAAATAAGTGTGTTTAGAGTCATTTTAATGCCTGAAAATTGTTTGAAATAGAAGCTTCTAGTAGGAGAAAAAGTCTGTAAAAATGGCAATTTTGGTCACATTGAGGCTTTAAAAAGTAGTTATTCAACATGAGGCACAATCCAAATGATATTTTGAATCAATTTTTCTAAAGTCCAAAAAATCCATTTTCTGATGAAAAACGATGACCAGTGACCTGTCGAAATTTCTCCAGATGGTCAGAAATGGTAATTTTTTAATGTTTAAATTTTTGACTGTAAATGACTATCGCATGTGAATTATCACTTGTGGAACTAAAATAAGTGTGTTTAGAGTCGTTTTAATGCCTGAAATTAGTCATATTAGAAGCTTCTGAGAAGGAGAAAAAGTCTGTAAAATGGCAATTTTGGTCACATTGAGGCTTTCAAAAGTAGTTATTCAACATGAGGCACAATCCAAATGACATTTTGAATCAATTTTTCTAAAGTCCAAAAAATCCATTTTCTGATGAAAAACGATGACCCGCGACCTGTTGAACTTTCTCCAGATGGTCAGAAATGGTAATTTTTTAATGTTTAATTTTTTGACTATAAATGACTATTGCATATGAATTATCACTTTTGGAACTAAAAGAAGTGTGTTTAGAGTCATTTTAATGCCTGAAATTGGTCGAAATAGAAGCTTCTAGTAGGAGAAAAAGTGTGTAAAAATGGGAATTTTGGTCACATTGAGGCTTTAAAAAGTAGTTATTCAACATGAGGCACAATCCAAATGATATTTTGAATCAATTTTTCTAAAGTCCAAAAAATCCATTTTCTGATGAAAAACGATGACCAGTGACCTGTCGAAATTTCTCCAGATGGTCAGAAATGGTAATTTTTTAATGTTTAAATTTTTGACTGTAAATGACTATCGCATGTGAATTATCACTTGTGGAACTAAAATAAGTGTGTTTAGAGTCGTTTTAATGCCTGAAATTAGTCATATTAGAAGCTTCTGAGAAGGAGAAAAAGTCTGTAAAAATGGCAATTTTGGTCACATTGAGGCTTTAAAAAGTAGTTATTCAACACGAGGCACAATCCAAATGATATTTTGAATCAATTTTTCTAAAGTCAAAAAAATTAATTTTCTGATGAAAAACGATGACCCGTGACCTGTTGAACTTTCTCCAGATGGTCAGAAATGGTAATTTTTTAATGTTTAATTTTTTTACTGTAAATGACTATTGCAAGTGAATTATCACTTTTGGAACTAAAATAAGTGTGTTAAGAGTCATTTTAATGCCTGTAATTGGTCGAAATAGAAGCTTCTAGTAGGAGAAAAAGTCTGTAAAAATGGCAATTTTGGTCACATTGAGGCTTTAAAAAGTAGTTATTCAACATGAGGCACAATCCAAATGACATTTTGAATCAATTTTTCTAAAGTCCAAAAAATCCATTTTCTGATGAAAAACGATGACCCGCGACCTGTCGAAATTTCTCCAGATGGTCAGAAATGGTAATTTTTTAATGGTTCATTGTTTGACTGTAAATGACTATTGCATGTGAATTATCACTTTTGGAACTAAAATAAGTGTGTTTAGAGTCATTTTAATGCCTGAAATTGTTTGAAATAGAAGCTTCTAGTAGGAGAAAAAGTCTGTAAAAATGGCAATTTTGGACCAATTGAGGCTTTAAAAAGTAGTTATTCAACATGAGGCACAATCCAAATGACATTTTGAATCAATTTTTCTAAAGTCCAAAAAATCAATTTTCTGATGAAAAACGATGACCCGCGACCTGTCGAAATTTCTCCAGATGGTCAGAAATGGTAATTTTTTAATGTTTAATTTTTTTACTGTAAATGACTATTGCATGTGAATTATCACTTTTGGAACTAAAATAAGTGTGTTTAGAGTCATTTTAATGCCTGAAATTGTTTGAAATAGAAGCTTCTAGTAGGAGAAAAAGTCTGTAAAAATGGCAATTTTGGTCACATTGAGGCTTTAAAAAGTAGTTATTCAACATGAGGCACAATCCAAATGATATTTTGAATCAATTTTTCTAAAGTCCAAAAAATCCATTTTCTGATGAAAAACGATGACCAGTGACCTGTCGAAATTTCTCCAGATGGTCAGAAATGGTAATTTTTTAATGTTTAAATTTTTGACTGTAAATGACTATCGCATGTGAATTATCACTTGTGGAACTAAAATAAGTGTGTTTAGAGTCGTTTTAATGCCTGAAATTAGTCATATTAGAAGCTTCTGAGAAGGAGAAAAAGTCTGTAAAATGGCAATTTTGGTCACATTGAGGCTTTCAAAAGTAGTTATTCAACATGAGGCACAATCCAAATGACATTTTGAATCAATTTTTCTAAAGTCCAAAAAATCCATTTTCTGATGAAAAACGATGACCCGCGACCTGTTGAACTTTCTCCAGATGGTCAGAAATGGTAATTTTTTAATGTTTAATTTTTTTACTATAAATGACTATTGCATATGAATTATCACTTTTGGAACTAAAAGAAGTGTGTTTAGAGTCATTTTAATGCCTGAAATTGGTCGAAATAGAAGCTTCTAGTAGGAGAAAAAGTGTGTAAAAATGGGAATTTTGGTCACATTGAGGCTTTAAAAAGTAGTTATTCAACATGAGGCACAATCCAAATGATATTTTGAATCAATTTTTCTAAAGTCCAAAAAATCCATTTTCTGATGAAAAACGATGACCAGTGACCTGTTGAAATTTCTCCAGATGGTCAGAAATGGTAATTTTTTAATGTTTAATTTTTTTACTGTAAATGACTATTGCAAGTGAATTATCACTTTTGGAACTAAAATAAGTGTGTTAAGAGTCATTTTAATGCCTGTAATTCGTCGAAATAGAAGCTTCTAGTAGGAGAAAAAGTCTGTAAAAATGGCAATTTCGGTCACATTGAGGCTTTAAAAAGTAGTTATTCAACATGAGGCACAATCCAAATGACATTTTGAATCAATTTTTCTAAAGTCCAAAAAATCCATTTTCTGATGAAAAACGATGACCCGCGACCTGTCGAAATTTCTCCAGATGGTCAGAAATGGTAATTTTTTAATGGTTCATTGTTTGACTGTAAATGACTATTGCATGTGAATTATCACTTTTGGAACTAAAATAAGTGTGTTTAGAGTCATTTTAATGCCTGAAATTGTTTGAAATAGAAGCTTCTAGTAGGAGAAAAAGTCTCTAAAAATGGCAATTTTGGTCACATTGAGGCTTTAAAAAGTAGTTATTCAACATGAGGCACAATCCAAATGATATTTTGAATCAATTTTTCTAAAGTCCAAAAAATCCATTTTCTGATATAAAACGATGACCAGTGACCTGTCGAAATTTCTCCAGATGGTCAGAAATGGTAATTTTTTAATGTTTAAATTTTTGACTGTAAATGACTATCGCATGTGAATTATCACTTGTGGAACTAAAATAAGTGTGTTTAGAGTCGTTTTAATGCCTGAAATTAGTCATATTAGAAGCTTCTGAGAAGGAGAAAAAGTCTGTAAAAATGGCAATTTTGGTCACATTGAGGCTTTAAAAAGTAGTTATTCAACATGAGGCACAATCCAAATGACATTTTGAATCAATTTTTCTAAAGTCCAAAAATCAATTTTCTGATGAAAAAAGATGACCCGTGACCTGTTGAACTTTCTCCAGATGGTCAGAAATGGTAATTTTTTAATGTTTAATTTTTTGACTGTAAATGACTACTGCATATGAATTATCACTTTTGGAACTAAAAGAAGTGTGTTTAGAGTCATTTTAATGCCTGAAATTGGTCGAAATAGAAGCTTCTAGTAGGAGAAAAAGTCTGTAAAAATGGCAATTTTGGTCACATTGAGGCTTTAAAAAGTAGTTATTCAACATGAGGCACAATCCAAATGACATTTTGAATCAATTTTTCTAAAGTCCAAAAATCAATTTTCTGATGAAAAAAGATGACCCGTGACCTGTTGAACTTTCTCCAGATGGTCAGAAATGGTAATTTTTTAATGTTTAATTTTTTGACTGTAAATGACTACTGCATATGAATTATCACTTTTGGAACTAAAAGAAGTGTGTTTAGAGTCATTTTAATGCCTGAAATTGGTCGAAATAGAAGCTCCTAGTAGGAGAAAAAGTGTGTAAAAATGGCAATTTTGGTCATATTGATTCTTTAAAAAGTAGTTATTCAACATGAGGCACAATCCAAATGACATTTTGAATCAATTTTTCTAAAGTCCAAAAAATCCATTTTCTGATGAAAAACGATGACCCGCGACCTGTCGAAATTTCTCCAGATGGTCAGAAATGGTAATTTTTTAATGTTTAATTTTTTGACTGTAAATGACTATTGCATGTGAATTATCACTTGTGGAACTAAAATAAGTGTGTTTAGAGTCATTTTAATGCCTGAAGTTGGTCGAAATAGAAGCTTCTAGTAGGAGAAAAAGTCTGTAAAAATGGCAATTTTGGTCACATCGAGGCTTTAAAAAGTAGTTATTCAACATGAGGCACAATTCAAATGACATTTTTAATCAATTTTTCTAAAGTCCAAAAATTAATTTTCTGATGAAAAACGATGACCCGTGACCTGTTGAACTTTCTCCAGATGGTCAGAAATGGTAATTTTTTAATGTTTAATTTTTTGACTGTAAATGACTATTGCATATGAATTATCACTTTTGGAACTAAAAGAAGTGTGTTTAGAGTCATTTTAATGCCTGAAATTGGTCGCAATAGAAGCTTCTAGTAGGAGAAAAAGTCTGTAAAAATGGCAATTTTGGTCACATTGAGGCTTTAAAAAGTAGTTATTCAACATGAGGCACAATCCAAATGACATTTTGAATCAATTTTTATAAAGTCCAAAAAATCCATTTTCTGATGAAAAACGATGACCCGCGACCTGTCGAAAATTCTCCAGATGGTCAGAAATGGTAATTTTTTAATGTTTTATTTTTTGACTGTAAATGACTATTGCATGTGAATTATCACTTTTGGAACTAAAATAAGTGTGTTTAGAGTCATTTTAATGCCTGAAAATGGTCGAAATAAAAGCTTCTAGTAGGAGAAAAAGGCTGTAAAAATGGCAATTTTGGTCACATTGAGGCTTTAAAAAGTAGTTATTCAACATGAGGCACAATCCAAATGACATTTTGAATCAATTTTTCTAAAGTCCAAAAAATCCATTTTCTGATGAAAAACGATGACCCGCGACCTGTCGAAATTTCTCCAGATGGTCAGAAATGGTAATTTTTTTATGTTTTATTTTTTGACTGTAAATGACTATTGCATGTGAATTACCACTTTTGGAACTAAAATAAGTGTGTTTGGACTCATTTTAATGCCTGAAATTGTTAGAAATAGAAGCTTCTAGTAGGAGAAAAAGTCTGTAAAAATGGCAATTTTGGTCACATTGAGGCTTTAAAAAGTAGTTATTCAACATGAGGCACAATCCAAATGACATTTTGAATCAATTTTTCTAAAGTCCAAAAAATCAATTTTCTGATGAAAAACGATGACCCGCGACCTGTCGAAAATTCTCCAGATGGTCAGAAATGGTAATTTTTTAATGTTTTATTTTTTGACTGTAAATGACTATTGCATGCGAATTATCACTTTTGGAACTAAAATAAGTGTGTTTAGAGTCATTTTAATGTCTGAAAATGGTCGAAAGAGAAGCTTCTAGTAGGGGAAAAAGTCTGTAAAAATGGCAATTTTGGTCACATTGAGGCTTTAAAAAGTAGTTATTCAACATGAGGCACAATCCAAATGACATTTTGAATCAATTTTTCTAAAGTCCAAAAATCAATTTTCTGATGAAAAAAGATGACCCGTGACCTGTTGAACTTTCTCCAGATGGTCAGAAATGGTAATTTTTTAATGTTTAATTTTTTGACTGTAAATGACTATTGCATATGAATTATCACTTTTGGAACTAAAAGAAGTGTGTTTAGAGTCATTTTAATGCCTGAAATTGGTCGAAATAGAAGCTCCTAGTAGGAGAAAAAGTGTGTAAAAATGGCAATTTTGGTCATATTGATTCGTTAAAAAGTAGTTATTCAACATGAGGCACAATCCAAATGACATTTTGAATCAATTTTTCTAAAGTCCAAAAAATCAATTTTCTGATGAAAAACGATGACCCGCGACCTGTCGAAAATTCTCCAGATGGTCAGAAATGGTAATTTTTTAATGTTTTATTTTTTTACTGTAAATGACTATTGCATGTGAATTATCACTTTTGGAACTAAAATAAGTGTGTTTAGAGTCATTTTAATGCCTGAAAATGGTCGAAATAGAAGCTCCTAGTAGGAGAAAAAGTGTGTAAAAATGGCAATTTTGGTCATATTGATTCTTTAAAAAGTAGTTATTCAACATGAGGCACAATCCAAATGACATTTTGAATCAATTTTTCTAAAGTCGAAAAAATTAATTTTCTGATGAAAAACGATGACCCGTGACCTGTTGAACTTTCTCCAGATGGTCAGAAATGGTAATTTTTTAATGTTTAATTTATTTACTGTAAATGACTATTGCATGTGGATTGTCACTTTTCGAACTAAAATAAGTGTGTTTAGAGTCATTTTAATGCCTGAAATTGGTCGAAATAGAAGCTTCTAGTAGGAGAAAAAGTCTGTAAAAATGGCAATTTTGGTCACATTGAGGCTTTAAAAAGTAGTTATTCAACATGAGGCACAATCCAAATGACATTTTGAATCAATTTTTCTAAAGTCCAAAAAATCCATTTTCTGATGAAAAACGATGACCCGCGACCTGTCGAAATTTCTCCAGATGGTCAGAAATGGTAATTTTTTAATGTTTAATTTTTTGACTGTAAATGACTATTGCATGTGAATTATCACTTTTGGAACTAAAAGAAGTGTGTTTCGAGTCATTTTAATGCCTGAAATTGGTCGAAATAGAAGCTTCTAGTAGGAGAAAAAGTCTGTAAAAATGGCAATTTTGGTCACATTGAGGCTTTAAAAAGTAGTTATTCAACATGAGGCACAATCCAAATGACATTTTGAATCAATTTTTATAAAGTCCAAAAAATCCATTTTCTGATGAAAAACGATGACCCGCGACCTGTCGAAAATTCTCCAGATGGTCAGAAATGGTAATTTTTTAATGTTTTATTTTTTGACTGTAAATGACTATTGCATGTGAATTATCACTTTTGGAACTAAAATAAGTGTGTTTAGAGTCATTTTAATGCCTGAAAATGGTCGAAATAAAAGCTTCTAGTAGGAGAAAAAGGCTGTAAAAATGGCAATTTTGGTCACATTGAGGCTTTAAAAAGTAGTTATTCAACATGAGGCACAATCCAAATGACATTTTGAATCAATTTTTCTAAAGTCCAAAAAATCCATTTTCTGATGAAAAACGATGACCCGCGACCTGTCGAAATTTCTCCAGATGGTCAGAAATGGTAATTTTTTAATGTTTTATTTTTTGACTGTAAATGACTATTGCATGTGAATTATCACTTTTGGAACTAAAATAAGTGTGTTTGGACTCATTTTAATGCCTGAAATTGTTAGAAATAGAAGCTTCTAGTAGGAGAAAAAGTCTGTAAAAATGGCAATTTTGGTCACATTGAGGCTTTAAAAAGTAGTTATTCAACATGAGGCACAATCCAAATGACATTTTGAATCAATTTTTCTAAAGTCCAAAAAATCCATTTTCTGATGAAAAACGATGACCCGCGACCTGTCGAAAATTCTCCAGATGGTCAGAAATGGTAATTTTTTAATGTTTTATTTTTTGACTGTAAATGACTATTCCATGCGAATTATCACTTTTGGAACTAAAATAAGTGTGTTTAGAGTCATTTTAATGTCTGAAAATGGTCGAAAGAGAAGCTTCTAGTAGGGGAAAAAGTCTGTAAAAATGGCAATTTTGGTCATATTGATTCTTTAAAAAGTAGTTATTCAACATGAGGCACAATCCAAATGACATTTTGAATCAATTTTTCTAAAGTCCAAAAAATCCATTTTCTGATGAAAAACGATGACCCGCGACCTGTCGAAAATTCTCCCGATGGTCAGAAATGGTAATTTTTTAATGTTTTATTTTTTTACTGTAAATGACTATTGCATGTGAATTATCACTTTTGGAACTAAAATAAGTGTGTTTAGAGTCATTTTAATGCCTGAAAAGGGTCGAAATAAAAGCTTCTAGTAGGAGAAAAAGTCTGTAAAAATGGCAATTTTGGTCACATTGAGGCTTTAAAAAGTAGTTATTCAACATGAGGCACAATCCAAATGACATTTTGAATCAATTTTTCTAAAGTCCAAAAAATCCATTTTCTGATGAAAAACGATGACCCGCGACCTGTCGAAATTTCTCCAGATGGTCAGAAATGGTAATTTTTTAATGTTTTATTTTTTGACTGTAAATGACTATTGCATGCAAATTATCACTTTTGGAACTAAAATAAGTGTGTTTAGAGTCGTTTTAATGCCTGAAATTAGTCATATTAGAAGCTTCTGAGAAGGAGAAAAAGTCTGTAAAAATGGCAATTTTGGTCACATTGAGGCTTTAAAAAGTAGTTATTCAACATGAGGCACAATCCAAATGATATTTTGAATCAATTTTTCTAAAGTCGAAAAAATCAATTTTCTGATGAAAAACGATGACCCGTGACCTGTTGAACTTTCTCCAGATGGTCAGAAATGGTAATTTTTTAATGTTTAATTTTTTTACTGTAAATGACTATTGCATGTGAATTATCACTTTTGGAACTAAAATAAGTGTGTTTAGAGTCATTTTAATGCCTGTAATTGGTCGAAATAGAAGCTTCTAGTAGGTAAAAAAGTCTGTAAAAATGGCAATTTTGGTCACATTGAGGCTTTAAAAAGTAGTTATTCAACATGAGGCACAATCCAAATGACATTTTGAATCAATTTTTCTAAAGTCCAAAAAATCAATTTTCTGATGAAAAACGTTGACCCGCGACCTGTCGAAATTTCTCCAGATGGTCAGAAATAGTAATTTTTTAATGTTTAATTTTTTGACTGTAAATGACTATTGCATGTGAATTATCACTTTTGGAACTAAAATAAGTGTGTTTAGAGTCATTTTAATGCCTGAAATTGGTCGAAATAGAAGCTTCTAGTAGGAGAAAAAGTCTGTAAAAATGACAATTTTGGTCACATTGAGGCTTTAAAAAGTAGTTATTCAACATGAGGCACAATCCAAATGACATTTTGAATCAATTTTTATAAAGTCGAAAAAATCAATTTTCTGATGAAAAACGATGACCCGCGACCTGTCGAAATTTCTCCAGATGGTCAGAAATGGTAATTTTTTAATGGTTCTATTTTTGACTGTAAATGACTATTGCATGTGAATTATCACTTGTGGAACTAAAATAAGTGTGTTTAGACTCGTTTTAATTCCTGAAATTAGTCATATTAGAAGCTTCTGAGAAGGAGAAAAAGACTGTAAAAATGTCAATTTTGGTCACATTGAGGCTTTAAAAAGTAGTTATTCAACATGAGGCACAATCCAAATGATATTTTGAATCAGTTTTTCTAAAGTCCAAAAAATCCATTTTCTGATGAAAAACGATGACCAGTGACCTGTCGAAATTTCTCCAGATGGTCAGAAATGGTAATTTTTTAATGTTTAATTTTTTTACTGTAAATGACTATTGCATGTGAATTATCACTTTTGGAACTAAAATAAGTGTGTTTAGAGTCATTTTAATGCCTGAAATTGGTCGAAATAGAAGCTCCTAGTAGGAGAAAAAGTGTGTAAAAATGGCAATTTTGGTCATATTGATTCTTTAAAAAGTAGTTATTCAACATGAGGCACAATCCAAATGACATTTTGAATCAATTTTTCTAAAGTCGAAAAAATTAATTTTCTGATGAAAAACGATGACCCGTGACCTGTTGAACTTTCTCCAGATGGTCAGAAATGGTAATTTTTTAATGTTTAATTTTTTTACTGTAAATGACTATTGCATGTGGATTGTCACTTTTCGAACTAAAATAAGTGTGTTTAGAGTCATTTTAATGCCTGAAATTGGTCGAAATAGAAGCTTCTAGTAGGAGAAAAAGTCTGTAAAAATGGCAATTTTGGTCACATTGAGGCTTTAAAAAGTAGTTATTCAACATGAGGCACAATCCAAATGACATTTTGAATCAATTTTTCTAAAGTCCAAAAAATCCATTTTCTGATGAAAAACGATGACCCGCGACCTGTCGAAATTTCTCCAGATGGTCAGAAATGGTAATTTTTTAATGTTTAATTTTTTGACTGTAAATGACTATTGCATGTGAATTATCACTTGTGGAACTAAAATAAGTGTGTTTAGAGTCATTTTAATGCCTGAAGTTGGTCGAAATAGAAGCTTCTAGTAGGAGAAAAAGTCTGTAAAAATGGCAATTTTGGTCACATCGAGGCTTTAAAAAGTAGTTATTCAACATGAGGCACAATTCAAATGACATTTTTAATCAATTTTTCTAAAGTCCAAAAATCAATTTTCTGATGAAAAACGATGACCCGTGACCTGTTGAACTTTCTCCAGATGGTCAGAAATGGTAATTTTTTAATGTTTAATTTTTTGACTGTAAATGACTATTGCATATGAATTATCACTTTTGGAACTAAAAGAAGTGTGTTTAGAGTCATTTTAATGCCTGAAATTGGTCGAAATAGAAGCTTCTAGTAGGAGAAAAAGTCTGTAAAAATGGCAATTTTGGTCACATTGAGGCTTTAAAAAGTAGTTATTCAACATGAGGCACAATCCAAATGACATTTTGAATCAATTTTTATAAAGTCCAAAAAATCCATTTTCTGATGAAAAACGATGACCTGCGACCTGTCGAAAATTCTCCAGATGGTCAGAAATGGTAATTTTTTAATGTTTTATTTTTTGACTGTAAATGACTATTGCATGTGAATTATCACTTTTGGAACTAAAATAAGTGTGTTTAGAGTCATTTTAATGCCTGAAAATGGTCGAAATAAAAGCTTCTAGTAGGAGAAAAAGGCTGTAAAAATGGCAATTTTGGTCACATTGAGGCTTTAAAAAGTAGTTATTCAACATGAGGCACAATCCAAATGACATTTTGAATCAATTTTTCTAAAGTCCAAAAAATCCATTTTCTGATGAAAAACGATGACCCGCGACCTGTCGAAATTTCTCCAGATGGTCAGAAATGGTAATTTTTTAATGTTTTATTTTTTGACTGTAAATGACTATTGCATGTGAATTATCACTTTTGGAACTAAAATAAGTGTGTTTGGACTCATTTTAATGCCTGAAATTGTTAGAAATAGAAGCTTCTAGTAGGAGAAAAAGTCTGTAAAAATGGCAATTTTGGTCACATTGAGGCTTTAAAAAGTAGTTATTCAACATGAGGCACAATCCAAATGACATTTTGAATCAATTTTTCTAAAGTCCAAAAAATCCATTTTCTGATGAAAAACGATGACCCGCGACCTGTCGAAAATTCTCCAGATGGTCAGAAATGGTAATTTTTTAATGTTTTATTTTTTGACTGTAAATGACTATTGCATATGAATTATCACTTTTGGAACTAAAAGAAGTGTGTTTAGAGTCATTTTAATGCCTGAAATTGGTCGAAATAGAAGCTCCTAGTAGGAGAAAAAGTGTGTAAAAATGGCAATTTTGGTCATATTGATTCTTTAAAAAGTAGTTATTCAACATGAGGCACAATCCAAATGACATTTTGAATCAATTTTTCTAAAGTCCAAAAAATCCATTTTCTGATGAAAAACGATGACCCGCGACCTGTCGAAAATTCTCCAGATGGTCAGAAATGGTAATTTTTTAATGTTTTATTTTTTTACTGTAAATGACTATTTCATGTGAATTATCACTTTTGGAACTAAAATAAGTGTGTTTAGAGTCATTTTAATGCCTGAAAAGGGTCGAAATAAAAGCTTCTAGTAGGAGAAAAAGTCTGTAAAAATGGCAATTTTGGTCACATTGAGGCTTTAAAAAGTAGTTATTCAACATGAGGCACAATCCAAATGACATTTTGAATCAATTTTTCTAAAGTCCAAAAAATCCCTTTTCTGATGAAAAACGATGACCCGCGACCTGTCGAAATTTCTCCAGATGGTCAGAAATGGTAATTTTTTAATGTTTTATTTTTTGACTGTAAATGACTATTGCATGCAAATTATCACTTTTGGAACTAAAATAAGTGTGTTTAGAGTCGTTTTAATGCCTGAAATTAGTCATGTTAGAAGCTTCTGAGAAGGAGAAAAAGTCTGTAAAAATGGCAATTTTGGTCACATTGAGGCTTTAAAAAGTAGTTATTCAACATGAGGCACAATCCAAATGATATTTTGAATCAATTTTTCTAAAGTCGAAAAAATTAATTTTCTGATGAAAAACGATGACCCGTGACCTGTTGAACTTTCTCCAGATGGTCAGAAATGGTAATTTTTTAATGTTTAATTTTTTTACTCTAAATGACTATTGCATGTGAATTATCACTTTTGGAACTAAAATAAGTGTGTTTAGAGTCATTTTAATGCCTGTAATTGGTCGAAATAGAAGCTTCTAGTAGGAGAAAAAGTCTGTAAAAATGGCAATTTTGGTCACATTGAGGCTTTAAAAAGTAGTTATTCAACATGAGGCACAATCTAAATGACATTTTGAATCAATTTTTCTAAAGTCCAAAAAATCAATTTTCTGATGAAAAACGTTGACCCGCGACCTGTCGAAATTTCTCCAGATGGTCAGAAATAGTAATTTTTTAATGTTTAATTTTTTGACTGTAAATGACTATTGCATGTGAATTATCACTTTTGGAACTAAAATAAGTGTGTTTAGAGTCATTTTAATGCCTGAAAATGGTCGAAATAAAAGCTTCTAGTAGGAGAAAAAGTCTGTAAAAATGGCAATTTTGGTCACATTGAGGCTTTAAAAAGTAGTTATTCAACATGAGGCACAATCCAAATGACATTTTGAATCAATTTTTCTAAAGTCCAAAAAATCCATTTTCTGATGAAAAACGATGACCCGCGACCTGTCGAAATTTCTCCAGATGGTCAGAAATGGTAATTTTTTAATGTTTTATTTTTTGACTGTAAATGACTATTGCATGTGAATTATCACTTTTGGAACTAAAATAGGTGTGTTTAGAGTCATTTTAATGCCTGAAATTGGTCGAAATAGAAGCTTCTAGTAGGAGAAAAAGTCTGTAAAAATGGCAATATTGGTCACATTGAGGCTTTAAAAAGTAGTTATTCAACATGAGGCACAATCCAAATGACATTTTGAATCAATTTTTCTAAAGTCCCAAAAATCCATTTTCTGATGAAAAACGATGACCCGCGACCTGTCGACATTTCTCCAGATGGTCAGAAATGGTAATTTTTTAATGGTTCATTTTTTGACTGTAAATGACTATTGCATGTGAATTATCACTTTTGGAACTAAAATAAGTGTGTTTAGAGTCATTTTAATGCCTGTAATTGGTCGAAATAGAAGCTTCTAGTAGGAGAAAAAGTCTGTAAAAATGGCAATTTTGGTCACATTGAGGCTTTAAAAAGTAGTTATTCAACATGAGGCACAATCTAAATGACATTTTGAATCAATTTTTCTAAAGTCCAAAAAATCAATTTTCTGATGAAAAACGTTGACCCGCGACCTGTCGAAATTTCTCCAGATGGTCAGAAATAGTAATTTTTTAGTGTTTAATTTTTTGACTGTAAATGACTATTGCATGTGAATTATCACTTTTGGAACTAAAATAAGTGTGTTTAGAGTCATTTTAATGCCTGAAATTGGTCGAAATAGAAGCTTCTAGTAGGAGAAAAAGTCTGTAAAAATGACAATTTTGGTCACATTGAGGCTTTAAAAAGTAGTTATTCAACATGAGGCACAATCCAAATGACATTTTGAATCAATTTTTATAAAGTCGAAAAAATCAATTTTCTGATGAAAAACGATGACCCGCGACCTGTCGAAATTTCTCCAGATGGTCAGAAATGGTAATTTTTTAATGGTTCTATTTTTGACTGTAAATGACTATTGCATGTGAATTATCACTTGTGGAACTAAAATAAGTGTGTTTAGACTCGTTTTAATTCCTGAAATTAGTCATATTAGAAGCTTCTGAGAAGGAGAAAAAGACTGTAAAAATGTCAATTTTGGTCACATTGAGGCTTTAAAAAGTAGTTATTCAACATGAGGCACAATCCAAATGATATTTTGAATCAGTTTTTCTAAAGTCCAAAAAATCCATTTTCTGATGAAAAACGATGACCAGTGACCTGTCGAAATTTCTCCAGATGGTCAGAAATGGTAATTTTTTAATGTTTAATTTTTTTACTGTAAATGACTATTGCATGTGAATTATCACTTTTGGAACTAAAATAAGTGTGTTTAGAGTCATTTTAATGCCTGAAATTGGTCGAAATAGAAGCTTCTAGTAGGAGAAAAAGTCTGTAAAAATGGCAATTTTGGTCACATTGAGGCTTTAAAAAGTAGTTATTCAACATGAGGCACAATCCAAATGACATTTTGAATCAATTTTTCTAAAGTCCAAAAATCAATTTTCTGATGAAAAAAGATGACCCGTGACCTGTTGAACTTTCTCCAGATGGTCAGAAATGGTAATTTTTTAATGTTTAATTTTTTGACTGTAAATGACTACTGCATATGAATTATCACTTTTGGCACTAAAAGAAGTGTGTTTAGAGTCATTTTAATGCCTGAAATTGGTCGAAATAGAAGCTCCTAGTAGGAAAAAAAGTGTGTAAAAATGGCAATTTTGGTCATATTGATTCTTTAAAAAGTAGTTATTCAACATGAGGCACAATCCAAATGACATTTTGAATCAATTTTTCTAAAGTCCAAAAAATCCATTTTCTGATGAAAAACGATGACCCGCGACCTGTCGAAAATTCTCCAGATGGTCAGAAATGGTAATTTTTTAATGTTTTATTTTTTGACTGTAAATGACTATTGCATGTGAATTATCACTTTTGGAACTAAAATAAGTGTGTTTAGAGTCATTTTAATGCCTGAAATTGGTCGAAATAGAAGCTTCTAGTAGGAGAAAAAGTCTGTAAAAATGGCAATTTTGGTCACATTGAGGCTTTAAAAAGTAGTTATTCAACATGAGGCACAATCCAAATGATATTTTGAATCAATTTTTCTAAAGTCCAAAAAATCCATTTTCTGATATAAAACGATGACTAGTGACCTGTCGAAATTTCTCCAGATGGTCAGAAATGGTAATTTTTTAATGTTTAAATTTTTGACTGTAAATGACTATCGCATGTGAATTATCACTTGTGGAACTAAAATAAGTGTGTTTAGAGTCGTTTTAATTCCTGAAATTAGTCATATTAGAAGCTTCTGAGAAGGAGAAAAAGTCTGTAAAAATGGCAATTTTGGTCACATTGAGGCTTTAAAAAGTAGTTATTCAACATGAGGCACAATCCAAATGACATTTTGAATCAATTTTTATAAAGTCCAAAAAATCAATTTTCTGATGAAAAACGATGACCCGCGACCTGTCGAAATTTCTCCAGATGGTCAGAAATGGTAATTTTTTAATGTTTAATTTTTTGACTGTAAATGACTATTGCATGTGAATTATCACTTGTGGAACTAAAATAAGTGTGTTTAGAGTCATTTTAATGCCTGAAGTTGGTCGAAATAGAAGCTTCTAGTAGGAGAAAAAGTCTGTAAAAATGGCAATTTTGGTCACATCGAGGCTTTAAAAAGTAGTTATTCAACATGAGGCACAATTCAAATGACATTTTTAATCAATTTTTCTAAAGTCCAAAAATCAATTTTCTGATGAAAAACGATGACCCGTGACCTGTTGAACTTTCTCCAGATGGTCAGAAATGGTAATTTTTTAATGTTTAATTTTTTGACTGTAAATGACTATTGCATGTGAATTATCACTTTTGGAACTAAAAGAAGTGTGTTTAGAGTCATTTTAATGCCTGAAATTGGTCAAAATAGAAGCTTCTAGTAGGAGAAAAAGTCTGTAAAAATGGCAATTTTGGTCACATTGCGGCTTTAAAAAGTAGTTATTCAACATGAGGCACAATCCAAATGACATTTTGAATCAATTTTTATAAAGTCCAAAAAATCCATTTTCTGATGAAAAACGATGACCCGCGACCTGTCGAAAATTCTCCAGATGGTCAGAAATGGTAATTTTTTAATGTTTTATTTTTTGACTGTAAATGACTATTGCATGTGAATTATCACTTTTGGAACTAAAATAAGTGTGTTTAGAGTCATTTTAATGGCTGAAAATGGTCGAAATAAAAGCTTCTAGTAGGAGAAAAAGGCTGTAAAAATGGCAATTTTGGTCACATTGAGGCTTTAAAAAGTAGTTATTCAACATGAGGCACAATCCAAATGACATTTTGAATCAATTTTTCTAAAGTCCAAAAAATCCATTTTCTGATGAAAAACGATGACCCGCGACCTGTCGAAATTTCTCCAGATGGTCAGAAATGGTAATTTTTTAATGTTTTATTTTTTGACTGTAAATGACTATTGCATGTGAATTATCACTTTTGGAACTAAAATAAGTGTGTTTGGACTCATTTTAATGCCTGAAATTGTTAGAAATAGAAGCTTCTAGTAGGAGAAAAAGTCTGTAAAAATGGCAATTTTGGTCACATTGAGGCTTTAAAAAGTAGTTATTCAACATGAGGCACAATCCAAATGACATTTTGAATCAATTTTTCTAAAGTCCAAAAAATCAATTTTCTGATGAAAAACGATGACCCGCGACCTGTCGAAAATTCTCCAGATGGTCAGAAATGGTAATTTTTTAATGTTTTATTTTTTGACTGTAAATGACTATTGCATGCGAATTATCACTTTTGGAACTAAAAGAAGTGTGTTTAGAGTCATTTTAATGCCTGAAATTGGTCGAAATAGAAGCTTCTAGTAGGAGAAAAAGTCTGTAAAAATGGCAATTTTGGTCACATTGAGGCTTTAAAAAGTAGTTATTCAACATGAGGCACAATCCAAATGACATTTTGAATAAATTTTTCTAAAGTCCAAAAAATCCATTTTCTGATGAAAAACGGTGACCCGCGACCTGTCGAAAATTCTCCAGATGGTCAGAAATGGTAATTTTTTAATGTTTAATTTTTTGACTGTAAATGACTATTGCATATGAATTATCACTTTTGGAACTAAAAGAAGTGTGTTTAGAGTCATTTTAATGCCTGAAATTGGTCGAAATAGAAGCTCCTAGTCGGAGAAAAAGTGTGTAAAAATGGCAATTTTGGTCATATTGATTCTTTAAAAAGTAGTTATTCAACATGAGGCACAATCCAAATGACATTTTGAATCAATTTTTCTAAAGTCCAAAAAATCCATTTTCTGATGAAAAACGATGACCCGCGACCTGTCGAAAATTCTCCAGATGGTCAGAAATGGTAATTTTTTAATGTTTTATTTTTTTACTGTAAATGACTATTGCATGTGAATTATCACTTTTGGAACTAAAATAAGTGTGTTTAGAGTCATTTTAATGCCTGAAAATGGTCGAAATAGAAGCTCCTAGTAGGAGAAAAAGTGTGTAAAAATGGCAATTTTGGTCATATTGATTCTTTAAAAAGTAGTTATTCAACATGAGGCACAATCCAAATGACATTTTGAATCAATTTTTCTAAAGTCGAAAAAATTAATTTTCTGATGAAAAACGATGACCCGTGACCTGTTGAACTTTCTCCAGATGGTCAGAAATGGTAATTTTTTAATGTTTAATTTTTTGACTGTAAATGACTATTGCATGTGAATTATCACTTGTGGAACTAAAATAAGTGTGTTTAGAGTCATTTTAATGCCTGAAGTTGGTCGAAATAGAAGCTTCTAGTAGGAGAAAAAGTCTGTAAAAATGGCAATTTTGGTCACATCGAGGCTTTAAAAAGTAGTTATTCAACATGAGGCACAATTCAAATGACATTTTTAATCAATTTTTCTAAAGTCCAAAAATCAATTTTCTGATGAAAAACGATGACCCGTGACCTGTTGAACTTTCTCCAGATGGTCAGAAATGGTAATTTTTTAATGTTTAATTTTTTGACTGTAAATGACTATTGCATATGAATTATCACTTTTGGAACTAAAAGAAGTGTGTTTAGAGTCATTTTAATGCCTGAAATTGGTCGAAATAGAAGCTTCTAGTAGGAGAAAAAGTCTGTAAAAATGGCAATTTTGGTCACATTGAGGCTTTAAAAAGTAGTTATTCAACATGAGGCACAATCCAAATGACATTTTGAATCAATTTTTATAAAGTCCAAAAAATCCATTTTCTGATGAAAAACGATGACCCGCGACCTGTCGAAAATTCTCCAGATGGTCAGAAATGGTAATTTTTTAATGTTTTATTTTTTGACTGTAAATGACTATTGCATGTGAATTATCACTTTTGGAACTAAAATAAGTGTGTTTAGAGTCATTTTAATGCCTGAAAATGGTCGAAATAAAAGCTTCTAGTAGGAGAAAAAGGCTGTAAAAATGGCAATTTTGGTCACATTGAGGCTTTAAAAAGTAGTTATTCAACATGAGGCACAATCCAAATGACATTTTGAATCAATTTTTCTAAAGTCCAAAAAATCCATTTTCTGATGAAAAACGATGACCCGCGACCTGTCGAAATTTCTCCAGATGGTCAGAAATGGTAATTTTTTAATGTTTTATTTTTTGACTGTAAATGACTATTGCATGTGAATTATCACTTTTGGAACTAAAATAAGTGTGTTTGGACTCATTTTAATGCCTGAAATTGTTAGAAATAGAAGCTTCTAGTAGGAGAAAAAGTCTGTAAAAATGGCAATTTTGGTCACATTGAGGCTTTAAAAATTAGTTATTCAACATGAGGCACAATCCAAATGACATTTTGAATCAATTTTTCTAAAGTCCAAAAAATCAATTTTCTGATGAAAAACGATGACCCGCGACCTGTCGAAAATTCTCCAGATGGTCAGAAATGGTAATTTTTTAATGTTTTATTTTTTGACTGTAAATGACTATTGCATGCGAATTATCACTTTTGGAACTAAAATAAGTGTGTTTGGAGTCATTTTAATGTCTGAAAATGGTCGAAAGAGAAGCTTCTAGTAGGGGAAAAAGTCTGTAAAAATGGCAATTTTGGTCACATTGAGGCTTTAAAAAGTAGTTATTCAACATGAGGCACAATCCAAATGACATTTTGAATCAATTTTTCTAAAGTCCAAAAATCAATTTTCTGATGAAAAAAGATGACCCGTGACCTGTTGAACTTTCTCCAGATGGTCAGAAATGGTAATTTTTTAATGTTTTATTTTTTTACTGTAAATGACTATTGCATATGAATTATCACTTTTGGAACTAAAAGAAGTGTGTTTAGAGTCATTTTAATGCCTGAAATTGGTCGAAATAGAAGCTCCTAGTAGGAGAAAAAGTGTGTAAAAATGGCAATTTTGGTCATATTGATTCTTTAAAAAGTAGTTATTCAACATGAGGCACAATCCAAATGACATTTTGAATCAATTTTTCTAAAGTCCAAAAAATCCATTTTCTGATGAAAAACGATGACCCGCGACCTGTCGAAAATTCTCCAGATGGTCAGAAATGGTAATTTTTTAATGTTTTATTTTTTTACTGTAAATGACTATTGCATGTGAATTATCACTTTTGGAACTAAAATAAGTGTGTTTAGAGTCATTTTAATGCCTGAAAATGGTCAAAATAAAAGCTTCTAGTAGGAGAAAAAGTCTGTAAAAATGGCAATTTTGGTCACATTGAGGCTTTAAAAAGTAGTTATTCAACATGAGGCACAATCCAAATGACATTTTGAATCAATTTTTCTAAAGTCCAAAAAATCCCTTTTCTGATGAAAAACGATGACCCGCGACCTGTCGAAATTTCTCCAGATGGTCAGAAATGGTAATTTTTTAATGTTTTATTTTTTGACTGTAAATGACTATTGCATGCAAATTATCACTTTTGGAACTAAAATAAGTGTGTTTAGAGTCGTTTTAATGCCTGAAATTAGTATATTAGAAGCTTCTGAGAAGGAGAAAAAGTCTGTAAAAATGGCAATTTTGGTCACATTGAGGCTTTAAAAAGTAGTTATTCAACATGAGGCACAATCCAAATGATATTTTGAATCAATTTTTCTAAAGTCGAAAAAATTAATTTTCTGATGAAAAACGATGACCCGTGACCTGTTGAACTTTCTCCAGATGGTCAGAAATGGTAATTTTTTAATGTTTAATTTTTTTACTGTAAATGACTATTGCATGTGAATTATCACTTTTGGAACTAAAATAAGTGTGTTTAGAGTCATTTTAATGCCTGTAATTGGTCGAAATAGAAGCTTCTAGTAGGAGAAAAAGTCTGTAAAAATGGCAATTTTGGTCACATTGAGGCTTTAAAAAGTAGTTATTCAACATGAGGCACAATCCAAATGACATTTTGAATCAATTTTTCTAAAGTCCAAAAAATCAATTTTCTGATGAAAAACGTTGACCCGCGACCTGTCGAAATTTCTCCAGATGGTCAGAAATAGTAATTTTTTAATGTTTAATTTTTTGACTGTAAATGACTATTGCATGTGAATTATCACTTTTGGAACTAAAATAAGTGTGTTTAGAGTCATTTTAATGCCTGAAATTGGTCGAAATAGAAGCTTCTAGTAGGAGAAAAAGTCTGTAAAAATGGCAATTTTGGTCACATTGAGGCTTTAAAAAGTAGTTATTCAACATGAGGCACAATCCAAATGACATTTTGAATCAATTTTTATAAAGTCGAAAAAATCAATTTTCTGATGAAAAACGATGACCCGCGACCTGTCCAAATTTCTCCAGATGGTCAGAAATGGTAATTTTTTAATGGTTCTATTTTTGACTGTAAATGACTATTGCATGTGAATTATCACTTGTGGAACTAAAATAAGTGTGTTTAGACTCGTTTTAATTCCTGAAATTAGTCATATTAGAAGCTTCTGAGAAGGAGAAAAAGACTGTAAAAATGTCAATTTTGGTCACATTGAGGCTTTAAAAAGTAGTTATTCAACATGAGGCACAATCGAAATGATATTTTGAATCAGTTTTTCTAAAGTCCAAAAAATCCATTTTCTGATGAAAAACGATGACCAGTGACCTGTCGAAATTTCTCCAGATGGTCAGAAATGGTAATTTTTTAATGTTTAATTTTTTTACTGTAAATGACTATTGCATGTGAATTATCACTTTTGGAACTAAAATAAGTGTGTTTAGAGTCATTTTAATGCCTGAAATTGGTCGAAATAGAAGCTTCTAGTAGGAGAAAAAGTCTGTAAAAATGGCAATTTTGGTCACATTGAGGCTTTACAAAGTAGTTATTCAACATGAGGCACAATCCAAATGACATTTTGAATCAATTTTTCTAAAGTCCAAAAATCAATTTTCTGATGAAAAAAGATGACCCGTGACCTGTTGAACTTTCTCCAGATGGTCAGAAATGGTAATTTTTTAATGTTTAATTTTTTTACTGTAAATGACTATTGCATGTGGATTGTCACTTTTCGAACTAAAATAAGTGTGTTTAGAGTCATTTTAATGCCTGAAATTGGTCGAAATAGAAGCTTCTAGTAGGAGAAAAAGTCTGTAAAAATGGCAATTTTGGTCACATTGAGGCTTTAAAAAGTAGTTATTCAACATGAGGCACAATCCAAATGACATTTTGAATCAATTTTTATAAAGTCCAAAAAATCCATTTTCTGATGAAAAACGATGACCCGCGACCTGTCGAAAATTCTCCAGATGGTCAGAAATGGTAATTTTTTAATGTTTTATTTTTTGACTGTAAATGACTATTGCATGTGAATTATCACTTTTGGAACTAAAATAAGTGTGTTTAGAGTCATTTTAATGCCTGAAAATGGTCGAAATAAAAGCTTCTAGTAGGAGAAAAAGGCTGTAAAAATGGCAATTTTGGTCACATTGAGGCTTTAAAAAGTAGTTATTCAACATGAGGCACAATCCAAATGACATTTTGAATCAATTTTTCTAAAGTCCAAAAAATCCATTTTCTGATGAAAAACGATGACCCGCGACCTGTCGAAATTTCTCCAGATGGTCAGAAATGGTAATTTTTTAATGTTTTATTTTTTGACTGTAAATGACTATTGCATGTGAATTATCACTTTTGGAACTAAAATAAGTGTGTTTGGACTCATTTTAATGCCTGAAATTGTTAGAAATAGAAGCTTCTAGTAGGAGAAAAAGTCTGTAAAAATGGCAATTTTGGTCACATTGAGGCTTTAAAAAGTAGTTATTCAACATGAGGCACAATCCAAATGACATTTTGAATCAATTTTTCTAAAGTCCAAAAAATCCATTTTCTGATGAAAAACGATGACCCGCGACCTGTCGAAAATTCTCCAGATGGTCAGAAATGGTAATTTTTTAATGTTTTATTTTTTGACTGTAAATGACTATTGCATATGAATTATCACTTTTGGAACTAAAAGAAGTGTGTTTAG
The DNA here is from genome assembly GCF_964204655.1 of Triturus cristatus. Classification (NCBI taxonomy): domain Eukaryota; kingdom Metazoa; phylum Chordata; class Amphibia; order Caudata; family Salamandridae; genus Triturus; species Triturus cristatus. The sequence goes on from NC_140588.1 coordinate 135,079,965, forward strand.
AGTCATTTTAATGCCTGAAATTGGTCGAAATAGAAGCTCCTAGTAGGAGAAAAAGTGTGTAAAAATGGCAATTTTGGTCATATTGATTCTTTAAAAAGTAGTTATTCAACATGAGGCACAATCCAAATGACATTTTGAATCAATTTTTCTAAAGTCCAAAAAATCCATTTTCTGATGAAAAACGATGACCCGCGACCTGTCGAAAATTCTCCAGATGGTCAGAAATGGTAATTTTTTAATGTTTTATTTTTTTACTGTAAATGACTATTGCATGTGAATTATCACTTTTGGAACTAAAATAAGTGTGTTTAGAGTCATTTTAATGCCTGAAAAGGGTCGAAATAAAAACTTCTAGTAGGAGAAAAAGTCTGTAAAAATGGCAATTTTGGTCACATTGAGGCTTTAAAAAGTAGTTATTCAACATGAGGCACAATCCAAATGACATTTTGAATCAATTTTTCTAAAGTCCAAAAAATCCCTTTTCTGATGAAAAACGATGACCCGCGACCTGTCGAAATTTCTCCAGATGGTCAGAAATGGTAATTTTTTAATGTTTTATTTTTTGACTGTAAATGACTATTGCATGCAAATTATCACTTTTGGAACTAAAATAAGTGTGTTTAGAGTCGTTTTAATGCCTGAAATTAGTCATATTAGAAGCTTCTGAGAAGGAGAAAAAGTCTGTAAAAATGGCAATTTTGGTCACATTGAGGCTTTAAAAAGTAGTTATTCAACATGAGGCACAATCCAAATGATATTTTGAATCAATTTTTCTAAAGTCGAAAAAATTAATTTTCTGATGAAAAACGATGACCCGTGACCTGTTGAACTTTCTCCAGATGGTCAGAAATGGTAATTTTTTAATGTTTTATTTTTTGACTGTAAATGACTATTGCATGTGAATTATCACTTTTGGAACTAAAATAAGTGTGTTTAGAGTCATTTTAATGCCTGAAAATGGTCGAAATAAAAGCTTCTAGTAGGAGAAAAAGGCTGTAAAAATGGCAATTTTGGTCACATTGAGGCTTTAAAAAGTAGTTATTCAACATGAGGCACAATCCAAATGACATTTTGAATCAATTTTTCTAAAGTCCAAAAAATCCATTTTCTGATGAAAAACGATGACCCGCGACCTGTCGAAATTTCTCCAGATGGTCAGAAATGGTAATTTTTTAATGTTTTATTTTTTGACTGTAAATGACTATTGCATGTGAATTATCACTTTTGGAACTAAAATAAGTGTGTTTGGACTCATTTTAATGCCTGAAATTGTTAGAAATAGAAGCTTCTAGTAGGAGAAAAAGTCTGTAAAAATGGCAATTTTGGTCACATTGAGGCTTTAAAAAGTAGTTATTCAACATGAGGCACAATCCAAATGACATTTTGAATCAATTTTTCTAAAGTCCAAAAAATCCATTTTCTGATGAAAAACGATGACCCGCGACCTGTCGAAAATTCTCCAGATGGTCAGAAATGGTAATTTTTTAATGTTTTATTTTTTGACTGTAAATGACTATTGCATATGAATTATCACTTTTGGAACTAAAAGAAGTGTGTTTAGAGTCATTTTAATGCCTGAAATTGGTCGAAATAGAAGCTCCTAGTAGGAGAAAAAGTGTGTAAAAATGGCAATTTTGGTCATATTGATTCTTTAAAAAGTAGTTATTCAACATGAGGCACAATCCAAATGACATTTTGAATCAATTTTTCTAAAGTCCAAAAAATCCATTTTCTGATGAAAAACGATGACCCGCGACCTGTCGAAAATTCTCCAGATGGTCAGAAATGGTAATTTTTTAATGTTTTATTTTTTTACTGTAAATGACTATTGCATGTGAATTATCACTTTTGGAACTAAAATAAGTGTGTTTAGAGTCATTTTAATGCCTGAAAAGGGTCGAAATAAAAACTTCTAGTAGGAGAAAAAGTCTGTAAAAATGGCAATTTTGGTCACATTGAGGCTTTAAAAAGTAGTTATTCAACATGAGGCACAATCCAAATGACATTTTGAATCAATTTTTCTAAAGTCCAAAAAATCCCTTTTCTGATGAAAAACGATGACCCGCGACCTGTCGAAATTTCTCCAGATGGTCAGAAATGGTAATTTTTTAATGTTTTATTTTTTGACTGTAAATGACTATTGCATGCAAATTATCACTTTTGGAACTAAAATAAGTGTGTTTAGAGTCGTTTTAATGCCTGAAATTAGTCATATTAGAAGCTTCTGAGAAGGAGAAAAAGTCTGTAAAAATGGCAATTTTGGTCACATTGAGGCTTTAAAAAGTAGTTATTCAACATGAGGCACAATCCAAATGATATTTTGAATCAATTTTTCTAAAGTCGAAAAAATTAATTTTCTGATGAAAAACGATGACCCGTGACCTGTTGAACTTTCTCCAGATGGTCAGAAATGGTAATTTTTTAATGTTTAATTTTTTTACTGTAAATGACTATTGCATGTGAATTATCACTTTTGGAACTAAAATAAGTGTGTTTAGAGTCATTTTAATGCCTGTAATTGGTCGAAATAGAAGCTTCTAGTAGGAGAAAAAGTCTGTAAAAATGGCAATTTTGGTCACATTGAGGCTTTAAAAAGTAGTTATTCAACATGAGGCACAATCCAAATGACATTTTGAATCAATTTTTCTAAAGTCCAAAAAATCAATTTTCTGATGAAAAACGTTGACCCGCGACCTGTCGAAATTTCTCCAGATGGTCAGAAATAGTAATTTTTTAATGTTTAATTTTTTGACTGTAAATGACTATTGCATGTGAATTATCACTTTTGGAACTAAAATAAGTGTGTTTAGAGTCATTTTAATGCCTGAAATTGGTCGAAATAGAAGCTTCTAGTAGGAGAAAAAGTCTGTAAAAATGGCAATTTTGGTCACATTGAGGCTTTAAAAAGTAGTTATTCAACATGAGGCACAATCCAAATGACATTTTGAATCAATTTTTATAAAGTCGAAAAAATCAATTTTCTGATGAAAAACGATGACCCGCGACCTGTCCAAATTTCTCCAGATGGTCAGAAATGGTAATTTTTTAATGGTTCTATTTTTGACTGTAAATGACTATTGCATGTGAATTATCACTTGTGGAACTAAAATAAGTGTGTTTAGACTCGTTTTAATTCCTGAAATTAGTCATATTAGAAGCTTCTGAGAAGGAGAAAAAGACTGTAAAAATGTCAATTTTGATCTCATTGAAGTTTTAAAAAGTAGTTATTCAACATGAGGCACAATCCAAATGATATTTTGAATCAGTTTTTCTAAAGTCCAAAAAATCCATTTTCTGATGAAAAACGATGACCAGTGACCTGTCGAAATTTCTCCAGATGGTCAGAAATGGTAATTTTTTAATGTTTAATTTTTTTACTGTAAATGACTATTGCATGTGAATTATCACTTTTGGAACTAAAATAAGTGTGTTTAGAGTCATTTTAATGCCTGAAATTGGTCGAAATAGAAGCTTCTAGTAGGAGAAAAAGTCTGTAAAAATGGCAATTTTGGTCACATTGAGGCTTTACAAAGTAGTTATTCAACATGAGGCACAATCCAAATGACATTTTGAATCAATTTTTCTAAAGTCCAAAAATCAATTTTCTGATGAAAAAAGATGACCCGTGACCTGTTGAACTTTCTCCAGATGGTCAGAAATGGTAATTTTTTAATGTTTAATTTTTTTACTGTAAATGACTATTGCATGTGGATTGTCACTTTTCGAACTAAAATAAGTGTGTTTAGAGTCATTTTAATGCCTGAAATTGGTCGAAATAGAAGCTTCTAGTAGGAGAAAAAGTCTGTAAAAATGGCAATTTTGGTCACATTGAGGCTTTAAAAAGTAGTTATTCAACATGAGGCACAATCCAAATGACATTTTGAATCAATTTTTATAAAGTCCAAAAAATCCATTTTCTGATGAAAAACGATGACCCGCGACCTGTCGAAAATTCTCCAGATGGTCAGAAATGGTAATTTTTTAATGTTTTATTTTTTGACTGTAAATGACTATTGCATGTGAATTATCACTTTTGGAACTAAAATAAGTGTGTTTAGAGTCATTTTAATGCCTGAAAATGGTCGAAATAAAAGCTTCTAGTAGGAGAAAAAGGCTGTAAAAATGGCAATTTTGGTCACATTGAGGCTTTAAAAAGTAGTTATTCAACATGAGGCACAATCCAAATGACATTTTGAATCAATTTTTCTAAAGTCCAAAAAATCCATTTTCTGATGAAAAACGATGACCCGCGACCTGTCGAAATTTCTCCAGATGGTCAGAAATGGTAATTTTTTAATGTTTTATTTTTTGACTGTAAATGACTATTGCATGTGAATTATCACTTTTGGAACTAAAATAAGTGTGTTTGGACTCATTTTAATGCCTGAAATTGTTAGAAATAGAAGCTTCTAGTAGGAGAAAAAGTCTGTAAAAATGGCAATTTTGGTCACATTGAGGCTTTAAAAAGTAGTTATTCAACATGAGGCACAATCCAAATGACATTTTGAATCAATTTTTCTAAAGTCCAAAAAATCCATTTTCTGATGAAAAACGATGACCCGCGACCTGTCGAAAATTCTCCAGATGGTCAGAAATGGTAATTTTTTAATGTTTTATTTTTTGACTGTAAATGACTATTGCATATGAATTATCACTTTTGGAACTAAAAGAAGTGTGTTTAGAGTCATTTTAATGCCTGAAATTGGTCGAAATAGAAGCTCCTAGTAGGAGAAAAAGTGTGTAAAAATGGCAATTTTGGTCATATTGATTCTTTAAAAAGTAGTTATTCAACATGAGGCACAATCCAAATGACATTTTGAATCAATTTTTCTAAAGTCCAAAAAATCCATTTTCTGATGAAAAACGATGACCCGCGACCTGTCGAAAATTCTCCAGATGGTCAGAAATGGTAATTTTTTAATGTTTTATTTTTTTACTGTAAATGACTATTGCATGTGAATTATCACTTTTGGAACTAAAATAAGTGTGTTTAGAGTCATTTTAATGCCTGAAAAGGGTCGAAATAAAAGCTTCTAGTAGGAGAAAAAGTCTGTAAAAATGGCAATTTTGGTCACATTGAGGCTTTAAAAAGTAGTTATTCAACATGAGGCACAATCCAAATGACATTTTGAATCAATTTTTCTAAAGTCCAAAAAATCCCTTTTCTGATGAAAAACGATGACCCGCGACCTGTCGAAATTTCTCCAGATGGTCAGAAATGGTAATTTTTTAATGTTTTATTTTTTGACTGTAAATGACTATTGCATGCAAATTATCACTTTTGGAACTAAAATAAGTGTGTTTAGAGTCGTTTTAATGCCTGAAATTAGTCATATTAGAAGCTTCTGAGAAGGAGAAAAAGTCTGTAAAAATGGCAATTTTGGTCACATTGAGGCTTTAAAAAGTAGTTATTCAACATGAGGCACAATCCAAATGATATTTTGAATCAATTTTTCTAAAGTCGAAAAAATTAATTTTCTGATGAAAAACGATGACCCGTGACCTGTTGAACTTTCTCCAGATGGTCAGAAATGGTAATTTTTTAATGTTTAATTTTTTTACTGTAAATGACTATTGCATGTGAATTATCACTTTTGGAACTAAAATAAGTGTGTTTAGAGTCATTTTAATGCCTGTAATTGGTCGAAATAGAAGCTTCTAGTAGGAGAAAAAGTCTGTAAAAATGGCAATTTTGGTCACATTGAGGCTTTAAAAAGTAGTTATTCAACATGAGGCACAATCTAAATGACATTTTGAATCAATTTTTCTAAAGTCCAAAAAATCTATTTTCTGATGAAAAACGTTGACCCGCGACCTGTCGAAATTTCTCCAGATGGTCAGAAATAGTAATTTTTTAATGTTTAATTTTTTGACTGTAAATGACTATTGCATGTGAATTATCACTTTTGGAACTAAAATAAGTGTGTTTAGAGTCATTTTAATGCCTGAAATTGGTCGAAATAGAAGCTTCTAGTAGGAGAAAAAGTCTGTAAAAATGACAATTTTGGTCACATTGAGGCTTTAAAAAGTAGTTATTCAACATGAGGCACAATCCAAATGACATTTTGAATCAATTTTTATAAAGTCGAAAAAATCAATTTTCTGATGAAAAACGATGACCCGCGACCTGTCGAAATTTCTCCAGATGGTCAGAAATGGTAATTTTTTAATGGTTCTATTTTTGACTGTAAATGACTATTGCATGTGAATTATCACTTGTGGAACTAAAATAAGTGTGTTTAGACTCGTTTTAATTCCTGAAATTAGTCATATTAGAAGCTTCTGAGAAGGAGAAAAAGACTGTAAAAATGTCAATTTTGGTCACATTGAGGCTTTAAAAAGTAGTTATTCAACATGAGGCACAATCCAAATGATATTTTGAATCAGTTTTTCTAAAGTCCAAAAAATCCATTTTCTGATGAAAAACGATGACCAGTGACCTGTCGAAATTTCTCCAGATGGTCAGAAATGGTAATTTTTTAATGTTTAATTTTTTTACTGTAAATGACTATTGCATGTGAATTATCACTTTTGGAACTAAAATAAGTGTGTTTAGAGTCATTTTAATGCCTGAAATTGGTCGAAATAGAAGCTTCTAGTAGGAGAAAAAGTCTGTAAAAATGGCAATTTTGGTCACATTGAGGCTTTAAAAAGTAGTTATTCAACATGAGGCACAATCCAAATGACATTTTGAATCAATTTTTCTAAAGTCCAAAAATCAATTTTCTGATGAAAAAAGATGACCCGTGACCTGTTGAACTTTCTCCAGATGGTCAGAAATGGTAATTTTTTAATGTTTAATTTTTTGACTGTAAATGACTACTGCATATGAATTATCACTTTTGGAACTAAAAGAAGTGTGTTTAGAGTCATTTTAATGCCTGAAATTGGTCGAAATAGAAGCTCCTAGTAGGAAAAAAAGTGTGTAAAAATGGCAATTTTGGTCATATTGATTCTTTAAAAAGTAGTTATTCAACATGAGGCACAATCCAAATGACATTTTGAATCAATTTTTCTAAAGTCCAAAAAATCCATTTTCTGATGAAAAACGATGACCCGCGACCTGTCGAAAATTCTCCAGATGGTCAGAAATGGTAATTTTTTAATGTTTTATTTTTTGACTGTAAATGACTATTGCATGTGAATTATCACTTTTGGAACTAAAATAAGTGTGTTTAGAGTCATTTTAATGCCTGAAAATGGTCGAAATAAAAGCTTCTAGTAGGAGAAAAAGTCTGTAAAAATGGCAATTTTGGTCACATTGAGGCTTTAAAAAGTAGTTATTCAACATGAGGCACAATCCAAATGACATTTTGAATCAATTTTTCTAAAGTCCAAAAAATCCATTTTCTGATGAAAAACGATGACCCGCGACCTGTCGAAATTTCTCCAGATGGTCAGAAATGGTAATTTTTTAATGTTTTATTTTTTGACTGTAAATGACTATTGCATGTGAATTATCACTTTTGGAACTAAAATAAGTGTGTTTAGAGTCATTTTAATGCCTGAAATTGGTCGAAATAGAAGCTTCTAGTAGGAGAAAAAGTCTGTAAAAATGGCAATATTGGTCACATTGAGGCTTTAAAAAGTAGTTATTCAACATGAGGCACAATCCAAATGACATTTTGAATCAATTTTTCTAAAGTCCCAAAAATCCATTTTCTGATGAAAAACGATGACCCGCGACCTGTCGACATTTCTCCAGATGGTCAGAAATGGTAATTTTTTAATGGTTCATTTTTTGACTGTAAATGACTATTGCATGTGAATTATCACTTTTGGAACTAAAATAAGTGTGTTTAGAGTCATTTTAATGCCTGTAATTGGTTGAAATAGAAGCTTCTAGTAGGAGAAAAAGTCTGTAAAAATGGCAATTTTGGTCACATTGAGGCTTTAAAAAGTAGTTATTCAACATGAGGCACAATCTAAATGACATTTTGAATCAATTTTTCTAAAGTCCAAAAAATCAATTTTCTGATGAAAAACGTTGACCCGCGACCTGTCGAAATTTCTCCAGATGGTCAGAAATAGTAATTTTTTAATGTTTAATTTTTTGACTGTAAATGACTATTGCATGTGAATTATCACTTTTGGAACTAAAATAAGTGTGTTTAGAGTCATTTTAATGCCTGAAATTGGTCGAAATAGAAGCTTCTAGTAGGAGAAAAAGTCTGTAAAAATGACAATTTTGGTCACATTGAGGCTTTAAAAAGTAGTTATTCAACATGAGGCACAATCCAAATGACATTTTGAATCAATTTTTATAAAGTCGAAAAAATCAATTTTCTGATGAAAAACGATGACCCGCGACCTGTCGAAATTTCTCCAGATGGTCAGAAATGGTAATTTTTTAATGGTTCTATTTTTGACTGTAAATGACTATTGCATGTGAATTATCACTTGTGGAACTAAAATAAGTGTGTTTAGACTCGTTTTAATTCCTGAAATTAGTCATATTAGAAGCTTCTGAGAAGGAGAAAAAGACTGTAAAAATGTCAATTTTGGTCACATTGAGGCTTTAAAAAGTAGTTATTCAACATGAGGCACAATCCAAATGATATTTTGAATCAGTTTTTCTAAAGTCCAAAAAATCCATTTTCTGATGAAAAACGATGACCAGTGACCTGTCGAAATTTCTCCAGATGGTCAGAAATGGTAATTTTTTAATGTTTAATTTTTTTACTGTAAATGACTATTGCATGTGAATTATCACTTTTGGAACTAAAATAAGTGTGTTTAGAGTCATTTTAAAGCCTGAAATTGGTCGAAATAGAAGCTTCTAGTAGGAGAAAAAGTCTGTAAAAATGGCAATTTTGGTCACATTGAGGCTTTAAAAAGTAGTTATTCAACATGAGGCACAATCCAAATGACATTTTGAATCAATTTTTCTAAAGTCCAAAAATCAATTTTCTGATGAAAAAAGATGACCCGTGACCTGTTGAACTTTCTCCAGATGGTCAGAAATGGTAATTTTTTAATGTTTAATTTTTTTAATGTAAATGACTACTGCATATGAATTATCACTTTTGGAACTAAAAGAAGTGTGTTTAGAGTCATTTTAATGCCTGAAATTGGTCGAAATAGAAGCTCCTAGTAGGAAAAAAAGTGTGTAAAAATGGCAATTTTGGTCATATTGATTCTTTAAAAAGTAGTTATTCAACATGAGGCACAATCCAAATGACATTTTGAATCAATTTTTCTAAAGTCCAAAAAATTCATTTTCTGATGAAAAACGATGACCCGCGACCTGTCAAAAATTCTCCAGATGGTCAGAAATGGTAATTTTTTAATGTTTTATTTTTTGACTGTAAATGACTATTGCATGTGAATTATCACTTTTGGAACTAAAGTAAGTGTGTTTAGAGTCATTTTAATGCCTGAAAATGGTCGAAATAAAAGCTTCTAGTAGGAGAAAAAGTCTGTAAAAATGGCAATTTTGGTCACATTGAGGCTTTAAAAAGTAGTTATTCAACATGAGGCACAATCCAAATGACATTTTGAATCAATTTTTCTAAAGTCCAAAAAATCCATTTTCTGATGAAAAACGATGACCCGCGACCTGTCGAAATTTCTCCAGATGGTCAGAAATGGTAATTTTTTAATGTTTTATTTTTTGACTGTAAATGACTATTGCATGTGAATTATCACTTTTGGAACTAAAATAAGTGTGTTTAGAGTCATTTTAATGCCTGAAATTGGTCGAAATAGAAGCTTCTAGTAGGAGAAAAAGTCTGTAAAAATGGCAATATTGGTCACATTGAGGCTTTAAAAAGTAGTTATTCAACATGAGGCACAATCCAAATGACATTTTGAATCAATTTTTCTAAAGTCCCAAAAATCCATTTTCTGATGAAAAACGATGACCCGCGACCTGTCGACATTTCTCCAGATGGTCAGAAATGGTAATTTTTTAATGGTTCATTTTTTTACTGTAAATGACTATTGCATGTGAATGATCACTTTTGGAACTAAAATAAGTGTGTTTAGAGTCATTTTAATGCCTGAAATTGGTCGAAATAGAAGCTTCTAGTAGGAGAAAAAGTCTGTAAAAATGGTAATTTTGGTCACATTGAGGCTTTAAAAAGTAGTTATTCAACATGAGGCACAATCCAAATGACATTTTGAATCAATTTTTATAAAGTCCAAAAAATCCATTTTCTGATGAAAAACGATGACCCGCGACCTGTCGAAATTTCTCCAGATGGTCAGAAATGGTAATTTTTTAATGGTTCTATTTTTGACTGTAAATGACTATTGCATGTGAATTATCACTTTTGGAACTAAAATAAGTGTGTTTAGAGTCATTTTAATGCCTGAAATTGTTTGAAATAGAAGCTTCTAGTAGGAGAAAAAGTCTGTAAAAATGGCAATTTTGGTCACATTGAGGCTTTAAAAAGTAGTTATTCAACATGAGGCACAATCCAAATGATATTTTGAATCAATTTTTCTAAAGTCCAAAAAATCCATTTTCTGATATAAAACGATGACTAGTGACCTGTCGAAATTTCTCCAGATGGTCAGAAATGGTAATTTTTTAATGTTTAAATTTTTGACTGTAAATGACTATCGCATGTGAATTATCACTTGTGGAACTAAAATAAGTGTGTTTAGAGTCGTTTTAATTCCTGAAATTAGTCATATTAGAAGCTTCTGAGAAGGAGAAAAAGTCTGTAAAAATGGCAATTTTGGTCACATTGAGGCTTTAAAAAGTAGTTATTCAACATGAGGCACAATCCAAATGACATTTTGAATCAATTTTTATAAAGTCCAAAAAATCAATTTTCTGATGAAAAACGATGACCCGCGACCTGTCGAAATTTCTCCAGATGGTCAGAAATGGTAATTTTTTAATGTTTAATTTTTTGACTGTAAATGACTATTGCATGTGAATTATCACTTGTGGAACTAAAATAAGTGTGTTTAGAGTCATTTTAATGCCTGAAGTTGGTCGAAATAGAAGCTTCTAGTAGGAGAAAAAGTCTGTAAAAATGGCAATTTTGGTCACATCGAGGCTTTAAAAAGTAGTTATTCAACATGAGGCACAATTCAAATGACATTTTTAATCAATTTTTCTAAAGTCCAAAAATCAATTTTCTGATGAAAAACGATGACCCGTGACCTGTTGAACTTTCTCCAGATGGTCAGAAATGGTAATTTTTTAATGTTTAATTTTTTGACTGTAAATGACTATTGCATGTGAATTATCACTTTTGGAACTAAAAGAAGTGTGTTTAGAGTCATTTTAATGCCTGAAATTGGTCAAAATAGAAGCTTCTAGTAGGAGAAAAAGTCTGTAAAAATGGCAATTTTGGTCACATTGCGGCTTTAAAAAGTAGTTATTCAACATGAGGCACAATCCAAATGACATTTTGAATCAATTTTTATAAAGTCCAAAAAATCCATTTTCTGATGAAAAACGATGACCCGCGACCTGTCGAAAATTCTCCAGATGGTCAGAAATGGTAATTTTTTAATGTTTTATTTTTTGACTGTAAATGACTATTGCATGTGAATTATCACTTTTGGAACTAAAATAAGTGTTAGAGTCATTTTAATGCCTGAAAATGGTCAAAATAAAAGCTTCTAGTAGGAGAAAAAGGCTGTAAAAATGGCAATTTTGGTCACATTGAGGCTTTAAAAAGTAGTTATTCAACATGAGGCACAATCCAAATGACATTTTGAATCAATTTTTCTAAAGTCCAAAAAATCCATTTTCTGATGAAAAACGATGACCCGCGACCTGTCGAAATTTCTCCAGATGGTCAGAAATGGTAATTTTTTAATGGTTCATTGTTTGACTGTAAATGACTATTGCATGTGAATTATCACTTTTGGAACTAAAATAAGTGTGTTTAGAGTCATTTTAATGCCTGAAATTGTTTGAAATAGAAGCTTCTAGTAGGAGAAAAAGTCTGTAAAAATGGCAATTTTGGACCAATTGAGGCTTTAAAAAGTAGTTATTCAACATGAGGCACAATCCAAATGACATTTTGAATCAATTTTTCTAAAGTCCAAAAAATCAATTTTCTGATGAAAAACGATGACCCGCGACCTGTCGAAATTTCTCCAGATGGTCAGAAATGGTAATTTTTTAATGGTTCTATTTTTGACTGTAAATGACTATTGCATGTGAATTATCACTTGTGGAACTAAAATAAGTGTGTTTAGACTCGTTTTAATTCCTGAAATTAGTCATATTAGAAGCTTCTGAGAAGGAGAAAAACACTGTAAAAATGTCAATTTTGGTCACATTGAGGCTTTAAAAAGTAGTTATTCAACATGAGGCACAATCCAAATGATATTTTGAATCAGTTTTTCTAAAGTCCAAAAAATCCATTTTCTGATGAAAAACGATGACCAGTGACCTGTCGAAATTTCTCCAGATGGTCAGAAATGGTAATTTTTTAATGTTTAATTTTTTTACTGTAAATGACTATTGCATGTGAATTATCACTTTTGGAACTAAAATAAGTGTGTTTAGAGTCATTTTAAAGCCTGAAATTGGTCGAAATAGAAGCTTCTAGTAGGAGAAAAAGTCTGTAAAAATGGCAATTTTGGTCACATTGAGGCTTTAAAAAGTAGTTATTCAACATGAGGCACAATCCAAATGACATTTTGAATCAATTTTTCTAAAGTCCAAAAATCAATTTTCTGATGAAAAAAGATGACCCGTGACCTGTTGAACTTTCTCCAGATGGTCAGAAATGGTAATTTTTTAATGTTTAATTTTTTTAATGTAAATGACTACTGCATATGAATTATCACTTTTGGAACTAAAAGAAGTGTGTTTAGAGTCATTTTAATGCCTGAAATTGGTCGAAATAGAAGCTCCTAGTAGGAAAAAAAGTGTGTAAAAATGGCAATTTTGGTCATATTGATTCTTTAAAAAGTAGTTATTCAACATGAGGCACAATCCAAATGACATTTTGAATCAATTTTTCTAAAGTCCAAAAAATCCATTTTCTGATGAAAAACGATGACCCGCGACCTGTCAAAAATTCTCCAGATGGTCAGAAATGGTAATTTTTTAATGTTTTATTTTTTGACTGTAAATGACTATTGCATGTGAATTATCACTTTTGGAACTAAAGTAAGTGTGTTTAGAGTCATTTTAATGCCTGAAAATGGTCGAAATAAAAGCTTCTAGTAGGAGAAAAAGTCTGTAAAAATGGCAATTTTGGTCACATTGAGGCTTTAAAAAGTAGTTATTCAACATGAGGCACAATCCAAATGACATTTTGAATCAATTTTTCTAAAGTCCAAAAAATCCATTTTCTGATGAAAAACGATGACCCGCGACCTGTCGAAATTTCTCCAGATGGTCAGAAATGGTAATTTTTTAATGTTTTATTTTTTGACTGTAAATGACTATTGCATGTGAATTATCACTTTTGGAACTAAAATAAGTGTGTTTAGAGTCATTTTAATGCCTGAAATTGGTCGAAATAGAAGCTTCTAGTAGGAGAAAAAGTCTGTAAAAATGGCAATATTGGTCACATTGAGGCTTTAAAAAGTAGTTATTCAACATGAGGCACAATCCAAATGACATTTTGAATCAATTTTTCTAAAGTCCCAAAAATCCATTTTCTGATGAAAAACGATGACCCGCGACCTGTCGACATTTCTCCAGATGGTCAGAAATGGTAATTTTTTAATGGTTCATTTTTTTACTGTAAATGACTATTGCATGTGAATGATCACTTTTGGAACTAAAATAAGTGTGTTTAGAGTCATTTTAATGCCTGAAATTGGTCGAAATAGAAGCTTCTAGTAGGAGAAAAAGTCTGTAAAAATGGTAATTTTGGTCACATTGAGGCTTTAAAAAGTAGTTATTCAACATGAGGCACAATCCAAATGACATTTTGAATCAATTTTTATAAAGTCCAAAAAATCCATTTTCTGATGAAAAACGATGACCCGCGACCTGTCGAAATTTCTCCAGATGGTCAGAAATGGTAATTTTTTAATGGTTCTATTTTTGACTGTAAATGACTATTGCATGTGAATTATCACTTTTGGAACTAAAATAAGTGTGTTTAGAGTCATTTTAATGCCTGAAATTGTTTGAAATAGAAGCTTCTAGTAGGAGAAAAAGTCTGTAAAAATGGCAATTTTGGTCACATTGAGGCTTTAAAAAGTAGTTATTCAACATGAGGCACAATCCAAATGATATTTTGAATCAATTTTTCTAAAGTCCAAAAAATCCATTTTCTGATATAAAACGATGACTAGTGACCTGTCGAAATTTCTCCAGATGGTCAGAAATGGTAATTTTTTAATGTTTAAATTTTTGACTGTAAATGACTATCGCATGTGAATTATCACTTGTGGAACTAAAATAAGTGTGTTTAGAGTCGTTTTAATTCCTGAAATTAGTCATATTAGAAGCTTCTGAGAAGGAGAAAAAGTCTGTAAAAATGGCAATTTTGGTCACATTGAGGCTTTAAAAAGTAGTTATTCAACATGAGGCACAATCCAAATGACATTTTGAATCAATTTTTATAAAGTCCAAAAAATCAATTTTCTGATGAAAAACGATGACCCGCGACCTGTCGAAATTTCTCCAGATGGTCAGAAATGGTAATTTTTTAATGTTTAATTTTTTGACTGTAAATGACTATTGCATGTGAATTATCACTTGTGGAACTAAAATAAGTGTGTTTAGAGTCATTTTAATGCCTGAAGTTGGTCGAAATAGAAGCTTCTAGTAGGAGAAAAAGTCTGTAAAAATGGCAATTTTGGTCACATCGAGGCTTTAAAAAGTAGTTATTCAACATGAGGCACAATTCAAATGACATTTTTAATCAATTTTTCTAAAGTCCAAAAATCAATTTTCTGATGAAAAACGATGACCCGTGACCTGTTGAACTTTCTCCAGATGGTCAGAAATGGTAATTTTTTAATGTTTAATTTTTTGACTGTAAATGACTATTGCATGTGAATTATCACTTTTGGAACTAAAAGAAGTGTGTTTAGAGTCATTTTAATGCCTGAAATTGGTCAAAATAGAAGCTTCTAGTAGGAGAAAAAGTCTGTAAAAATGGCAATTTTGGTCACATTGCGGCTTTAAAAAGTAGTTATTCAACATGAGGCACAATCCAAATGACATTTTGAATCAATTTTTATAAAGTCCAAAAAATCCATTTTCTGATGAAAAACGATGACCCGCGACCTGTCGAAAATTCTCCAGATGGTCAGAAATGGTAATTTTTTAATGTTTTATTTTTTGACTGTAAATGACTATTGCATGTGAATTATCACTTTTGGAACTAAAATAAGTGTGTTTAGAGTCATTTTAATGCCTGAAAATGGTCGAAATAAAAGCTTCTAGTAGGAGAAAAAGGCTGTAAAAATGGCAATTTTGGTCACATTGAGGCTTTAAAAAGTAGTTATTCAACATGAGGCACAATCCAAATGACATTTTGAATCAATTTTTCTAAAGTCCAAAAAATCCATTTTCTGATGAAAAACGATGACCCGCGACCTGTCGAAATTTCTCCAGATGGTCAGAAATGGTAATTTTTTAATGTTTTATTTTTTGACTGTAAATGACTATTGCATGTGAATTATCACTTTTGGAACTAAAATAAGTGTGTTTGGACTCATTTTAATGCCTGAAATTGTTAGAAATAGAAGCTTCTAGTAGGAGAAAAAGTCTGTAAAAATGGCAATTTTGGTCACATTGAGGCTTTAAAAAGTAGTTATTCAACATGAGGCACAATCCAAATGACATTTTGAATCAATTTTTCTAAAGTCCAAAAAATCAATTTTCTGATGAAAAACGATGACCCGCGACCTGTCGAAAATTCTCCAGATGGTCAGAAATGGTAATTTTTTAATGTTTTATTTTTTGACTGTAAATGACTATTGCATGCGAATTATCACTTTTGGAACTAAAAGAAGTGTGTTTAGAGTCATTTTAATGCCTGAAATTGGTCGAAATAGAAGCTTCTAGTAGGAGAAAAAGTCTGTAAAAATGGCAATTTTGGTCACATTGAGGCTTTAAAAAGTAGTTATTCAACATGAGGCACAATCCAAATGACATTTTGAATCAATTTTTCTAAAGTCCAAAAAATCCATTTTCTGATGAAAAACGGTGACCCGCGACCTGTCGAAAATTCTCCAGATGGTCAGAAATGGTAATTTTTTAATGTTTAATTGTTTGACTGTAAATGACTATTGCATATGAATTATCACTTTTGGAACTAAAAGAAGTGTGTTTAGAGTCATTTTAATGCCTGAAATTGGTCGAAATAGAAGCTCCTAGTCGGAGAAAAAGTGTGTAAAAATGGCAATTTTGGTCATATTGATTCTTTAAAAAGTAGTTATTCAACATGAGGCACAATCCAAATGACATTTTGAATCAATTTTTCTAAAGTCCAAAAAATCCATTTTCTGATGAAAAACGATGACCCGCGACCTGTCGAAAATTCTCCAGATGGTCAGAAATGGTAGTTTTTTAA
This sequence comes from Triturus cristatus, assembly GCF_964204655.1. Classification (NCBI taxonomy): domain Eukaryota; kingdom Metazoa; phylum Chordata; class Amphibia; order Caudata; family Salamandridae; genus Triturus; species Triturus cristatus. Next base: position 135,096,428 of record NC_140588.1, read on the forward strand.
TGTTTTATTTTTTTACTGTAAATGACTATTGCATGTGAATTATCACTTTTGGAACTAAAATAAGTGTGTTTAGAGTCATTTTAATGCCTGAAAATGGTCGAAATAGAAGCTCCTAGTAGGAGAAAAAGTGTGTAAAAATGGCAATTTTGGTCATATTGATTCTTTAAAAAGTAGTTATTCAACATGAGGCACAATCCAAATGACATTTTGAATCAATTTTTCTAAAGTCGAAAAAATTAATTTTCTGATGAAAAACGATGACCCGTGACCTGTTGAACTTTCTCCAGATGGTCAGAAATGGTAATTTTTTAATGTTTAATTTTTTGACTGTAAATGACTATTGCATGTGAATTATCACTTGTGGAACTAAAATAAGTGTGTTTAGAGTCATTTTAATGCCTGAAGTTGGTCGAAATAGAAGCTTTTAGTAGGAGAAAAAGTCTGTAAAAATGGCAATTTTGGTCACATCGAGGCTTTAAAAAGTAGTTATTCAACATGAGGCACAATTCAAATGACAGTTTTTAATCAATTTTTCTAAAGTCCAAAAATCAATTTTCTGATGAAAAACGATGACCCGTGACCTGTTGAACTTTCTCCAGATGGTCAGAAATGGTAATTTTTTAATGTTTAATTTTTTGACTGTAAATGACTATTGCATGTGAATTATCACTTTTGGAACTAAAAGAAGTGTGTTTAGAGTCATTTTAATGCCTGAAATTGGTCAAAATAGAAGCTTCTAGTAGGAGAAAAAGTCTGTAAAAATGGCAATTTTGGTCACATTGAGGCTTTAAAAAGTAGTTATTCAACATGAGGCACAATCCAAATGACATTTTGAATCAATTTTTCTAAAGTCCAAAAATCAATTTTCTGATGAAAAAAGATGACCCGTGACCTGTTGAACTTTCTCCAGATGGTCAGAAATGGTAATTTTTTAATGTTTAATTTTTTTAATGTAAATGACTACTGCATATGAATTATCACTTTTGGAACTAAAAGAAGTGTGTTTAGAGTCATTTTAATGCCTGAAATTGGTCGAAATAGAAGCTCCTAGTAGGAAAAAAAGTGTGTAAAAATGGCAATTTTGGTCATATTGATTCTTTAAAAAGTAGTTATTCAACATGAGGCACAATCCAAATGACATTTTGAATCAATTTTTCTAAAGTCCAAAAAATCCATTTTCTGATGAAAAACGATGACCCGCGACCTGTCGAAAATTCTCCAGATGGTCAGAAATGGTAATTTTTTAATGTTTTATTTTTTGACTGTAAATGACTATTGCATGTGAATTATCACTTTTGGAACTAAAATAAGTGTGTTTAGAGTCATTTTAATGCCTGAAAATGGTCGAAATAAAAGCTTCTAGTAGGAGAAAAAGTCTGTAAAAATGGCAATTTTGGTCACATTGAGGCTTTAAAAAGTAGTTATTCAACATGAGGCACAATCCAAATGACATTTTGAATCAATTTTTCTAAAGTCCAAAAAATCCATTTTCTGATGAAAAACGATGACCCGCGACCTGTCGAAATTTCTCCAGATGGTCAGAAATGGTAATTTTTTAATGTTTTATTTTTTGACTGTAAATGACTATTGCATGTGAATTATCACTTTTGGAACTAAAATAAGTGTGTTTAGAGTCATTTTAATGCCTGAAATTGGTCGAAATAGAAGCTTCTAGTAGGAGAAAAAGTCTGTAAAAATGGCAATATTGGTCACATTGAGGCTTTAAAAAGTAGTTATTCAACATGAGGCACAATCCAAATGACATTTTGAATCAATTTTTCTAAAGTCCCAAAAATCCATTTTCTGATGAAAAACGATGACCCGCGACCTGTCGACATTTCTCCAGATGGTCAGAAATGGTAATTTTTTAATGGTTCATTTTTTGACTGTAAATGACTATTGCATGTGAATTATCACTTTTGGAACTAAAATAAGTGTGTTTAGAGTCATTTTAATGCCTGTAATTGGTCGAAATAGAAGCTTCTAGTAGGAGAAAAAGTCTGTAAAAATGGCAATTTTGGTCACATTGAGGCTTTAAAAAGTAGTTATTCAACATGAGGCACAATCTAAATGACATTTTGAATCAATTTTTCTAAAGTCCAAAAAATCAATTTTCTGATGAAAAACGTTGACCCGCGACCTGTCGAAATTTCTCCAGATGGTCAGAAATAGTAATTTTTTAATGTTTAATTTTTTGACTGTAAATGACTATTGCATGTGAATTATCACTTTTGGAACTAAAATAAGTGTGTTTAGAGTCATTTTAATGCCTGAAATTGGTCGAAATAGAAGCTTCTAGTAGGAGAAAAAGTCTGTAAAAATGACAATTTTGGTCACATTGAGGCTTTAAAAAGTAGTTATTCAACATGAGGCACAATCCAAATGACATTTTGAATCAATTTTTATAAAGTCGAAAAAATCAATTTTCTGATGAAAAACGATGACCCGCGACCTGTCGAAATTTCTCCAGATGGTCAGAAATGGTAATTTTTTAATGGTTCTATTTTTGACTGTAAATGACTATTGCATGTGAATTATCACTTGTGGAACTAAAATAAGTGTGTTTAGACTCGTTTTAATTCCTGAAATTAGTCATATTAGAAGCTTCTGAGAAGGAGAAAAAGACTGTAAAAATGTCAATTTTGGTCACATTGAGGCTTTAAAAAGTAGTTATTCAACATGAGGCACAATCCAAATGATATTTTGAATCAGTTTTTCTAAAGTCCAAAAAATCCATTTTCTGATGAAAAACGATGACCAGTGACCTGTCGAAATTTCTCCAGATGGTCAGAAATGGTAATTTTTTAATGTTTAATTTTTTTACTGTAAATGACTATTGCATGTGAATTATCACTTTTGGAACTAAAATAAGTGTGTTTAGAGTCATTTTAAAGCCTGAAATTGGTCGAAATAGAAGCTTCTAGTAGGAGAAAAAGTCTGTAAAAATGGCAATTTTGGTCACATTGAGGCTTTAAAAAGTAGTTATTCAACATGAGGCACAATCCAAATGACATTTTGAATCAATTTTTCTAAAGTCCAAAAATCAATTTTCTGATGAAAAAAGATGACCCGTGACCTGTTGAACTTTCTCCAGATGGTCAGAAATGGTAATTTTTTAATGTTTAATTTTTTTAATGTAAATGACTACTGCATATGAATTATCACTTTTGGAACTAAAAGAAGTGTGTTTAGAGTCATTTTAATGCCTGAAATTGGTCGAAATAGAAGCTCCTAGTAGGAAAAAAAGTGTGTAAAAATGGCAATTTTGGTCATATTGATTCTTTAAAAAGTAGTTATTCAACATGAGGCACAATCCAAATGACATTTTGAATCAATTTTTCTAAAGTCCAAAAAATCCATTTTCTGATGAAAAACGATGACCCGCGACCTGTCAAAAATTCTCCAGATGGTCAGAAATGGTAATTTTTTAATGTTTTATTTTTTGACTGTAAATGACTATTGCATGTGAATTATCACTTTTGGAACTAAAGTAAGTGTGTTTAGAGTCATTTTAATGCCTGAAAATGGTCGAAATAAAAGCTTCTAGTAGGAGAAAAAGTCTGTAAAAATGGCAATTTTGGTCACATTGAGGCTTTAAAAAGTAGTTATTCAACATGAGGCACAATCCAAATGACATTTTGAATCAATTTTTCTAAAGTCCAAAAAATCCATTTTCTGATGAAAAACGATGACCCGCGACCTGTCGAAATTTCTCCAGATGGTCAGAAATGGTAATTTTTTAATGTTTTATTTTTTGACTGTAAATGACTATTGCATGTGAATTATCACTTTTGGAACTAAAATAAGTGTGTTTAGAGTCATTTTAATGCCTGAAATTGGTCGAAATAGAAGCTTCTAGTAGGAGAAAAAGTCTGTAAAAATGGCAATATTGGTCACATTGAGGCTTTAAAAAGTAGTTATTCAACATGAGGCACAATCCAAATGACATTTTGAATCAATTTTTCTAAAGTCCCAAAAATCCATTTTCTGATGAAAAACGATGACCCGCGACCTGTCGACATTTCTCCAGATGGTCAGAAATGGTAATTTTTTAATGGTTCATTTTTTTACTGTAAATGACTATTGCATGTGAATGATCACTTTTGGAACTAAAATAAGTGTGTTTAGAGTCATTTTAATGCCTGAAATTGGTCGAAATAGAAGCTTCTAGTAGGAGAAAAAGTCTGTAAAAATGGTAATTTTGGTCACATTGAGGCTTTAAAAAGTAGTTATTCAACATGAGGCACAATCCAAATGACATTTTGAATCAATTTTTATAAAGTCCAAAAAATCTATTTTCTGATGAAAAACGATGACCCGCGACCTGTCGAAATTTCTCCAGATGGTCAGAAATGGTAATTTTTTAATGGTTCTATTTTTGACTGTAAATGACTATTGCATGTGAATTATCACTTTTGGAACTAAAATAAGTGTGTTTAGAGTCATTTTAATGCCTGAAATTGTTTGAAATAGAAGCTTCTAGTAGGAGAAAAAGTCTGTAAAAATGGCAATTTTGGTCACATTGAGGCTTTAAAAAGTAGTTATTCAACATGAGGCACAATCCAAATGATATTTTGAATCAATTTTTCTAAAGTCCAAAAAATCCATTTTCTGATATAAAACGATGACTAGTGACCTGTCGAAATTTCTCCAGATGGTCAGAAATGGTAATTTTTTAATGTTTAAATTTTTGACTGTAAATGACTATCGCATGTGAATTATCACTTGTGGAACTAAAATAAGTGTGTTTAGAGTCGTTTTAATTCCTGAAATTAGTCATATTAGAAGCTTCTGAGAAGGAGAAAAAGTCTGTAAAAATGGCAATTTTGGTCACATTGAGGCTTTAAAAAGTAGTTATTCAACATGAGGCACAATCCAAATGACATTTTGAATCAATTTTTATAAAGTCCAAAAAATCAATTTTCTGATGAAAAACGATGACCCGCGACCTGTCGAAATTTCTCCAGATGGTCAGAAATGGTAATTTTTTAATGTTTAATTTTTTGACTGTAAATGACTATTGCATGTGAATTATCACTTGTGGAACTAAAATAAGTGTGTTTAGAGTCATTTTAATGCCTGAAGTTGGTCGAAATAGAAGCTTCTAGTAGGAGAAAAAGTCTGTAAAAATGGCAATTTTGGTCACATCGAGGCTTTAAAAAGTAGTTATTCAACATGAGGCACAATTCAAATGACATTTTTAATCAATTTTTCTAAAGTCCAAAAATCAATTTTCTGATGAAAAACGATGACCCGTGACCTGTTGAACTTTCTCCAGATGGTCAGAAATGGTAATTTTTTAATGTTTAATTTTTTGACTGTAAATGACTATTGCATGTGAATTATCACTTTTGGAACTAAAAGAAGTGTGTTTAGAGTCATTTTAATGCCTGAAATTGGTCAAAATAGAAGCTTCTAGTAGGAGAAAAAGTCTGTAAAAATGGCAATTTTGGTCACATTGCGGCTTTAAAAAGTAGTTATTCAACATGAGGCACAATCCAAATGACATTTTGAATCAATTTTTATAAAGTCCAAAAAATCCATTTTCTGATGAAAAACGATGACCCGCGACCTGTCGAAAATTCTCCAGATGGTCAGAAATGGTAATTTTTTAATGTTTTATTTTTTGACTGTAAATGACTATTGCATGTGAATTATCACTTTTGGAACTAAAATAAGTGTGTTTAGAGTCATTTTAATGCCTGAAAATGGTCGAAATAAAAGCTTCTAGTAGGAGAAAAAGGCTGTAAAAATGGCAATTTTGGTCACATTGAGGCTTTAAAAAGTAGTTATTCAACATGAGGCACAATCCAAATGACATTTTGAATCAATTTTTCTAAAGTCCAAAAAATCCATTTTCTGATGAAAAACGATGACCCGCGACCTGTCGAAATTTCTCCAGATGGTCAGAAATGGTAATTTTTTAATGTTTTATTTTTTGACTGTAAATGACTATTGCATGTGAATTATCACTTTTGGAACTAAAATAAGTGTGTTTGGACTCATTTTAATGCCTGAAATTGTTAGAAATAGAAGCTTCTAGTAGGAGAAAAAGTCTGTAAAAATGGCAATTTTGGTCACATTGAGGCTTTAAAAAGTAGTTATTCAACATGAGGCACAATCCAAATGACATTTTGAATCAATTTTTCTAAAGTCCAAAAAATCAATTTTCTGATGAAAAACGATGACCCGCGACCTGTCGAAAATTCTCCAGATGGTCAGAAATGGTAATTTTTTAATGTTTTATTTTTTGACTGTAAATGACTATTGCATGCGAATTATCACTTTTGGAACTAAAAGAAGTGTGTTTAGAGTCATTTTAATGCCTGAAATTGGTCGAAATAGAAGCTTCTAGTAGGAGAAAAAGTCTGTAAAAATGGCAATTTTGGTCACATTGAGGCTTTAAAAAGTAGTTATTCAACATGAGGCACAATCCAAATGACATTTTGAATCAATTTTTCTAAAGTCCAAAAAATCCATTTTCTGATGAAAAACGGTGACCCGCGACCTGTCGAAAATTCTCCAGATGGTCAGAAATGGTAATTTTTTAATGTTTAATTGTTTGACTGTAAATGACTATTGCATATGAATTATCACTTTTGGAACTAAAAGAAGTGTGTTTAGAGTCATTTTAATGCCTGAAATTGGTCGAAATAGAAGCTCCTAGTCGGAGAAAAAGTGTGTAAAAATGGCAATTTTGGTCATATTGATTCTTTAAAAAGTAGTTATTCAACATGAGGCACAATCCAAATGACATTTTGAATCAATTTTTCTAAAGTCCAAAAAATCCATTTTCTGATGAAAAACGATGACCCGCGACCTGTCGAAAATTCTCCAGATGGTCAGAAATGGTAGTTTTTTAATGTTTTATTTTTTTACTGTAAATGACTATTGCATGTGAATTATCACTTTTGGAACTAAAATAAGTGTGTTTAGAGTCATTTTAATGCCTGAAAATGGTCGAAATAGAAGCTCCTAGTAGGAGAAAAAGTGTGTAAAAATGGCAATTTTGGTCATATTGATTCTTTAAAAAGTAGTTATTCAACATGAGGCACAATCCAAATGACATTTTGAATCAATTTTTCTAAAGTCGAAAAAATTAATTTTCTGATGAAAAACGATGACCCGTGACCTGTTGAACTTTCTCCAGATGGTCAGAAATGGTAATTTTTTAATGTTTAATTTTTTGACTGTAAATGACTATTGCATGTGAATTATCACTTGTGGAACTAAAATAAGTGTGTTTAGAGTCATTTTAATGCCTGAAGTTGGTCGAAATAGAAGCTTTTAGTAGGAGAAAAAGTCTGTAAAAATGGCAATTTTGGTCACATCGAGGCTTTAAAAAGTAGTTATTCAACATGAGGCACAATTCAAATGACAGTTTTTAATCAATTTTTCTAAAGTCCAAAAATCAATTTTCTGATGAAAAACGATGACCCGTGACCTGTTGAACTTTCTCCAGATGGTCAGAAATGGTAATTTTTTAATGTTTAATTTTTTGACTGTAAATGACTATTGCATGTGAATTATCACTTTTGGAACTAAAAGAAGTGTGTTTAGAGTCATTTTAATGCCTGAAATTGGTCAAAATAGAAGCTTCTAGTAGGAGAAAAAGTCTGTAAAAATGGCAATTTTGGTCACATTGCGGCTTTAAAAAGTAGTTATTCAACATGAGGCACAATCCAAATGACATTTTGAATCAATTTTTATAAAGTCCAAAAAATCCATTTTCTGATGAAAAACGATGACCCGCGACCTGTCGAAAATTCTCCAGATGGTCAGAAATGGTAATTTTTTAATGTTTTATTTTTTGACTGTAAATGACTATTGCATGTGAATTATCACTTTTGGAACTAAAATAAGTGTGTTTAGAGTCATTTTAATGCCTGAAAATGGTCGAAATAAAAGCTTCTAGTAGGAGAAAAAGGCTGTAAAAATGGCAATTTTGGTCACATTGAGGCTTTAAAAAGTAGTTATTCAACATGAGGCACAATCCAAATGACATTTTGAATCAATTTTTCTAAAGTCCAAAAAATCCATTTTCTGATGAAAAACGATGACCCGCGACCTGTCGAAATTTCTCCAGATGGTCAGAAATGGTAATTTTTTAATGTTTTATTTTTTGACTGTAAATGACTATTGCATGTGAATTATCACTTTTAGAACTAAAATAAGTGTGTTTGGACTCATTTTAATGCCTGAAATTGTTAGAAATAGAAGCTTCTAGTAGGAGAAAAAGTCTGTAAAAATGGCAATTTTGGTCACATTGAGGCTTTAAAAAGTAGTTATTCAACATGAGGCACAATCCAAATGACATTTTGAATCAATTTTTCTAAAGTCCAAAAAATCAATTTTCTGATGAAAAACGATGACCCGCGACCTGTCGAAAATTCTCCAGATGGTCAGAAATGGTAATTTTTTAATGTTTTATTTTTTGACTGTAAATGACTATTGCATGCGAATTATCACTTTTGGAACTAAAAGAAGTGTGTTTAGAGTCATTTTAATGCCTGAAATTGGTCGAAATAGAAGCTTCTAGTAGGAGAAAAAGTCTGTAAAAATGGCAATTTTGGTCACATTGAGGCTTTAAAAAGTAGTTATTCAACATGAGGCACAATCCAAATGACATTTTGAATCAATTTTTCTAAAGTCCAAAAAATCCATTTTCTGATGAAAAACGGTGACCCGCGACCTGTCGAAAATTCTCCAGATGGTCAGAAATGGTAATTTTTTAATGTTTAATTTTTTGACTGTAAATGACTATTGCATATGAATTATCACTTTTGGAACTAAAAGAAGTGTGTTTAGAGTCATTTTAATGCCTGAAATTGGTCGAAATAGAAGCTCCTAGTCGGAGAAAAAGTGTGTAAAAATGGCAATTTTGGTCATATTGATTCTTTAAAAAGTAGTTATTCAACATGAGGCACAATCCAAATGACATTTTGAATCAATTTTTCTAAAGTCCAAAAAATCCATTTTCTGATGAAAAACGATGACCCGCGACCTGTCGAAAATTCTCCAGATGGTCAGAAATGGTAATTTTTTAATGTTTTATTTTTTTACTGTAAATGACTATTGCATGTGAATTATCACTTTTGGAACTAAAATAAGTGTGTTTAGAGTCATTTTAATGCCTGAAAATGGTCGAAATAGAAGCTCCTAGTAGGAGAAAAAGTGTGTAAAAATGGCAATTTTGGTCATATTGATTCTTTAAAAAGTAGTTATTCAACATGAGGCACAATCCAAATGACATTTTGAATCAATTTTTCTAAAGTCGAAAAAATTAATTTTCTGATGAAAAACGATGACCCGTGACCTGTTGAACTTTCTCCAGATGGTCAGAAATGGTAATTTTTTAATGTTTAATTTTTTGACTGTAAATGACTATTGCATGTGAATTATCACTTGTGGAACTAAAATAAGTGTGTTTAGAGTCATTTTAATGCCTGAAGTTGGTCGAAATAGAAGCTTCTAGTAGGAGAAAAAGTCTGTAAAAATGGCAATTTTGGTCACATCGAGGCTTTAAAAAGTAGTTATTCAACATGAGGCACAATTCAAATGACATTTTTAATCAATTTTTCTAAAGTCCAAAAATCAATTTTCTGATGAAAAACGATGACCCGTGACCTGTTGAACTTTCTCCAGATGGTCAGAAATGGTAATTTTTTAATGTTTAATTTTTTGACTGTAAATGACTATTGCATATGAATTATCACTTTTGGAACTAAAAGAAGTGTGTTTAGAGTCATTTTAATGCCTGAAATTGGTCGAAATAGAAGCTTCTAGTAGGAGAAAAAGTCTGTAAAAATGGCAATTTTGGTCACATTGAGGCTTTAAAAAGTAGTTATTCAACATGAGGCACAATCCAAATGACATTTTGAATCAATTTTTATAAAGTCCAAAAAATCCATTTTCTGATGAAAAACGATGACCCGCGACCTGTCGAAATTTCTCCAGATGGTCAGAAATGGTAATTTTTTAATGTTTTATTTTTTGACTGTAAATGACTATTGCATGTGAATTATCACTTTTGGAACTAAAATAAGTGTGTTTGGACTCATTTTAATGCCTGAAATTGTTAGAAATAGAAGCTTCTAGTAGGAGAAAAAGTCTGTAAAAATGGCAATTTTGGTCACATTGAGGCTTTAAAAAGTAGTTATTCAACATGAGGCACAATCCAAATGACATTTTGAATCAATTTTTCTAAAGTCCAAAAAATCAATTTTCTGATGAAAAACGATGACCCGCGACCTGTCGAAAATTCTCCAGATGGTCAGAAATGGTAATTTTTTAATGTTTTATTTTTTGACTGTAAATGACTATTGCATGCGAATTATCACTTTTGGAACTAAAAGAAGTGTGTTTAGAGTCATTTTAATGCCTGAAATTGGTCGAAATAGAAGCTTCTAGTAGGAGAAAAAGTCTGTAAAAATGGCAATTTTGGTCACATTGAGGCTTTAAAAAGTAGTTATTCAACATGAGGCACAATCCAAATGACATTTTGAATCAATTTTTCTAAAGTCCAAAAAATCCATTTTCTGATGAAAAACGGTGACCCGCGACCTGTCGAAAATTCTCCAGATGGTCAGAAATGGTAATTTTTTAATGTTTAATTTTTTGACTGTAAATGACTATTGCATATGAATTATCACTTTTGGAACTAAAAGAAGTGTGTTTAGAGTCATTTTAATGCCTGAAATTGGTCGAAATAGAAGCTCCTAGTCGGAGAAAAAGTGTGTAAAAATGGCAATTTTGGTCATATTGATTCTTTAAAAAGTAGTTATTCAACATGAGGCACAATCCAAATGACATTTTGAATCAATTTTTCTAAAGTCCAAAAAATCCATTTTCTGATGAAAAACGATGACCCGCGACCTGTCGAAAATTCTCCAGATGGTCAGAAATGGTAATTTTTTAATGTTTTATTTTTTTACTGTAAATGACTATTGCATGTGAATTATCACTTTTGGAACTAAAATAAGTGTGTTTAGAGTCATTTTAATGCCTGAAAATGGTCGAAATAGAAGCTCCTAGTAGGAGAAAAAGTGTGTAAAAATGGCAATTTTGGTCATATTGATTCTTTAAAAAGTAGTTATTCAACATGAGGCACAATCCAAATGACATTTTGAATCAATTTTTCTAAAGTCGAAAAAATTAATTTTCTGATGAAAAACGATGACCCGTGACCTGTTGAACTTTCTCCAGATGGTCAGAAATGGTAATTTTTTAATGTTTAATTTTTTGACTGTAAATGACTATTGCATGTGAATTATCACTTGTGGAACTAAAATAAGTGTGTTTAGAGTCATTTTAATGCCTGAAGTTGGTCGAAATAGAAGCTTCTAGTAGGAGAAAAAGTCTGTAAAAATGGCAATTTTGGTCACATCGAGGCTTTAAAAAGTAGTTATTCAACATGAGGCACAATCCAAATGACATTTTGAATCAATTTTTATAAAGTCCAAAAAATCCATTTTCTGATGAAAAACGATGACCCGCGACCTGTCGAAAATTCTCCAGATGGTCAGAAATGGTAATTTTTTAATGTTTTATTTTTTGACTGTAAATGACTATTGCATGTGAATTATCACTTTTGGAACTAAAATAAGTGTGTTTAGAGTCATTTTAATGCCTGAAAATGGTCGAAATAAAAGCTTCTAGTAGGAGAAAAAGGCTGTAAAAATGGCAATTTTGGTCACATTGAGGCTTTAAAAAGTAGTTATTCAACATGAGGCACAATCCAAATGACATTTTGAATCAATTTTTCTAAAGTCCAAAAAATCCATTTTCTGATGAAAAACGATGACCCGTGACCTGTTGAACTTTCTCCAGATGGTCAGAAATGGTAATTTTTTAATGTTTAATTTTTTGACTGTAAATGACTATTGCATGTGAATTATCACTTGTGGAACTAAAATAAGTGTGTTTAGAGTCATTTTAATGCCTGAAATTGGTCGAAATAGAAGCTTCTAGTAGGAGAAAAAGTCTGTAAAAATGGCAATTTTGGTCACATTGAGGCTTTAAAAAGTAGTTATTCAACATGAGGCACAATCCAAATGACATTTTGAATCAATTTTTATAAAGTCCAAAAAATCCATTTTCTGATGAAAAACGATGACCCGCGACCTGTCGAAAATTCTCCAGATGGTCAGAAATGGTAATTTTTTAATGTTTTATTTTTTGACTGTAAATGACTATTGCATGTGAATTATCACTTTTGGAACTAAAATAAGTGTGTTTAGAGTCATTTTAATGCCTGAAAATGGTCGAAATAAAAGCTTCTAGTAGGAGAAAAAGGCTGTAAAAATGGCAATTTTGGTCACATTGAGGCTTTAAAAAGTAGTTATTCAACATGAGGCACAATCCAAATGACATTTTGAATCAATTTTTCTAAAGTCCAAAAAATCCATTTTCTGATGAAAAACGATGACCCGCGACCTGTCGAAATTTCTCCAGATGGTCAGAAATGGTAATTTTTTAATGTTTTATTTTTTGACTGTAAATGACTATTGCATGTGAATTATCACTTTTGGAACTAAAATAAGTGTGTTTGGACTCATTTTAATGCCTGAAATTGTTAGAAATAGAAGCTTCTAGTAGGAGAAAAAGTCTGTAAAAATGGCAATTTTGGTCACATTGAGGCTTTAAAAATTAGTTATTCAACATGAGGCACAATCCAAATGACATTTTGAATCAATTTTTCTAAAGTCCAAAAAATCAATTTTCTGATGAAAAACGATGACCCGCGACCTGTCGAAAATTCTCCAGATGGTCAGAAATGGTAATTTTTTAATGTTTTATTTTTTGACTGTAAATGACTATTGCATGCGAATTATCACTTTTGGAACTAAAATAAGTGTGTTTGGAGTCATTTTAATGTCTGAAAATGGTCGAAAGAGAAGCTTCTAGTAGGGGAAAAAGTCTGTAAAAATGGCAATTTTGGTCACATTGAGGCTTTAAAAAGTAGTTATTCAACATGAGGCACAATCCAAATGACATTTTGAATCAATTTTTCTAAAGTCCAAAAATCAATTTTCTGATGAAAAAAGATGACCCGTGACCTGTTGAACTTTCTCCAGATGGTCAGAAATGGTAATTTTTTAATGTTTTATTTTTTTACTGTAAATGACTATTGCATATGAATTATCACTTTTGGAACTAAAAGAAGTGTGTTTAGAGTCATTTTAATGCCTGAAATTGGTCGAAATAGAAGCTCCTAGTAGGAGAAAAAGTGTGTAAAAATGGCAATTTTGGTCATATTGATTCTTTAAAAAGTAGTTATTCAACATGAGGCACAATCCAAATGACATTTTGAATCAATTTTTCTAAAGTCCAAAAAATCCATTTTCTGATGAAAAACGATGACCCGCGACCTGTCGAAAATTCTCCAGATGGTCAGAAATGGTAATTTTTTAATGTTTTATTTTTTTACTGTAAATGACTATTGCATGTGAATTATCACTTTTGGAACTAAAATAAGTGTGTTTAGAGTCGTTTTAATGCCTGAAATTAGTCATATTAGAAGCTTCTGAGAAGGAGAAAAAGTCTGTAAAAATGGCAATTTTGGTCACATTGAGGCTTTAAAAAGTAGTTATTCAACATGAGGCACAATCCAAATGATATTTTGAATCAATTTTTCTAAAGTCGAAAAAATTAATTTTCTGATGAAAAACGATGACCCGTGACCTGTTGAACTTTCTCCAGATGGTCAGAAATGGTAATTTTTTAATGTTTAATTTTTTTACTGTAAATGACTATTGCATGTGAATTATCACTTTTGGAACTAAAATAAGTGTGTTTAGAGTCATTTTAATGCCTGTAATTGGTCGAAATAGAAGCTTCTAGTAGGAGAAAAAGTCTGTAAAAATGGCAATTTTGGTCACATTGAGGCTTTAAAAAGTAGTTATTCAACATGAGGCACAATCCAAATGACATTTTGAATCAATTTTTCTAAAGTCCAAAAAATCAATTTTCTGATGAAAAACGTTGACCCGCGACCTGTCGAAATTTCTCCAGATGGTCAGAAATAGTAATTTTTTAATGTTTAATTTTTTGACTGTAAATGACTATTGCATGTGAATTATCACTTTTGGAACTAAAATAAGTGTGTTTAGAGTCATTTTAATGCCTGAAATTGGTCGAAATAGAAGCTTCTAGTAGGAGAAAAAGTCTGTAAAAATGGCAATTTTGGTCACATTGAGGCTTTAAAAAGTAGTTATTCAACATGAGGCACAATCCAAATGACATTTTGAATCAATTTTTATAAAGTCGAAAAAATCAATTTTCTGATGAAAAACGATGACCCGCGACCTGTCGAAATTTCTCCAGATGGTCAGAAATGGTAATTTTTTAATGGTTCTATTTTTGACTGTAAATGACTATTGCATGTGAATTATCACTTGTGGAACTAAAATAAGTGTGTTTAGACTCGTTTTAATTCCTGAAATTAGTCATATTAGAAGCTTCTGAGAAGGAGAAAAAGACTGTAAAAATGGCAATTTTGGTCACATTGAGGCTTTAAAAAGTAGTTATTCAACATGAGGCACAATCCAAATGACATTTTGAATCAATTTTTATAAAGTCGAAAAAATCAATTTTCTGATGAAAAACGATGACCCGCGACCTGTCGAAATTTCTCCAGATGGTCAGAAATGGTAATTTTTTAATGGTTCTATTTTTGACTGTAAATGACTATTGCATGTGAATTATCACTTGTGGAACTAAAATAAGTGTGTTTAGACTCGTTTTAATTCCTGAAATTAGCCATATTAGAAGCTTCTGAGAAGGAGAAAAAGACTGTAAAAATGGCAATTTTGGTCACATTGAGGCTTTAAAAAGTAGTTATTCAACATGAGGCACAATCCAAATGATATTTTGAATCAATTTTTCTAAAGTCCAAAAAATCCATTTTCTGATGAAAAACGATGACCAGTGACCTGTCGAAATTTCTCCAGATGGTCAGAAATGGTAATTTTTTAATGTTTAATTTTTTTACTGTAAATGACTATTGCATGTGAATTATCACTTTTGGAACTAAAATAAGTGTGTTTAGAGTCATTTTAATGCCTGAAATTGGTCGAAATAGAAGCTTCTAGTAGGAGAAAAAGTCTGTAAAAATGGCAATTTTGGTCACATTGAGGCTTTAAAAAGTAGTTATTCAACATGAGGCACAATCCAAATGACATTTTGAATCAATTTTTCTAAAGTCCAAAAATCAATTTTCTGATGAAAAAATATGACCCGTGACCTGTTGAACTTTCTCCAGATGGTCAGAAATGGAATTTTTTAATGTTTAATTTTTTGACTGTAAATGACTACTGCATATGAATTATCACTTTTGGAACTAAAAGAAGTGTGTTTAGAGTCATTTTAATGCCTGAAATTGGTCGAAATAGAAGCTCCAAGTAGGAAAAAAAGTGTTTAAAAACTGGCAATTTTGGTCATATTGATTCTTTAAAAAGTAGTTATTCAACATGAGGCACAATCCAAATGACATTTTGAATCAATTTTTCTAAAGTCCAAAAAATCCATTTTCTGATGAAAAACGATGACCCGCGACCTGTCGAAAATTCTCCAGATGGTCAGAAATGGTAATTTTTTAATGTTTTATTTTTTGACTGTAAATGACTATTGCATGTGAATTATCACTTTTGGAACTAAAATAAGTGTGTTTAGAGTCATTTTAATGCCTGAAAATGGTCGAAATAAAAGCTTCTAGTAGGAGAAAAAGTCTGTAAAAATGGCAATATTGGTCACATTGAGGCTTTAAAAAGTAGTTATTCAACATGAGGCACAATCCAAATGACATTTTGAATCAATTTTTCTAAAGTCCAAAAAATCCATTTTCTGATGAAAAACGATGACCCGCGACCTGTCGACATTTCTCCAGATGGTCAGAAATGGTAATTTTTTAATGGTTCATTTTTTGACTGTAAATGACTATTGCATGTGAATGATCACTTTTGGAACTAAAATAAGTGTGTTTAGAGTCATTTTAATGCCTGAAATTGGTCGAAATAGAAGCTTCTAGTAGGAGAAAAAGTCTGTAAAAATGGCAATTTTGGTCACATTGAGGCTTTAAAAAGTAGTTATTCAACATGAGGCACAATCCAAATGACATTTTGAATCAATTTTTATAAAGTCCAAAAAATCCATTTTCTGATGAAAAACGATGACCCGCGACCTGTCGAAATTTCTCCAGATGGTCAGAAATGGTAATTTATTAATGGTTCTATTTTTGACTGTAAATGACTATTGCATGTGAATTATCACTTTTGGAACTAAAATAAGTGTGTTTAGAGTCATTTTAATGCCTGAAATTGTTTGAAATAGAAGCTTCTAGTAGGAGAAAAAGTCTGTAAAAATGGCAATTTTGGTCACATTGAGGCTTTAAAAAGTAGTTATTCAACATGAGGCACAATCCAAATGATATTTTGAATCAATTTTTCTAAAGTCCAAAAAATCCATTTTCTGATATAAAACGATGACTAGTGACCTGTCGAAATTTCTCCAGATGGTCAGAAATGGTAATTTTTTAATGTTTAAATTTTTGACTGTAAATGACTATCGCATGTGAATTATCACTTGTGGAACTAAAATAAGTGTGTTTAGAGTCGTTTTAATTCCTGAAATTAGTCATATTAGAAGCTTCTGAGAAGGAGAAAAAGTCTGTAAAAATGGCAATTTTGGTCACATTGAGGCTTTAAAAAGTAGTTATTCAACATGAGGCACAATCCAAATGACATTTTGAATCAATTTTTATAAAGTCCAAAAAATCAATTTTCTGATGAAAAACGATGACCCGCGACCTGTCGAAATTTCTCCAGATGGTCAGAAATGGTAATTTTTTAATGGTTCATTGTTTGACTGTAAATGACTATTGCATGTGAATTATCACTTTTGGAACTAAAATAAGTGTGTTTAGAGTCATTTTAATGCCTGAAATTGTTTGAAATAGAAGCTTCTAGTAGGAGAAAAAGTCTGTAAAAATGGCAATTTTGGTCACATTGAGGCTTTAAAAAGTAGTTATTCAACATGAGGCACAATCCAAATGATATTTTGAATCAATTTTTCTAAAGTCGAAAAAATTAATTTTCTGATGAAAAACGATGACCCGTGACCTGTTGAACTTTCTCCAGATGGTCAGAAATGGTAATTTTTTAATGTTTAATTTTTTTACTGTAAATGACTATTGCATGTGAATTATCACTTTTGGAACTAAAATAAGTGAGTTTAGAGTCATTTTAATGCCTGTAATTGGTCGAAATAGAAGCTTCTAGTAGGAGAAAAAGTCTGTAAAAATGGCAATTTTGGTCACATTGAGGCTTTAAAAAGTAGTTATTCAACATGAGGCACAATCCAAATGACATTTTGAATCAATTTTTCTAAAGTCCAAAAAATCAATTTTCTGATGAAAAACGTTGACCCGCGACCTGTCGAAATTTCTCCAGATGGTCAGAAATAGTAATTTTTTAATGTTTAATTTTTTGACTGTAAATGACTATTTCATGTGAATTATCACTTTTGGAACTAAAATAAGTGTGTTTAGAGTCATTTTAATGCCTGAAATTAGTCAAAATAGAAGCTTCTAGTAGGAGAAAAAGTCTGTAAAAATGGCAATTTTGGTCACATTGAGGCTTTAAAAAGTAGTTATTCAACATGAGGCACAATCCAAATGACATTTTGAATCAATTTTTATAAAGTCAAAAAAATCAATTTTCTGATGAAAAACGATGACCCGCGACCTGTCGAAATTTCTCCAGATGGTCAGAAATGGTAATTTTTTAATGGTTCTATTTTTGACTGTAAATGACTATTGCATGTGAATTATCACTTGTGGAACTAAAATAAGTGTGTTTAGACTCGTTTTAATTCCTGAAATTAGTCATATTAGAAGCTTCTGAGAAGGAGAAAAAGTCTGTAAAAATGGCAATTTTGGTCACATTGAGGGTTTAAAAAGTAGTTATTCAACATGAGGCACAATCCAAATGACATTTTGAATCAATTTTTCTAAAGTCCAAAAAATCCATTTTCTGATGAAAAACGATGACCCGCGACCTGTCGAAAATTCTCCAGATGGTCAGAAATGGTAGTTTTTTAATGTTTTATTTTTTTACTGTAAATGACTATTGCATGTGAATTATCACTTTTGGAACTAAAATAAGTGTGTTTAGAGTCATTTTAATGCCTGAAAATGGTCGAAATAGAAGCTCCTAGTAGGAGAAAAAGTGTGTAAAAATGGCAATTTTGGTCATATTGATTCTTTAAAAAGTAGTTATTCAACATGAGGCACAATCCAAATGACATTTTGAATCAATTTTTCTAAAGTCGAAAAAATTAATTTTCTGATGAAAAACGATGACCCGTGACCTGTTGAACTTTCTCCAGATGGTCAGAAATGGTAATTTTTTAATGTTTAATTTTTTGACTGTAAATGACTATTGCATGTGAATTATCACTTGTGGAACTAAAATAAGTGTGTTTAGAGTCATTTTAATGCCTGAAGTTGGTCGAAATAGAAGCTTTTAGTAGGAGAAAAAGTCTGTAAAAATGGCAATTTTGGTCACATCGAGGCTTTAAAAAGTAGTTATTCAACATGAGGCACAATTCAAATGACAGTTTTTAATCAATTTTTCTAAAGTCCAAAAATCAATTTTCTGATGAAAAACGATGACCCGTGACCTGTTGAACTTTCTCCAGATGGTCAGAAATGGTAATTTTTTAATGTTTAATTTTTTGACTGTAAATGACTATTGCATGTGAATTATCACTTTTGGAACTAAAAGAAGTGTGTTTAGAGTCATTTTAATGCCTGAAATTGGTCAAAATAGAAGCTTCTAGTAGGAGAAAAAGTCTGTAAAAATGGCAATTTTGGTCACATTGCGGCTTTAAAAAGTAGTTATTCAACATGAGGCACAATCCAAATGACATTTTGAATCAATTTTTATAAAGTCCAAAAAATCCATTTTCTGATGAAAAACGATGACCCGCGACCTGTCGAAAATTCTCCAGATGGTCAGAAATGGTAATTTTTTAATGTTTTATTTTTTGACTGTAAATGACTATTGCATGTGAATTATCACTTTTGGAACTAAAATAAGTGTGTTTAGAGTCATTTTAATGCCTGAAAATGGTCGAAATAAAAGCTTCTAGTAGGAGAAAAAGGCTGTAAAAATGGCAATTTTGGTCACATTGAGGCTTTAAAAAGTAGTTATTCAACATGAGGCACAATCCAAATGACATTTTGAATCAATTTTTCTAAAGTCCAAAAAATCCATTTTCTGATGAAAAACGATGACCCGCGACCTGTCGAAATTTCTCCAGATGGTCAGAAATGGTAATTTTTTAATGTTTTATTTTTTGACTGTAAATGACTATTGCATGTGAATTATCACTTTTGGAACTAAAATAAGTGTGTTTGGACTCATTTTAATGCCTGAAATTGTTAGAAATAGAAGCTTCTAGTAGGAGAAAAAGTCTGTAAAAATGGCAATTTTGGTCACATTGAGGCTTTAAAAAGTAGTTATTCAACATGAGGCACAATCCAAATGACATTTTGAATCAATTTTTCTAAAGTCCAAAAAATCAATTTTCTGATGAAAAACGATGACCCGCGACCTGTCGAAAATTCTCCAGATGGTCAGAAATGGTAATTTTTTAATGTTTTATTTTTTGACTGTAAATGACTATTGCATGCGAATTATCACTTTTGGAACTAAAAGAAGTGTGTTTAGAGTCATTTTAATGCCTGAAATTGGTCGAAATAGAAGCTTCTAGTAGGAGAAAAAGTCTGTAAAAATGGCAATTTTGGTCACATTGAGGCTTTAAAAAGTAGTTATTCAACATGAGGCACAATCCAAATGACATTTTGAATCAATTTTTCTAAAGTCCAAAAAATCCATTTTCTGATTAAAAACGGTGACCCGCGACCTGTCGAAAATTCTCCAGATGGTCAGAAATGGTAATTTTTTAATGTTTAATTTTTTGACTGTAAATGACTATTGCATATGAATTATCACTTTTGGAACTAAAAGAAGTGTGTTTAGAGTCATTTTAATGCCTGAAATTGGTCGAAATAGAAGCTCCTAGTCGGAGAAAAAGTGTGTAAAAATGGCAATTTTGGTCATATTGATTCTTTAAAAAGTAGTTATTCAACATGAGGCACAATCCAAATGACATTTTGAATCAATTTTTCTAAAGTCCAAAAAATCCATTTTCTGATGAAAAACGATGACCCGCGACCTGTCGAAAATTCTCCAGATGGTCAGAAATGGTAATTTTTTAATGTTTTATTTTTTTACTGTAAATGACTATTGCATGTGAATTATCACTTTTGGAACTAAAATAAGTGTGTTTAGAGTCATTTTAATGCCTGAAAATGGTCGAAATAGAAGCTCCTAGTAGGAGAAAAAGTGTGTAAAAATGGCAATTTTGGTCATATTGATTCTTTAAAAAGTAGTTATTCAACATGAGGCACAATCCAAATGACATTTTGAATCAATTTTTCTAAAGTCGAAAAAATTAATTTTCTGATGAAAAACGATGACCCGTGACCTGTTGAACTTTCTCCAGATGGTCAGAAATGGTAATTTTTTAATGTTTAATTTTTTGACTGTAAATGACTATTGCATGTGAATTATCACTTGTGGAACTAAAATAAGTGTGTTTAGAGTCATTTTAATGCCTGAAGTTGGTCGAAATAGAAGCTTCTAGTAGGAGAAAAAGTCTGTAAAAATGGCAATTTTGGTCACATCGAGGCTTTAAAAAGTAGTTATTCAACATGAGGCACAATTCAAATGACATTTTTAATCAATTTTTCTAAAGTCCAAAAATCAATTTTCTGATGAAAAACGATGACCCGTGACCTGTTGAACTTTCTCCAGATGGTCAGAAATGGTAATTTATTAATGTTTAATTTTTTGACTGTAAATGACTATTGCATATGAATTATCACTTTTGGAACTAAAAGAAGTGTGTTTAGAGTCATTTTAATGCCTGAAATTGGTCGAAATAGAAGCTTCTAGTAGGAGAAAAAGTCTGTAAAAATGGCAATTTTGGTCACATTGAGGCTTTAAAAAGTAGTTATTCAACATGAGGCACAATCCAAATGACATTTTGAATCAATTTTTATAAAGTCCAAAAAATCCATTTTCTGATGAAAAACGATGACCCGCGACCTGTCGAAATTTCTCCAGATGGTCAGAAATGGTAATTTTTTAATGTTTTATTTTTTGACTGTAAATGACTATTGCATGTGAATTATCACTTTTGGAACTAAAATAAGTGTGTTTGGACTCATTTTAATGCCTGAAATTGTTAGAAATAGAAGCTTCTAGTAGGAGAAAAAGTCTGTAAAAATGGCAATTTTGGTCACATTGAGGCTTTAAAAAGTAGTTATTCAACATGAGGCACAATCCAAATGACATTTTGAATCAATTTTTCTAAAGTCCAAAAAATCAATTTTCTGATGAAAAACGTTGACCCGCGACCTGTCGAAAATTCTCCAGATGGTCAGAAATGGTAATTTTTTTATGTTTTATTTTTTGACTGTAAATGACTATTGCATGCGAATTATCACTTTTGGAACTAAAAGAAGTGTGTTTAGAGTCATTTTAATGCCTGAAATTGGTCGAAATAGAAGCTTCTAGTAGGAGAAAAAGTCTGTAAAAATGGCAATTTTGGTCACATTGAGGCTTTAAAAAGTAGTTATTCAACATGAGGCACAATCCAAATGACATTTTGAATCAATTTTTCTAAAGTCCAAAAAATCCATTTTCTGATGAAAAACGGTGACCCGCGACCTGTCGAAAATTCTCCAGATGGTCAGAAATGGTAATTTTTTAATGTTTAATTTTTTGACTGTAAATGACTATTGCATATGAATTATCACTTTTGGAACTAAAAGAAGTGTGTTTAGAGTCATTTTAATGCCTGAAATTGGTCGAAATAGAAGCTCCTAGTCGGAGAAAAAGTGTGTAAAAATGGCAATTTTGGTCATATTGATTCTTTAAAAAGTAGTTATTCAACATGAGGCACAATCCAAATGACATTTTGAATCAATTTTTCTAAAGTCCAAAAAATCCATTTTCTGATGAAAAACGATGACCCGCGACCTGTCGAAAATTCTCCAGATGGTCAGAAATGGTAATTTTTTAATGTTTTATTTTTTTACTGTAAATGACTATTGCATGTGAATTATCACTTTTGGAACTAAAATAAGTGTGTTTAGAGTCATTTTAATGCCTGAAAATGGTCGAAATAGAAGCTCCTAGTAGGAGAAAAAGTGTGTAAAAATGGCAATTTTGGTCATATTGATTCTTTAAAAAGTAGTTATTCAACATGAGGCACAATCCAAATGACATTTTGAATCAATTTTTCTAAAGTCGAAAAAATTAATTTTCTGATGAAAAACGATGACCCGTGACCTGTTGAACTTTCTCCAGATGGTCAGAAATGGTAATTTTTTAATGTTTAATTTTTTGACTGTAAATGACTATTGCATGTGAATTATCACTTGTGGAACTAAAATAAGTGTGTTTAGAGTCATTTTAATGCCTGAAGTTGGTCGAAATAGAAGCTTCTAGTAGGAGAAAAAGTCTGTAAAAATGGCAATTTTGGTCACATCGAGGCTTTAAAAAGTAGTTATTCAACATGAGGCACAATTCAAATGACATTTTTAATCAATTTTTCTAAAGTCCAAAAATCAATTTTCTGATGAAAAACGATGACCCGTGACCTGTTGAACTTTCTCCAGATGGTCAGAAATGGTAATTTTTTAATGTTTAATTTTTTGACTGTAAATGACTATTGCATATGAATTATCACTTTTGGAACTAAAAGAAATGTGTTTAGAGTCATTTTAATGCCTGAAATTGGTCGAAATAGAAGCTTCTAGTAGGAGAAAAAGTCTGTAAAAATGGCAATTTTGGTCACATTGAGGCTTTAAAAAGTAGTTATTCAACATGAGGCACAATCCAAATGACATTTTGAATCAATTTTTATAAAGTCCAAAAAATCCATTTTCTGATGAAAAACGATGACCCGCGACCTGTCGAAAATTCTCCAGATGGTCAGAAATGGTAATTTTTTAATGTTTTATTTTTTGACTGTAAATGACTATTGCATGTGAATTATCACTTTTGGAACTAAAATAAGTGTGTTTAGAGTCATTTTAATGCCTGAAAATGGTCGAAATAAAAGCTTCTAGTAGGAGAAAAAGGCTGTAAAAATGGCAATTTTGGTCACATTGAGGCTTTAAAAAGTAGTTATTCAACATGAGGCACAATCCAAATGACATTTTGAATCAATTTTTCTAAAGTCCAAAAAATCCATTTTCTGATGAAAAACGATGACCCGCGACCTGTCGAAATTTCTCCAGATGGTCAGAAATGGTAATTTTTTAATGTTTTATTTTTTGACTGTAAATGACTATTGCATGTGAATTATCACTTTTGGAACTAAAATAAGTGTGTTTGGACTCATTTTAATGCCTGAAATTGTTAGAAATAGAAGCTTCTAGTAGGAGAAAAAGTCTGTAAAAATGGCAATTTTGGTCACATTGAGGCTTTAAAAATTAGTTATTCAACATGAGGCACAATCCAAATGACATTTTGAATCAATTTTTCTAAAGTCCAAAAAATCAATTTTCTGATGAAAAACGATGACCCGCGACCTGTCGAAAATTCTCCAGATGGTCAGAAATGGTAATTTTTTAATGTTTTATTTTTTGACTGTAAATGACTATTGCATGCGAATTATCACTTTTGGAACTAAAATAAGTGTGTTTGGAGTCATTTTAATGTCTGAAAATGGTCGAAAGAGAAGCTTCTAGTAGGGGAAAAAGTCTGTAAAAATGGCAATTTTGGTCACATTGAGGCTTTAAAAAGTAGTTATTCAACATGAGGCACAATCCAAATGACATTTTGAATCAATTTTTCTAAAGTCCAAAAATCAATTTTCTGATGAAAAAAGATGACCCGTGACCTGTTGAACTTTCTCCAGATGGTCAGAAATGGTAATTTTTTAATGTTTTATTTTTTTACTGTAAATGACTATTGCATATGAATTATCACTTTTGGAACTAAAAGAAGTGTGTTTAGAGTCATTTTAATGCCTGAAATTGGTCGAAATAGAAGCTCCTAGTAGGAGAAAAAGTGTGTAAAAATGGCAATTTTGGTCATATTGATTCTTTAAAAAGTAGTTATTCAACATGAGGCACAATCCAAATGACATTTTGAATCAATTTTTCTAAAGTCCAAAAAATCCATTTTCTGATGAAAAACGATGACCTGCGACCTGTCGAAAATTCTCCAGATGGTCAGAAATGGTAATTTTTTAATGTTTTATTTTTTTACTGTAAATGACTATTGCATGTGAATTATCACTTTTGGAACTAAAATAAGTGTGTTTAGAGTCATTTTAATGCCTGAAAATGGTCAAAATAAAAGCTTCTAGTAGGAGAAAAAGTCTGTAAAAATGGCAATTTTGGTCACATTGAGGCTTTAAAAAGTAGTTATTCAACATGAGGCACAATCCAAATGACATTTTGAATCAATTTTTCTAAAGTCCAAAAAATCCCTTTTCTGATGAAAAACGATGACCCGCGACCTGTCGAAATTTCTCCAGATGGTCAGAAATGGTAATTTTTTAATGTTTTATTTTTTGACTGTAAATGACTATTGCATGCAAATTATCACTTTTGGAACTAAAATAAGTGTGTTTAGAGTCGTTTTAATGCCTGAAATTAGTCATATTAGAAGCTTCTGAGAAGGAGAAAAAGTCTGTAAAAATGGCAATTTTGGTCACATTGAGGCTTTAAAAAGTAGTTATTCAACATGAGGCACAATCCAAATGATATTTTGAATCAATTTTTCTAAAGTCGAAAAAATTAATTTTCTGATGAAAAACGATGACCCGTGACCTGTTGAACTTTCTCCAGATGGTCAGAAATGGTAATTTTTTAATGTTTAATTTTTTTACTGTAAATGACTATTGCATGTGAATTATCACTTTTGGAACTAAAATAAGTGTGTTTAGAGTCATTTTAATGCCTGTAATTCGTCGAAATAGAAGCTTCTAGTAGGAGAAAAAGTCTGTAAAAATGGCAATTTTGGTCACATTGAGGCTTTAAAAAGTAGTTATTCAACATGAGGCACAATCCAAATGACATTTTGAATCAATTTTTCTAAAGTCCAAAAAATCAATTTTCTGATGAAAAACGTTGACCCGCGACCTGTCGAAATTTCTCCAGATGGTCAGAAATAGTAATTTTTTAATGTTTAATTTTTTGACTGTAAATGACTATTGCATGTGAATTATCACTTTTGGAACTAAAATAAGTGTGTTTAGAGTCATTTTAATGCCTGAAATTGGTCGAAATAGAAGCTTCTAGTAGGAGAAAAAGTCTGTAAAAATGGCAATTTTGGTCACATTGAGGCTTTAAAAAGTAGTTATTCAACATGAGGCACAATCCAAATGACATTTTGAATCAATTTTTATAAAGTCGAAAAAATCAATTTTCTGATGAAAAACGATGACCCGCGACCTGTCGAAATTTCTCCAGATGGTCAGAAATGGTAATTTTTTAATGGTTCTATTTTTGACTGTAAATGACTATTGCATGTGAATTATCACTTGTGGAACTAAAATAAGTGTGTTTAGACTCGTTTTAATTCCTGAAATTAGTCATATTAGAAGCTTCTGAGAAGGAGAAAAAGACTGTAAAAATGGCAATTTTGGTCACATTGAGGCTTTAAAAAGTAGTTATTCAACATGAGGCACAATCCAAATGACATTTTGAATCAATTTTTATAAAGTCGAAAAAATCAATTTTCTGATGAAAAACGATGACCCGCGACCTGTCGAAATTTCTCCAGATGGTCAGAAATGGTAATTTTTTAATGGTTCTATTTTTGACTGTAAATGACTATTGCATGTGAATTATCACTTGTGGAACTAAAATAAGTGTGTTTAGACTCGTTTTAATTCCTGAAATTAGCCATATTAGAAGCTTCTGAGAAGGAGAAAAAGACTGTAAAAATGGCAATTTTGGTCACATTGAGGCTTTAAAAAGTAGTTATTCAACATGAGGCACAATCCAAATGATATTTTGAATCAATTTTTCTAAAGTCCAAAAAATCCATTTTCTGATGAAAAACGATGACCAGTGACCTGTCGAAATTTCTCCAGATGGTCAGAAATGGTAATTTTTTAATGTTTAATTTTTTTACTGTAAATGACTATTGCATGTGAATTATCACTTTTGGAACTAAAATAAGTGTGTTTAGAGT
Organism: Triturus cristatus; assembly: GCF_964204655.1. NCBI lineage: Eukaryota > Metazoa > Chordata > Amphibia > Caudata > Salamandridae > Triturus > Triturus cristatus. The sequence continues at coordinate 135,122,713 of NC_140588.1, forward strand.
CATTTTAATGCCTGAAATTGGTCGAAATAGAAGCTTCTAGTAGGAGAAAAAGTCTGTAAAAATGGCAATTTTGGTCACATTGAGGCTTTAAAAAGTAGTTATTCAACATGAGGCACAATCCAAATGACATTTTGAATCAATTTTTCTAAAGTCCAAAAATCAATTTTCTGATGAAAAAATATGACCCGTGACCTGTTGAACTTTCTCCAGATGGTCAGAAATGGTAATTTTTTAATGTTTAATTTTTTGACTGTAAATGACTTCTGCATATGAATTATCACTTTTGGAACTAAAAGAAGTGTGTTTAGAGTCATTTTAATGCCTGAAATTGGTCGAAATAGAAGCTCCAAGTGGGAAAAAAAGTGTGTAAAAACTGGCAATTTTGGTCATATTGATTCTTTAAAAAGTAGTTATTCAACATGAGGCACAATCCAAATGACATTTTGAATCAATTTTTCTAAAGTCCAAAAAATCCATTTTCTGATGAAAAACGATGACCCGCGACCTGTCGAAAATTCTCCAGATGGTCAGAAATGGTAATTTTTTAATGTTTTATTTTTTGACTGTAAATGACTATTGCATGTGAATTATCACTTTTGGAACTAAAATAAGTGTGTTTAGAGTCATTTTAATGCCTGAAAATGGTCGAAATAAAAGCTTCTAGTAGGAGAAAAAGTCTGTAAAAATGGCAATATTGGTCACATTGAGGCTTTAAAAAGTAGTTATTCAACATGAGGCACAATCCAAATGACATTTTGAATCAATTTTTCTAAAGTCCAAAAAATCCATTTTCTGATGAAAAACGATGACCCGCGACCTGTCGACATTTCTCCAGATGGTCAGAAATGGTAATTTTTTAATGGTTCATTTTTTGACTGTAAATGACTATTGCAGTGAATGATCACTTTTGGAACTAAAATAAGTGTGTTTAGAGTCATTTTAATGCCTGAAATTGGTCGAAATAGAAGCTTCTAGTAGGAGAAAAAGTCTGTAAAAATGGCAATTTTGGTCACATTGAGGCTTTAAAAAGTAGTTATTCAACATGAGGCACAATCCAAATGACATTTTGAATCAATTTTTATAAAGTCCAAAAAATCCATTTTCTGATGAAAAACGATGACCCGCGACCTGTCGAAATTTCTCCAGATGGTCAGAAATGGTAATTTATTAATGGTTCTATTTTTGACTGTAAATGACTATTGCATGTGAATTATCACTTTTGGAACTAAAATAAGTGTGTTTAGAGTCATTTTAATGCCTGAAATTGTTTGAAATAGAAGCTTCTAGTAGGAGAAAAAGTCTGTAAAAATGGCAATTTTGGTCACATTGAGGCTTTAAAAAGTAGTTATTCAACATGAGGCACAATCCAAATGATATTTTGAATCAATTTTTCTAAAGTCCAAAAAATCCATTTTCTGATATAAAACGATGACTAGTGACCTGTCGAAATTTCTCCAGATGGTCAGAAATGGTAATTTTTTAATGTTTAAATTTTTGACTGTAAATGACTATCGCATGTGAATTATCACTTGTGGAACTAAAATAAGTGTGTTTAGAGTCGTTTTAATTCCTGAAATTAGTCATATTAGAAGCTTCTGAGAAGGAGAAAAAGTCTGTAAAAATGGCAATTTTGGTCACATTGAGGCTTTAAAAAGTAGTTATTCAACATGAGGCACAATCCAAATGACATTTTGAATCAATTTTTATAAAGTCCAAAAAATCAATTTTCTGATGAAAAACGATGACCCGCGACCTGTCGAAATTTCTCCAGATGGTCAGAAATGGTAATTTTTTAATGGTTCATTGTTTGACTGTAAATGACTATTGCATGTGAATTATCACTTTTGGAACTAAAATAAGTGTGTTTAGAGTCATTTTAATGCCTGAAATTGTTTGAAATAGAAGCTTCTAGTAGGAGAAAAAGTCTGTAAAAATGGCAATTTTGGTCACATTGAGGCTTTAAAAAGTAGTTATTCAACATGAGGCACAATCCAAATGATATTTTGAATCAATTTTTCTAAAGTCGAAAAAATTAATTTTCTGATGAAAAACGATGACCCGTGACCTGTTGAACTTTCTCCAGATGGTCAGAAATGGTAATTTTTTAATGTTTAATTTTTTTACTGTAAATGACTATTGCATGTGAATTATCACTTTTGGAACTAAAATAAGTGAGTTTAGAGTCATTTTAATGCCTGTAATTGGTCGAAATAGAAGCTTCTAGTAGGAGAAAAAGTCTGTAAAAATGGCAATTTTGGTCACATTGAGGCTTTAAAAAGTAGTTATTCAACATGAGGCACAATCCAAATGACATTTTGAATCAATTTTTCTAAAGTCCAAAAAATCAATTTTCTGATGAAAAACGTTGACCCGCGACCTGTCGAAATTTCTCCAGATGGTCAGAAATAGTAATTTTTTAATGTTTAATTTTTTGACTGTAAATGACTATTTCATGTGAATTATCACTTTTGGAACTAAAATAAGTGTGTTTAGAGTCATTTTAATGCCTGAAATTAGTCAAAATAGAAGCTTCTAGTAGGAGAAAAAGTCTGTAAAAATGGCAATTTTGGTCACATTGAGGCTTTAAAAAGTAGTTATTCAACATGAGGCACAATCCAAATGACATTTTGAATCAATTTTTCTAAAGTCCAAAAAATCAATTTTCTGATGAAAAACGTTGACCCGCGACCTGTCGAAAATTCTCCAGATGGTCAGAAATGGTAATTTTTTTATGTTTTATTTTTTGACTGTAAATGACTATTGCATGCGAATTATCACTTTTGGAACTAAAAGAAGTGTGTTTAGAGTCATTTTAATGCCTGAAATTGGTCGAAATAGAAGCTTCTAGTAGGAGAAAAAGTCTGTAAAAATGGCAATTTTGGTCACATTGAGGCTTTAAAAAGTAGTTATTCAACATGAGGCACAATCCAAATGACATTTTGAATCAATTTTTCTAAAGTCCAAAAAATCCATTTTCTGATGAAAAACGGTGACCCGCGACCTGTCGAAAATTCTCCAGATGGTCAGAAATGGTAATTTTTTAATGTTTAATTTTTTGACTGTAAATGACTATTGCATATGAATTATCACTTTTGGAACTAAAAGAAGTGTGTTTAGAGTCATTTTAATGCCTGAAATTGGTCGAAATAGAAGCTCCTAGTCGGAGAAAAAGTGTGTAAAAATGGCAATTTTGGTCATATTGATTCTTTAAAAAGTAGTTATTCAACATGAGGCACAATCCAAATGACATTTTGAATCAATTTTTCTAAAGTCCAAAAAATCCATTTTCTGATGAAAAACGATGACCCGCGACCTGTCGAAAATTCTCCAGATGGTCAGAAATGGTAATTTTTTAATGTTTTATTTTTTTACTGTAAATGACTATTGCATGTGAATTATCACTTTTGGAACTAAAATAAGTGTGTTTAGAGTCATTTTAATGCCTGAAAATGGTCGAAATAGAAGCTCCTAGTAGGAGAAAAAGTGTGTAAAAATGGCAATTTTGGTCATATTGATTCTTTAAAAAGTAGTTATTCAACATGAGGCACAATCCAAATGACATTTTGAATCAATTTTTCTAAAGTCGAAAAAATTAATTTTCTGATGAAAAACGATGACCCGTGACCTGTTGAACTTTCTCCAGATGGTCAGAAATGGTAATTTTTTAATGTTTAATTTTTTGACTGTAAATGACTATTGCATGTGAATTATCACTTGTGGAACTAAAATAAGTGTGTTTAGAGTCATTTTAATGCCTGAAGTTGGTCGAAATAGAAGCTTCTAGTAGGAGAAAAAGTCTGTAAAAATGGCAATTTTGGTCACATCGAGGCTTTAAAAAGTAGTTATTCAACATGAGGCACAATTCAAATGACATTTTTAATCAATTTTTCTAAAGTCCAAAAAATCCATTTTCTGATGAAAAACGATGACCAGTGACCTGTCGAAATTTCTCCAGATGGTCAGAAATGGTAATTTTTTAATGTTTAATTTTTTTACTGTAAATGACTATTGCATGTGAATTATCACTTTTGGAACTAAAATAAGTGTGTTTAGAGTCATTTTAATGCCTGAAATTGGTCGAAATAGAAGCTTCTAGTAGGAGAAAAAGTCTGTAAAAATGGCAATTTTGGTCACATTGAGGCTTTAAAAAGTAGTTATTCAACATGAGGCACAATCCAAATGACATTTTGAATCAATTTTTCTAAAGTCCAAAAATCAATTTTCTGATGAAAAAAGATGACCCGTGACCTGTTGAACTTTCTCCAGATGGTCAGAAATGGTAATTTTTTAATGTTTAATTTTTTGACTGTAAATGACTACTGCATATGAATTATCACTTTTGGAACTAAAAGAAGTGTGTTTAGAGTCATTTTAATGCCTGAAATTGGTCGAAATAGAAGCTCCTAGTAGGAAAAAAGTGTGTAAAAATGGCAATTTTGGTCATATTGATTCTTTAAAAAGTAGTTATTCAACATGAGGCACAATCCAAATGACATTTTGAATCAATTTTTCTAAAGTCCAAAAAATCCATTTTCTGATGAAAAACGATGACCCGCGACCTGTCGAAAATTCTCCAGATGGTCAGAAATGGTAATTTTTTAATGTTTTATTTTTTGACTGTAAATGACTATTGCATGTGAATTATCACTTTTGGAACTAAAATAAGTGTGTTTAGAGTCATTTTAATGCCTGAAAATGGTCGAAATAAAAGCTTCTAGTAGGAGAAAAAGTCTGTAAAAATGGCAATTTTGGTCACATTGAGGCTTTAAAAAGTAGTTATTCAACATGAGGCACAATCCAAATGACATTTTGAATCAATTTTTCTAAAGTCCAAAAAATCCATTTTCTCATGAAAAACGATGACCCGCGACCTGTCGAAATTTCTCCAGATGGTCAGAAATGGTAATTTTTTAATGTTTTATTTTTTGACTGTAAATGACTATTGCATGTGAATTATCACTTTTGGAACTAAAATAAGTGTGTTTAGAGTCATTTTAATGCCTGAAATTGGTCGAAATAGAAGCTTCTAGTAGGAGAAAAAGTCTGTAAAAATGGCAATATTGGTCACATTGAGGCTTTAAAAAGTAGTTATTCAACATGAGGCACAATCCAAATGACATTTTGAATCAATTTTTCTAAAGTCCCAAAAATCCATTTTCTGATGAAAAACGATGACCCGCGACCTGTCGACATTTCTCCAGATGGTCAGAAATGGTAATTTTTTAATGGTTCATTTTTTGACTGTAAATGACTATTGCATGTGAATTATCACTTTTGGAACTAAAATAAGTGTGTTTAGAGTCATTTTAATGCCTGAAATTGGTCGAAATAGAAGCTTCTAGTAGGAGAAAAAGTCTGTAAAAATGGCAATTTTGGTCACATTGAGGCTTTAAAAAGTAGTTATTCAACATGAGGCACAATCCAAATGACATTTTGAATCAATTTTTATAAAGTCCAAAACGTCCATTTTCTGATGAAAAACGATGACCCGCGACCTGTCGAAATTTCTCCAGATGGTCAGAAATGGTAATTTTTTAATGGTTCTATTTTTGACTGTAAATGACTATTGCATGTGAATTATCACTTTTGGAACTAAAATAAGTGTGTTTAGAGTCATTTTAATGCCTGAAATTGTTTGAAATAGAAGCTTCTAGTAGGAGAAAAAGTCTGTAAAAATGGCAATTTTGGTCACATTGAGGCTTTAAAAAGTAGTTATTCAACATGAGGCACAATCCAAATGATATTTTGAATCAATTTTTCTAAAGTCCAAAAAATCAACTTTCTGATATAAAACGATGACTAGTGACCTGTCGAAATTTCTCCAGATGGTCAGAAATGGTAATTTTTTAATGTTTAAATTTTTGACTGTAAATGACTATCGCATGTGAATTATCACTTGTGGAACTAAAATAAGTGTGTTTAGAGTCATTTTAATGCCTGAAGTTGGTCGAAATAGAAGCTTCTAGTAGGAGAAAAAGTCTGTAAAAATGGCAATTTTGGTCACATCGAGGCTTTAAAAAGCAGTTATTCAACATGAGGCACAATCCAAATGACATTTTGAATCAATTTTTATAAAGTCCAAAAAATCAATTTTCTGATGAAAAACGATGACCCGTGACCTGTTGAACTTTCTCCAGATGGTCAGAAATGGTAATTTTTTAATGTTTAATTTTTTGACTGTAAATGACTATTGCATATGAATTATCACTTTTGGAACTAAAAGAAGTGTGTTTAGAGTCATTTTAATGCCTGAAATTGGTCGAAATAGAAGCTTCTAGTAGGAGAAAAAGTCTGTAAAAATGGCAATTTTGGTCACATTGCGGCTTTAAAAAGTAGTTATTCAACATGAGGCACAATCCAAATGACATTTTGAATCAATTTTTATAAAGTCCAAAAAATCCATTTTCTGATAAAAAACGATGACCCGCGACCTGTCGAAAATTCTCCAGATGGTCAGAAATGGTAATTTTTTAATGTTTTATTTTTTGACTGTAAATGACTATTGCATGTGAATTATCACTTTTGGAACTAAAATAAGTGTGTTTAGAGTCATTTTAATGCCTGAAAATGGTCGAAATAAAAGCTTCTAGTAGGAGAAAAAGGCTGTAAAAATGGCAATTTTGGTCACATTGAGGCTTTAAAAAGTAGTTATTCAACATGAGGCACAATCCAAATGACATTTTGAATCAATTTTTCTAAAGTCCAAAAAATCCATTTTCTGATGAAAAACGATGACCCGCGACCTGTCGAAATTTCTCCAGATGGTCAGAAATGGTAATTTTTTAATGTTTTATTTTTTGACTGTAAATGACTATTGCATGTGAATTATCACTTTTGGAACTAAAATAAGTGTGTTTGGACTCATTTTAATGCCTGAAATTGTTAGAAATAGAAGCTTCTAGTAGGAGAAAAAGTCTGTAAAAATGGCAATTTTGGTCACATTGAGGCTTTAAAAAGTAGTTATTCAACATGAGGCACAATCCAAATGACATTTTGAATCAATTTTTCTAAAGTCCAAAAAATCCATTTTCTGATGAAAAACGATGACCCGCGACCTGTCGAAAATTCTCCAGATGGTCAGAAATGGTAATTTTTTAATGGTTCATTTTTTGACTGTAAATGACTATTGCATGTGAATTATCACTTTTGGAACTAAAATAAGTGTGTTTAGAGTCATTTTAATGCCTGAAATTGGTCGAAATAGAAGCTTCTAGTAGGAGAAAAAGTCTGTAAAAATGGCAATTTTGGTCACATTGAGGCTTTAAAAAGTAGTTATTCAACATGAGGCACAATCCAAATGACATTTTGAATCAATTTTTATAAAGTCCAAAACGTCCATTTTCTGATGAAAAACGATGACCCGCGACCTGTCGAAATTTCTCCAGATGGTCAGAAATGGTAATTTTTTAATGGTTCTATTTTTGACTGTAAATGACTATTGCATGTGAATTATCACTTTTGGAACTAAAATAAGTGTGTTTAGAGTCATTTTAATGCCTGAAATTGTTTGAAATAGAAGCTTCTAGTAGGAGAAAAAGTCTGTAAAAATGGCAATTTTGGTCACATTGAGGCTTTAAAAAGTAGTTATTCAACATGAGGCACAATCCAAATGATATTTTGAATCAATTTTTCTAAAGTCCAAAAAATCAACTTTCTGATATAAAACGATGACTAGTGACCTGTCGAAATTTCTCCAGATGGTCAGAAATGGTAATTTTTTAATGTTTAAATTTTTGACTGTAAATGACTATCGCATGTGAATTATCACTTGTGGAACTAAAATAAGTGTGTTTAGAGTCATTTTAATGCCTGAAGTTGGTCGAAATAGAAGCTTCTAGTAGGAGAAAAAGTCTGTAAAAATGGCAATTTTGGTCACATCGAGGCTTTAAAAAGCAGTTATTCAACATGAGGCACAATCCAAATGACATTTTGAATCAATTTTTATAAAGTCCAAAAAATCAATTTTCTGATGAAAAACGATGACCCGTGACCTGTTGAACTTTCTCCAGATGGTCAGAAATGGTAATTTTTTAATGTTTAATTTTTTGACTGTAAATGACTATTGCATATGAATTATCACTTTTGGAACTAAAAGAAGTGTGTTTAGAGTCATTTTAATGCCTGAAATTGGTCGAAATAGAAGCTTCTAGTAGGAGAAAAAGTCTGTAAAAATGGCAATTTTGGTCACATTGCGGCTTTAAAAAGTAGTTATTCAACATGAGGCACAATCCAAATGACATTTTGAATCAATTTTTATAAAGTCCAAAAAATCCATTTTCTGATAAAAAACGATGACCCGCGACCTGTCGAAAATTCTCCAGATGGTCAGAAATGGTAATTTTTTAATGTTTTATTTTTTGACTGTAAATGACTATTGCATGTGAATTATCACTTTTGGAACTAAAATAAGTGTGTTTAGAGTCATTTTAATGCCTGAAGATGGTCGAAATAAAAGCTTCTAGTAGGAGAAAAAGGCTGTAAAAATGGCAATTTTGGTCACATTGAGGCTTTAAAAAGTAGTTATTCAACATGAGGCACAATCCAAATGACATTTTGAATCAATTTTTCTAAAGTCCAAAAAATCCATTTTCTGATGAAAAACGATGACCCGCGACCTGTCGAAATTTCTCCAGATGGTCAGAAATGGTAATTTTTTAATGTTTTATTTTTTGACTGTAAATGACTATTGCATGTGAATTATCACTTTTGGAACTAAAATAAGTGTGTTTGGACTCATTTTAATGCCTGAAATTGTTAGAAATAGAAGCTTCTAGTAGGAGAAAAAGTCTGTAAAAATGGCAATTTTGGTCACATTGAGGCTTTAAAAAGTAGTTATTCAACATGAGGCACAATCCAAATGACATTTTGAATCAATTTTTCTAAAGTCCAAAAAATCAATTTTCTGATGAACAACGATGACCCGCGACCTGTCGAAAATTCTCCAGATGGTCAGAAATGGTAATTTTTTAATGTTTTATTTTTTGACTGTAAATGACTATTGCATGCGAATTATCACTTTTGGAACTAAAAGAAGTGTGTTTAGAGTCATTTTAATGCCTGACATTGGTCGAAATAGAAGCTTCTAGTAGGAGAAAAAGTCTGTAAAAATGGCAATTTTGGTCACATTGAGGCTTTAAAAAGTAGTTATTCAACATGAGGCACAATCCAAATGACATTTTGAATCAATTTTTATAAAGTCCAAAAAATCCATTTTCTGATGAAAAACGATGACCCGCGACCTGTCGAAAATTCTCCAGATGGTCAGAAATGGTAATTTTTTAATGTTTAATTTTTTGACTGTAAATGACTATTGCATATGAATTATCACTTTTGGAACTAAAAGAAGTGTGTTTAGAGTCATTTTAATGCCTGAAATTGGTCGAAATAGAAGCTCCTAGTCGGAGAAAAAGTGTGTAAAAATGGCAATTTTGGTCATATTGATTCTTTAAAAAGTAGTTATTCAACATGCGGCACAATCCAAATGACATTTTGAATCAATTTTTCTAAAGTCCAAAAAATCCATTTTCTGATGAAAAACGATGACCCGCGACCTGTCGAAAATTCTCCAGATGGTCAGAAATGGTAATTTTTTAATGTTTTATTTTTTGACTGTAAATGACTATTGCATGTGAATTATCACTTTTGGAACTAAAATAAGTGTGTTTAGAGTCATTTTAATGCCTGAAAATGGTCGAAATAAAAGCTTCTAGTAGGAGAAAAAGGCTGTAAAAATAGCAATTTTGGTCACATTGAGGCTTTAAAAAGTAGTTATTCAACATGAGGCACAATCCAAATGACATTTTGAATCAATTTTTCTAAAGTCCAAAAAATCCATTTTCTGATGAAAAACGATGACCCGCGACCTGTCGAAATTTCTCCAGATGGTCAGAAATGGTAATTTTTTAATGTTTTATTTTTTGACTGTAAATGACTATTGCATGTGAATTATCACTTTTGGAACTAAAATAAGTGTGTTTGGACTCATTTTAATGCCTGAAATTGTTAGAAATAGAAGCTTCTAGTAGGAGAAAAAGTCTGTAAAAATGGCAATTTTGGTCACATTGAGGCTTTAAAAATTAGTTATTCAACATGAGGCACAATCCAAATGACATTTTGAATCAATTTTTCTAAAGTCCAAAAAATCAATTTTCTGATGAAAAACGATGACCCGCGACCTGTCGAAAATTCTCCAGATGGTCAGAAATGGTAATTTTTTAATGTTTTATTTTTTGACTGTAAATGACTATTGCATGCGAATTATCACTTTTGGAACTAAAATAAGTGTGTTTGGAGTCATTTTAATGTCTGAAAATGGTCGAAAGAGAAGCTTCTAGTAGGGGAAAAAGTCTGTAAAAATGGCATTTTTGGTCACATTGAGGCTTTAAAAAGTAGTTATTCGACATGAGGCACAATCCAAATGACATTTTGAATCAATTTTTCTAAAGTCCAAAAATCAATTTTCTGATGAAAAAAGATGACCCGTGACCTGTTGAACTTTCTCCAGATGGTCAGAAATGGTAATTTTTTAATGTTTTATTTTTTTACTGTAAATGACTATTGCATATGAATTATCACTTTTGGAACTAAAAGAAGTGTGTTTAGAGTCATTTTAATGCCTGAAATTGGTCGAAATAGAAGCTCCTAGTAGGAGAAAAAGTGTGTAAAAATGGCAATTTTGGTCATATTGATTCGTTAAAAAGTAGTTATTCAACATGAGGCACAATCCAAATGACATTTTGAATCAATTTTTCTAAAGTCCAAAAAATCCATTTTCTGATAAAAAACGATGACCCGTGACCTGTTGAACTTTCTCCAGATGGTCAGAAATGGTAATTTTTTAATGTTTAATTTTTTGACTGTAAATGACTATTGCATATGAATTATCACTTTTGGAACTAAAAGAAGTGTGTTTAGAGTCATTTTAATGCCTGAAATTGGTCGAAATAGAAGCTTCTAGTAGGAGAAAAAGTCTGTAAAAATGGCAATTTTGGTCACATTGCGGCTTTAAAAAGTAGTTATTCAACATGAGGCACAATCCAAATGACATTTTGAATCAATTTTTATAAAGTCCAAAAAATCAATTTTCTGATAAAAAACGATGACCCGCGACCTGTCGAAAATTCTCCAGATGGTCAGAAATGGTAATTTTTTAATGTTTTATTTTTTGACTGTAAATGACTATTGCATGTGAATTATCACTTTTGGAACTAAAATAAGTGTGTTTAGAGTCATTTTAATGCCTGAAAATGGTCGAAATAAAAGCTTCTAGTAGGAGAAAAAGGCTGTAAAAATGGCAATTTTGGTCACATTGAGGCTTTAAAAAGTAGTTATTCAACATGAGGCACAATCCAAATGACATTTTGAATCAATTTTTCTAAAGTCCAAAAAATCCATTTTCTGATGAAAAACGATGACCCGCGACCTGTCGAAATTTCTCCAGATGGTCAGAAATGGTAATTTTTTAATGTTTTATTTTTTGACTGTAAATGACTATTGCATGTGAATTATCACTTTTGGAACTAAAATAAGTGTGTTTGGACTCATTTTAATGCCTGAAATTGTTAGAAATAGAAGCTTCTAGTAGGAGAAAAAGTCTGTAAAAATGGCAATTTTGGTCACATTGAGGCTTTAAAAAGTAGTTATTCAACATGAGGCACAATCCAAATGACATTTTGAATCAATTTTTCTAAAGTCCAAAAAATCCATTTTCTGATGAAAAACGATGACCCGCGACCTGTCGAAAATTCTCCAGATGGTCAGAAATGGTAATTTTTTAATGGTTCATTTTTTGACTGTAAATGACTATTGCATGTGAATTATCACTTTTGGAACTAAAATAAGTGTGTTTAGAGTCATTTTAATGCCTGAAATTGGTCGAAATAGAAGCTTCTAGTAGGAGAAAAAGTCTGTAAAAATGGCAATTTTGGTCACATTGAGGCTTTAAAAAGTAGTTATTCAACATGAGGCACAATCCAAATGACATTTTGAATCAATTTTTATAAAGTCCAAAACGTCCATTTTCTGATGAAAAACGATGACCCGCGACCTGTCGAAATTTCTCCAGATGGTCAGAAATGGTAATTTTTTAATGGTTCTATTTTTGACTGTAAATGACTATTGCATGTGAATTATCACTTTTGGAACTAAAATAAGTGTGTTTAGAGTCATTTTAATGCCTGAAATTGTTTGAAATAGAAGCTTCTAGTAGGAGAAAAAGTCTGTAAAAATGGCAATTTTGGTCACATTGAGGCTTTAAAAAGTAGTTATTCAACATGAGGCACAATCCAAATGATATTTTGAATCAATTTTTCTAAAGTCCAAAAAATCAACTTTCTGATATAAAACGATGACTAGTGACCTGTCGAAATTTCTCCAGATGGTCAGAAATGGTAATTTTTTAATGTTTAAATTTTTGACTGTAAATGACTATCGCATGTGAATTATCACTTGTGGAACTAAAATAAGTGTGTTTAGAGTCATTTTAATGCCTGAAGTTGGTCGAAATAGAAGCTTCTAGTAGGAGAAAAAGTCTGTAAAAATGGCAATTTTGGTCACATCGAGGCTTTAAAAAGCAGTTATTCAACATGAGGCACAATCCAAATGACATTTTGAATCAATTTTTATAAAGTCCAAAAAATCAATTTTCTGATGAAAAACGATGACCCGTGACCTGTTGAACTTTCTCCAGATGGTCAGAAATGGTAATTTTTTAATGTTTAATTTTTTGACTGTAAATGACTATTGCATATGAATTATCACTTTTGGAACTAAAAGAAGTGTGTTTAGAGTCATTTTAATGCCTGAAATTGGTCGAAATAGAAGCTTCTAGTAGGAGAAAAAGTCTGTAAAAATGGCAATTTTGGTCACATTGCGGCTTTAAAAAGTAGTTATTCAACATGAGGCACAATCCAAATGACATTTTGAATCAATTTTTATAAAGTCCAAAAAATCCATTTTCTGATAAAAAACGATGACCCGCGACCTGTCGAAAATTCTCCAGATGGTCAGAAATGGTAATTTTTTAATGTTTTATTTTTTGACTGTAAATGACTATTGCATGTGAATTATCACTTTTGGAACTAAAATAAGTGTGTTTAGAGTCATTTTAATGCCTGAATATGGTCGAAATAAAAGCTTCTAGTAGGAGAAAAAGGCTGTAAAAATGGCAATTTTGGTCACATTGAGGCTTTAAAAAGTAGTTATTCAACATGAGGCACAATCCAAATGACATTTTGAATCAATTTTTCTAAAGTCCAAAAAATCCATTTTCTGATGAAAAACGATGACCCGCGACCTGTCGAAATTTCTCCAGATGGTCAGAAATGGTAATTTTTTAATGTTTTATTTTTTGACTGTAAATGACTATTGCATGTGAATTATCACTTTTGGAACTAAAATAAGTGTGTTTGGACTCATTTTAATGCCTGAAATTGTTAGAAATAGAAGCTTCTAGTAGGAGAAAAAGTCTGTAAAAATGGCAATTTTGGTCACATTGAGGCTTTAAAAAGTAGTTATTCAACATGAGGCACAATCCAAATGACATTTTGAATCAATTTTTCTAAAGTCCAAAAAATCAATTTTCTGATGAACAACGATGACCCGCGACCTGTCGAAAATTCTCCAGATGGTCAGAAATGGTAATTTTTTAATGTTTTATTTTTTGACTGTAAATGACTATTGCATGCGAATTATCACTTTTGGAACTAAAAGAAGTGTGTTTAGAGTCATTTTAATGCCTGACATTGGTCGAAATAGAAGCTTCTAGTAGGAGAAAAAGTCTGTAAAAATGGCAATTTTGGTCACATTGAGGCTTTAAAAAGTAGTTATTCAACATGAGGCACAATCCAAATGACATTTTGAATCAATTTTTATAAAGTCCAAAAAATCCATTTTCTGATGAAAAACGATGACCCGCGACCTGTCGAAAATTCTCCAGATGGTCAGAAATGGTAATTTTTTAATGTTTAATTTTTTGACTGTAAATGACTATTGCATATGAATTATCACTTTTGGAACTAAAAGAAGTGTGTTTAGAGTCATTTTAATGCCTGAAATTGGTCGAAATAGAAGCTCCTAGTCGGAGAAAAAGTGTGTAAAAATGGCAATTTTGGTCATATTGATTCTTTAAAAAGTAGTTATTCAACATGCGGCACAATCCAAATGACATTTTGAATCAATTTTTCTAAAGTCCAAAAAATCCATTTTCTGATGAAAAACGATGACCCGCGACCTGTCGAAAATTCTCCAGATGGTCAGAAATGGTAATTTTTTAATGTTTTATTTTTTGACTGTAAATGACTATTGCATGTGAATTATCACTTTTGGAACTAAAATAAGTGTGTTTAGAGTCATTTTAATGCCTGAAAATGGTCGAAATAAAAGCTTCTAGTAGGAGAAAAAGGCTGTAAAAATAGCAATTTTGGTCACATTGAGGCTTTAAAAAGTAGTTATTCAACATGAGGCACAATCCAAATGACATTTTGAATCAATTTTTCTAAAGTCCAAAAAATCCATTTTCTGATGAAAAACGATGACCCGCGACCTGTCGAAATTTCTCCAGATGGTCAGAAATGGTAATTTTTTAATGTTTTATTTTTTGACTGTAAATGACTATTGCATGTGAATTATCACTTTTGGAACTAAAATAAGTGTGTTTGGACTCATTTTAATGCCTGAAATTGTTAGAAATAGAAGCTTCTAGTAGGAGAAAAAGTCTGTAAAAATGGCAATTTTGGTCACATTGAGGCTTTAAAAATTAGTTATTCAACATGAGGCACAATCCAAATGACATTTTGAATCAATTTTTCTAAAGTCCAAAAAATCAATTTTCTGATGAAAAACGATGACCCGCGACCTGTCGAAAATTCTCCAGATGGTCAGAAATGGTAATTTTTTAATGTTTTATTTTTTGACTGTAAATGACTATTGCATGCGAATTATCACTTTTGGAACTAAAATAAGTGTGTTTGGAGTCATTTTAATGTCTGAAAATGGTCGAAAGAGAAGCTTCTAGTAGGGGAAAAAGTCTGTAAAAATGGCATTTTTGGTCACATTGAGGCTTTAAAAAGTAGTTATTCGACATGAGGCACAATCCAAATGACATTTTGAATCAATTTTTCTAAAGTCCAAAAATCAATTTTCTGATGAAAAAAGATGACCCGTGACCTGTTGAACTTTCTCCAGATGGTCAGAAATGGTAATTTTTTAATGTTTTATTTTTTTACTGTAAATGACTATTGCATATGAATTATCACTTTTGGAACTAAAAGAAGTGTGTTTAGAGTCATTTTAATGCCTGAAATTGGTCGAAATAGAAGCTCCTAGTAGGAGAAAAAGTGTGTAAAAATGGCAATTTTGGTCATATTGATTCGTTAAAAAGTAGTTATTCAACATGAGGCACAATCCAAATGACATTTTGAATCAATTTTTCTAAAG
This sequence comes from Triturus cristatus, assembly GCF_964204655.1. Classification (NCBI taxonomy): domain Eukaryota; kingdom Metazoa; phylum Chordata; class Amphibia; order Caudata; family Salamandridae; genus Triturus; species Triturus cristatus. Next base: position 135,138,148 of record NC_140588.1, read on the forward strand.
TCCAAAAAATCCATTTTCTGATAAAAAACGATGACCCGTGACCTGTTGAACTTTCTCCAGATGGTCAGAAATGGTAATTTTTTAATGTTTAATTTTTTGACTGTAAATGACTATTGCATATGAATTATCACTTTTGGAACTAAAAGAAGTGTGTTTAGAGTCATTTTAATGCCTGAAATTGGTCGAAATAGAAGCTCCTAGTAGGAGAAAAAGTGTGTAAAAATGGCAATTTTGGTCATATTGATTCGTTAAAAAGTAGTTATTCAACATGAGGCACAATCCAAATGACATTTTGAATCAATTTTTATAAAGTCCAAAAAATCCATTTTCTGATAAAAAACGATGACCCGCGACCTGTCGAAAATTCTCCAGATGGTCAGAAATGGTAATTTTTTAATGTTTTATTTTTTGACTGTAAATGACTATTGCATGTGAATTATCACTTTTGGAACTAAAATAAGTGTGTTTAGAGTCATTTTAATGCCTGAAAATGGTCGAAATAAAAGCTTCTAGTAGGAGAAAAAGGCTGTAAAAATGGCAATTTTGGTCACATTGAGGCTTTAAAAAGTAGTTATTCAACATGAGGCACAATCCAAATGACATTTTGAATCAATTTTTCTAAAGTCCAAAAAATCCATTTTCTGATGAAAAACGATGACCCGCGACCTGTCGAAATTTCTCCAGATGGTCAGAAATGGTAATTTTTTAATGTTTTATTTTTTGACTGTAAATGACTATTGCATGTGAATTATCACTTTTGGAACTAAAATAAGTGTGTTTGGACTCATTTTAATGCCTGAAATTGTTAGAAATAGAAGCTTCTAGTAGGAGAAAAAGTCTGTAAAAATGGCAATTTTGGTCACATTGAGGCTTTAAAAAGTAGTTATTCAACATGAGGCACAATCCAAATGACATTTTGAATCAATTTTTCTAAAGTCCAAAAAATCAATTTTCTGATGAAAAACGATGACCCGCGACCTGTCGAAAATTCTCCAGATGGTCAGAAATGGTAATTTTTTAATGTTTAAATTTTTGACTGTAAATGACTATCGCATGTGAATTATCACTTGTGGAACTAAAATAAGTGTGTTTAGAGTCATTTTAATGCCTGAAGTTGGTCGAAATAGAAGCTTCTAGTAGGAGAAAAAGTCTGTAAAAATGGCAATTTTGGTCACATCGAGGCTTTAAAAAGCAGTTATTCAACATGAGGCACAATCCAAATGACATTTTGAATCAATTTTTATAAAGTCCAAAAAATCAATTTTCTGATGAAAAACGATGACCCGTGACCTGTTGAACTTTCTCCAGATGGTCAGAAATGGTAATTTTTTAATGTTTAAATTTTTGACTGTAAATGACTATCGCATGTGAATTATCACTTGTGGAACTAAAATAAGTGTGTTTAGAGTCATTTTAATGCCTGAAGTTGGTCGAAATAGAAGCTTCTAGTAGGAGAAAAAGTCTGTAAAAATGGCAATTTTGGTCACATCGAGGCTTTAAAAAGCAGTTATTCAACATGAGGCACAATCCAAATGACATTTTGAATCAATTTTTATAAAGTCCAAAAAATCAATTTTCTGATGAAAAACGATGACCCGTGACCTGTTGAACTTTCTCCAGATGGTCAGAAATGGTAATTTTTTAATGTTTAATTTTTTGACTGTAAATGACTATTGCATATGAATTATCACTTTTGGAACTAAAAGAAGTGTGTTTAGAGTCATTTTAATGCCTGAAATTGGTCGAAATAGAAGCTTCTAGTAGGAGAAAAAGTCTGTAAAAATGGCAATTTTGGTCACATTGCGGCTTTAAAAAGTAGTTATTCAACATGAGGCACAATCCAAATGACATTTTGAATCAATTTTTCTAAAGTCCAAAAAATCCATTTTCTGATGAAAAACGATGACCCGCGACCTGTCGAAATTTCTCCAGATGGTCAGAAATGGTAATTTTTTAATGTTTTATTTTTTGACTGTAAATGACTATTGCATGTGAATTATCACTTTTGGAACTAAAATAAGTGTGTTTGGACTCATTTTAATGCCTGAAATTGTTAGAAATAGAAGCTTCTAGTAGGAGAAAAAGTCTGTAAAAATGGCAATTTTGGTCACATTGAGGCTTTAAAAAGTAGTTATTCAACATGAGGCACAATCCAAATGACATTTTGAATCAATTTTTCTAAAGTCCAAAAAATCAATTTTCTGATGAACAACGATGACCCGCGACCTGTCGAAAATTCTCCAGATGGTCAGAAATGGTAATTTTTTAATGTTTTATTTTTTGACTGTAAATGACTATTGCATGCGAATTATCACTTTTGGAACTAAAATAAGTGTGTTTAGAGTCATTTTAATGCCTGAAATTGGTCGAAATAGAAGCTTCTAGTAGGAGAAAAAGTCTGTAAAAATGGCAATTTTGGTCACATTGAGGCTTTAAAAAGTAGTTATTCAACATGAGGCACAATCCAAATGACATTTTGAATCAATTTTTATAAAGTCCAAAACGTCCATTTTCTGATGAAAAACGATGACCCGCGACCTGTCGAAATTTCTCCAGATGGTCAGAAATGGTAATTTTTTAATGGTTCTATTTTTGACTGTAAATGACTATTGCATGTGAATTATCACTTTTGGAACTAAAATAAGTGTGTTTAGAGTCATTTTAATGCCTGAAATTGTTTGAAATAGAAGCTTCTAGTAGGAGAAAAAGTCTGTAAAAATGGCAATTTTGGTCACATTGAGGCTTTAAAAAGTAGTTATTCAACATGAGGCACAATCCAAATGATATTTTGAATCAATTTTTCTAAAGTCCAAAAAATCAACTTTCTGATATAAAACGATGACTAGTGACCTGTCGAAATTTCTCCAGATGGTCAGAAATGGTAATTTTTTAATGTTTAAATTTTTGACTGTAAATGACTATCGCATGTGAATTATCACTTGTGGAACTAAAATAAGTGTGTTTAGAGTCATTTTAATGCCTGAAGTTGGTCGAAATAGAAGCTTCTAGTAGGAGAAAAAGTCTGTAAAAATGGCAATTTTGGTCACATCGAGGCTTTAAAAAGCAGTTATTCAACATGAGGCACAATCCAAATGACATTTTGAATCAATTTTTATAAAGTCCAAAAAATCAATTTTCTGATGAAAAACGATGACCCGTGACCTGTTGAACTTTCTCCAGATGGTCAGAAATGGTAATTTTTTAATGTTTAATTTTTTGACTGTAAATGACTATTGCATATGAATTATCACTTTTGGAACTAAAAGAAGTGTGTTTAGAGTCATTTTAATGCCTGAAATTGGTCGAAATAGAAGCTTCTAGTAGGAGAAAAAGTCTGTAAAAATGGCAATTTTGGTCACATTGCGGCTTTAAAAAGTAGTTATTCAACATGAGGCACAATCCAAATGACATTTTGAATCAATTTTTCTAAAGTCCAAAAAATCCATTTTCTGATGAAAAACGATGACCCGCGACCTGTCGAAATTTCTCCAGATGGTCAGAAATGGTAATTTTTTAATGTTTTATTTTTTGACTGTAAATGACTATTGCATGTGAATTATCACTTTTGGAACTAAAATAAGTGTGTTTGGACTCATTTTAATGCCTGAAATTGTTAGAAATAGAAGCTTCTAGTAGGAGAAAAAGTCTGTAAAAATGGCAATTTTGGTCACATTGAGGCTTTAAAAAGTAGTTATTCAACATGAGGCACAATCCAAATGACATTTTGAATCAATTTTTCTAAAGTCCAAAAAATCAATTTTCTGATGAACAACGATGACCCGCGACCTGTCGAAAATTCTCCAGATGGTCAGAAATGGTAATTTTTTAATGTTTTATTTTTTGACTGTAAATGACTATTGCATGCGAATTATCACTTTTGGAACTAAAAGAAGTGTGTTTAGAGTCATTTTAATGCCTGACATTGGTCGAAATAGAAGCTTCTAGTAGGAGAAAAAGTCTGTAAAAATGGCAATTTTGGTCACATTGAGGCTTTAAAAAGTAGTTATTCAACATGAGGCACAATCCAAATGACATTTTGAATCAATTTTTATAAAGTCCAAAAAATCCATTTTCTGATGAAAAACGATGACCCGCGACCTGTCGAAAATTCTCCAGATGGTCAGAAATGGTAATTTTTTAATGTTTAATTTTTTGACTGTAAATGACTATTGCATATGAATTATCACTTTTGGAACTAAAAGAAGTGTGTTTAGAGTCATTTTAATGCCTGAAATTGGTCGAAATAGAAGCTCCTAGTCGGAGAAAAAGTGTGTAAAAATGGCAATTTTGGTCATATTGATTCTTTAAAAAGTAGTTATTCAACATGCGGCACAATCCAAATGACATTTTGAATCAATTTTTCTAAAGTCCAAAAAATCCATTTTCTGATGAAAAACGATGACCCGCGACCTGTCGAAAATTCTCCAGATGGTCAGAAATGGTAATTTTTTAATGTTTTATTTTTTGACTGTAAATGACTATTGCATGTGAATTATCACTTTTGGAACTAAAATAAGTGTGTTTAGAGTCATTTTAATGCCTGAAAATGGTCGAAATAAAAGCTTCTAGTAGGAGAAAAAGGCTGTAAAAATAGCAATTTTGGTCACATTGAGGCTTTAAAAAGTAGTTATTCAACATGAGGCACAATCCAAATGACATTTTGAATCAATTTTTCTAAAGTCCAAAAAATCCATTTTCTGATGAAAAACGATGACCCGCGACCTGTCGAAATTTCTCCAGATGGTCAGAAATGGTAATTTTTTAATGTTTTATTTTTTGACTGTAAATGACTATTGCATGTGAATTATCACTTTTGGAACTAAAATAAGTGTGTTTGGACTCATTTTAATGCCTGAAATTGTTAGAAATAGAAGCTTCTAGTAGGAGAAAAAGTCTGTAAAAATGGCAATTTTGGTCACATTGAGGCTTTAAAAATTAGTTATTCAACATGAGGCACAATCCAAATGACATTTTGAATCAATTTTTCTAAAGTCCAAAAAATCAATTTTCTGATGAAAAACGATGACCCGCGACCTGTCGAAAATTCTCCAGATGGTCAGAAATGGTAATTTTTTAATGTTTTATTTTTTGACTGTAAATGACTATTGCATGCGAATTATCACTTTTGGAACTAAAATAAGTGTGTTTGGAGTCATTTTAATGTCTGAAAATGGTCGAAAGAGAAGCTTCTAGTAGGGGAAAAAGTCTGTAAAAATGGCATTTTTGGTCACATTGAGGCTTTAAAAAGTAGTTATTCGACATGAGGCACAATCCAAATGACATTTTGAATCAATTTTTCTAAAGTCCAAAAATCAATTTTCTGATGAAAAAAGATGACCCGTGACCTGTTGAACTTTCTCCAGATGGTCAGAAATGGTAATTTTTTAATGTTTTATTTTTTTACTGTAAATGACTATTGCATATGAATTATCACTTTTGGAACTGAAAGAAGTGTGTTTAGAGTCATTTTAATGCCTGAAATTGGTCGAAATAGAAGCTCCTAGTAGGAGAAAAAGTGTGTAAAAATGGCAATTTTGGTCATATTGATTCGTTAAAAAGTAGTTATTCAACATGAGGCACAATCCAAATGACATTTTGAATCAATTTTTCTAAAGTCCAAAAAATCCATTTTCTGATAAAAAACGATGACCCGTGACCTGTTGAACTTTCTCCAGATGGTCAGAAATGGTAATTTTTTAATGTTTAATTTTTTGACTGTAAATGACTATTGCATATGAATTATCACTTTTGGAACTAAAAGAAGTGTGTTTAGAGTCATTTTAATGCCTGAAATTGGTCGAAATAGAAGCTTCTAGTAGGAGAAAAAGTCTGTAAAAATGGCAATTTTGGTCACATTGCGGCTTTAAAAAGTAGTTATTCAACATGAGGCACAATCCAAATGACATTTTGAATCAATTTTTATAAAGTCCAAAAAATCCATTTTCTGATAAAAAACGATGACCCGCGACCTGTCGAAAATTCTCCAGATGGTCAGAAATGGTAATTTTTTAATGTTTTATTTTTTGACTGTAAATGACTATTGCATGTGAATTATCACTTTTGGAACTAAAATAAGTGTGTTTAGAGTCATTTTAATGCCTGAAAATGGTCGAAATAAAAGCTTCTAGTAGGAGAAAAAGGCTGTAAAAATGGCAATTTTGGTCACATTGAGGCTTTAAAAAGTAGTTATTCAACATGAGGCACAATCCAAATGACATTTTGAATCAATTTTTCTAAAGTCCAAAAAATCCATTTTCTGATGAAAAACGATGACCCGCGACCTGTCGAAATTTCTCCAGATGGTCAGAAATGGTAATTTTTTAATGTTTTATTTTTTGACTGTAAATGACTATTGCATGTGAATTATCACTTTTGGAACTAAAATAAGTGTGTTTGGACTCATTTTAATGCCTGAAATTGTTAGAAATAGAAGCTTCTAGTAGGAGAAAAAGTCTGTAAAAATGGCAATTTTGGTCACATTGAGGCTTTAAAAAGTAGTTATTCAACATGAGGCACAATCCAAATGACATTTTGAATCAATTTTTCTAAAGTCCAAAAAATCAATTTTCTGATGAAAAACGATGACCCGCGACCTGTCGAAAATTCTCCAGATGGTCAGAAATGGTAATTTTTTAATGTTTTATTTTTTGACTGTAAATGACTATTGCATGCGAATTATCACTTTTGGAACTAAAAGAAGTGTGTTTAGAGTCATTTTAATGCCTGACATTGGTCGAAATAGAAGCTTCTAGTAGGAGAAAAAGTCTGTAAAAATGGCAATTTTGGTCACATTGAGGCTTTAAAAAGTAGTTATTCAACATGAGGCACAATCCAAATGACATTTTGAATCAATTTTTATAAAGTCCAAAAAATCCATTTTCTGATGAAAAACGATGACCCGCGACCTGTCGAAAATTCTCCAGATGGTCAGAAATGGTAATTTTTTAATGTTTAATTTTTTGACTGTAAATGACTATTGCATATGAATTATCACTTTTGGAACTAAAAGAAGTGTGTTTAGAGTCATTTTAATGCCTGAAATTGGTCGAAATAGAAGCTCCTAGTCGGAGAAAAAGTGTGTAAAAATGGCAATTTTGGTCATATTGATTCTTTAAAAAGTAGTTATTCAACATGCGGCACAATCCAAATGACATTTTGAATCAATTTTTCTAAAGTCCAAAAAATCCATTTTCTGATGAAAAACGATGACCCGCGACCTGTCGAAAATTCTCCAGATGGTCAGAAATGGTAATTTTTTAATGTTTTATTTTTTGACTGTAAATGACTATTGCATGTGAATTATCACTTTTGGAACTAAAATAAGTGTGTTTAGAGTCATTTTAATGCCTGAAAATGGTCGAAATAAAAGCTTCTAGAAGGAGAAAAAGGCTGTAAAAATAGCAATTTTGGTCACATTGAGGCTTTAAAAAGTAGTTATTCAACATGAGGCACAATCCAAATGACATTTTGAATCAATTTTTCTAAAGTCCAAAAAATCCATTTTCTGATGAAAAACGATGACCCGCGACCTGTCGAAATTTCTCCAGATGGTCAGAAATGGTAATTTTTTAATGTTTTATTTTTTGACTGTAAATGACTATTGCATGTGAATTATCACTTTTGGAACTAAAATAAGTGTGTTTGGACTCATTTTAATGCCTGAAATTGTTAGAAATAGAAGCTTCTAGTAGGAGAAAAAGTCTGTAAAAATGGCAATTTTGGTCACATTGAGGCTTTAAAAATTAGTTATTCAACATGAGGCACAATCCAAATGACATTTTGAATCAATTTTTCTAAAGTCCAAAAAATCAATTTTCTGATGAAAAACGATGACCCGCGACCTGTCGAAAATTCTCCAGATGGTCAGAAATGGTAATTTTTTAATGTTTTATTTTTTGACTGTAAATGACTATTGCATGCGAATTATCACTTTTGGAACTAAAATAAGTGTGTTTGGAGTCATTTTAATGTCTGAAAATGGTCGAAAGAGAAGCTTCTAGTAGGGGAAAAAGTCTGTAAAAATGGCATTTTTGGTCACATTGAGGCTTTAAAAAGTAGTTATTCGACATGAGGCACAATCCAAATGACATTTTGAATCAATTTTTCTAAAGTCCAAAAATCAATTTTCTGATGAAAAAAGATGACCCGTGACCTGTTGAACTTTCTCCAGATGGTCAGAAATGGTAATTTTTTAATGTTTTATTTTTTTACTGTAAATGACTATTGCATATGAATTATCACTTTTGGAACTAAAAGAAGTGTGTTTAGAGTCATTTTAATGCCTGAAATTGGTCGAAATAGAAGCTCCTAGTAGGAGAAAAAGTGTGTAAAAATGGCAATTTTGGTCATATTGATTCTTTAAAAAGTAGTTATTCAACATGAGGCACAATCCAAATGACATTTTGAATCAATTTTTCTAAAGTCCAAAAAATCCCTTTTCTGATGAAAAACGATGACCCGCGACCTGTCGAAATTTCTCCAGATGGTCAGAAATGGTAATTTTTTAATGTTTTATTTTTTGACTGTAAATGACTATTGCATGCAAATTATCACTTTTGGAACTAAAATAAGTGTGTTTAGAGTCGTTTTAATGCCTGAAATTAGTCATATTAGAAGCTTCTGAGAAGGAGAAAAAGTCTGTAAAAATGGCAATTTTGGTCACATTGAGGCTTTAAAAAGTAGTTATTCAACATGAGGCACAATCCAAATGATATTTTGAATCAATTTTTCTAAAGTCGAAAAAATTAATTTTCTGATGAAAAACGATGACCCGTGACCTGTTGAACTTTCTCCAGATGGTCAGAAATGGTAATTTTTTAATGTTTAATTTTTTTACTGTAAATGACTATTGCGTGTGAATTATCACTTTTGGAACTAAAATAAGTGTGTTTAGAGTCATTTTAATGCCTGTAATTGGTCGAAATAGAAGCTTCTAGTAGGAGAAAAAGTCTATAAAAATAGCAATTTTGGTCACATTGAGGCTTTAAAAAGTAGTTATTCAACATGAGGCACAATCCAAATGACATTTTGAATCAATTTTTCTAAAGTCCAAAAAATCCATTTTCTGATGAAAAACGATGACCCGCGACCTGTCGAAATTTCTCCAGATGGTCAGAAATGGTAATTTTTTAATGTTTAATTTTTTGACTGTAAATGACTATTGCATGTGAATTATCACTTGTGGAACTAAAATAAGTGTGTTTAGAGTCATTTTAATGCCTGAAGTTGGTCGAAATAGAAGCTTCTAGTAGGAGAAAAAGTCTGTAAAAATGGCAATTTTGGTCACATCGAGGCTTTAAAAAGTAGTTATTCAACATGAGGCACAATTCAAATGACATTTTTAATCAATTTTTCTAAAGTCCAAAAATCAATTTTCTGATGAAAAACGATGACCCGTGACCTGTTGAACTTTCTCCAGATGGTCAGAAATGGTAATTTTTTAATGTTTAATTTTTTGACTGTAAATGACTATTGCATATGAATTATCACTTTTGGAACTAAAAGAAGTGTGTTTAGAGTCATTTTAATGCCTGAAATTGGTCGAAATAGAAGCTTCTAGTAGGAGAAAAAGTCTGTAAAAATGGCAATTTTGGTCACATTGAGGCTTTAAAAAGTAGTTATTCAACATGAGGCACAATCCAAATGACATTTTGAATCAATTTTTATAAAGTCTAAAAAATCCATTTTCTGATGAAAAACGATGACCCGCGACCTGTCGAAAATTCTCCAGATGGTCAGAAATGGTAATTTTTTAATGTTTTATTTTTTGACTGTAAATGACTATTGCATGTGAATTATCACTTTTGGAACTAAAATAAGTGTGTTTAGAGTCATTTTAATGCCTGAAAATGGTCGAAATAAAAGCTTCTAGTAGGAGAAAAAGGCTGTAAAAATGGCAATTTTGGTCACATTGAGGCTTTAAAAAGTAGTTATTCAACATGAGGCACAATCCAAATGACATTTTGAATCAATTTTTCTAAAGTCCAAAAAATCCATTTTCTGATGAAAAACGATGACCCGCGACCTGTCGAAATTTCTCCAGATGGTCAGAAATGGTAATTTTTTAATGTTTTATTTTTTGACTGTAAATGACTATTGCATGTGAATTATCACTTTTGGAACTAAAATAAGTGTGTTTGGACTCATTTTAATGCCTGAAATTGTTAGAAATAGAAGCTTCTAGTAGGAGAAAAAGTCTGTAAAAATGGCAATTTTGGTCACATTGAGGCTTTAAAAAGTAGTTATTCAACATGAGGCACAATCCAAATGACATTTTGAATCAATTTTTCTAAAGTCCAAAAAATCCATTTTCTGATGAAAAACGATGACCCGCGACCTGTCGAAAATTCTCCAGATGGTCAGAAATGGTAATTTTTTAATGTTTTATTTTTTGACTGTAAATGACTATTGCATATGAATTATCACTTTTGGAACTAAAAGAAGTGTGTTTAGAATCATTTTAATGCCTGAAATTGGTCGAAATAGAAGCTCCTAGTAGGAGAAAAAGTGTGTAAAAATGGCAATTTTGGTCATATTGATTCTTTAAAAAGTAGTTATTCAACATGAGGCACAATCCAAATGACATTTTGAATCAATTTTTCTAAAGTCCAAAAAATCCATTTTCTGATGAAAAACGATGACCCGCGACCTGTCGAAAATTCTCCAGATGGTCAGAAATGGTAATTTTTTAATGTTTTATTTTTTTACTGTAAATGACTATTGCATGTGAATTATCACTTTTGGAACTAAAATAAGTGTGTTTAGAGTCATTTTAATGCCTGAAAAGGGTCGAAATAAAAGCTTCTAGTAGGAGAAAAAGTCTGTAAAAATGGCAATTTTGGTCACATTGAGGCTTTAAAAAGTAGTTATTCAACATGAGGCACAATCCAAATGACATTTTGAATCAATTTTTCTAAAGTCCAAAAAATCCCTTTTCTGATGAAAAACGATGACCCGCGATCTGTCGAAATTTCTCCAGATGGTCAGAAATGGTAATTTTTTAATGTTTTATTTTTTGACTGTAAATGACTATTGCATGCAAATTATCACTTTTGGAACTAAAATAAGTGTGTTTAGAGTCGTTTTAATGCCTGAAATTAGTCATATTAGAAGCTTCTGAGAAGGAGAAAAAGTCTGTAAAAATGGCAATTTTGGTCACATTGAGGCTTTAAAAAGTAGTTATTCAACATGAGGCACAATCCAAATGATATTTTGAATCAATTTTTCTAAAGTCGAAAAAATTAATTTTCTGATGAAAAACGATGACCCGTGACCTGTTGAACTTTCTCCAGATGGTCAGAAATGGTAATTTTTTAATGTTTAATTTTTTTACTGTAAATGACTATTGCATGTGAATTATCACTTTTGGAACTAAAATAAGTGTGTTTAGAGTCATTTTAATGCCTGTAATTGGTCGAAATAGAAGCTTCTAGTAGGAGAAAAAGTCTGTAAAAATGGCAATTTTGGTCACATTGAGGCTTTAAAAAGTAGTTATTCAACATGAGGCACAATCTAAATGACATTTTGAATCAATTTTTCTAAAGTCCAAAAAATCTATTTTCTGATGAAAAACGTTGACCCGCGACATGTCGAAATTTCTCCAGATGGTCAGAAATAGTAATTTTTTAATGTTTAATTTTTTGACTGTAAATGACTATTGCATGTGAATTATCACTTTTGGAACTAAAATAAGTGTGTTTAGAGTCATTTTAATGCCTGAAATTGGTCGAAACAGAAGCTTCTAGTAGGAGAAAAAGTCTGTAAAAATGACAATTTTGGTCACATTGAGGCTTTAAAAAGTAGTTATTCAACATGAGGCACAATCCAAATGACATTTTGAATCAATTTTTATAAAGTCGAAAAAATCAATTTTCTGATGAAAAACGATGACCCGCGACCTGTCGAAATTTCTCCAGATGGTCAGAAATGGTAATTTTTTAATGGTTCTATTTTTGACTGTAAATGACTATTGCATGTGAATTATCACTTGTGGAACTAAAATAAGTGTGTTTAGACTCGTTTTAATTCCTGAAATTAGTCATATTAGAAGCTTCTGAGAAGGAGAAAAAGACTGTAAAAATGTCAATTTTGGTCACATTGAGGCTTTAAAAAGTAGTTATTCAACATGAGGCACAATCCAAATGATATTTTGAATCAGTTTTTCTAAAGTCCAAAAAATCCATTTTCTGATGAAAAACGATGACCAGTGACCTGTCGAAATTTCTCCAGATGGTCAGAAATGGTAATTTTTTAATGTTTAATTTTTTTACTGTAAATGACTATTGCATGTGAATTATCACTTTTGGAACTAAAATAAGTGTGTTTAGAGTCATTTTAATGCCTGAAATTGGTCGAAATAGAAGCTTCTAGTAGGAGAAAAAGTCTGTAAAAATGGCAATTTTGGTCACATTGAGGCTTTAAAAAGTAGTTATTCAACATGAGGCACAATCCAAATGACATTTTGAATCAATTTTTCTAAAGTCCAAAAATCAATTTTCTGATGAAAAAAGATGACCCGTGACCTGTTGAACTTTCTCCAGATGGTCAGAAATGGTAATTTTTTAATGTTTAATTTTTTGACTGTAAATGACTACTGCATATGAATTATCACTTTTGGAACTAAAAGAAGTGTGTTTAGAGTCATTTTAATGCCTGAAATTGGTCGAAATAGAAGCTCCTAGTAGGAAAAAAAGTGTGTAAAAATGGCAATTTTGGTCACATTGAGGCTTTAAAAAGTAGTTATTCAACATGAGGCACAATCCAAATGACATTTTGAATCAATTTTTCTAAAGTCCAAAAAATCCATTTTCTGATGAAAAACGATGACCCGCGACCTGTCGAAATTTCTCCAGATGGTCAGAAATGGTAATTTTTTAATGTTTTATTTTTTGACTGTAAATGACTATTGCATGTGAATTATCACTTTTGGAACTAAAATAAGTGTGTTTAGAGTCATTTTAATGCCTGAAATTGGTCGAAATAGAAGCTTCTAGTAGGAGAAAAAGTCTGTAAAAATGGCAATATTGGTCACATTGAGGCTTTAAAAAGTAGTTATTCAACATGAGGCACAATCCAAATGACATTTTTAATCAATTTTTCTAAAGTCCCAAAAATCCATTTTCTGATGAAAAACGATGACCCGCGACCTGTCGACATTTCTCCAGATGGTCAGAAATGGTAATTTTTTAATGGTTCATTTTTTGACTGTAAATGACTATTGCAGTGAATGATCACTTTTGGAACTAAAATAAGTGTGTTTAGAGTCATTTTAATGCCTGAAATTGGTCGAAATAGAAGCTTCTAGTAGGAGAAAAAGTCTGTAAAAATGGCAATTTTGGTCACATTGAGGCTTTAAAAAGTAGTTATTCAACATGAGGCACAATCCAAATGACATTTTGAATCAATTTTTCTAAAGTCCAAAAAATCCATTTTCTGATGAAAAACGATGACCCGCGACCTGTCGAAAATTCTCCAGATCGTCAGAAATGGTAATTTTTTAATGTTTTATTTTTTTACTGTAAATGACTATTGCATGTGAATTATCACTTTTGGAACTAAAATAAGTGTGTTTAGAGTCGTTTTAATGCCTGAAATTAGTCATATTAGAAGCTTCTGAGAAGGAGAAAAAGTCTGTAAAAATGGCAATTTTGGTCACATTGAGGCTTTAAAAAGTAGTTATTCAACATGAGGCACAATCCAAATGATATTTTGAATCAATTTTTCTAAAGTCGAAAAAATTAATTTTCTGATGAAAAACGATGACCCGTGACCTGTTGAACTTTCTCCAGATGGTCAGAAATGGTAATTTTTTAATGTTTAATTTTTTTACTGTAAATGACTATTGCATGTGAATTATCACTTTTGGAACTAAAATAAGTGTGTTTAGAGTCATTTTAATGCCTGTAATTGGTCGAAATAGAAGCTCCTAGTAGGAAAAAAAGTGTGTAAAAATGGCAATTTTGGTCACATTGAGGCTTTAAAAAGTAGTTATTCAACATGAGGCACAATCCAAATGACATTTTGAATCAATTTTTCTAAAGTCCAAAAAATCCATTTTCTGATGAAAAACGATGACCCGCGACCTGTCGAAATTTCTCCAGATGGTCAGAAATGGTAATTTTTTAATGTTTTATTTTTTGACTGTAAATGACTATTGCATGTGAATTATCACTTTTGGAACTAAAATAAGTGTGTTTAGAGTCATTTTAATGCCTGTAATTGGTCGAAATAGAAGCTTCTAGTAGGAGAAAAAGTCTGTAAAAATGGCAATTTTGGTCACATTGAGGCTTTAAAAAGTAGTTATTCAACATGAGGCACAATCCAAATGACATTTTGAATCAATTTTTCTAAAGTCCAAAAAATCAATTTTCTGATGAAAAACGTTGACCCGCGACCTGTCGAAATTTCTCCAGATGGTCAGAAATAGTAATTTTTTAATGTTTAATTTTTTGACTGTAAATGACTATTGCATGTGAATTATCACTTTTGGAACTAAAATAAGTGTGTTTAGAGTCATTTTAATGCCTGAAATTGGTCGAAATAGAAGCTTCTAGTAGGAGAAAAAGTCTGTAAAAATGGCAATTTTGGTCACATTGAGGCTTTAAAAAGTAGTTATTCAACATGAGGCACAATCCAAATGACATTTTGAATCAATTTTTATAAAGTCGAAAAAATCAATTTTCTGATGAAAAACGATGACCCGCGACCTGTCGAAATTTCTCCAGATGGTCAGAAATGGTAATTTTTTAATGGTTCTATTTTTGACTGTAAATGACTATTGCATGTGAATTATCACTTGTGGAACTAAAATAAGTGTGTTTAGACTCGTTTTAATTCCTGAAATTAGTCATATTAGAAGCTTCTGAGAAGGAGAAAAAGACTGTAAAAATGGCAATTTTGGTCACATTGAGGCTTTAAAAAGTAGTTATTCAACATGAGGCACAATCCAAATGACATTTTGAATCAATTTTTATAAAGTCGAAAAAATCAATTTTCTGATGAAAAACGATGACCCGCGACCTGTCGAAATTTCTCCAGATGGTCAGAAATGGTAATTTTTTAATGGTTCTATTTTTGACTGTAAATGACTATTGCATGTGAATTATCACTTGTGGAACTAAAATAAGTGTGTTTAGACTCGTTTTAATTCCTGAAATTAGCCATATTAGAAGCTTCTGAGAAGGAGAAAAAGACTGTAAAAATGGCAATTTTGGTCACATTGAGGCTTTAAAAAGTAGTTATTCAACATGAGGCACAATCCAAATGATATTTTGAATCAATTTTTCTAAAGTCCAAAAAATCCATTTTCTGATGAAAAACGATGACCAGTGACCTGTCGAAATTTCTCCAGATGGTCAGAAATGGTAATTTTTTAATGTTTAATTTTTTTACTGTAAATGACTATTGCATGTGAATTATCACTTTTGGAACTAAAATAAGTGTGTTTAGAGTCATTTTAATGCCTGAAATTGGTCGAAATAGAAGCTTCTAGTAGGAGAAAAAGTCTGTAAAAATGGCAATTTTGGTCACATTGAGGCTTTAAAAAGTAGTTATTCAACATGAGGCACAATCCAAATGACATTTTGAATCAATTTTTCTAAAGTCCAAAAATCAATTTTCTGATGAAAAAATATGACCCGTGACCTGTTGAACTTTCTCCAGATGGTCAGAAATGGAATTTTTTAATGTTTAATTTTTTGACTGTAAATGACTACTGCATATGAATTATCACTTTTGGAACTAAAAGAAGTGTGTTTAGAGTCATTTTAATGCCTGAAATTGGTCGAAATAGAAGCTCCAAGTAGGAAAAAAAGTGTTTAAAAACTGGCAATTTTGGTCATATTGATTCTTTAAAAAGTAGTTATTCAACATGAGGCACAATCCAAATGACATTTTGAATCAATTTTTCTAAAGTCCAAAAAATCCATTTTCTGATGAAAAACGATGACCCGCGACCTGTCGAAAATTCTCCAGATGGTCAGAAATGGTAATTTTTTAATGTTTTATTTTTTGACTGTAAATGACTATTGCATGTGAATTATCACTTTTGGAACTAAAATAAGTGTGTTTAGAGTCATTTTAATGCCTGAAAATGGTCGAAATAAAAGCTTCTAGTAGGAGAAAAAGTCTGTAAAAATGGCAATATTGGTCACATTGAGGCTTTAAAAAGTAGTTATTCAACATGAGGCACAATCCAAATGACATTTTGAATCAATTTTTCTAAAGTCCAAAAAATCCATTTTCTGATGAAAAACGATGACCCGCGACCTGTCGACATTTCTCCAGATGGTCAGAAATGGTAATTTTTTAATGGTTCATTTTTTGACTGTAAATGACTATTGCATGTGAATGATCACTTTTGGAACTAAAATAAGTGTGTTTAGAGTCATTTTAATGCCTGAAATTGGTCGAAATAGAAGCTTCTAGTAGGAGAAAAAGTCTGTAAAAATGGCAATTTTGGTCACATTGAGGCTTTAAAAAGTAGTTATTCAACATGAGGCACAATCCAAATGACATTTTGAATCAATTTTTATAAAGTCCAAAAAATCCATTTTCTGATGAAAAACGATGACCCGCGACCTGTCGAAATTTCTCCAGATGGTCAGAAATGGTAATTTATTAATGGTTCTATTTTTGACTGTAAATGACTATTGCATGTGAATTATCACTTTTGGAACTAAAATAAGTGTGTTTAGAGTCATTTTAATGCCTGAAATTGTTTGAAATAGAAGCTTCTAGTAGGAGAAAAAGTCTGTAAAAATGGCAATTTTGGTCACATTGAGGCTTTAAAAAGTAGTTATTCAACATGAGGCACAATTCAAATGACATTTTTAATCAATTTTTCTAAAGTCCAAAAATCAATTTTCTGATGAAAAACGATGACCCGTGACCTGTTGAACTTTCTCCAGATGGTCAGAAATGGTAATTTTTTAATGTTTAATTTTTTGACTGTAAATGACTATTGCATGTGAATTATCACTTTTGGAACTAAAAGAAGTGTGTTTAGAGTCATTTTAATGCCTGAAATTGGTCAAAATAGAAGCTTCTAGTAGGAGAAAAAGTCTGTAAAAATGGCAATTTTGGTCACATTGAGGCTTTAAAAAGTAGTTATTCAACATGAGGCACAATCCAAATGACATTTTGAATCAATTTTTATAAAGTCTAAAAAATCCATTTTCTGATGAAAAACGATGACCCGCGACCTGTCGAAAATTCTCCAGATGGTCAGAAATGGTAATTTTTTAATGTTTTATTTTTTGACTGTAAATGACTATTGCATGTGAATTATCACTTTTGGAACTAAAATAAGTGTGTTTAGAGTCATTTTAATGCCTGAAAATGGTCGAAATAAAAGCTTCTAGTAGGAGAAAAAGGCTGTAAAAATGGCAATTTTGGTCACATTGAGGCTTTAAAAAGTAGTTATTCAACATGAGGCACAATCCAAATGACATTTTGAATCAATTTTTCTAAAGTCCAAAAAATCCATTTTCTGATGAAAAACGATGACCCGCGACCTGTCGAAATTTCTCCAGATGGTCAGAAATGGTAATTTTTTAATGTTTTATTTTTTGACTGTAAATGACTATTGCATGTGAATTATCACTTTTGGAACTAAAATAAGTGTGTTTGGACTCATTTTAATGCCTGAAATTGTTAGAAATAGAAGCTTCTAGTAGGAGAAAAAGTCTGTAAAAATGGCAATTTTGGTCACATTGAGGCTTTAAAAAGTAGTTATTCAACATGAGGCACAATCCAAATGACATTTTGAATCAATTTTTCTAAAGTCCAAAAAATCCATTTTCTGATGAAAAACGATGACCCGCGACCTGTCGAAAATTCTCCAGATGGTCAGAAATGGTAATTTTTTAATGTTTTATTTTTTGACTGTAAATGACTATTGCATATGAATTATCACTTTTGGAACTAAAAGAAGTGTGTTTAGAGTCATTTTAATGCCTGAAATTGGTCGAAATAGAAGCTCCTAGTAGGAGAAAAAGTGTGTAAAAATGGCAATTTTGGTCATATTGATTCTTTAAAAAGTAGTTATTCAACATGAGGCACAATCCAAATGACATTTTGAATCAATTTTTCTAAAGTCCAAAAAATCCATTTTCTGATGAAAAACGATGACCCGCGACCTGTCGAAAATTCTCCAGATGGTCAGAAATGGTAATTTTTTAATGTTTTATTTTTTTACTGTAAATGACTATTGCATGTGAATTATCACTTTTGGAACTAAAATAAGTGTGTTTAGAGTCATTTTAATGCCTGAAAAGGGTCGAAATAAAAGCTTCTAGTAGGAGAAAAAGTCTGTAAAAATGGCAATTTTGGTCACATTGAGGCTTTAAAAAGTAGTTATTCAACATGAGGCACAATCCAAATGACATTTTGAATCAATTTTTCTAAAGTCCAAAAAATCCCTTTTCTGATGAAAAACGATGACCCGCGATCTGTCGAAATTTCTCCAGATGGTCAGAAATGGTAATTTTTTAATGTTTTATTTTTTGACTGTAAATGACTATTGCATGCAAATTATCACTTTTGGAACTAAAATAAGTGTGTTTAGAGTCGTTTTAATGCCTGAAATTAGTCATATTAGAAGCTTCTGAGAAGGAGAAAAAGTCTGTAAAAATGGCAATTTTGGTCACATTGAGGCTTTAAAAAGTAGTTATTCAACATGAGGCACAATCCAAATGATATTTTGAATCAATTTTTCTAAAGTCGAAAAAATTAATTTTCTGATGAAAAACGATGACCCGTGACCTGTTGAACTTTCTCCAGATGGTCAGAAATGGTAATTTTTTAATGTTTAATTTTTTTACTGTAAATGACTATTGCATGTGAATTATCACTTTTGGAACTAAAATAAGTGTGTTTAGAGTCATTTTAATGCCTGTAATTGGTCGAAATAGAAGCTTCTAGTAGGAGAAAAAGTCTGTAAAAATGGCAATTTTGGTCACATTGAGGCTTTAAAAAGTAGTTATTCAACATGAGGCACAATCTAAATGACATTTTGAATCAATTTTTCTAAAGTCCAAAAAATCTATTTTCTGATGAAAAACGTTGACCCGCGACCTGTCGAAATTTCTCCAGATGGTCAGAAATAGTAATTTTTTAATGTTTAATTTTTTGACTGTAAATGACTATTGCATGTGAATTATCACTTTTGGAACTAAAATAAGTGTGTTTAGAGTCATTTTAATGCCTGAAATTGGTCGAAACAGAAGCTTCTAGTAGGAGAAAAAGTCTGTAAAAATGACAATTTTGGTCACATTGAGGCTTTAAAAAGTAGTTATTCAACATGAGGCACAATCCAAATGACATTTTGAATCAATTTTTATAAAGTCGAAAAAATCAATTTTCTGATGAAAAACGATGACCCGCGACCTGTCGAAATTTCTCCAGATGGTCAGAAATGGTAATTTTTTAATGGTTCTATTTTTGACTGTAAATGACTATTGCATGTGAATTATCACTTGTGGAACTAAAATAAGTGTGTTTAGACTCGTTTTAATTCCTGAAATTAGTCATATTAGAAGCTTCTGAGAAGGAGAAAAAGACTGTAAAAATGTCAATTTTGGTCACATTGAGGCTTTAAAAAGTAGTTATTCAACATGAGGCACAATCCAAATGATATTTTGAATCAGTTTTTCTAAAGTCCAAAAAATCCATTTTCTGATGAAAAACGATGACCAGTGACCTGTCGAAATTTCTCCAGATGGTCAGAAATGGTAATTTTTTAATGTTTAATTTTTTTACTGTAAATGACTATTGCATGTGAATTATCACTTTTGGAACTAAAATAAGTGTGTTTAGAGTCATTTTAATGCCTGAAATTGGTCGAAATAGAAGCTTCTAGTAGGAGAAAAAGTCTGTAAAAATGGCAATTTTGGTCACATTGAGGCTTTAAAAAGTAGTTATTCAACATGAGGCACAATCCAAATGACATTTTGAATCAATTTTTCTAAAGTCCAAAAATCAATTTTCTGATGAAAAAAGATGACCCGTGACCTGTTGAACTTTCTCCAGATGGTCAGAAATGGTAATTTTTTAATGTTTAATTTTTTGACTGTAAATGACTACTGCATATGAATTATCACTTTTGGAACTAAAAGAAGTGTGTTTAGAGTCATTTTAATGCCTGAAATTGGTCGAAATAGAAGCTCCTAGTAGGAAAAAAAGTGTGTAAAAATGGCAATTTTGGTCACATTGAGGCTTTAAAAAGTAGTTATTCAACATGAGGCACAATCCAAATGACATTTTGAATCAATTTTTCTAAAGTCCAAAAAATCCATTTTCTGATGAAAAACGATGACCCGCGACCTGTCGAAATTTCTCCAGATGGTCAGAAATGGTAATTTTTTAATGTTTTATTTTTTGACTGTAAATGACTATTGCATGTGAATTATCACTTTTGGAACTAAAATAAGTGTGTTTAGAGTCATTTTAATGCCTGAAATTGGTCGAAATAGAAGCTTCTAGTAGGAGAAAAAGTCTGTAAAAATGGCAATATTGGTCACATTGAGGCTTTAAAAAGTAGTTATTCAACATGAGGCACAATCCAAATGACATTTTGAATCAATTTTTCTAAAGTCCCAAAAATCCATTTTCTGATGAAAAACGATGACCCGCGACCTGTCGACATTTCTCCAGATGGTCAGAAATGGTAATTTTTTAATGGTTCATTTTTTGACTGTAAATGACTATTGCAGTGAATGATCACTTTTGGAACTAAAATAAGTGTGTTTAGAGTCATTTTAATGCCTGAAATTGGTCGAAATAGAAGCTTCTAGTAGGAGAAAAAGTCTGTAAAAATGGCAATTTTGGTCACATTGAGGCTTTAAAAAGTAGTTATTCAACATGAGGCACAATCCAAATGACATTTTGAATCAATTTTTCTAAAGTCCAAAAAATCCATTTTCTGATGAAAAACGATGACCCGCGACCTGTCGAAAATTCTCCAGATGGTCAGAAATGGTAATTTTTTAATGTTTTATTTTTTTACTGTAAATGACTATTGCATGTGAATTATCACTTTTGGAACTAAAATAAGTGTGTTTAGAGTCGTTTTAATGCCTGAAATTAGTCATATTAGAAGCTTCTGAGAAGGAGAAAAAGTCTGTAAAAATGGCAATTTTGGTCACATTGAGGCTTTAAAAAGTAGTTATTCAACATGAGGCACAATCCAAATGATATTTTGAATCAATTTTTCTAAAGTCGAAAAAATTAATTTTCTGATGAAAAACGATGACCCGTGACCTGTTGAACTTTCTCCAGATGGTCAGAAATGGTAATTTTTTAATGTTTAATTTTTTTACTGTAAATGACTATTGCATGTGAATTATCACTTTTGGAACTAAAATAAGTGTGTTTAGAGTCATTTTAATGCCTGTAATTGGTCGAAATAGAAGCTTCTAGTAGGAGAAAAAGTCTGTAAAAATGGCAATTTTGGTCACATTGAGGCTTTAAAAAGTAGTTATTCAACATGAGGCACAATCCAAATGACATTTTGAATCAATTTTTCTAAAGTCCAAAAAATCAATTTTCTGATGAAAAACGTTGACCCGCGACCTGTCGAAATTTCTCCAGATGGTCAGAAATAGTAATTTTTTAATGTTTAATTTTTTGACTGTAAATGACTATTGCATGTGAATTATCACTTTTGGAACTAAAATAAGTGTGTTTAGAGTCATTTTAATGCCTGAAATTGGTCGAAATAGAAGCTTCTAGTAGGAGAAAAAGTCTGTAAAAATGGCAATTTTGGTCACATTGAGGCTTTAAAAAGTAGTTATTCAACATGAGGCACAATCCAAATGACATTTTGAATCAATTTTTATAAAGTCGAAAAAATCAATTTTCTGATGAAAAACGATGACCCGCGACCTGTCGAAATTTCTCCAGATGGTCAGAAATGGTAATTTTTTAATGGTTCTATTTTTGACTGTAAATGACTATTGCATGTGAATTATCACTTGTGGAACTAAAATAAGTGTGTTTAGACTCGTTTTAATTCCTGAAATTAGTCATATTAGAAGCTTCTGAGAAGGAGAAAAAGACTGTAAAAATGGCAATTTTGGTCACATTGAGGCTTTAAAAAGTAGTTATTCAACATGAGGCACAATCCAAATGACATTTTGAATCAATTTTTATAAAGTCGAAAAAATCAATTTTCTGATGAAAAACGATGACCCGCGACCTGTCGAAATTTCTCCAGATGGTCAGAAATGGTAATTTTTTAATGGTTCTATTTTTGACTGTAAATGACTATTGCATGTGAATTATCACTTGTGGAACTAAAATAAGTGTGTTTAGACTCGTTTTAATTCCTGAAATTAGCCATATTAGAAGCTTCTGAGAAGGAGAAAAAGACTGTAAAAATGGCAATTTTGGTCACATTGAGGCTTTAAAAAGTAGTTATTCAACATGAGGCACAATCCAAATGATATTTTGAATCAATTTTTCTAAAGTCCAAAAAATCCATTTTCTGATGAAAAACGATGACCAGTGACCTGTCGAAATTTCTCCAGATGGTCAGAAATGGTAATTTTTTAATGTTTAATTTTTTTACTGTAAATGACTATTGCATGTGAATTATCACTTTTGGAACTAAAATAAGTGTGTTTAGAGTCATTTTAATGCCTGAAATTGGTCGAAATAGAAGCTTCTAGTAGGAGAAAAAGTCTGTAAAAATGGCAATTTTGGTCACATTGAGGCTTTAAAAAGTAGTTATTCAACATGAGGCACAATCCAAATGACATTTTGAATCAATTTTTCTAAAGTCCAAAAATCAATTTTCTGATGAAAAAATATGACCCGTGACCTGTTGAACTTTCTCCAGATGGTCAGAAATGGAATTTTTTAATGTTTAATTTTTTGACTGTAAATGACTACTGCATATGAATTATCACTTTTGGAACTAAAAGAAGTGTGTTTAGAGTCATTTTAATGCCTGAAATTGGTCGAAATAGAAGCTCCAAGTAGGAAAAAAAGTGTTTAAAAACTGGCAATTTTGGTCATATTGATTCTTTAAAAAGTAGTTATTCAACATGAGGCACAATCCAAATGACATTTTGAATCAATTTTTCTAAAGTCCAAAAAATCCATTTTCTGATGAAAAACGATGACCCGCGACCTGTCGAAAATTCTCCAGATGGTCAGAAATGGTAATTTTTTAATGTTTTATTTTTTGACTGTAAATGACTATTGCATGTGAATTATCACTTTTGGAACTAAAATAAGTGTGTTTAGAGTCATTTTAATGCCTGAAAATGGTCGAAATAAAAGCTTCTAGTAGGAGAAAAAGTCTGTAAAAATGGCAATATTGGTCACATTGAGGCTTTAAAAAGTAGTTATTCAACATGAGGCACAATCCAAATGACATTTTGAATCAATTTTTCTAAAGTCCAAAAAATCCATTTTCTGATGAAAAACGATGACCCGCGACCTGTCGACATTTCTCCAGATGGTCAGAAATGGTAATTTTTTAATGGTTCATTTTTTGACTGTAAATGACTATTGCATGTGAATGATCACTTTTGGAACTAAAATAAGTGTGTTTAGAGTCATTTTAATGCCTGAAATTGGTCGAAATAGAAGCTTCTAGTAGGAGAAAAAGTCTGTAAAAATGGCAATTTTGGTCACATTGAGGCTTTAAAAAGTAGTTATTCAACATGAGGCACAATCCAAATGACATTTTGAATCAATTTTTATAAAGTCCAAAAAATCCATTTTCTGATGAAAAACGATGACCCGCGACCTGTCGAAATTTCTCCAGATGGTCAGAAATGGTAATTTATTAATGGTTCTATTTTTGACTGTAAATGACTATTGCATGTGAATTATCACTTTTGGAACTAAAATAAGTGTGTTTAGAGTCATTTTAATGCCTGAAATTGTTTGAAATAGAAGCTTCTAGTAGGAGAAAAAGTCTGTAAAAATGGCAATTTTGGTCACATTGAGGCTTTAAAAAGTAGTTATTCAACATGAGGCACAATCCAAATGATATTTTGAATCAATTTTTCTAAAGTCCAAAAAATCCATTTTCTGATATAAAACGATGACTAGTGACCTGTCGAAATTTCTCCAGATGGTCAGAAATGGTAATTTTTTAATGTTTAAATTTTTGACTGTAAATGACTATCGCATGTGAATTATCACTTGTGGAACTAAAATAAGTGTGTTTAGAGTCGTTTTAATTCCTGAAATTAGTCATATTAGAAGCTTCTGAGAAGGAGAAAAAGTCTGTAAAAATGGCAATTTTGGTCACATTGAGGCTTTAAAAAGTAGATATTCAACATGAGGCACAATCCAAATGACATTTTGAATCAATTTTTATAAAGTCCAAAAAATCAATTTTCTGATGAAAAACGATGACCCGCGACCTGTCGAAATTTCTCCAGATGGTCAGAAATGGTAATTTTTTAATGGTTCATTGTTTGACTGTAAATGACTATTGCATGTGAATTATCACTTTTGGAACTAAAATAAGTGTGTTTAGAGTCATTTTAATGCCTGAAATTGTTTGAAATAGAAGCTTCTAGTAGGAGAAAAAGTCTGTAAAAATGGCAATTTTGGTCACATTGAGGCTTTAAAAAGTAGTTATTCAACATGAGGCACAATCCAAATGATATTTTGAATCAATTTTTCTAAAGTCGAAAAAATTAATTTTCTGATGAAAAACGATGACCCGTGACCTGTTGAACTTTCTCCAGATGGTCAGAAATGGTAATTTTTTAATGTTTAATTTTTTTACTGTAAATGACTATTGCATGTGAATTATCACTTTTGGAACTAAAATAAGTGAGTTTAGAGTCATTTTAATGCCTGTAATTGGTCGAAATAGAAGCTTCTAGTAGGAGAAAAAGTCTGTAAAAATGGCAATTTTGGTCACATTGAGGCTTTAAAAAGTAGTTATTCAACATGAGGCACAATCCAAATGACATTTTGAATCAATTTTTCTAAAGTCCAAAAAATCAATTTTCTGATGAAAAACGTTGACCCGCGACCTGTCGAAATTTCTCCAGATGGTCAGAAATAGTAATTTTTTAATGTTTAATTTTTTGACTGTAAATGACTATTTCATGTGAATTATCACTTTTGGAACTAAAATAAGTGTGTTTAGAGTCATTTTAATGCCTGAAATTAGTCAAAATAGAAGCTTCTAGTAGGAGAAAAAGTCTGTAAAAATGGCAATTTTGGTCACATTGAGGCTTTAAAAAGTAGTTATTCAACATGAGGCACAATCCAAATGACATTTTGAATCAATTTTTATAAAGTCAAAAAAATCAATTTTCTGATGAAAAACGATGACCCGCGACCTGTCGAAATTTCTCCAGATGGTCAGAAATGGTAATTTTTTAATGGTTCTATTTTTGACTGTAAATGACTATTGCATGTGAATTATCACTTGTGGAACTAAAATAAGTGTGTTTAGACTCGTTTTAATTCCTGAAATTAGTCATATTAGAAGCTTCTGAGAAGGAGAAAAAGTCTGTAAAAATGGCAATTTTGGTCACATTGAGGGTTTAAAAAGTAGTTATTCAACATGAGGCACAATCCAAATGACATTTTGAATCAATTTTTCTAAAGTCCAAAAAATCCATTTTCTGATGAAAAACGATGACCCGCGACCTGTCGAAAATTCTCCAGATGGTCAGAAATGGTAGTTTTTTAATGTTTTATTTTTTTACTGTAAATGACTATTGCATGTGAATTATCACTTTTGGAACTAAAATAAGTGTGTTTAGAGTCATTTTAATGCCTGAAAATGGTCGAAATAGAAGCTCCTAGTAGGAGAAAAAGTGTGTAAAAATGGCAATTTTGGTCATATTGATTCTTTAAAAAGTAGTTATTCAACATGAGGCACAATCCAAATGACATTTTGAATCAATTTTTCTAAAGTCGAAAAAATTAATTTTCTGATGAAAAACGATGACCCGTGACCTGTTGAACTTTCTCCAGATGGTCAGAAATGGTAATTTTTTAATGTTTAATTTTTTGACTGTAAATGACTATTGCATGTGAATTATCACTTGTGGAACTAAAATAAGTGTGTTTAGAGTCATTTTAATGCCTGAAGTTGGTCGAAATAGAAGCTTTTAGTAGGAGAAAAAGTCTGTAAAAATGGCAATTTTGGTCACATCGAGGCTTTAAAAAGTAGTTATTCAACATGAGGCACAATTCAAATGACAGTTTTTAATCAATTTTTCTAAAGTCCAAAAATCAATTTTCTGATGAAAAACGATGACCCGTGACCTGTTGAACTTTCTCCAGATGGTCAGAAATGGTAATTTTTTAATGTTTAATTTTTTGACTGTAAATGACTATTGCATGTGAATTATCACTTTTGGAACTAAAAGAAGTGTGTTTAGAGTCATTTTAATGCCTGAAATTGGTCAAAATAGAAGCTTCTAGTAGGAGAAAAAGTCTGTAAAAATGGCAATTTTGGTCACATTGCGGCTTTAAAAAGTAGTTATTCAACATGAGGCACAATCCAAATGACATTTTGAATCAATTTTTATAAAGTCCAAAAAATCCATTTTCTGATGAAAAACGATGACCCGCGACCTGTCGAAAATTCTCCAGATGGTCAGAAATGGTAATTTTTTAATGTTTTATTTTTTGACTGTAAATGACTATTGCATGTGAATTATCACTTTTGGAACTAAAATAAGTGTGTTTAGAGTCATTTTAATGCCTGAAAATGGTCGAAATAAAAGCTTCTAGTAGGAGAAAAAGGCTGTAAAAATGGCAATTTTGGTCACATTGAGGCTTTAAAAAGTAGTTATTCAACATGAGGCACAATCCAAATGACATTTTGAATCAATTTTTCTAAAGTCCAAAAAATCCATTTTCTGATGAAAAACGATGACCCGCGACCTGTCGAAATTTCTCCAGATGGTCAGAAATGGTAATTTTTTAATGTTTTATTTTTTGACTGTAAATGACTATTGCATGTGAATTATCACTTTTGGAACTAAAATAAGTGTGTTTGGACTCATTTTAATGCCTGAAATTGTTAGAAATAGAAGCTTCTAGTAGGAGAAAAAGTCTGTAAAAATGGCAATTTTGGTCACATTGAGGCTTTAAAAAGTAGTTATTCAACATGAGGCACAATCCAAATGACATTTTGAATCAATTTTTCAAAAGTCCAAAAAATCAATTTTCTGATGAAAAACGATGACCCGCGACCTGTCGAAAATTCTCCAGATGGTCAGAAATGGTAATTTTTTAATGTTTTATTTTTTGACTGTAAATGACTATTGCATGCGAATTATCACTTTTGGAACTAAAAGAAGTGTGTTTAGAGTCATTTTAATGCCTGAAATTGGTCGAAATAGAAGCTTCTAGTAGGAGAAAAAGTCTGTAAAAATGGCAATTTTGGTCACATTGAGGCTTTAAAAAGTAGTTATTCAACATGAGGCACAATCCAAATGACATTTTGAATCAATTTTTCTAAAGTCCAAAAAATCCATTTTCTGATTAAAAACGGTGACCCGCGACCTGTCGAAAATTCTCCAGATGGTCAGAAATGGTAATTTTTTAATGTTTAATTTTTTGACTGTAAATGACTATTGCATATGAATTATCACTTTTGGAACTAAAAGAAGTGTGTTTAGAGTCATTTTAATGCCTGAAATTGGTCGAAATAGAAGCTCCTAGTCGGAGAAAAAGTGTGTAAAAATGGCAATTTTGGTCATATTGATTCTTTAAAAAGTAGTTATTCAACATGAGGCACAATCCAAATGACATTTTGAATCAATTTTTCTAAAGTCCAAAAAATCCATTTTCTGATGAAAAACGATGACCCGCGACCTGTCGAAAATTCTCCAGATGGTCAGAAATGGTAATTTTTTAATGTTTTATTTTTTTACTGTAAATGACTATTGCATGTGAATTATCACTTTTGGAACTAAAATAAGTGTGTTTAGAGTCATTTTAATGCCTGAAAATGGTCGAAATAGAAGCTCCTAGTAGGAGAAAAAGTGTGTAAAAATGGCAATTTTGGTCATATTGATTCTTTAAAAAGTAGTTATTCAACATGAGGCACAATCCAAATGACATTTTGAATCAATTTTTCTAAAGTCGAAAAAATTAATTTTCTGATGAAAAACGATGACCCGTGACCTGTTGAACTTTCTCCAGATGGTCAGAAATGGTAATTTTTTAATGTTTAATTTTTTGACTGTAAATGACTATTGCATGTGAATTATCACTTGTGGAACTAAAATAAGTGTGTTTAGAGTCATTTTAATGC
This sequence comes from Triturus cristatus, assembly GCF_964204655.1. NCBI lineage: Eukaryota > Metazoa > Chordata > Amphibia > Caudata > Salamandridae > Triturus > Triturus cristatus. Next base: position 135,166,403 of record NC_140588.1, read on the forward strand.
CTGAAGTTGGTCGAAATAGAAGCTTCTAGTAGGAGAAAAAGTCTGTAAAAATGGCAATTTTGGTCACATCGAGGCTTTAAAAAGTAGTTATTCAACATGAGGCACAATTCAAATGACATTTTTAATCAATTTTTCTAAAGTCCAAAAATCAATTTTCTGATGAAAAACGATGACCCGTGACCTGTTGAACTTTCTCCAGATGGTCAGAAATGGTAATTTATTAATGTTTAATTTTTTGACTGTAAATGACTATTGCATATGAATTATCACTTTTGGAACTAAAAGAAGTGTGTTTAGAGTCATTTTAATGCCTGAAATTGGTCGAAATAGAAGCTTCTAGTAGGAGAAAAAGTCTGTAAAAATGGCAATTTTGGTCACATTGAGGCTTTAAAAAGTAGTTATTCAACATGAGGCACAATCCAAATGACATTTTGAATCAATTTTTATAAAGTCCAAAAAATCCATTTTCTGATGAAAAACGATGACCCGCGACCTGTCGAAATTTCTCCAGATGGTCAGAAATGGTAATTTTTTAATGTTTTATTTTTTGACTGTAAATGACTATTGCATGTGAATTATCACTTTTGGAACTAAAATAAGTGTGTTTGGACTCATTTTAATGCCTGAAATTGTTAGAAATAGAAGCTTCTAGTAGGAGAAAAAGTCTGTAAAAATGGCAATTTTGGTCACATTGAGGCTTTAAAAAGTAGTTATTCAACATGAGGCACAATCCAAATGACATTTTGAATCAATTTTTATAAAGTCGAAAAAATCAATTTTCTGATGAAAAACGATGACCCGCGACCTGTCGAAATTTCTCCAGATGGTCAGAAATGGTAATTTTTTAATGGTTCTATTTTTGACTGTAAATGACTATTGCATGTGAATTATCACTTGTGGAACTAAAATAAGTGTGTTTAGACTCGTTTTAATTCCTGAAATTAGCCATATTAGAAGCTTCTGAGAAGGAGAAAAAGACTGTAAAAATGGCAATTTTGGTCACATTGAGGCTTTAAAAAGTAGTTATTCAACATGAGGCACAATCCAAATGATATTTTGAATCAATTTTTCTAAAGTCCAAAAAATCCATTTTCTGATGAAAAACGATGAACAGTGACCTGTCGAAATTTCTCCAGATGGTCAGAAATGGTAATTTTTTAATGTTTAATTTTTTTACTGTAAATGACTATTGCATGTGAATTATCACTTTTGGAACTAAAATAAGTGTGTTTAGAGTCATTTTAATGCCTGAAATTGGTCGAAATAGAAGCTTCTAGTAGGAGAAAAAGTCTGTAAAAATGGCAATTTTGGTCACATTGAGGCTTTAAAAAGTAGTTATTCAACATGAGGCACAATCCAAATGACATTTTGAATCAATTTTTCTAAAGTCCAAAAATCAATTTTCTGATGAAAAAATATGACCCGTGACCTGTTGAACTTTCTCCAGATGGTCAGAAATGGAATTTTTTAATGTTTAATTTTTTGACTGTAAATGACTACTGCATATGAATTATCACTTTTGGAACTAAAAGAAGTGTGTTTAGAGTCATTTTAATGCCTGAAATTGGTCGAAATAGAAGCTCCAAGTAGGAAAAAAAGTGTTTAAAAACTGGCAATTTTGGTCATATTGATTCTTTAAAAAGTAGTTATTCAACATGAGGCACAATCCAAATGACATTTTGAATCAATTTTTCTAAAGTCCAAAAAATCCATTTTCTGATGAAAAACGATGACCCGCGACCTGTCGAAAATTCTCCAGATGGTCAGAAATGGTAATTTTTTAATGTTTTATTTTTTGACTGTAAATGACTATTGCATGTGAATTATCACTTTTGGAACTAAAATAAGTGTGTTTAGAGTCATTTTAATGCCTGAAAATGGTCGAAATAAAAGCTTCTAGTAGGAGAAAAAGTCTGTAAAAATGGCAATATTGGTCACATTGAGGCTTTAAAAAGTAGTTATTCAACATGAGGCACAATCCAAATGACATTTTGAATCAATTTTTCTAAAGTCCAAAAAATCCATTTTCTGATGAAAAACGATGACCCGCGACCTGTCGAAATTTCTCCAGATGGTCAGAAATGGTAATTTATTAATGGTTCTATTTTTGACTGTAAATGACTATTGCATGTGAATTATCACTTTTGGAACTAAAATAAGTGTGTTTAGAGTCATTTTAATGCCTGAAATTGTTTGAAATAGAAGCTTCTAGTAGGAGAAAAAGTCTGTAAAAATGGCAATTTTGGTCACATTGAGGCTTTAAAAAGTAGTTATTCAACATGAGGCACAATCCAAATGATATTTTGAATCAATTTTTCTAAAGTCCAAAAAATCCATTTTCTGATATAAAACGATGACTAGTGACCTGTCGAAATTTCTCCAGATGGTCAGAAATGGTAATTTTTTAATGTTTAAATTTTTGACTGTAAATGACTATCGCATGTGAATTATCACTTGTGGAACTAAAATAAGTGTGTTTAGAGTCGTTTTAATTCCTGAAATTAGTCATATTAGAAGCTTCTGAGAAGGAGAAAAAGTCTGTAAAAATGGCAATTTTGGTCACATTGAGGCTTTAAAAAGTAGTTATTCAACATGAGGCACAATCCAAATGACATTTTGAATCAATTTTTATAAAGTCCAAAAAATCAATTTTCTGATGAAAAACGATGACCCGCGACCTGTCGAAATTTCTCCAGATGGTCAGAAATGGTAATTTTTTAATGGTTCATTGTTTGACTGTAAATGACTATTGCATGTGAATTATCACTTTTGGAACTAAAATAAGTGTGTTTAGAGTCATTTTAATGCCTGAAATTGTTTGAAATAGAAGCTTCTAGTAGGAGAAAAAGTCTGTAAAAATGGCAATTTTGGTCACATTGAGGCTTTAAAAAGTAGTTATTCAACATGAGGCACAATCCAAATGATATTTTGAATCAATTTTTCTAAAGTCGAAAAAATTAATTTTCTGATGAAAAACGATGACCCGCGACCTGTCGAAATTTCTCCAGATGGTCAGAAATAGTAATTTTTTAATGTTTAATTTTTTGACTGTAAATGACTATTTCATGTGAATTATCACTTTTGGAACTAAAATAAGTGTGTTTAGAGTCATTTTAATGCCTGAAATTAGTCAAAATAGAAGCTTCTAGTAGGAGAAAAAGTCTGTAAAAATGGCAATTTTGGTCACATTGAGGCTTTAAAAAGTAGTTATTCAACATGAGGCACAATCCAAATGACATTTTGAATCAATTTTTATAAAGTCAAAAAAATCAATTTTCTGATGAAAAACGATGACCCGCGACCTGTCGAAATTTCTCCAGATGGTCAGAAATGGTAATTTTTTAATGGTTCTATTTTTGACTGTAAATGACTATTGCATGTGAATTATCACTTGTGGAACTAAAATAAGTGTGTTTAGACTCGTTTTAATTCCTGAAATTAGTCATATTAGAAGCTTCTGAGAAGGAGAAAAAGTCTGTAAAAATGGCAATTTTGGTCACATTGAGGGTTTAAAAAGTAGTTATTCAACATGAGGCACAATCCAAATGACATTTTGAATCAATTTTTCTAAAGTCCAAAAAATCCATTTTCTGATGAAAAACGATGACCCGCGACCTGTCGAAAATTCTCCAGATGGTCAGAAATGGTAGTTTTTTAATGTTTTATTTTTTTACTGTAAATGACTATTGCATGTGAATTATCACTTTTGGAACTAAAATAAGTGTGTTTAGAGTCATTTTAATGCCTGAAAATGGTCGAAATAGAAGCTCCTAGTAGGAGAAAAAGTGTGTAAAAATGGCAATTTTGGTCATATTGATTCTTTAAAAAGTAGTTATTCAACATGAGGCACAATCCAAATGACATTTTGAATCAATTTTTCTAAAGTCGAAAAAATTAATTTTCTGATGAAAAACGATGACCCGTGACCTGTTGAACTTTCTCCAGATGGTCAGAAATGGTAATTTTTTAATGTTTAATTTTTTGACTGTAAATGACTATTGCATGTGAATTATCACTTGTGGAACTAAAATAAGTGTGTTTAGAGTCATTTTAATGCCTGAAGTTGGTCGAAATAGAAGCTTTTAGTAGGAGAAAAAGTCTGTAAAAATGGCAATTTTGGTCACATCGAGGCTTTAAAAAGTAGTTATTCAACATGAGGCACAATTCAAATGACAGTTTTTAATCAATTTTTCTAAAGTCCAAAAATCAATTTTCTGATGAAAAACGATGACCCGTGACCTGTTGAACTTTCTCCAGATGGTCAGAAATGGTAATTTTTTAATGTTTAATTTTTTGACTGTAAATGACTATTGCATGTGAATTATCACTTTTGGAACTAAAAGAAGTGTGTTTAGAGTCATTTTAATGCCTGAAATTGGTCAAAATAGAAGCTTCTAGTAGGAGAAAAAGTCTGTAAAAATGGCAATTTTGGTCACATTGCGGCTTTAAAAAGTAGTTATTCAACATGAGGCACAATCCAAATGACATTTTGAATCAATTTTTATAAAGTCCAAAAAATCCATTTTCTGATGAAAAACGATGACCCGCGACCTGTCGAAAATTCTCCAGATGGTCAGAAATGGTAATTTTTTAATGTTTTATTTTTTGACTGTAAATGACTATTGCATGTGAATTATCACTTTTGGAACTAAAATAAGTGTGTTTAGAGTCATTTTAATGCCTGAAAATGGTCGAAATAAAAGCTTCTAGTAGGAGAAAAAGGCTGTAAAAATGGCAATTTTGGTCACATTGAGGCTTTAAAAAGTAGTTATTCAACATGAGGCACAATCCAAATGACATTTTGAATCAATTTTTCTAAAGTCCAAAAAATCCATTTTCTGATGAAAAACGATGACCCGCGACCTGTCGAAATTTCTCCAGATGGTCAGAAATGGTAATTTTTTAATGTTTTATTTTTTGACTGTAAATGACTATTGCATGTGAATTATCACTTTTGGAACTAAAATAAGTGTGTTTGGACTCATTTTAATGCCTGAAATTGTTAGAAATAGAAGCTTCTAGTAGGAGAAAAAGTCTGTAAAAATGGCAATTTTGGTCACATTGAGGCTTTAAAAAGTAGTTATTCAACATGAGGCACAATCCAAATGACATTTTGAATCAATTTTTCTAAAGTCCAAAAAATCAATTTTCTGATGAAAAACGATGACCCGCGACCTGTCGAAAATTCTCCAGATGGTCAGAAATGGTAATTTTTTAATGTTTTATTTTTTGACTGTAAATGACTATTGCATGCGAATTATCACTTTTGGAACTAAAAGAAGTGTGTTTAGAGTCATTTTAATGCCTGAAATTGGTCGAAATAGAAGCTTCTAGTAGGAGAAAAAGTCTGTAAAAATGGCAATTTTGGTCACATTGAGGCTTTAAAAAGTAGTTATTCAACATGAGGCACAATCCAAATGACATTTTGAATCAATTTTTCTAAAGTCCAAAAAATCCATTTTCTGATTAAAAACGGTGACCCGCGACCTGTCGAAAATTCTCCAGATGGTCAGAAATGGTAATTTTTTAATGTTTAATTTTTTGACTGTAAATGACTATTGCATATGAATTATCACTTTTGGAACTAAAAGAAGTGTGTTTAGAGTCATTTTAATGCCTGAAATTGGTCGAAATAGAAGCTCCTAGTCGGAGAAAAAGTGTGTAAAAATGGCAATTTTGGTCATATTGATTCTTTAAAAAGTAGTTATTCAACATGAGGCACAATCCAAATGACATTTTGAATCAATTTTTCTAAAGTCCAAAAAATCCATTTTCTGATGAAAAACGATGACCCGCGACCTGTCGAAAATTCTCCAGATGGTCAGAAATGGTAATTTTTTAATGTTTTATTTTTTTACTGTAAATGACTATTGCATGTGAATTATCACTTTTGGAACTAAAATAAGTGTGTTTAGAGTCATTTTAATGCCTGAAAATGGTCGAAATAGAAGCTCCTAGTAGGAGAAAAAGTGTGTAAAAATGGCAATTTTGGTCATATTGATTCTTTAAAAAGTAGTTATTCAACATGAGGCACAATCCAAATGACATTTTGAATCAATTTTTCTAAAGTCGAAAAAATTAATTTTCTGATGAAAAACGATGACCCGTGACCTGTTGAACTTTCTCCAGATGGTCAGAAATGGTAATTTTTTAATGTTTAATTTTTTGACTGTAAATGACTATTGCATGTGAATTATCACTTGTGGAACTAAAATAAGTGTGTTTAGAGTCATTTTAATGCCTGAAGTTGGTCGAAATAGAAGCTTCTAGTAGGAGAAAAAGTCTGTAAAAATGGCAATTTTGGTCACATCGAGGCTTTAAAAAGTAGTTATTCAACATGAGGCACAATTCAAATGACATTTTTAATCAATTTTTCTAAAGTCCAAAAATCAATTTTCTGATGAAAAACGATGACCCGTGACCTGTCGACATTTCTCCAGATGGTCAGAAATGGTAATTTTTTAATGGTTCATTTTTTGACTGTAAATGACTATTGCATGTGAATGATCACTTTTGGAACTAAAATAAGTGTGTTTAGAGTCATTTTAATGCCTGAAATTGGTCGAAATAGAAGCTTCTAGTAGGAGAAAAAGTCTGTAAAAATGGCAATTTTGGTCACATTGAGGCTTTAAAAAGTAGTTATTCAACATGAGGCACAATCCAAATGACATTTTGAATCAATTTTTATAAAGTCCAAAAAATCCATTTTCTGATGAAAAACGATGACCCGCGACCTGTCGAAATTTCTCCAGATGGTCAGAAATGGTAATTTATTAATGGTTCTATTTTTGACTGTAAATGACTATTGCATGTGAATTATCACTTTTGGAACTAAAATAAGTGTGTTTAGAGTCATTTTAATGCCTGAAATTGTTTGAAATAGAAGCTTCTAGTAGGAGAAAAAGTCTGTAAAAATGGCAATTTTGGTCACATTGAGGCTTTAAAAAGTAGTTATTCAACATGAGGCACAATCCAAATGATATTTTGAATCAATTTTTCTAAAGTCCAAAAAATCCATTTTCTGATATAAAACGATGACTAGTGACCTGTCGAAATTTCTCCAGATGGTCAGAAATGGTAATTTTTTAATGTTTAAATTTTTGACTGTAAATGACTATCGCATGTGAATTATCACTTGTGGAACTAAAATAAGTGTGTTTAGAGTCGTTTTAATTCCTGAAATTAGTCATATTAGAAGCTTCTGAGAAGGAGAAAAAGTCTGTAAAAATGGCAATTTTGGTCACATTGAGGCTTTAAAAAGTAGTTATTCAACATGAGGCACAATCCAAATGACATTTTGAATCAATTTTTATAAAGTCCAAAAAATCAATTTTCTGATGAAAAACGATGACCCGCGACCTGTCGAAATTTCTCCAGATGGTCAGAAATGGTAATTTTTTAATGGTTCATTGTTTGACTGTAAATGACTATTGCATGTGAATTATCACTTTTGGAACTAAAATAAGTGTGTTTAGAGTCATTTTAATGCCTGAAATTGTTTGAAATAGAAGCTTCTAGTAGGAGAAAAAGTCTGTAAAAATGGCAATTTTGGTCACATTGAGGCTTTAAAAAGTAGTTATTCAACATGAGGCACAATCCAAATGATATTTTGAATCAATTTTTCTAAAGTCGAAAAAATTAATTTTCTGATGAAAAACGATGACCCGTGACCTGTTGAACTTTCTCCAGATGGTCAGAAATGGTAATTTTTTAATGTTTAATTTTTTTACTGTAAATGACTATTGCATGTGAATTATCACTTTTGGAACTAAAATAAGTGAGTTTAGAGTCATTTTAATGCCTGTAATTGGTCGAAATAGAAGCTTCTAGTAGGAGAAAAAGTCTGTAAAAATGGCAATTTTGGTCACATTGAGGCTTTAAAAAGTAGTTATTCAACATGAGGCACAATCCAAATGACATTTTGAATCAATTTTTCTAAAGTCCAAAAAATCAATTTTCTGATGAAAAACGTTGACCCGCGACCTGTCGAAATTTCTCCAGATGGTCAGAAATAGTAATTTTTTAATGTTTAATTTTTTGACTGTAAATGACTATTTCATGTGAATTATCACTTTTGGAACTAAAATAAGTGTGTTTAGAGTCATTTTAATGCCTGAAATTAGTCAAAATAGAAGCTTCTAGTAGGAGAAAAAGTCTGTAAAAATGGCAATTTTGGTCACATTGAGGCTTTAAAAAGTAGTTATTCAACATGAGGCACAATCCAAATGACATTTTGAATCAATTTTTATAAAGTCAAAAAAATCAATTTTCTGATGAAAAACGATGACCCGCGACCTGTCGAAATTTCTCCAGATGGTCAGAAATGGTAATTTTTTAATGGTTCTATTTTTGACTGTAAATGACTATTGCATGTGAATTATCACTTGTGGAACTAAAATAAGTGTGTTTAGACTCGTTTTAATTCCTGAAATTAGTCATATTAGAAGCTTCTGAGAAGGAGAAAAAGTCTGTAAAAATGGCAATTTTGGTCACATTGAGGGTTTAAAAAGTAGTTATTCAACATGAGGCACAATCCAAATGACATTTTGAATCAATTTTTCTAAAGTCCAAAAAATCCATTTTCTGATGAAAAACGATGACCCGCGACCTGTCGAAAATTCTCCAGATGGTCAGAAATGGTAGTTTTTTAATGTTTTATTTTTTTACTGTAAATGACTATTGCATGTGAATTATCACTTTTGGAACTAAAATAAGTGTGTTTAGAGTCATTTTAATGCCTGAAAATGGTCGAAATAGAAGCTCCTAGTAGGAGAAAAAGTGTGTAAAAATGGCAATTTTGGTCATATTGATTCTTTAAAAAGTAGTTATTCAACATGAGGCACAATCCAAATGACATTTTGAATCAATTTTTCTAAAGTCGAAAAAATTAATTTTCTGATGAAAAACGATGACCCGTGACCTGTTGAACTTTCTCCAGATGGTCAGAAATGGTAATTTTTTAATGTTTAATTTTTTGACTGTAAATGACTATTGCATGTGAATTATCACTTGTGGAACTAAAATAAGTGTGTTTAGAGTCATTTTAATGCCTGAAGTTGGTCGAAATAGAAGCTTTTAGTAGGAGAAAAAGTCTGTAAAAATGGCAATTTTGGTCACATCGAGGCTTTAAAAAGTAGTTATTCAACATGAGGCACAATTCAAATGACAGTTTTTAATCAATTTTTCTAAAGTCCAAAAATCAATTTTCTGATGAAAAACGATGACCCGTGACCTGTTGAACTTTCTCCAGATGGTCAGAAATGGTAATTTTTTAATGTTTAATTTTTTGACTGTAAATGACTATTGCATGTGAATTATCACTTTTGGAACTAAAAGAAGTGTGTTTAGAGTCATTTTAATGCCTGAAATTGGTCCAAATAGAAGCTTCTAGTAGGAGAAAAAGTCTGTAAAAATGGCAATTTTGGTCACATTGCGGCTTTAAAAAGTAGTTATTCAACATGAGGCACAATCCAAATGACATTTTGAATCAATTTTTATAAAGTCCAAAAAATCCATTTTCTGATGAAAAACGATGACCCGCGACCTGTCGAAAATTCTCCAGATGGTCAGAAATGGTAATTTTTTAATGTTTTATTTTTTGACTGTAAATGACTATTGCATGTGAATTATCACTTTTGGAACTAAAATAAGTGTGTTTAGAGTCATTTTAATGCCTGAAAATGGTCGAAATAAAAGCTTCTAGTAGGAGAAAAAGGCTGTAAAAATGGCAATTTTGGTCACATTGAGGCTTTAAAAAGTAGTTATTCAACATGAGGCACAATCCAAATGACATTTTGAATCAATTTTTCTAAAGTCCAAAAAATCCATTTTCTGATGAAAAACGATGACCCGCGACCTGTCGAAATTTCTCCAGATGGTCAGAAATGGTAATTTTTTAATGTTTTATTTTTTGACTGTAAATGACTATTGCATGTGAATTATCACTTTTGGAACTAAAATAAGTGTGTTTGGACTCATTTTAATGCCTGAAATTGTTAGAAATAGAAGCTTCTAGTAGGAGAAAAAGTCTGTAAAAATGGCAATTTTGGTCACATTGAGGCTTTAAAAAGTAGTTATTCAACATGAGGCACAATCCAAATGACATTTTGAATCAATTTTTCTAAAGTCCAAAAAATCAATTTTCTGATGAAAAACGATGACCCGCGACCTGTCGAAAATTCTCCAGATGGTCAGAAATGGTAATTTTTTAATGTTTAAATTTTTGACTGTAAATGACTATCGCATGTGAATTATCACTTGTGGAACTAAAATAAGTGTGTTTAGAGTCATTTTAATGCCTGAAGTTGGTCGAAATAGAAGCTTCTAGTAGGAGAAAAAGTCTGTAAAAATGGCAATTTTGGTCACATCGAGGCTTTAAAAAGCAGTTATTCAACATGAGGCACAATCCAAATGACATTTTGAATCAATTTTTATAAAGTCCAAAAAATCAATTTTCTGATGAAAAACGATGACCCGTGACCTGTTGAACTTTCTCCAGATGGTCAGAAATGGTAATTTTTTAATGTTTAATTTTTTGACTGTAAATGACTATTGCATATGAATTATCACTTTTGGAACTAAAAGAAGTGTGTTTAGAGTCATTTTAATGCCTGAAATTGGTCGAAATAGAAGCTTCTAGTAGGAGAAAAAGTCTGTAAAAATGGCAATTTTGGTCACATTGCGGCTTTAAAAAGTAGTTATTCAACATGAGGCACAATCCAAATGACATTTTGAATCAATTTTTATAAAGTCCAAAAAATCCATTTTCTGATAAAAAACGATGACCCGCGACCTGTCGAAAATTCTCCAGATGGTCAGAAATGGTAATTTTTTAATGTTTTATTTTTTGACTGTAAATGACTATTGCATGTGAATTATCACTTTTGGAACTAAAATAAGTGTGTTTAGAGTCATTTTAATGCCTGAAAATGGTCGAAATAAAAGCTTCTAGTAGGAGAAAAAGGCTGTAAAAATGGCAATTTTGGTCACATTGAGGCTTTAAAAAGTAGTTATTCAACATGAGGCACAATCCAAATGACATTTTGAATCAATTTTTCTAAAGTCCAAAAAATCCATTTTCTGATGAAAAACGATGACCCGCGACCTGTCGAAATTTCTCCAGATGGTCAGAAATGGTAATTTTTTAATGTTTTATTTTTTGACTGTAAATGACTATTGCATGTGAATTATCACTTTTGGAACTAAAATAAGTGTGTTTGGACTCATTTTAATGCCTGAAATTGTTAGAAATAGAAGCTTCTAGTAGGAGAAAAAGTCTGTAAAAATGGCAATTTTGGTCACATTGAGGCTTTAAAAAGTAGTTATTCAACATGAGGCACAATCCAAATGACATTTTGAATCAATTTTTCTAAAGTCCAAAAAATCCATTTTCTGATGAAAAACGATGACCCGCGACCTGTCGAAAATTCTCCAGATGGTCAGAAATGGTAATTTTTTAATGGTTCATTTTTTGACTGTAAATGACTATTGCATGTGAATTATCACTTTTGGAACTAAAATAAGTGTGTTTAGAGTCATTTTAATGCCTGAAATTGGTCGAAATAGAAGCTTCTAGTAGGAGAAAAAGTCTGTAAAAATGGCAATTTTGGTCACATTGAGGCTTTAAAAAGTAGTTATTCAACATGAGGCACAATCCAAATGACATTTTGAATCAATTTTTATAAAGTCCAAAACGTCCATTTTCTGATGAAAAACGATGACCCGCGACCTGTCGAAATTTCTCCAGATGGTCAGAAATGGTAATTTTTTAATGGTTCTATTTTTGACTGTAAATGACTATTGCATGTGAATTATCACTTTTGGAACTAAAATAAGTGTGTTTAGAGTCATTTTAATGCCTGAAATTGTTTGAAATAGAAGCTTCTAGTAGGAGAAAAAGTCTGTAAAAATGGCAATTTTGGTCACATTGAGGCTTTAAAAAGTAGTTATTCAACATGAGGCACAATCCAAATGATATTTTGAATCAATTTTTCTAAAGTCCAAAAAATCAACTTTCTGATATAAAACGATGACTAGTGACCTGTCGAAATTTCTCCAGATGGTCAGAAATGGTAATTTTTTAATGTTTAAATTTTTGACTGTAAATGACTATCGCATGTGAATTATCACTTGTGGAACTAAAATAAGTGTGTTTAGAGTCATTTTAATGCCTGAAGTTGGTCGAAATAGAAGCTTCTAGTAGGAGAAAAAGTCTGTAAAAATGGCAATTTTGGTCACATCGAGGCTTTAAAAAGCAGTTATTCAACATGAGGCACAATCCAAATGACATTTTGAATCAATTTTTATAAAGTCCAAAAAATCAATTTTCTGATGAAAAACGATGACCCGTGACCTGTTGAACTTTCTCCAGATGGTCAGAAATGGTAATTTTTTAATGTTTAATTTTTTGACTGTAAATGACTATTGCATATGAATTATCACTTTTGGAACTAAAAGAAGTGTGTTTAGAGTCATTTTAATGCCTGAAATTGGTCGAAATAGAAGCTTCTAGTAGGAGAAAAAGTCTGTAAAAATGGCAATTTTGGTCACATTGCGGCTTTAAAAAGTAGTTATTCAACATGAGGCACAATCCAAATGACATTTTGAATCAATTTTTCTAAAGTCCAAAAAATCCATTTTCTGATGAAAAACGATGACCCGCGACCTGTCGAAATTTCTCCAGATGGTCAGAAATGGTAATTTTTTAATGTTTTATTTTTTGACTGTAAATGACTATTGCATGTGAATTATCACTTTTGGAACTAAAATAAGTGTGTTTGGACTCATTTTAATGCCTGAAATTGTTAGAAATAGAAGCTTCTAGTAGGAGAAAAAGTCTGTAAAAATGGCAATTTTGGTCACATTGAGGCTTTAAAAAGTAGTTATTCAACATGAGGCACAATCCAAATGACATTTTGAATCAATTTTTCTAAAGTCCAAAAAATCAATTTTCTGATGAACAACGATGACCCGCGACCTGTCGAAAATTCTCCAGATGGTCAGAAATGGTAATTTTTTAATGTTTTATTTTTTGACTGTAAATGACTATTGCATGCGAATTATCACTTTTGGAACTAAAAGAAGTGTGTTTAGAGTCATTTTAATGCCTGACATTGGTCGAAATAGAAGCTTCTAGTAGGAGAAAAAGTCTGTAAAAATGGCAATTTTGGTCACATTGAGGCTTTAAAAAGTAGTTATTCAACATGAGGCACAATCCAAATGACATTTTGAATCAATTTTTATAAAGTCCAAAAAATCCATTTTCTGATGAAAAACGATGACCCGCGACCTGTCGAAAATTCTCCAGATGGTCAGAAATGGTAATTTTTTAATGTTTAATTTTTTGACTGTAAATGACTATTGCATATGAATTATCACTTTTGGAACTAAAAGAAGTGTGTTTAGAGTCATTTTAATGCCTGAAATTGGTCGAAATAGAAGCTCCTAGTCGGAGAAAAAGTGTGTAAAAATGGCAATTTTGGTCATATTGATTCTTTAAAAAGTAGTTATTCAACATGCGGCACAATCCAAATGACATTTTGAATCAATTTTTCTAAAGTCCAAAAAATCCATTTTCTGATGAAAAACGATGACCCGCGACCTGTCGAAAATTCTCCAGATGGTCAGAAATGGTAATTTTTTAATGTTTTATTTTTTGACTGTAAATGACTATTGCATGTGAATTATCACTTTTGGAACTAAAATAAGTGTGTTTAGAGTCATTTTAATGCCTGAAAATGGTCGAAATAAAAGCTTCTAGTAGGAGAAAAAGGCTGTAAAAATAGCAATTTTGGTCACATTGAGGCTTTAAAAAGTAGTTATTCAACATGAGGCACAATCCAAATGACATTTTGAATCAATTTTTCTAAAGTCCAAAAAATCCATTTTCTGATGAAAAACGATGACCCGCGACCTGTCGAAATTTCTCCAGATGGTCAGAAATGGTAATTTTTTAATGTTTTATTTTTTGACTGTAAATGACTATTGCATGTGAATTATCACTTTTGGAACTAAAATAAGTGTGTTTGGACTCATTTTAATGCCTGAAATTGTTAGAAATAGAAGCTTCTAGTAGGAGAAAAAGTCTGTAAAAATGGCAATTTTGGTCACATTGAGGCTTTAAAAATTAGTTATTCAACATGAGGCACAATCCAAATGACATTTTGAATCAATTTTTCTAAAGTCCAAAAAATCAATTTTCTGATGAAAAACGATGACCCGCGACCTGTCGAAAATTCTCCAGATGGTCAGAAATGGTAATTTTTTAATGTTTTATTTTTTGACTGTAAATGACTATTGCATGCGAATTATCACTTTTGGAACTAAAATAAGTGTGTTTGGAGTCATTTTAATGTCTGAAAATGGTCGAAAGAGAAGCTTCTAGTAGGGGAAAAAGTCTGTAAAAATGGCATTTTTGGTCACATTGAGGCTTTAAAAAGTAGTTATTCGACATGAGGCACAATCCAAATGACATTTTGAATCAATTTTTCTAAAGTCCAAAAATCAATTTTCTGATGAAAAAAGATGACCCGTGACCTGTTGAACTTTCTCCAGATGGTCAGAAATGGTAATTTTTTAATGTTTTATTTTTTTACTGTAAATGACTATTGCATATGAATTATCACTTTTGGAACTAAAAGAAGTGTGTTTAGAGTCATTTTAATGCCTGAAATTGGTCGAAATAGAAGCTCCTAGTAGGAGAAAAAGTGTGTAAAAATGGCAATTTTGGTCATATTGATTCGTTAAAAAGTAGTTATTCAACATGAGGCACAATCCAAATGACATTTTGAATCAATTTTTCTAAAGTCCAAAAAATCCATTTTCTGATAAAAAACGATGACCCGTGACCTGTTGAACTTTCTCCAGATGGTCAGAAATGGTAATTTTTTAATGTTTAATTTTTTGACTGTAAATGACTATTGCATATGAATTATCACTTTTGGAACTAAAAGAAGTGTGTTTAGAGTCATTTTAATGCCTGAAATTGGTCGAAATAGAAGCTTCTAGTAGGAGAAAAAGTCTGTAAAAATGGCAATTTTGGTCACATTGCGGCTTTAAAAAGTAGTTATTCAACATGAGGCACAATCCAAATGACATTTTGAATCAATTTTTATAAAGTCCAAAAAATCCATTTTCTGATAAAAAACGATGACCCGCGACCTGTCGAAAATTCTCCAGATGGTCAGAAATGGTAATTTTTTAATGTTTTATTTTTTGACTGTAAATGACTATTGCATGTGAATTATCACTTTTGGAACTAAAATAAGTGTGTTTAGAGTCATTTTAATGCCTGAAAATGGTCGAAATAAAAGCTTCTAGTAGGAGAAAAAGGCTGTAAAAATGGCAATTTTGGTCACATTGAGGCTTTAAAAAGTAGTTATTCAACATGAGGCACAATCCAAATGACATTTTGAATCAATTTTTCTAAAGTCCAAAAAATCCATTTTCTGATGAAAAACGATGACCCGCGACCTGTCGAAATTTCTCCAGATGGTCAGAAATGGTAATTTTTTAATGTTTTATTTTTTGACTGTAAATGACTATTGCATGTGAATTATCACTTTTGGAACTAAAATAAGTGTGTTTGGACTCATTTTAATGCCTGAAATTGTTAGAAATAGAAGCTTCTAGTAGGAGAAAAAGTCTGTAAAAATGGCAATTTTGGTCACATTGAGGCTTTAAAAAGTAGTTATTCAACATGAGGCACAATCCAAATGACATTTTGAATCAATTTTTCTAAAGTCCAAAAAATCAATTTTCTGATGAAAAACGATGACCCGCGACCTGTCGAAAATTCTCCAGATGGTCAGAAATGGTAATTTTTTAATGTTTTATTTTTTGACTGTAAATGACTATTGCATGCGAATTATCACTTTTGGAACTAAAAGAAGTGTGTTTAGAGTCATTTTAATGCCTGACATTGGTCGAAATAGAAGCTTCTAGTAGGAGAAAAAGTCTGTAAAAATGGCAATTTTGGTCACATTGAGGCTTTAAAAAGTAGTTATTCAACATGAGGCACAATCCAAATGACATTTTGAATCAATTTTTATAAAGTCCAAAAAATCCATTTTCTGATGAAAAACGATGACCCGCGACCTGTCGAAAATTCTCCAGATGGTCAGAAATGGTAATTTTTTAATGTTTAATTTTTTGACTGTAAATGACTATTGCATATGAATTATCACTTTTGGAACTAAAAGAAGTGTGTTTAGAGTCATTTTAATGCCTGAAATTGGTCGAAATAGAAGCTCCTAGTCGGAGAAAAAGTGTGTAAAAATGGCAATTTTGGTCATATTGATTCTTTAAAAAGTAGTTATTCAACATGCGGCACAATCCAAATGACATTTTGAATCAATTTTTCTAAAGTCCAAAAAATCCATTTTCTGATGAAAAACGATGACCCGCGACCTGTCGAAAATTCTCCAGATGGTCAGAAATGGTAATTTTTTAATGTTTTATTTTTTGACTGTAAATGACTATTGCATGTGAATTATCACTTTTGGAACTAAAATAAGTGTGTTTAGAGTCATTTTAATGCCTGAAAATGGTCGAAATAAAAGCTTCTAGAAGGAGAAAAAGGCTGTAAAAATAGCAATTTTGGTCACATTGAGGCTTTAAAAAGTAGTTATTCAACATGAGGCACAATCCAAATGACATTTTGAATCAATTTTTCTAAAGTCCAAAAAATCCATTTTCTGATGAAAAACGATGACCCGCGACCTGTCGAAATTTCTCCAGATGGTCAGAAATGGTAATTTTTTAATGTTTTATTTTTTGACTGTAAATGACTATTGCATGTGAATTATCACTTTTGGAACTAAAATAAGTGTGTTTGGACTCATTTTAATGCCTGAAATTGTTAGAAATAGAAGCTTCTAGTAGGAGAAAAAGTCTGTAAAAATGGCAATTTTGGTCACATTGAGGCTTTAAAAATTAGTTATTCAACATGAGGCACAATCCAAATGACATTTTGAATCAATTTTTCTAAAGTCCAAAAAATCAATTTTCTGATGAAAAACGATGACCCGCGACCTGTCGAAAATTCTCCAGATGGTCAGAAATGGTAATTTTTTAATGTTTTATTTTTTGACTGTAAATGACTATTGCATGCGAATTATCACTTTTGGAACTAAAATAAGTGTGTTTGGAGTCATTTTAATGTCTGAAAATGGTCGAAAGAGAAGCTTCTAGTAGGGGAAAAAGTCTGTAAAAATGGCATTTTTGGTCACATTGAGGCTTTAAAAAGTAGTTATTCGACATGAGGCACAATCCAAATGACATTTTGAATCAATTTTTCTAAAGTCCAAAAATCAATTTTCTGATGAAAAAAGATGACCCGTGACCTGTTGAACTTTCTCCAGATGGTCAGAAATGGTAATTTTTTAATGTTTTATTTTTTTACTGTAAATGACTATTGCATATGAATTATCACTTTTGGAACTAAAAGAAGTGTGTTTAGAGTCATTTTAATGCCTGAAATTGGTCGAAATAGAAGCTCCTAGTAGGAGAAAAAGTGTGTAAAAATGGCAATTTTGGTCATATTGATTCTTTAAAAAGTAGTTATTCAACATGAGGCACAATCCAAATGACATTTTGAATCAATTTTTCTAAAGTCCAAAAAATCCCTTTTCTGATGAAAAACGATGACCCGCGACCTGTCGAAATTTCTCCAGATGGTCAGAAATGGTAATTTTTTAATGTTTTATTTTTTGACTGTAAATGACTATTGCATGCAAATTATCACTTTTGGAACTAAAATAAGTGTGTTTAGAGTCGTTTTAATGCCTGAAATTAGTCATATTAGAAGCTTCTGAGAAGGAGAAAAAGTCTGTAAAAATGGCAATTTTGGTCACATTGAGGCTTTAAAAAGTAGTTATTCAACATGAGGCACAATCCAAATGATATTTTGAATCAATTTTTCTAAAGTCGAAAAAATTAATTTTCTGATGAAAAACGATGACCCGTGACCTGTTGAACTTTCTCCAGATGGTCAGAAATGGTAATTTTTTAATGTTTAATTTTTTTACTGTAAATGACTATTGCGTGTGAATTATCACTTTTGGAACTAAAATAAGTGTGTTTAGAGTCATTTTAATGCCTGTAATTGGTCGAAATAGAAGCTTCTAGTAGGAGAAAAAGTCTATAAAAATAGCAATTTTGGTCACATTGAGGCTTTAAAAAGTAGTTATTCAACATGAGGCACAATCCAAATGACATTTTGAATCAATTTTTCTAAAGTCCAAAAAATCCATTTTCTGATGAAAAACGATGACCCGCGACCTGTCGAAATTTCTCCAGATGGTCAGAAATGGTAATTTTTTAATGTTTAATTTTTTGACTGTAAATGACTATTGCATGTGAATTATCACTTGTGGAACTAAAATAAGTGTGTTTAGAGTCATTTTAATGCCTGAAGTTGGTCGAAATAGAAGCTTCTAGTAGGAGAAAAAGTCTGTAAAAATGGCAATTTTGGTCACATCGAGGCTTTAAAAAGTAGTTATTCAACATGAGGCACAATTCAAATGACATTTTTAATCAATTTTTCTAAAGTCCAAAAATCAATTTTCTGATGAAAAACGATGACCCGTGACCTGTTGAACTTTCTCCAGATGGTCAGAAATGGTAATTTTTTAATGTTTAATTTTTTGACTGTAAATGACTATTGCATATGAATTATCACTTTTGGAACTAAAAGAAGTGTGTTTAGAGTCATTTTAATGCCTGAAATTGGTCGAAATAGAAGCTTCTAGTAGGAGAAAAAGTCTGTAAAAATGGCAATTTTGGTCACATTGAGGCTTTAAAAAGTAGTTATTCAACATGAGGCACAATCCAAATGACATTTTGAATCAATTTTTATAAAGTCTAAAAAATCCATTTTCTGATGAAAAACGATGACCCGCGACCTGTCGAAAATTCTCCAGATGGTCAGAAATGGTAATTTTTTAATGTTTTATTTTTTGACTGTAAATGACTATTGCATGTGAATTATCACTTTTGGAACTAAAATAAGTGTGTTTAGAGTCATTTTAATGCCTGAAAATGGTCGAAATAAAAGCTTCTAGTAGGAGAAAAAGGCTGTAAAAATGGCAATTTTGGTCACATTGAGGCTTTAAAAAGTAGTTATTCAACATGAGGCACAATCCAAATGACATTTTGAATCAATTTTTCTAAAGTCCAAAAAATCCATTTTCTGATGAAAAACGATGACCCGCGACCTGTCGAAATTTCTCCAGATGGTCAGAAATGGTAATTTTTTAATGTTTTATTTTTTGACTGTAAATGACTATTGCATGTGAATTATCACTTTTGGAACTAAAATAAGTGTGTTTGGACTCATTTTAATGCCTGAAATTGTTAGAAATAGAAGCTTCTAGTAGGAGAAAAAGTCTGTAAAAATGGCAATTTTGGTCACATTGAGGCTTTAAAAAGTAGTTATTCAACATGAGGCACAATCCAAATGACATTTTGAATCAATTTTTCTAAAGTCCAAAAAATCCATTTTCTGATGAAAAACGATGACCCGCGACCTGTCGAAAATTCTCCAGATGGTCAGAAATGGTAATTTTTTAATGTTTTATTTTTTGACTGTAAATGACTATTGCATATGAATTATCACTTTTGGAACTAAAAGAAGTGTGTTTAGAATCATTTTAATGCCTGAAATTGGTCGAAATAGAAGCTCCTAGTAGGAGAAAAAGTGTGTAAAAATGGCAATTTTGGTCATATTGATTCTTTAAAAAGTAGTTATTCAACATGAGGCACAATCCAAATGACATTTTGAATCAATTTTTCTAAAGTCCAAAAAATCCATTTTCTGATGAAAAACGATGACCCGCGACCTGTCGAAAATTCTCCAGATGGTCAGAAATGGTAATTTTTTAATGTTTTATTTTTTTACTGTAAATGACTATTGCATGTGAATTATCACTTTTGGAACTAAAATAAGTGTGTTTAGAGTCATTTTAATGCCTGAAAAGGGTCGAAATAAAAGCTTCTAGTAGGAGAAAAAGTCTGTAAAAATGGCAATTTTGGTCACATTGAGGCTTTAAAAAGTAGTTATTCAACATGAGGCACAATCCAAATGACATTTTGAATCAATTTTTCTAAAGTCCAAAAAATCCCTTTTCTGATGAAAAACGATGACCCGCGATCTGTCGAAATTTCTCCAGATGGTCAGAAATGGTAATTTTTTAATGTTTTATTTTTTGACTGTAAATGACTATTGCATGCAAATTATCACTTTTGGAACTAAAATAAGTGTGTTTAGAGTCGTTTTAATGCCTGAAATTAGTCATATTAGAAGCTTCTGAGAAGGAGAAAAAGTCTGTAAAAATGGCAATTTTGGTCACATTGAGGCTTTAAAAAGTAGTTATTCAACATGAGGCACAATCCAAATGATATTTTGAATCAATTTTTCTAAAGTCGAAAAAATTAATTTTCTGATGAAAAACGATGACCCGTGACCTGTTGAACTTTCTCCAGATGGTCAGAAATGGTAATTTTTTAATGTTTAATTTTTTTACTGTAAATGACTATTGCATGTGAATTATCACTTTTGGAACTAAAATAAGTGTGTTTAGAGTCATTTTAATGCCTGTAATTGGTCGAAATAGAAGCTTCTAGTAGGAGAAAAAGTCTGTAAAAATGGCAATTTTGGTCACATTGAGGCTTTAAAAAGTAGTTATTCAACATGAGGCACAATCTAAATGACATTTTGAATCAATTTTTCTAAAGTCCAAAAAATCTATTTTCTGATGAAAAACGTTGACCCGCGACATGTCGAAATTTCTCCAGATGGTCAGAAATAGTAATTTTTTAATGTTTAATTTTTTGACTGTAAATGACTATTGCATGTGAATTATCACTTTTGGAACTAAAATAAGTGTGTTTAGAGTCATTTTAATGCCTGAAATTGGTCGAAACAGAAGCTTCTAGTAGGAGAAAAAGTCTGTAAAAATGACAATTTTGGTCACATTGAGGCTTTAAAAAGTAGTTATTCAACATGAGGCACAATCCAAATGACATTTTGAATCAATTTTTATAAAGTCGAAAAAATCAATTTTCTGATGAAAAACGATGACCCGCGACCTGTCGAAATTTCTCCAGATGGTCAGAAATGGTAATTTTTTAATGGTTCTATTTTTGACTGTAAATGACTATTGCATGTGAATTATCACTTGTGGAACTAAAATAAGTGTGTTTAGACTCGTTTTAATTCCTGAAATTAGTCATATTAGAAGCTTCTGAGAAGGAGAAAAAGACTGTAAAAATGTCAATTTTGGTCACATTGAGGCTTTAAAAAGTAGTTATTCAACATGAGGCACAATCCAAATGATATTTTGAATCAGTTTTTCTAAAGTCCAAAAAATCCATTTTCTGATGAAAAACGATGACCAGTGACCTGTCGAAATTTCTCCAGATGGTCAGAAATGGTAATTTTTTAATGTTTAATTTTTTTACTGTAAATGACTATTGCATGTGAATTATCACTTTTGGAACTAAAATAAGTGTGTTTAGAGTCATTTTAATGCCTGAAATTGGTCGAAATAGAAGCTTCTAGTAGGAGAAAAAGTCTGTAAAAATGGCAATTTTGGTCACATTGAGGCTTTAAAAAGTAGTTATTCAACATGAGGCACAATCCAAATGACATTTTGAATCAATTTTTCTAAAGTCCAAAAATCAATTTTCTGATGAAAAAAGATGACCCGTGACCTGTTGAACTTTCTCCAGATGGTCAGAAATGGTAATTTTTTAATGTTTAATTTTTTGACTGTAAATGACTACTGCATATGAATTATCACTTTTGGAACTAAAAGAAGTGTGTTTAGAGTCATTTTAATGCCTGAAATTGGTCGAAATAGAAGCTCCTAGTAGGAAAAAAAGTGTGTAAAAATGGCAATTTTGGTCACATTGAGGCTTTAAAAAGTAGTTATTCAACATGAGGCACAATCCAAATGACATTTTGAATCAATTTTTCTAAAGTCCAAAAAATCCATTTTCTGATGAAAAACGATGACCCGCGACCTGTCGAAATTTCTCCAGATGGTCAGAAATGGTAATTTTTTAATGTTTTATTTTTTGACTGTAAATGACTATTGCATGTGAATTATCACTTTTGGAACTAAAATAAGTGTGTTTAGAGTCATTTTAATGCCTGAAATTGGTCGAAATAGAAGCTTCTAGTAGGAGAAAAAGTCTGTAAAAATGGCAATATTGGTCACATTGAGGCTTTAAAAAGTAGTTATTCAACATGAGGCACAATCCAAATGACATTTTTAATCAATTTTTCTAAAGTCCCAAAAATCCATTTTCTGATGAAAAACGATGACCCGCGACCTGTCGACATTTCTCCAGATGGTCAGAAATGGTAATTTTTTAATGGTTCATTTTTTGACTGTAAATGACTATTGCAGTGAATGATCACTTTTGGAACTAAAATAAGTGTGTTTAGAGTCATTTTAATGCCTGAAATTGGTCGAAATAGAAGCTTCTAGTAGGAGAAAAAGTCTGTAAAAATGGCAATTTTGGTCACATTGAGGCTTTAAAAAGTAGTTATTCAACATGAGGCACAATCCAAATGACATTTTGAATCAATTTTTCTAAAGTCCAAAAAATCCATTTTCTGATGAAAAACGATGACCCGCGACCTGTCGAAAATTCTCCAGATCGTCAGAAATGGTAATTTTTTAATGTTTTATTTTTTTACTGTAAATGACTATTGCATGTGAATTATCACTTTTGGAACTAAAATAAGTGTGTTTAGAGTCGTTTTAATGCCTGAAATTAGTCATATTAGAAGCTTCTGAGAAGGAGAAAAAGTCTGTAAAAATGGCAATTTTGGTCACATTGAGGCTTTAAAAAGTAGTTATTCAACATGAGGCACAATCCAAATGATATTTTGAATCAATTTTTCTAAAGTCGAAAAAATTAATTTTCTGATGAAAAACGATGACCCGTGACCTGTTGAACTTTCTCCAGATGGTCAGAAATGGTAATTTTTTAATGTTTAATTTTTTTACTGTAAATGACTATTGCATGTGAATTATCACTTTTGGAACTAAAATAAGTGTGTTTAGAGTCATTTTAATGCCTGTAATTGGTCGAAATAGAAGCTTCTAGTAGGAGAAAAAGTCTGTAAAAATGGCAATTTTGGTCACATTGAGGCTTTAAAAAGTAGTTATTCAACATGAGGCACAATCCAAATGACATTTTGAATCAATTTTTCTAAAGTCCAAAAAATCAATTTTCTGATGAAAAACGTTGACCCGCGACCTGTCGAAATTTCTCCAGATGGTCAGAAATAGTAATTTTTTAATGTTTAATTTTTTGACTGTAAATGACTATTGCATGTGAATTATCACTTTTGGAACTAAAATAAGTGTGTTTAGAGTCATTTTAATGCCTGAAATTGGTCGAAATAGAAGCTTCTAGTAGGAGAAAAAGTCTGTAAAAATGGCAATTTTGGTCACATTGAGGCTTTAAAAAGTAGTTATTCAACATGAGGCACAATCCAAATGACATTTTGAATCAATTTTTATAAAGTCGAAAAAATCAATTTTCTGATGAAAAACGATGACCCGCGACCTGTCGAAATTTCTCCAGATGGTCAGAAATGGTAATTTTTTAATGGTTCTATTTTTGACTGTAAATGACTATTGCATGTGAATTATCACTTGTGGAACTAAAATAAGTGTGTTTAGACTCGTTTTAATTCCTGAAATTAGTCATATTAGAAGCTTCTGAGAAGGAGAAAAAGACTGTAAAAATGGCAATTTTGGTCACATTGAGGCTTTAAAAAGTAGTTATTCAACATGAGGCACAATCCAAATGACATTTTGAATCAATTTTTATAAAGTCGAAAAAATCAATTTTCTGATGAAAAACGATGACCCGCGACCTGTCGAAATTTCTCCAGATGGTCAGAAATGGTAATTTTTTAATGGTTCTATTTTTGACTGTAAATGACTATTGCATGTGAATTATCACTTGTGGAACTAAAATAAGTGTGTTTAGACTCGTTTTAATTCCTGAAATTAGCCATATTAGAAGCTTCTGAGAAGGAGAAAAAGACTGTAAAAATGGCAATTTTGGTCACATTGAGGCTTTAAAAAGTAGTTATTCAACATGAGGCACAATCCAAATGATATTTTGAATCAATTTTTCTAAAGTCCAAAAAATCCATTTTCTGATGAAAAACGATGACCAGTGACCTGTCGAAATTTCTCCAGATGGTCAGAAATGGTAATTTTTTAATGTTTAATTTTTTTACTGTAAATGACTATTGCATGTGAATTATCACTTTTGGAACTAAAATAAGTGTGTTTAGAGTCATTTTAATGCCTGAAATTGGTCGAAATAGAAGCTTCTAGTAGGAGAAAAAGTCTGTAAAAATGGCAATTTTGGTCACATTGAGGCTTTAAAAAGTAGTTATTCAACATGAGGCACAATCCAAATGACATTTTGAATCAATTTTTCTAAAGTCCAAAAATCAATTTTCTGATGAAAAAATATGACCCGTGACCTGTTGAACTTTCTCCAGATGGTCAGAAATGGAATTTTTTAATGTTTAATTTTTTGACTGTAAATGACTACTGCATATGAATTATCACTTTTGGAACTAAAAGAAGTGTGTTTAGAGTCATTTTAATGCCTGAAATTGGTCGAAATAGAAGCTCCAAGTAGGAAAAAAAGTGTTTAAAAACTGGCAATTTTGGTCATATTGATTCTTTAAAAAGTAGTTATTCAACATGAGGCACAATCCAAATGACATTTTGAATCAATTTTTCTAAAGTCCAAAAAATCCATTTTCTGATGAAAAACGATGACCCGCGACCTGTCGAAAATTCTCCAGATGGTCAGAAATGGTAATTTTTTAATGTTTTATTTTTTGACTGTAAATGACTATTGCATGTGAATTATCACTTTTGGAACTAAAATAAGTGTGTTTAGAGTCATTTTAATGCCTGAAAATGGTCGAAATAAAAGCTTCTAGTAGGAGAAAAAGTCTGTAAAAATGGCAATATTGGTCACATTGAGGCTTTAAAAAGTAGTTATTCAACATGAGGCACAATCCAAATGACATTTTGAATCAATTTTTCTAAAGTCCAAAAAATCCATTTTCTGATGAAAAACGATGACCCGCGACCTGTCGACATTTCTCCAGATGGTCAGAAATGGTAATTTTTTAATGGTTCATTTTTTGACTGTAAATGACTATTGCATGTGAATGATCACTTTTGGAACTAAAATAAGTGTGTTTAGAGTCATTTTAATGCCTGAAATTGGTCGAAATAGAAGCTTCTAGTAGGAGAAAAAGTCTGTAAAAATGGCAATTTTGGTCACATTGAGGCTTTAAAAAGTAGTTATTCAACATGAGGCACAATCCAAATGACATTTTGAATCAATTTTTATAAAGTCCAAAAAATCCATTTTCTGATGAAAAACGATGACCCGCGACCTGTCGAAATTTCTCCAGATGGTCAGAAATGGTAATTTATTAATGGTTCTATTTTTGACTGTAAATGACTATTGCATGTGAATTATCACTTTTGGAACTAAAATAAGTGTGTTTAGAGTCATTTTAATGCCTGAAATTGTTTGAAATAGAAGCTTCTAGTAGGAGAAAAAGTCTGTAAAAATGGCAATTTTGGTCACATTGAGGCTTTAAAAAGTAGTTATTCAACATGAGGCACAATTCAAATGACATTTTTAATCAATTTTTCTAAAGTCCAAAAATCAATTTTCTGATGAAAAACGATGACCCGTGACCTGTTGAACTTTCTCCAGATGGTCAGAAATGGTAATTTTTTAATGTTTAATTTTTTGACTGTAAATGACTATTGCATGTGAATTATCACTTTTGGAACTAAAAGAAGTGTGTTTAGAGTCATTTTAATGCCTGAAATTGGTCAAAATAGAAGCTTCTAGTAGGAGAAAAAGTCTGTAAAAATGGCAATTTTGGTCACATTGAGGCTTTAAAAAGTAGTTATTCAACATGAGGCACAATCCAAATGACATTTTGAATCAATTTTTATAAAGTCTAAAAAATCCATTTTCTGATGAAAAACGATGACCCGCGACCTGTCGAAAATTCTCCAGATGGTCAGAAATGGTAATTTTTTAATGTTTTATTTTTTGACTGTAAATGACTATTGCATGTGAATTATCACTTTTGGAACTAAAATAAGTGTGTTTAGAGTCATTTTAATGCCTGAAAATGGTCGAAATAAAAGCTTCTAGTAGGAGAAAAAGGCTGTAAAAATGGCAATTTTGGTCACATTGAGGCTTTAAAAAGTAGTTATTCAACATGAGGCACAATCCAAATGACATTTTGAATCAATTTTTCTAAAGTCCAAAAAATCCATTTTCTGATGAAAAACGATGACCCGCGACCTGTCGAAATTTCTCCAGATGGTCAGAAATGGTAATTTTTTAATGTTTTATTTTTTGACTGTAAATGACTATTGCATGTGAATTATCACTTTTGGAACTAAAATAAGTGTGTTTGGACTCATTTTAATGCCTGAAATTGTTAGAAATAGAAGCTTCTAGTAGGAGAAAAAGTCTGTAAAAATGGCAATTTTGGTCACATTGAGGCTTTAAAAAGTAGTTATTCAACATGAGGCACAATCCAAATGACATTTTGAATCAATTTTTCTAAAGTCCAAAAAATCCATTTTCTGATGAAAAACGATGACCCGCGACCTGTCGAAAATTCTCCAGATGGTCAGAAATGGTAATTTTTTAATGTTTTATTTTTTGACTGTAAATGACTATTGCATATGAATTATCACTTTTGGAACTAAAAGAAGTGTGTTTAGAGTCATTTTAATGCCTGAAATTGGTCGAAATAGAAGCTCCTAGTAGGAGAAAAAGTGTGTAAAAATGGCAATTTTGGTCATATTGATTCTTTAAAAAGTAGTTATTCAACATGAGGCACAATCCAAATGACATTTTGAATCAATTTTTCTAAAGTCCAAAAAATCCATTTTCTGATGAAAAACGATGACCCGCGACCTGTCGAAAATTCTCCAGATGGTCAGAAATGGTAATTTTTTAATGTTTTATTTTTTTACTGTAAATGACTATTGCATGTGAATTATCACTTTTGGAACTAAAATAAGTGTGTTTAGAGTCATTTTAATGCCTGAAAAGGGTCGAAATAAAAGCTTCTAGTAGGAGAAAAAGTCTGTAAAAATGGCAATTTTGGTCACATTGAGGCTTTAAAAAGTAGTTATTCAACATGAGGCACAATCCAAATGACATTTTGAATCAATTTTTCTAAAGTCCAAAAAATCCCTTTTCTGATGAAAAACGATGACCCGCGATCTGTCGAAATTTCTCCAGATGGTCAGAAATGGTAATTTTTTAATGTTTTATTTTTTGACTGTAAATGACTATTGCATGCAAATTATCACTTTTGGAACTAAAATAAGTGTGTTTAGAGTCGTTTTAATGCCTGAAATTAGTCATATTAGAAGCTTCTGAGAAGGAGAAAAAGTCTGTAAAAATGGCAATTTTGGTCACATTGAGGCTTTAAAAAGTAGTTATTCAACATGAGGCACAATCCAAATGATATTTTGAATCAATTTTTCTAAAGTCGAAAAAATTAATTTTCTGATGAAAAACGATGACCCGTGACCTGTTGAACTTTCTCCAGATGGTCAGAAATGGTAATTTTTTAATGTTTAATTTTTTTACTGTAAATGACTATTGCATGTGAATTATCACTTTTGGAACTAAAATAAGTGTGTTTAGAGTCATTTTAATGCCTGTAATTGGTCGAAATAGAAGCTTCTAGTAGGAGAAAAAGTCTGTAAAAATGGCAATTTTGGTCACATTGAGGCTTTAAAAAGTAGTTATTCAACATGAGGCACAATCTAAATGACATTTTGAATCAATTTTTCTAAAGTCCAAAAAATCTATTTTCTGATGAAAAACGTTGACCCGCGACCTGTCGAAATTTCTCCAGATGGTCAGAAATAGTAATTTTTTAATGTTTAATTTTTTGACTGTAAATGACTATTGCATGTGAATTATCACTTTTGGAACTAAAATAAGTGTGTTTAGAGTCATTTTAATGCCTGAAATTGGTCGAAACAGAAGCTTCTAGTAGGAGAAAAAGTCTGTAAAAATGACAATTTTGGTCACATTGAGGCTTTAAAAAGTAGTTATTCAACATGAGGCACAATCCAAATGACATTTTGAATCAATTTTTATAAAGTCGAAAAAATCAATTTTCTGATGAAAAACGATGACCCGCGACCTGTCGAAATTTCTCCAGATGGTCAGAAATGGTAATTTTTTAATGGTTCTATTTTTGACTGTAAATGACTATTGCATGTGAATTATCACTTGTGGAACTAAAATAAGTGTGTTTAGACTCGTTTTAATTCCTGAAATTAGTCATATTAGAAGCTTCTGAGAAGGAGAAAAAGACTGTAAAAATGTCAATTTTGGTCACATTGAGGCTTTAAAAAGTAGTTATTCAACATGAGGCACAATCCAAATGATATTTTGAATCAGTTTTTCTAAAGTCCAAAAAATCCATTTTCTGATGAAAAACGATGACCAGTGACCTGTCGAAATTTCTCCAGATGGTCAGAAATGGTAATTTTTTAATGTTTAATTTTTTTACTGTAAATGACTATTGCATGTGAATTATCACTTTTGGAACTAAAATAAGTGTGTTTAGAGTCATTTTAATGCCTGAAATTGGTCGAAATAGAAGCTTCTAGTAGGAGAAAAAGTCTGTAAAAATGGCAATTTTGGTCACATTGAGGCTTTAAAAAGTAGTTATTCAACATGAGGCACAATCCAAATGACATTTTGAATCAATTTTTCTAAAGTCCAAAAATCAATTTTCTGATGAAAAAAGATGACCCGTGACCTGTTGAACTTTCTCCAGATGGTCAGAAATGGTAATTTTTTAATGTTTAATTTTTTGACTGTAAATGACTACTGCATATGAATTATCACTTTTGGAACTAAAAGAAGTGTGTTTAGAGTCATTTTAATGCCTGAAATTGGTCGAAATAGAAGCTCCTAGTAGGAAAAAAAGTGTGTAAAAATGGCAATTTTGGTCACATTGAGGCTTTAAAAAGTAGTTATTCAACATGAGGCACAATCCAAATGACATTTTGAATCAATTTTTCTAAAGTCCAAAAAATCCATTTTCTGATGAAAAACGATGACCCGCGACCTGTCGAAATTTCTCCAGATGGTCAGAAATGGTAATTTTTTAATGTTTTATTTTTTGACTGTAAATGACTATTGCATGTGAATTATCACTTTTGGAACTAAAATAAGTGTGTTTAGAGTCATTTTAATGCCTGAAATTGGTCGAAATAGAAGCTTCTAGTAGGAGAAAAAGTCTGTAAAAATGGCAATATTGGTCACATTGAGGCTTTAAAAAGTAGTTATTCAACATGAGGCACAATCCAAATGACATTTTGAATCAATTTTTCTAAAGTCCCAAAAATCCATTTTCTGATGAAAAACGATGACCCGCGACCTGTCGACATTTCTCCAGATGGTCAGAAATGGTAATTTTTTAATGGTTCATTTTTTGACTGTAAATGACTATTGCAGTGAATGATCACTTTTGGAACTAAAATAAGTGTGTTTAGAGTCATTTTAATGCCTGAAATTGGTCGAAATAGAAGCTTCTAGTAGGAGAAAAAGTCTGTAAAAATGGCAATTTTGGTCACATTGAGGCTTTAAAAAGTAGTTATTCAACATGAGGCACAATCCAAATGACATTTTGAATCAATTTTTCTAAAGTCCAAAAAATCCATTTTCTGATGAAAAACGATGACCCGCGACCTGTCGAAAATTCTCCAGATGGTCAGAAATGGTAATTTTTTAATGTTTTATTTTTTTACTGTAAATGACTATTGCATGTGAATTATCACTTTTGGAACTAAAATAAGTGTGTTTAGAGTCGTTTTAATGCCTGAAATTAGTCATATTAGAAGCTTCTGAGAAGGAGAAAAAGTCTGTAAAAATGGCAATTTTGGTCACATTGAGGCTTTAAAAAGTAGTTATTCAACATGAGGCACAATCCAAATGATATTTTGAATCAATTTTTCTAAAGTCGAAAAAATTAATTTTCTGATGAAAAACGATGACCCGTGACCTGTTGAACTTTCTCCAGATGGTCAGAAATGGTAATTTTTTAATGTTTAATTTTTTTACTGTAAATGACTATTGCATGTGAATTATCACTTTTGGAACTAAAATAAGTGTGTTTAGAGTCATTTTAATGCCTGTAATTGGTCGAAATAGAAGCTTCTAGTAGGAGAAAAAGTCTGTAAAAATGGCAATTTTGGTCACATTGAGGCTTTAAAAAGTAGTTATTCAACATGAGGCACAATCCAAATGACATTTTGAATCAATTTTTCTAAAGTCCAAAAAATCAATTTTCTGATGAAAAACGTTGACCCGCGACCTGTCGAAATTTCTCCAGATGGTCAGAAATAGTAATTTTTTAATGTTTAATTTTTTGACTGTAAATGACTATTGCATGTGAATTATCACTTTTGGAACTAAAATAAGTGTGTTTAGAGTCATTTTAATGCCTGAAATTGGTCGAAATAGAAGCTTCTAGTAGGAGAAAAAGTCTGTAAAAATGGCAATTTTGGTCACATTGAGGCTTTAAAAAGTAGTTATTCAACATGAGGCACAATCCAAATGACATTTTGAATCAATTTTTATAAAGTCGAAAAAATCAATTTTCTGATGAAAAACGATGACCCGCGACCTGTCGAAATTTCTCCAGATGGTCAGAAATGGTAATTTTTTAATGGTTCTATTTTTGACTGTAAATGACTATTGCATGTGAATTATCACTTGTGGAACTAAAATAAGTGTGTTTAGACTCGTTTTAATTCCTGAAATTAGTCATATTAGAAGCTTCTGAGAAGGAGAAAAAGACTGTAAAAATGGCAATTTTGGTCACATTGAGGCTTTAAAAAGTAGTTATTCAACATGAGGCACAATCCAAATGACATTTTGAATCAATTTTTATAAAGTCGAAAAAATCAATTTTCTGATGAAAAACGATGACCCGCGACCTGTCGAAATTTCTCCAGATGGTCAGAAATGGTAATTTTTTAATGGTTCTATTTTTGACTGTAAATGACTATTGCATGTGAATTATCACTTGTGGAACTAAAATAAGTGTGTTTAGACTCGTTTTAATTCCTGAAATTAGCCATATTAGAAGCTTCTGAGAAGGAGAAAAAGACTGTAAAAATGGCAATTTTGGTCACATTGAGGCTTTAAAAAGTAGTTATTCAACATGAGGCACAATCCAAATGATATTTTGAATCAATTTTTCTAAAGTCCAAAAAATCCATTTTCTGATGAAAAACGATGACCAGTGACCTGTCGAAATTTCTCCAGATGGTCAGAAATGGTAATTTTTTAATGTTTAATTTTTTTACTGTAAATGACTATTGCATGTGAATTATCACTTTTGGAACTAAAATAAGTGTGTTTAGAGTCATTTTAATGCCTGAAATTGGTCGAAATAGAAGCTTCTAGTAGGAGAAAAAGTCTGTAAAAATGGCAATTTTGGTCACATTGAGGCTTTAAAAAGTAGTTATTCAACATGAGGCACAATCCAAATGACATTTTGAATCAATTTTTCTAAAGTCCAAAAATCAATTTTCTGATGAAAAAATATGACCCGTGACCTGTTGAACTTTCTCCAGATGGTCAGAAATGGAATTTTTTAATGTTTAATTTTTTGACTGTAAATGACTACTGCATATGAATTATCACTTTTGGAACTAAAAGAAGTGTGTTTAGAGTCATTTTAATGCCTGAAATTGGTCGAAATAGAAGCTCCAAGTAGGAAAAAAAGTGTTTAAAAACTGGCAATTTTGGTCATATTGATTCTTTAAAAAGTAGTTATTCAACATGAGGCACAATCCAAATGACATTTTGAATCAATTTTTCTAAAGTCCAAAAAATCCATTTTCTGATGAAAAACGATGACCCGCGACCTGTCGAAAATTCTCCAGATGGTCAGAAATGGTAATTTTTTAATGGTTCATTTTTTGACTGTAAATGACTATTGCATGTGAATTATCACTTTTGGAACTAAAATAAGTGTGTTTAGAGTCATTTTAATGCCTGAAATTGGTCGAAATAGAAGCTTCTAGTAGGAGAAAAAGTCTGTAAAAATGGCAATTTTGGTCACATTGAGGCTTTAAAAAGTAGTTATTCAACATGAGGCACAATCCAAATGACATTTTGAATCAATTTTTATAAAGTCCAAAACGTCCATTTTCTGATGAAAAACGATGACCCGCGACCTGTCGAAATTTCTCCAGATGGTCAGAAATGGTAATTTTTTAATGGTTCTATTTTTGACTGTAAATGACTATTGCATGTGAATTATCACTTTTGGAACTAAAATAAGTGTGTTTAGAGTCATTTTAATGCCTGAAATTGTTTGAAATAGAAGCTTCTAGTAGGAGAAAAAGTCTGTAAAAATGGCAATTTTGGTCACATTGAGGCTTTAAAAAGTAGTTATTCAACATGAGGCACAATCCAAATGATATTTTGAATCAATTTTTCTAAAGTCCAAAAAATCAACTTTCTGATATAAAACGATGACTAGTGACCTGTCGAAATTTCTCCAGATGGTCAGAAATGGTAATTTTTTAATGTTTAAATTTTTGACTGTAAATGACTATCGCATGTGAATTATCACTTGTGGAACTAAAATAAGTGTGTTTAGAGTCATTTTAATGCCTGAAGTTGGTCGAAATAGAAGCTTCTAGTAGGAGAAAAAGTCTGTAAAAATGGCAATTTTGGTCACATCGAGGCTTTAAAAAGCAGTTATTCAACATGAGGCACAATCCAAATGACATTTTGAATCAATTTTTATAAAGTCCAAAAAATCAATTTTCTGATGAAAAACGATGACCCGTGACCTGTTGAACTTTCTCCAGATGGTCAGAAATGGTAATTTTTTAATGTTTAATTTTTTGACTGTAAATGACTATTGCATATGAATTATCACTTTTGGAACTAAAAGAAGTGTGTTTAGAGTCATTTTAATGCCTGAAATTGGTCGAAATAGAAGCTTCTAGTAGGAGAAAAAGTCTGTAAAAATGGCAATTTTGGTCACATTGCGGCTTTAAAAAGTAGTTATTCAACATGAGGCACAATCCAAATGACATTTTGAATCAATTTTTCTAAAGTCCAAAAAATCCATTTTCTGATGAAAAACGATGACCCGCGACCTGTCGAAATTTCTCCAGATGGTCAGAAATGGTAATTTTTTAATGTTTTATTTTTTGACTGTAAATGACTATTGCATGTGAATTATCACTTTTGGAACTAAAATAAGTGTGTTTGGACTCATTTTAATGCCTGAAATTGTTAGAAATAGAAGCTTCTAGTAGGAGAAAAAGTCTGTAAAAATGGCAATTTTGGTCACATTGAGGCTTTAAAAAGTAGTTATTCAACATGAGGCACAATCCAAATGACATTTTGAATCAATTTTTCTAAAGTCCAAAAAATCAATTTTCTGATGAACAACGATGACCCGCGACCTGTCGAAAATTCTCCAGATGGTCAGAAATGGTAATTTTTTAATGTTTTATTTTTTGACTGTAAATGACTATTGCATGCGAATTATCACTTTTGGAACTAAAAGAAGTGTGTTTAGAGTCATTTTAATGCCTGACATTGGTCGAAATAGAAGCTTCTAGTAGGAGAAAAAGTCTGTAAAAATGGCAATTTTGGTCACATTGAGGCTTTAAAAAGTAGTTATTCAACATGAGGCACAATCCAAATGACATTTTGAATCAATTTTTATAAAGTCCAAAAAATCCATTTTCTGATGAAAAACGATGACCCGCGACCTGTCGAAAATTCTCCAGATGGTCAGAAATGGTAATTTTTTAATGTTTAATTTTTTGACTGTAAATGACTATTGCATATGAATTATCACTTTTGGAACTAAAAGAAGTGTGTTTAGAGTCATTTTAATGCCTGAAATTGGTCGAAATAGAAGCTCCTAGTCGGAGAAAAAGTGTGTAAAAATGGCAATTTTGGTCATATTGATTCTTTAAAAAGTAGTTATTCAACATGCGGCACAATCCAAATGACATTTTGAATCAATTTTTCTAAAGTCCAAAAAATCCATTTTCTGATGAAAAACGATGACCCGCGACCTGTCGAAAATTCTCCAGATGGTCAGAAATGGTAATTTTTTAATGTTTTATTTTTTGACTGTAAATGACTATTGCATGTGAATTATCACTTTTGGAACTAAAATAAGTGTGTTTAGAGTCATTTTAATGCCTGAAAATGGTCGAAATAAAAGCTTCTAGTAGGAGAAAAAGGCTGTAAAAATAGCAATTTTGGTCACATTGAGGCTTTAAAAAGTAGTTATTCAACATGAGGCACAATCCAAATGACATTTTGAATCAATTTTTCTAAAGTCCAAAAAATCCATTTTCTGATGAAAAACGATGACCCGCGACCTGTCGAAATTTCTCCAGATGGTCAGAAATGGTAATTTTTTAATGTTTTATTTTTTGACTGTAAATGACTATTGCATGTGAATTATCACTTTTGGAACTAAAATAAGTGTGTTTGGACTCATTTTAATGCCTGAAATTGTTAGAAATAGAAGCTTCTAGTAGGAGAAAAAGTCTGTAAAAATGGCAATTTTGGTCACATTGAGGCTTTAAAAATTAGTTATTCAACATGAGGCACAATCCAAATGACATTTTGAATCAATTTTTCTAAAGTCCAAAAAATCAATTTTCTGATGAAAAACGATGACCCGCGACCTGTCGAAAATTCTCCAGATGGTCAGAAATGGTAATTTTTTAATGTTTTATTTTTTGACTGTAAATGACTATTGCATGCGAATTATCACTTTTGGAACTAAAATAAGTGTGTTTGGAGTCATTTTAATGTCTGAAAATGGTCGAAAGAGAAGCTTCTAGTAGGGGAAAAAGTCTGTAAAAATGGCATTTTTGGTCACATTGAGGCTTTAAAAAGTAGTTATTCGACATGAGGCACAATCCAAATGACATTTTGAATCAATTTTTCTAAAGTCCAAAAATCAATTTTCTGATGAAAAAAGATGACCCGTGACCTGTTGAACTTTCTCCAGATGGTCAGAAATGGTAATTTTTTAATGTTTTATTTTTTTACTGTAAATGACTATTGCATATGAATTATCACTTTTGGAACTAAAAGAAGTGTGTTTAGAGTCATTTTAATGCCTGAAATTGGTCGAAATAGAAGCTCCTAGTAGGAGAAAAAGTGTGTAAAAATGGCAATTTTGGTCATATTGATTCGTTAAAAAGTAGTTATTCAACATGAGGCACAATCCAAATGACATTTTGAATCAATTTTTCTAAAGTCCAAAAAATCCATTTTCTGATAAAAAACGATGACCCGTGACCTGTTGAACTTTCTCCAGATGGTCAGAAATGGTAATTTTTTAATGTTTAATTTTTTGACTGTAAATGACTATTGCATATGAATTATCACTTTTGGAACTAAAAGAAGTGTGTTTAGAGTCATTTTAATGCCTGAAATTGGTCGAAATAGAAGCTTCTAGTAGGAGAAAAAGTCTGTAAAAATGGCAATTTTGGTCACATTGCGGCTTTAAAAAGTAGTTATTCAACATGAGGCACAATCCAAATGACATTTTGAATCAATTTTTATAAAGTCCAAAAAATCCATTTTCTGATAAAAAACGATGACCCGCGACCTGTCGAAAATTCTCCAGATGGTCAGAAATGGTAATTTTTTAATGTTTTATTTTTTGACTGTAAATGACTATTGCATGTGAATTATCACTTTTGGAACTAAAATAAGTGTGTTTAGAGTCATTTTAATGCCTGAAAATGGTCGAAATAAAAGCTTCTAGTAGGAGAAAAAGGCTGTAAAAATGGCAATTTTGGTCACATTGAGGCTTTAAAAAGTAGTTATTCAACATGAGGCACAATCCAAATGACATTTTGAATCAATTTTTCTAAAGTCCAAAAAATCCATTTTCTGATGAAAAACGATGACCCGCGACCTGTCGAAATTTCTCCAGATGGTCAGAAATGGTAATTTTTTAATGTTTTATTTTTTGACTGTAAATGACTATTGCATGTGAATTATCACTTTTGGAACTAAAATAAGTGTGTTTGGACTCATTTTAATGCCTGAAATTGTTAGAAATAGAAGCTTCTAGTAGGAGAAAAAGTCTGTAAAAATGGCAATTTTGGTCACATTGAGGCTTTAAAAAGTAGTTATTCAACATGAGGCACAATCCAAATGACATTTTGAATCAATTTTTCTAAAGTCCAAAAAATCAATTTTCTGATGAAAAACGATGACCCGCGACCTGTCGAAAATTCTCCAGATGGTCAGAAATGGTAATTTTTTAATGTTTTATTTTTTGACTGTAAATGACTATTGCATGCGAATTATCACTTTTGGAACTAAAAGAAGTGTGTTTAGAGTCATTTTAATGCCTGACATTGGTCGAAATAGAAGCTTCTAGTAGGAGAAAAAGTCTGTAAAAATGGCAATTTTGGTCACATTGAGGCTTTAAAAAGTAGTTATTCAACATGAGGCACAATCCAAATGACATTTTGAATCAATTTTTATAAAGTCCAAAAAATCCATTTTCTGATGAAAAACGATGACCCGCGACCTGTCGAAAATTCTCCAGATGGTCAGAAATGGTAATTTTTTAATGTTTAATTTTTTGACTGTAAATGACTATTGCATATGAATTATCACTTTTGGAACTAAAAGAAGTGTGTTTAGAGTCATTTTAATGCCTGAAATTGGTCGAAATAGAAGCTCCTAGTCGGAGAAAAAGTGTGTAAAAATGGCAATTTTGGTCATATTGATTCTTTAAAAAGTAGTTATTCAACATGCGGCACAATCCAAATGACATTTTGAATCAATTTTTCTAAAGTCCAAAAAATCCATTTTCTGATGAAAAACGATGACCCGCGACCTGTCGAAAATTCTCCAGATGGTCAGAAATGGTAATTTTTTAATGTTTTATTTTTTGACTGTAAATGACTATTGCATGTGAATTATCACTTTTGGAACTAAAATAAGTGTGTTTAGAGTCATTTTAATGCCTGAAAATGGTCGAAATAAAAGCTTCTAGAAGGAGAAAAAGGCTGTAAAAATAGCAATTTTGGTCACATTGAGGCTTTAAAAAGTAGTTATTCAACATGAGGCACAATCCAAATGACATTTTGAATCAATTTTTCTAAAGTCCAAAAAATCCATTTTCTGATGAAAAACGATGACCCGCGACCTGTCGAAATTTCTCCAGATGGTCAGAAATGGTAATTTTTTAATGTTTTATTTTTTGACTGTAAATGACTATTGCATGTGAATTATCACTTTTGGAACTAAAATAAGTGTGTTTGGACTCATTTTAATGCCTGAAATTGTTAGAAATAGAAGCTTCTAGTAGGAGAAAAAGTCTGTAAAAATGGCAATTTTGGTCACATTGAGGCTTTAAAAATTAGTTATTCAACATGAGGCACAATCCAAATGACATTTTGAATCAATTTTTCTAAAGTCCAAAAAATCAATTTTCTGATGAAAAACGATGACCCGCGACCTGTCGAAAATTCTCCAGATGGTCAGAAATGGTAATTTTTTAATGTTTTATTTTTTGACTGTAAATGACTATTGCATGCGAATTATCACTTTTGGAACTAAAATAAGTGTGTTTGGAGTCATTTTAATGTCTGAAAATGGTCGAAAGAGAAGCTTCTAGTAGGGGAAAAAGTCTGTAAAAATGGCATTTTTGGTCACATTGAGGCTTTAAAAAGTAGTTATTCGACATGAGGCACAATCCAAATGACATTTTGAATCAATTTTTCTAAAGTCCAAAAATCAATTTTCTGATGAAAAAAGATGACCCGTGACCTGTTGAACTTTCTCCAGATGGTCAGAAATGGTAATTTTTTAATGTTTTATTTTTTTACTGTAAATGACTATTGCATATGAATTATCACTTTTGGAACTAAAAGAAGTGTGTTTAGAGTCATTTTAATGCCTGAAATTGGTCGAAATAGAAGCTCCTAGTAGGAGAAAAAGTGTGTAAAAATGGCAATTTTGGTCATATTGATTCTTTAAAAAGTAGTTATTCAACATGAGGCACAATCCAAATGACATTTTGAATCAATTTTTCTAAAGTCCAAAAAATCCCTTTTCTGATGAAAAACGATGACCCGCGACCTGTCGAAATTTCTCCAGATGGTCAGAAATGGTAATTTTTTAATGTTTTATTTTTTGACTGTAAATGACTATTGCATGCAAATTATCACTTTTGGAACTAAAATAAGTGTGTTTAGAGTCGTTTTAATGCCTGAAATTAGTCATATTAGAAGCTTCTGAGAAGGAGAAAAAGTCTGTAAAAATGGCAATTTTGGTCACATTGAGGCTTTAAAAAGTAGTTATTCAACATGAGGCACAATCCAAATGATATTTTGAATCAATTTTTCTAAAGTCGAAAAAATTAATTTTCTGATGAAAAACGATGACCCGTGACCTGTTGAACTTTCTCCAGATGGTCAGAAATGGTAATTTTTTAATGTTTAATTTTTTTACTGTAAATGACTATTGCGTGTGAATTATCACTTTTGGAACTAAAATAAGTGTGTTTAGAGTCATTTTAATGCCTGTAATTGGTCGAAATAGAAGCTTCTAGTAGGAGAAAAAGTCTATAAAAATAGCAATTTTGGTCACATTGAGGCTTTAAAAAGTAGTTATTCAACATGAGGCACAATCCAAATGACATTTTGAATCAATTTTTCTAAAGTCCAAAAAATCCATTTTCTGATGAAAAACGATGACCCGCGACCTGTCGAAATTTCTCCAGATGGTCAGAAATGGTAATTTTTTAATGTTTAATTTTTTGACTGTAAATGACTATTGCATGTGAATTATCACTTGTGGAACTAAAATAAGTGTGTTTAGAGTCATTTTAATGCCTGAAGTTGGTCGAAATAGAAGCTTCTAGTAGGAGAAAAAGTCTGTAAAAATGGCAATTTTGGTCACATCGAGGCTTTAAAAAGTAGTTATTCAACATGAGGCACAATTCAAATGACATTTTTAATCAATTTTTCTAAAGTCCAAAAATCAATTTTCTGATGAAAAACGATGACCCGTGACCTGTTGAACTTTCTCCAGATGGTCAGAAATGGTAATTTTTTAATGTTTAATTTTTTGACTGTAAATGACTATTGCATATGAATTATCACTTTTGGAACTAAAAGAAGTGTGTTTAGAGTCATTTTAATGCCTGAAATTGGTCGAAATAGAAGCTTCTAGTAGGAGAAAAAGTCTGTAAAAATGGCAATTTTGGTCACATTGAGGCTTTAAAAAGTAGTTATTCAACATGAGGCACAATCCAAATGACATTTTGAATCAATTTTTATAAAGTCTAAAAAATCCATTTTCTGATGAAAAACGATGACCCGCGACCTGTCGAAAATTCTCCAGATGGTCAGAAATGGTAATTTTTTAATGTTTTATTTTTTGACTGTAAATGACTATTGCATGTGAATTATCACTTTTGGAACTAAAATAAGTGTGTTTAGAGTCATTTTAATGCCTGAAAATGGTCGAAATAAAAGCTTCTAGTAGGAGAAAAAGGCTGTAAAAATGGCAATTTTGGTCACATTGAGGCTTTAAAAAGTAGTTATTCAACATGAGGCACAATCCAAATGACATTTTGAATCAATTTTTCTAAAGTCCAAAAAATCCATTTTCTGATGAAAAACGATGACCCGCGACCTGTCGAAATTTCTCCAGATGGTCAGAAATGGTAATTTTTTAATGTTTTATTTTTTGACTGTAAATGACTATTGCATGTGAATTATCACTTTTGGAACTAAAATAAGTGTGTTTGGACTCATTTTAATGCCTGAAATTGTTAGAAATAGAAGCTTCTAGTAGGAGAAAAAGTCTGTAAAAATGGCAATTTTGGTCACATTGAGGCTTTAAAAAGTAGTTATTCAACATGAGGCACAATCCAAATGACATTTTGAATCAATTTTTCTAAAGTCCAAAAAATCCATTTTCTGATGAAAAACGATGACCCGCGACCTGTCGAAAATTCTCCAGATGGTCAGAAATGGTAATTTTTTAATGTTTTATTTTTTGACTGTAAATGACTATTGCATATGAATTATCACTTTTGGAACTAAAAGAAGTGTGTTTAGAATCATTTTAATGCCTGAAATTGGTCGAAATAGAAGCTCCTAGTAGGAGAAAAAGTGTGTAAAAATGGCAATTTTGGTCATATTGATTCTTTAAAAAGTAGTTATTCAACATGAGGCACAATCCAAATGACATTTTGAATCAATTTTTCTAAAGTCCAAAAAATCCATTTTCTGATGAAAAACGATGACCCGCGACCTGTCGAAAATTCTCCAGATGGTCAGAAATGGTAATTTTTTAATGTTTTATTTTTTTACTGTAAATGACTATTGCATGTGAATTATCACTTTTGGAACTAAAATAAGTGTGTTTAGAGTCATTTTAATGCCTGAAAAGGGTCGAAATAAAAGCTTCTAGTAGGAGAAAAAGTCTGTAAAAATGGCAATTTTGGTCACATTGAGGCTTTAAAAAGTAGTTATTCAACATGAGGCACAATCCAAATGACATTTTGAATCAATTTTTCTAAAGTCCAAAAAATCCCTTTTCTGATGAAAAACGATGACCCGCGATCTGTCGAAATTTCTCCAGATGGTCAGAAATGGTAATTTTTTAATGTTTTATTTTTTGACTGTAAATGACTATTGCATGCAAATTATCACTTTTGGAACTAAAATAAGTGTGTTTAGAGTCGTTTTAATGCCTGAAATTAGTCATATTAGAAGCTTCTGAGAAGGAGAAAAAGTCTGTAAAAATGGCAATTTTGGTCACATTGAGGCTTTAAAAAGTAGTTATTCAACATGAGGCACAATCCAAATGATATTTTGAATCAATTTTTCTAAAGTCGAAAAAATTAATTTTCTGATGAAAAACGATGACCCGTGACCTGTTGAACTTTCTCCAGATGGTCAGAAATGGTAATTTTTTAATGTTTAATTTTTTTACTGTAAATGACTATTGCATGTGAATTATCACTTTTGGAACTAAAATAAGTGTGTTTAGAGTCATTTTAATGCCTGTAATTGGTCGAAATAGAAGCTTCTAGTAGGAGAAAAAGTCTGTAAAAATGGCAATTTTGGTCACATTGAGGCTTTAAAAAGTAGTTATTCA
The DNA here is from genome assembly GCF_964204655.1 of Triturus cristatus. Lineage (NCBI taxonomy): Eukaryota > Metazoa > Chordata > Amphibia > Caudata > Salamandridae > Triturus > Triturus cristatus. The sequence goes on from NC_140588.1 coordinate 135,207,683, forward strand.
ACATGAGGCACAATCTAAATGACATTTTGAATCAATTTTTCTAAAGTCCAAAAAATCTATTTTCTGATGAAAAACGTTGACCCGCGACATGTCGAAATTTCTCCAGATGGTCAGAAATAGTAATTTTTTAATGTTTAATTTTTTGACTGTAAATGACTATTGCATGTGAATTATCACTTTTGGAACTAAAATAAGTGTGTTTAGAGTCATTTTAATGCCTGAAATTGGTCGAAACAGAAGCTTCTAGTAGGAGAAAAAGTCTGTAAAAATGACAATTTTGGTCACATTGAGGCTTTAAAAAGTAGTTATTCAACATGAGGCACAATCCAAATGACATTTTGAATCAATTTTTATAAAGTCGAAAAAATCAATTTTCTGATGAAAAACGATGACCCGCGACCTGTCGAAATTTCTCCAGATGGTCAGAAATGGTAATTTTTTAATGGTTCTATTTTTGACTGTAAATGACTATTGCATGTGAATTATCACTTGTGGAACTAAAATAAGTGTGTTTAGACTCGTTTTAATTCCTGAAATTAGTCATATTAGAAGCTTCTGAGAAGGAGAAAAAGACTGTAAAAATGTCAATTTTGGTCACATTGAGGCTTTAAAAAGTAGTTATTCAACATGAGGCACAATCCAAATGATATTTTGAATCAGTTTTTCTAAAGTCCAAAAAATCCATTTTCTGATGAAAAACGATGACCAGTGACCTGTCGAAATTTCTCCAGATGGTCAGAAATGGTAATTTTTTAATGTTTAATTTTTTTACTGTAAATGACTATTGCATGTGAATTATCACTTTTGGAACTAAAATAAGTGTGTTTAGAGTCATTTTAATGCCTGAAATTGGTCGAAATAGAAGCTTCTAGTAGGAGAAAAAGTCTGTAAAAATGGCAATTTTGGTCACATTGAGGCTTTAAAAAGTAGTTATTCAACATGAGGCACAATCCAAATGACATTTTGAATCAATTTTTCTAAAGTCCAAAAATCAATTTTCTGATGAAAAAAGATGACCCGTGACCTGTTGAACTTTCTCCAGATGGTCAGAAATGGTAATTTTTTAATGTTTAATTTTTTGACTGTAAATGACTACTGCATATGAATTATCACTTTTGGAACTAAAAGAAGTGTGTTTAGAGTCATTTTAATGCCTGAAATTGGTCGAAATAGAAGCTCCTAGTAGGAAAAAAAGTGTGTAAAAATGGCAATTTTGGTCACATTGAGGCTTTAAAAAGTAGTTATTCAACATGAGGCACAATCCAAATGACATTTTGAATCAATTTTTCTAAAGTCCAAAAAATCCATTTTCTGATGAAAAACGATGACCCGCGACCTGTCGAAATTTCTCCAGATGGTCAGAAATGGTAATTTTTTAATGTTTTATTTTTTGACTGTAAATGACTATTGCATGTGAATTATCACTTTTGGAACTAAAATAAGTGTGTTTAGAGTCATTTTAATGCCTGAAATTGGTCGAAATAGAAGCTTCTAGTAGGAGAAAAAGTCTGTAAAAATGGCAATATTGGTCACATTGAGGCTTTAAAAAGTAGTTATTCAACATGAGGCACAATCCAAATGACATTTTTAATCAATTTTTCTAAAGTCCCAAAAATCCATTTTCTGATGAAAAACGATGACCCGCGACCTGTCGACATTTCTCCAGATGGTCAGAAATGGTAATTTTTTAATGGTTCATTTTTTGACTGTAAATGACTATTGCAGTGAATGATCACTTTTGGAACTAAAATAAGTGTGTTTAGAGTCATTTTAATGCCTGAAATTGGTCGAAATAGAAGCTTCTAGTAGGAGAAAAAGTCTGTAAAAATGGCAATTTTGGTCACATTGAGGCTTTAAAAAGTAGTTATTCAACATGAGGCACAATCCAAATGACATTTTGAATCAATTTTTCTAAAGTCCAAAAAATCCATTTTCTGATGAAAAACGATGACCCGCGACCTGTCGAAAATTCTCCAGATCGTCAGAAATGGTAATTTTTTAATGTTTTATTTTTTTACTGTAAATGACTATTGCATGTGAATTATCACTTTTGGAACTAAAATAAGTGTGTTTAGAGTCGTTTTAATGCCTGAAATTAGTCATATTAGAAGCTTCTGAGAAGGAGAAAAAGTCTGTAAAAATGGCAATTTTGGTCACATTGAGGCTTTAAAAAGTAGTTATTCAACATGAGGCACAATCCAAATGATATTTTGAATCAATTTTTCTAAAGTCGAAAAAATTAATTTTCTGATGAAAAACGATGACCCGTGACCTGTTGAACTTTCTCCAGATGGTCAGAAATGGTAATTTTTTAATGTTTAATTTTTTTACTGTAAATGACTATTGCATGTGAATTATCACTTTTGGAACTAAAATAAGTGTGTTTAGAGTCATTTTAATGCCTGTAATTGGTCGAAATAGAAGCTTCTAGTAGGAGAAAAAGTCTGTAAAAATGGCAATTTTGGTCACATTGAGGCTTTAAAAAGTAGTTATTCAACATGAGGCACAATCCAAATGACATTTTGAATCAATTTTTCTAAAGTCCAAAAAATCAATTTTCTGATGAAAAACGTTGACCCGCGACCTGTCGAAATTTCTCCAGATGGTCAGAAATAGTAATTTTTTAATGTTTAATTTTTTGACTGTAAATGACTATTGCATGTGAATTATCACTTTTGGAACTAAAATAAGTGTGTTTAGAGTCATTTTAATGCCTGAAATTGGTCGAAATAGAAGCTTCTAGTAGGAGAAAAAGTCTGTAAAAATGGCAATTTTGGTCACATTGAGGCTTTAAAAAGTAGTTATTCAACATGAGGCACAATCCAAATGACATTTTGAATCAATTTTTATAAAGTCGAAAAAATCAATTTTCTGATGAAAAACGATGACCCGCGACCTGTCGAAATTTCTCCAGATGGTCAGAAATGGTAATTTTTTAATGGTTCTATTTTTGACTGTAAATGACTATTGCATGTGAATTATCACTTGTGGAACTAAAATAAGTGTGTTTAGACTCGTTTTAATTCCTGAAATTAGTCATATTAGAAGCTTCTGAGAAGGAGAAAAAGACTGTAAAAATGGCAATTTTGGTCACATTGAGGCTTTAAAAAGTAGTTATTCAACATGAGGCACAATCCAAATGACATTTTGAATCAATTTTTATAAAGTCGAAAAAATCAATTTTCTGATGAAAAACGATGACCCGCGACCTGTCGAAATTTCTCCAGATGGTCAGAAATGGTAATTTTTTAATGGTTCTATTTTTGACTGTAAATGACTATTGCATGTGAATTATCACTTGTGGAACTAAAATAAGTGTGTTTAGACTCGTTTTAATTCCTGAAATTAGCCATATTAGAAGCTTCTGAGAAGGAGAAAAAGACTGTAAAAATGGCAATTTTGGTCACATTGAGGCTTTAAAAAGTAGTTATTCAACATGAGGCACAATCCAAATGATATTTTGAATCAATTTTTCTAAAGTCCAAAAAATCCATTTTCTGATGAAAAACGATGACCAGTGACCTGTCGAAATTTCTCCAGATGGTCAGAAATGGTAATTTTTTAATGTTTAATTTTTTTACTGTAAATGACTATTGCATGTGAATTATCACTTTTGGAACTAAAATAAGTGTGTTTAGAGTCATTTTAATGCCTGAAATTGGTCGAAATAGAAGCTTCTAGTAGGAGAAAAAGTCTGTAAAAATGGCAATTTTGGTCACATTGAGGCTTTAAAAAGTAGTTATTCAACATGAGGCACAATCCAAATGACATTTTGAATCAATTTTTCTAAAGTCCAAAAATCAATTTTCTGATGAAAAAATATGACCCGTGACCTGTTGAACTTTCTCCAGATGGTCAGAAATGGAATTTTTTAATGTTTAATTTTTTGACTGTAAATGACTACTGCATATGAATTATCACTTTTGGAACTAAAAGAAGTGTGTTTAGAGTCATTTTAATGCCTGAAATTGGTCGAAATAGAAGCTCCAAGTAGGAAAAAAAGTGTTTAAAAACTGGCAATTTTGGTCATATTGATTCTTTAAAAAGTAGTTATTCAACATGAGGCACAATCCAAATGACATTTTGAATCAATTTTTCTAAAGTCCAAAAAATCCATTTTCTGATGAAAAACGATGACCCGCGACCTGTCGAAAATTCTCCAGATGGTCAGAAATGGTAATTTTTTAATGTTTTATTTTTTGACTGTAAATGACTATTGCATGTGAATTATCACTTTTGGAACTAAAATAAGTGTGTTTAGAGTCATTTTAATGCCTGAAAATGGTCGAAATAAAAGCTTCTAGTAGGAGAAAAAGTCTGTAAAAATGGCAATATTGGTCACATTGAGGCTTTAAAAAGTAGTTATTCAACATGAGGCACAATCCAAATGACATTTTGAATCAATTTTTCTAAAGTCCAAAAAATCCATTTTCTGATGAAAAACGATGACCCGCGACCTGTCGACATTTCTCCAGATGGTCAGAAATGGTAATTTTTTAATGGTTCATTTTTTGACTGTAAATGACTATTGCATGTGAATGATCACTTTTGGAACTAAAATAAGTGTGTTTAGAGTCATTTTAATGCCTGAAATTGGTCGAAATAGAAGCTTCTAGTAGGAGAAAAAGTCTGTAAAAATGGCAATTTTGGTCACATTGAGGCTTTAAAAAGTAGTTATTCAACATGAGGCACAATCCAAATGACATTTTGAATCAATTTTTATAAAGTCCAAAAAATCCATTTTCTGATGAAAAACGATGACCCGCGACCTGTCGAAATTTCTCCAGATGGTCAGAAATGGTAATTTATTAATGGTTCTATTTTTGACTGTAAATGACTATTGCATGTGAATTATCACTTTTGGAACTAAAATAAGTGTGTTTAGAGTCATTTTAATGCCTGAAATTGTTTGAAATAGAAGCTTCTAGTAGGAGAAAAAGTCTGTAAAAATGGCAATTTTGGTCACATTGAGGCTTTAAAAAGTAGTTATTCAACATGAGGCACAATTCAAATGACATTTTTAATCAATTTTTCTAAAGTCCAAAAATCAATTTTCTGATGAAAAACGATGACCCGTGACCTGTTGAACTTTCTCCAGATGGTCAGAAATGGTAATTTTTTAATGTTTAATTTTTTGACTGTAAATGACTATTGCATGTGAATTATCACTTTTGGAACTAAAAGAAGTTTGTTTAGAGTCATTTTAATGCCTGAAATTGGTCAAAATAGAAGCTTCTAGTAGGAGAAAAAGTCTGTAAAAATGGCAATTTTGGTCACATTGAGGCTTTAAAAAGTAGTTATTCAACATGAGGCACAATCCAAATGACATTTTGAATCAATTTTTATAAAGTCTAAAAAATCCATTTTCTGATGAAAAACGATGACCCGCGACCTGTCGAAAATTCTCCAGATGGTCAGAAATGGTAATTTTTTAATGTTTTATTTTTTGACTGTAAATGACTATTGCATGTGAATTATCACTTTTGGAACTAAAATAAGTGTGTTTAGAGTCATTTTAATGCCTGAAAATGGTCGAAATAAAAGCTTCTAGTAGGAGAAAAAGGCTGTAAAAATGGCAATTTTGGTCACATTGAGGCTTTAAAAAGTAGTTATTCAACATGAGGCACAATCCAAATGACATTTTGAATCAATTTTTCTAAAGTCCAAAAAATCCATTTTCTGATGAAAAACGATGACCCGCGACCTGTCGAAATTTCTCCAGATGGTCAGAAATGGTAATTTTTTAATGTTTTATTTTTTGACTGTAAATGACTATTGCATGTGAATTATCACTTTTGGAACTAAAATAAGTGTGTTTGGACTCATTTTAATGCCTGAAATTGTTAGAAATAGAAGCTTCTAGTAGGAGAAAAAGTCTGTAAAAATGGCAATTTTGGTCACATTGAGGCTTTAAAAAGTAGTTATTCAACATGAGGCACAATCCAAATGACATTTTGAATCAATTTTTCTAAAGTCCAAAAAATCCATTTTCTGATGAAAAACGATGACCCGCGACCTGTCGAAAATTCTCCAGATGGTCAGAAATGGTAATTTTTTAATGTTTTATTTTTTGACTGTAAATGACTATTGCATATGAATTATCACTTTTGGAACTAAAAGAAGTGTGTTTAGAGTCATTTTAATGCCTGAAATTGGTCGAAATAGAAGCTCCTAGTAGGAGAAAAAGTGTGTAAAAATGGCAATTTTGGTCATATTGATTCTTTAAAAAGTAGTTATTCAACATGAGGCACAATCCAAATGACATTTTGAATCAATTTTTCTAAAGTCCAAAAAATCCATTTTCTGATGAAAAACGATGACCCGCGACCTGTCGAAAATTCTCCAGATGGTCAGAAATGGTAATTTTTTAATGTTTTATTTTTTTACTGTAAATGACTATTGCATGTGAATTATCACTTTTGGAACTAAAATAAGTGTGTTTAGAGTCATTTTAATGCCTGAAAAGGGTCGAAATAAAAGCTTCTAGTAGGAGAAAAAGTCTGTAAAAATGGCAATTTTGGTCACATTGAGGCTTTAAAAAGTAGTTATTCAACATGAGGCACAATCCAAATGACATTTTGAATCAATTTTTCTAAAGTCCAAAAAATCCCTTTTCTGATGAAAAACGATGACCCGCGATCTGTCGAAATTTCTCCAGATGGTCAGAAATGGTAATTTTTTAATGTTTTATTTTTTGACTGTAAATGACTATTGCATGCAAATTATCACTTTTGGAACTAAAATAAGTGTGTTTAGAGTCGTTTTAATGCCTGAAATTAGTCATATTAGAAGCTTCTGAGAAGGAGAAAAAGTCTGTAAAAATGGCAATTTTGGTCACATTGAGGCTTTAAAAAGTAGTTATTCAACATGAGGCACAATCCAAATGATATTTTGAATCAATTTTTCTAAAGTCGAAAAAATTAATTTTCTGATGAAAAACGATGACCCGTGACCTGTTGAACTTTCTCCAGATGGTCAGAAATGGTAATTTTTTAATGTTTAATTTTTTTACTGTAAATGACTATTGCATGTGAATTATCACTTTTGGAACTAAAATAAGTGTGTTTAGAGTCATTTTAATGCCTGTAATTGGTCGAAATAGAAGCTTCTAGTAGGAGAAAAAGTCTGTAAAAATGGCAATTTTGGTCACATTGAGGCTTTAAAAAGTAGTTATTCAACATGAGGCACAATCTAAATGACATTTTGAATCAATTTTTCTAAAGTCCAAAAAATCTATTTTCTGATGAAAAACGTTGACCCGCGACCTGTCGAAATTTCTCCAGATGGTCAGAAATAGTAATTTTTTAATGTTTAATTTTTTGACTGTAAATGACTATTGCATGTGAATTATCACTTTTGGAACTAAAATAAGTGTGTTTAGAGTCATTTTAATGCCTGAAATTGGTCGAAACAGAAGCTTCTAGTAGGAGAAAAAGTCTGTAAAAATGACAATTTTGGTCACATTGAGGCTTTAAAAAGTAGTTATTCAACATGAGGCACAATCCAAATGACATTTTGAATCAATTTTTATAAAGTCGAAAAAATCAATTTTCTGATGAAAAACGATGACCCGCGACCTGTCGAAATTTCTCCAGATGGTCAGAAATGGTAATTTTTTAATGGTTCTATTTTTGACTGTAAATGACTATTGCATGTGAATTATCACTTGTGGAACTAAAATAAGTGTGTTTAGACTCGTTTTAATTCCTGAAATTAGTCATATTAGAAGCTTCTGAGAAGGAGAAAAAGACTGTAAAAATGTCAATTTTGGTCACATTGAGGCTTTAAAAAGTAGTTATTCAACATGAGGCACAATCCAAATGATATTTTGAATCAGTTTTTCTAAAGTCCAAAAAATCCATTTTCTGATGAAAAACGATGACCAGTGACCTGTCGAAATTTCTCCAGATGGTCAGAAATGGTAATTTTTTAATGTTTAATTTTTTTACTGTAAATGACTATTGCATGTGAATTATCACTTTTGGAACTAAAATAAGTGTGTTTAGAGTCATTTTAATGCCTGAAATTGGTCGAAATAGAAGCTTCTAGTAGGAGAAAAAGTCTGTAAAAATGGCAATTTTGGTCACATTGAGGCTTTAAAAAGTAGTTATTCAACATGAGGCACAATCCAAATGACATTTTGAATCAATTTTTCTAAAGTCCAAAAATCAATTTTCTGATGAAAAAAGATGACCCGTGACCTGTTGAACTTTCTCCAGATGGTCAGAAATGGTAATTTTTTAATGTTTAATTTTTTGACTGTAAATGACTACTGCATATGAATTATCACTTTTGGAACTAAAAGAAGTGTGTTTAGAGTCATTTTAATGCCTGAAATTGGTCGAAATAGAAGCTCCTAGTAGGAAAAAAAGTGTGTAAAAATGGCAATTTTGGTCACATTGAGGCTTTAAAAAGTAGTTATTCAACATGAGGCACAATCCAAATGACATTTTGAATCAATTTTTCTAAAGTCCAAAAAATCCATTTTCTGATGAAAAACGATGACCCGCGACCTGTCGAAATTTCTCCAGATGGTCAGAAATGGTAATTTTTTAATGTTTTATTTTTTGACTGTAAATGACTATTGCATGTGAATTATCACTTTTGGAACTAAAATAAGTGTGTTTAGAGTCATTTTAATGCCTGAAATTGGTCGAAATAGAAGCTTCTAGTAGGAGAAAAAGTCTGTAAAAATGGCAATATTGGTCACATTGAGGCTTTAAAAAGTAGTTATTCAACATGAGGCACAATCCAAATGACATTTTTAATCAATTTTTCTAAAGTCCCAAAAATCCATTTTCTGATGAAAAACGATGACCCGCGACCTGTCGACATTTCTCCAGATGGTCAGAAATGGTAATTTTTTAATGGTTCATTTTTTGACTGTAAATGACTATTGCAGTGAATGATCACTTTTGGAACTAAAATAAGTGTGTTTAGAGTCATTTTAATGCCTGAAATTGGTCGAAATAGAAGCTTCTAGTAGGAGAAAAAGTCTGTAAAAATGGCAATTTTGGTCACATTGAGGCTTTAAAAAGTAGTTATTCAACATGAGGCACAATCCAAATGACATTTTGAATCAATTTTTCTAAAGTCCAAAAAATCCATTTTCTGATGAAAAACGATGACCCGCGACCTGTCGAAAATTCTCCAGATCGTCAGAAATGGTAATTTTTTAATGTTTTATTTTTTTACTGTAAATGACTATTGCATGTGAATTATCACTTTTGGAACTAAAATAAGTGTGTTTAGAGTCGTTTTAATGCCTGAAATTAGTCATATTAGAAGCTTCTGAGAAGGAGAAAAAGTCTGTAAAAATGGCAATTTTGGTCACATTGAGGCTTTAAAAAGTAGTTATTCAACATGAGGCACAATCCAAATGATATTTTGAATCAATTTTTCTAAAGTCGAAAAAATTAATTTTCTGATGAAAAACGATGACCCGTGACCTGTTGAACTTTCTCCAGATGGTCAGAAATGGTAATTTTTTAATGTTTAATTTTTTTACTGTAAATGACTATTGCATGTGAATTATCACTTTTGGAACTAAAATAAGTGTGTTTAGAGTCATTTTAATGCCTGTAATTGGTCGAAATAGAAGCTTCTAGTAGGAGAAAAAGTCTGTAAAAATGGCAATTTTGGTCACATTGAGGCTTTAAAAAGTAGTTATTCAACATGAGGCACAATCCAAATGACATTTTGAATCAATTTTTCTAAAGTCCAAAAAATCAATTTTCTGATGAAAAACGTTGACCCGCGACCTGTCGAAATTTCTCCAGATGGTCAGAAATAGTAATTTTTTAATGTTTAATTTTTTGACTGTAAATGACTATTGCATGTGAATTATCACTTTTGGAACTAAAATAAGTGTGTTTAGAGTCATTTTAATGCCTGAAATTGGTCGAAATAGAAGCTTCTAGTAGGAGAAAAAGTCTGTAAAAATGGCAATTTTGGTCACATTGAGGCTTTAAAAAGTAGTTATTCAACATGAGGCACAATCCAAATGACATTTTGAATCAATTTTTATAAAGTCGAAAAAATCAATTTTCTGATGAAAAACGATGACCCGCGACCTGTCGAAATTTCTCCAGATGGTCAGAAATGGTAATTTTTTAATGGTTCTATTTTTGACTGTAAATGACTATTGCATGTGAATTATCACTTGTGGAACTAAAATAAGTGTGTTTAGACTCGTTTTAATTCCTGAAATTAGTCATATTAGAAGCTTCTGAGAAGGAGAAAAAGACTGTAAAAATGGCAATTTTGGTCACATTGAGGCTTTAAAAAGTAGTTATTCAACATGAGGCACAATCCAAATGACATTTTGAATCAATTTTTATAAAGTCGAAAAAATCAATTTTCTGATGAAAAACGATGACCCGCGACCTGTCGAAATTTCTCCAGATGGTCAGAAATGGTAATTTTTTAATGGTTCTATTTTTGACTGTAAATGACTATTGCATGTGAATTATCACTTGTGGAACTAAAATAAGTGTGTTTAGACTCGTTTTAATTCCTGAAATTAGCCATATTAGAAGCTTCTGAGAAGGAGAAAAAGACTGTAAAAATGGCAATTTTGGTCACATTGAGGCTTTAAAAAGTAGTTATTCAACATGAGGCACAATCCAAATGATATTTTGAATCAATTTTTCTAAAGTCCAAAAAATCCATTTTCTGATGAAAAACGATGACCAGTGACCTGTCGAAATTTCTCCAGATGGTCAGAAATGGTAATTTTTTAATGTTTAATTTTTTTACTGTAAATGACTATTGCATGTGAATTATCACTTTTGGAACTAAAATAAGTGTGTTTAGAGTCATTTTAATGCCTGAAATTGGTCGAAATAGAAGCTTCTAGTAGGAGAAAAAGTCTGTAAAAATGGCAATTTTGGTCACATTGAGGCTTTAAAAAGTAGTTATTCAACATGAGGCACAATCCAAATGACATTTTGAATCAATTTTTCTAAAGTCCAAAAATCAATTTTCTGATGAAAAAATATGACCCGTGACCTGTTGAACTTTCTCCAGATGGTCAGAAATGGAATTTTTTAATGTTTAATTTTTTGACTGTAAATGACTACTGCATATGAATTATCACTTTTGGAACTAAAAGAAGTGTGTTTAGAGTCATTTTAATGCCTGAAATTGGTCGAAATAGAAGCTCCAAGTAGGAAAAAAAGTGTTTAAAAACTGGCAATTTTGGTCATATTGATTCTTTAAAAAGTAGTTATTCAACATGAGGCACAATCCAAATGACATTTTGAATCAATTTTTCTAAAGTCCAAAAAATCCATTTTCTGATGAAAAACGATGACCCGCGACCTGTCGAAAATTCTCCAGATGGTCAGAAATGGTAATTTTTTAATGTTTTATTTTTTGACTGTAAATGACTATTGCATGTGAATTATCACTTTTGGAACTAAAATAAGTGTGTTTAGAGTCATTTTAATGCCTGAAAATGGTCGAAATAAAAGCTTCTAGTAGGAGAAAAAGTCTGTAAAAATGGCAATATTGGTCACATTGAGGCTTTAAAAAGTAGTTATTCAACATGAGGCACAATCCAAATGACATTTTGAATCAATTTTTCTAAAGTCCAAAAAATCCATTTTCTGATGAAAAACGATGACCCGCGACCTGTCGACATTTCTCCAGATGGTCAGAAATGGTAATTTTTTAATGGTTCATTTTTTGACTGTAAATGACTATTGCATGTGAATGATCACTTTTGGAACTAAAATAAGTGTGTTTAGAGTCATTTTAATGCCTGAAATTGGTCGAAATAGAAGCTTCTAGTAGGAGAAAAAGTCTGTAATAAATGGCAATTTTGGTCACATTGAGGCTTTAAAAAGTAGTTATTCAACATGAGGCACAATCCAAATGACATTTTGAATCAATTTTTATAAAGTCCAAAAAATCCATTTTCTGATGAAAAACGATGACCCGCGACCTGTCGAAATTTCTCCAGATGGTCAGAAATGGTAATTTATTAATGGTTCTATTTTTGACTGTAAATGACTATTGCATGTGAATTATCACTTTTGGAACTAAAATAAGTGTGTTTAGAGTCATTTTAATGCCTGAAATTGTTTGAAATAGAAGCTTCTAGTAGGAGAAAAAGTCTGTAAAAATGGCAATTTTGGTCACATTGAGGCTTTAAAAAGTAGTTATTCAACATGAGGCACAATCCAAATGATATTTTGAATCAATTTTTCTAAAGTCCAAAAAATCCATTTTCTGATATAAAACGATGACTAGTGACCTGTCGAAATTTCTCCAGATGGTCAGAAATGGTAATTTTTTAATGTTTAAATTTTTGACTGTAAATGACTATCGCATGTGAATTATCACTTGTGGAACTAAAATAAGTGTGTTTAGAGTCGTTTTAATTCCTGAAATTAGTCATATTAGAAGCTTCTGAGAAGGAGAAAAAGTCTGTAAAAATGGCAATTTTGGTCACATTGAGGCTTTAAAAAGTAGTTATTCAACATGAGGCACAATCCAAATGACATTTTGAATCAATTTTTATAAAGTCCAAAAAATCAATTTTCTGATGAAAAACGATGACCCGCGACCTGTCGAAATTTCTCCAGATGGTCAGAAATGGTAATTTTTTAATGGTTCATTGTTTGACTGTAAATGACTATTGCATGTGAATTATCACTTTTGGAACTAAAATAAGTGTGTTTAGAGTCATTTTAATGCCTGAAATTGTTTGAAATAGAAGCTTCTAGTAGGAGAAAAAGTCTGTAAAAATGGCAATTTTGGTCACATTGAGGCTTTAAAAAGTAGTTATTCAACATGAGGCACAATCCAAATGATATTTTGAATCAATTTTTCTAAAGTCGAAAAAATTAATTTTCTGATGAAAAACGATGACCCGTGACCTGTTGAACTTTCTCCAGATGGTCAGAAATGGTAATTTTTTAATGTTTAATTTTTTTACTGTAAATGACTATTGCATGTGAATTATCACTTTTGGAACTAAAATAAGTGAGTTTAGAGTCATTTTAATGCCTGTAATTGGTCGAAATAGAAGCTTCTAGTAGGAGAAAAAGTCTGTAAAAATGGCAATTTTGGTCACATTGAGGCTTTAAAAAGTAGTTATTCAACATGAGGCACAATCCAAATGACATTTTGAATCAATTTTTCTAAAGTCCAAAAAATCAATTTTCTGATGAAAAACGTTGACCCGCGACCTGTCGAAATTTCTCCAGATGGTCAGAAATAGTAATTTTTTAATGTTTAATTTTTTGACTGTAAATGACTATTTCATGTGAATTATCACTTTTGGAACTAAAATAAGTGTGTTTAGAGTCATTTTAATGCCTGAAATTAGTCAAAATAGAAGCTTCTAGTAGGAGAAAAAGTCTGTAAAAATGGCAATTTTGGTCACATTGAGGCTTTAAAAAGTAGTTATTCAACATGAGGCACAATCCAAATGACATTTTGAATCAATTTTTATAAAGTCAAAAAAATCAATTTTCTGATGAAAAACGATGACCCGCGACCTGTCGAAATTTCTCCAGATGGTCAGAAATGGTAATTTTTTAATGGTTCTATTTTTGACTGTAAATGACTATTGCATGTGAATTATCACTTGTGGAACTAAAATAAGTGTGTTTAGACTCGTTTTAATTCCTGAAATTAGTCATATTAGAAGCTTCTGAGAAGGAGAAAAAGTCTGTAAAAATGGCAATTTTGGTCACATTGAGGGTTTAAAAAGTAGTTATTCAACATGAGGCACAATCCAAATGACATTTTGAATCAATTTTTCTAAAGTCCAAAAAATCCATTTTCTGATGAAAAACGATGACCCGCGACCTGTCGAAAATTCTCCAGATGGTCAGAAATGGTAGTTTTTTAATGTTTTATTTTTTTACTGTAAATGACTATTGCATGTGAATTATCACTTTTGGAACTAAAATAAGTGTGTTTAGAGTCATTTTAATGCCTGAAAATGGTCGAAATAGAAGCTCCTAGTAGGAGAAAAAGTGTGTAAAAATGGCAATTTTGGTCATATTGATTCTTTAAAAAGTAGTTATTCAACATGAGGCACAATCCAAATGACATTTTGAATCAATTTTTCTAAAGTCGAAAAAATTAATTTTCTGATGAAAAACGATGACCCGTGACCTGTTGAACTTTCTCCAGATGGTCAGAAATGGTAATTTTTTAATGTTTAATTTTTTGACTGTAAATGACTATTGCATGTGAATTATCACTTGTGGAACTAAAATAAGTGTGTTTAGAGTCATTTTAATGCCTGAAGTTGGTCGAAATAGAAGCTTTTAGTAGGAGAAAAAGTCTGTAAAAATGGCAATTTTGGTCACATCGAGGCTTTAAAAAGTAGTTATTCAACATGAGGCACAATTCAAATGACAGTTTTTAATCAATTTTTCTAAAGTCCAAAAATCAATTTTCTGATGAAAAACGATGACCCGTGACCTGTTGAACTTTCTCCAGATGGTCAGAAATGGTAATTTTTTAATGTTTAATTTTTTGACTGTAAATGACTATTGCATGTGAATTATCACTTTTGGAACTAAAAGAAGTGTGTTTAGAGTCATTTTAATGCCTGAAATTGGTCAAAATAGAAGCTTCTAGTAGGAGAAAAAGTCTGTAAAAATGGCAATTTTGGTCACATTGCGGCTTTAAAAAGTAGTTATTCAACATGAGGCACAATCCAAATGACATTTTGAATCAATTTTTATAAAGTCCAAAAAATCCATTTTCTGATGAAAAACGATGACCCGCGACCTGTCGAAAATTCTCCAGATGGTCAGAAATGGTAATTTTTTAATGTTTTATTTTTTGACTGTAAATGACTATTGCATGTGAATTATCACTTTTGGAACTAAAATAAGTGTGTTTAGAGTCATTTTAATGCCTGAAAATGGTCGAAATAAAAGCTTCTAGTAGGAGAAAAAGGCTGTAAAAATGGCAATTTTGGTCACATTGAGGCTTTAAAAAGTAGTTATTCAACATGAGGCACAATCCAAATGACATTTTGAATCAATTTTTCTAAAGTCCAAAAAATCCATTTTCTGATGAAAAACGATGACCCGCGACCTGTCGAAATTTCTCCAGATGGTCAGAAATGGTAATTTTTTAATGTTTTATTTTTTGACTGTAAATGACTATTGCATGTGAATTATCACTTTTGGAACTAAAATAAGTGTGTTTGGACTCATTTTAATGCCTGAAATTGTTAGAAATAGAAGCTTCTAGTAGGAGAAAAAGTCTGTAAAAATGGCAATTTTGGTCACATTGAGGCTTTAAAAAGTAGTTATTCAACATGAGGCACAATCCAAATGACATTTTGAATCAATTTTTCTAAAGTCCAAAAAATCAATTTTCTGATGAAAAACGATGACCCGCGACCTGTCGAAAATTCTCCAGATGGTCAGAAATGGTAATTTTTTAATGTTTTATTTTTTGACTGTAAATGACTATTGCATGCGAATTATCACTTTTGGAACTAAAAGAAGTGTGTTTAGAGTCATTTTAATGCCTGAAATTGGTCGAAATAGAAGCTTCTAGTAGGAGAAAAAGTCTGTAAAAATGGCAATTTTGGTCACATTGAGGCTTTAAAAAGTAGTTATTCAACATGAGGCACAATCCAAATGACATTTTGAATCAATTTTTCTAAAGTCCAAAAAATCCATTTTCTGATTAAAAACGGTGACCCGCGACCTGTCGAAAATTCTCCAGATGGTCAGAAATGGTAATTTTTTAATGTTTAATTTTTTGACTGTAAATGACTATTGCATATGAATTATCACTTTTGGAACTAAAAGAAGTGTGTTTAGAGTCATTTTAATGCCTGAAATTGGTCGAAATAGAAGCTCCTAGTCGGAGAAAAAGTGTGTAAAAATGGCAATTTTGGTCATATTGATTCTTTAAAAAGTAGTTATTCAACATGAGGCACAATCCAAATGACATTTTGAATCAATTTTTCTAAAGTCCAAAAAATCCATTTTCTGATGAAAAACGATGACCCGCGACCTGTCGAAAATTCTCCAGATGGTCAGAAATGGTAATTTTTTAATGTTTTATTTTTTTACTGTAAATGACTATTGCATGTGAATTATCACTTTTGGAACTAAAATAAGTGTGTTTAGAGTCATTTTAATGCCTGAAAATGGTCGAAATAGAAGCTCCTAGTAGGAGAAAAAGTGTGTAAAAATGGCAATTTTGGTCATATTGATTCTTTAAAAAGTAGTTATTCAACATGAGGCACAATCCAAATGACATTTTGAATCAATTTTTCTAAAGTCGAAAAAATTAATTTTCTGATGAAAAACGATGACCCGTGACCTGTTGAACTTTCTCCAGATGGTCAGAAATGGTAATTTTTTAATGTTTAATTTTTTGACTGTAAATGACTATTGCATGTGAATTATCACTTGTGGAACTAAAATAAGTGTGTTTAGAGTCATTTTAATGCCTGAAGTTGGTCGAAATAGAAGCTTCTAGTAGGAGAAAAAGTCTGTAAAAATGGCAATTTTGGTCACATCGAGGCTTTAAAACGTAGTTATTCAACATGAGGCACAATTCAAATGACATTTTTAATCAATTTTTCTAAAGTCCAAAAATCAATTTTCTGATGAAAAACGATGACCCGTGACCTGTTGAACTTTCTCCAGATGGTCAGAAATGGTAATTTATTAATGTTTAATTTTTTGACTGTAAATGACTATTGCATATGAATTATCACTTTTGGAACTAAAAGAAGTGTGTTTAGAGTCATTTTAATGCCTGAAATTGGTCGAAATAGAAGCTTCTAGTAGGAGAAAAAGTCTGTAAAAATGGCAATTTTGGTCACATTGAGGCTTTAAAAAGTAGTTATTCAACATGAGGCACAATCCAAATGACATTTTGAATCAATTTTTATAAAGTCCAAAAAATCCATTTTCTGATGAAAAACGATGACCCGCGACCTGTCGAAATTTCTCCAGATGGTCAGAAATGGTAATTTTTTAATGTTTTATTTTTTGACTGTAAATGACTATTGCATGTGAATTATCACTTTTGGAACTAAAATAAGTGTGTTTGGACTCATTTTAATGCCTGAAATTGTTAGAAATAGAAGCTTCTAGTAGGAGAAAAAGTCTGTAAAAATGGCAATTTTGGTCACATTGAGGCTTTAAAAAGTAGTTATTCAACATGAGGCACAATCCAAATGACATTTTGAATCAATTTTTATAAAGTCGAAAAAATCAATTTTCTGATGAAAAACGATGACCCGCGACCTGTCGAAATTTCTCCAGATGGTCAGAAATGGTAATTTTTTAATGGTTCTATTTTTGACTGTAAATGACTATTGCATGTGAATTATCACTTGTGGAACTAAAATAAGTGTGTTTAGACTCGTTTTAATTCCTGAAATTAGCCATATTAGAAGCTTCTGAGAAGGAGAAAAAGACTGTAAAAATGGCAATTTTGGTCACATTGAGGCTTTAAAAAGTAGTTATTCAACATGAGGCACAATCCAAATGATATTTTGAATCAATTTTTCTAAAGTCCAAAAAATCCATTTTCTGATGAAAAACGATGAACAGTGACCTGTCGAAATTTCTCCAGATGGTCAGAAATGGTAATTTTTTAATGTTTAATTTTTTTACTGTAAATGACTATTGCATGTGAATTATCACTTTTGGAACTAAAATAAGTGTGTTTAGAGTCATTTTAATGCCTGAAATTGGTCGAAATAGAAGCTTCTAGTAGGAGAAAAAGTCTGTAAAAATGGCAATTTTGGTCACATTGAGGCTTTAAAAAGTAGTTATTCAACATGAGGCACAATCCAAATGACATTTTGAATCAATTTTTCTAAAGTCCAAAAATCAATTTTCTGATGAAAAAATATGACCCGTGACCTGTTGAACTTTCTCCAGATGGTCAGAAATGGAATTTTTTAATGTTTAATTTTTTGACTGTAAATGACTACTGCATATGAATTATCACTTTTGGAACTAAAAGAAGTGTGTTTAGAGTCATTTTAATGCCTGAAATTGGTCGAAATAGAAGCTCCAAGTAGGAAAAAAAGTGTTTAAAAACTGGCAATTTTGGTCATATTGATTCTTTAAAAAGTAGTTATTCAACATGAGGCACAATCCAAATGACATTTTGAATCAATTTTTCTAAAGTCCAAAAAATCCATTTTCTGATGAAAAACGATGACCCGCGACCTGTCGAAAATTCTCCAGATGGTCAGAAATGGTAATTTTTTAATGTTTTATTTTTTGACTGTAAATGACTATTGCATGTGAATTATCACTTTTGGAACTAAAATAAGTGTGTTTAGAGTCATTTTAATGCCTGAAAATGGTCGAAATAAAAGCTTCTAGTAGGAGAAAAAGTCTGTAAAAATGGCAATATTGGTCACATTGAGGCTTTAAAAAGTAGTTATTCAACATGAGGCACAATCCAAATGACATTTTGAATCAATTTTTCTAAAGTCCAAAAAATCCATTTTCTGATGAAAAACGATGACCCGCGACCTGTCGAAATTTCTCCAGATGGTCAGAAATGGTAATTTATTAATGGTTCTATTTTTGACTGTAAATGACTATTGCATGTGAATTATCACTTTTGGAACTAAAATAAGTGTGTTTAGAGTCATTTTAATGCCTGAAATTGTTTGAAATAGAAGCTTCTAGTAGGAGAAAAAGTCTGTAAAAATGGCAATTTTGGTCACATTGAGGCTTTAAAAAGTAGTTATTCAACATGAGGCACAATCCAAATGATATTTTGAATCAATTTTTCTAAAGTCCAAAAAATCCATTTTCTGATATAAAACGATGACTAGTGACCTGTCGAAATTTCTCCAGATGGTCAGAAATGGTAATTTTTTAATGTTTAAATTTTTGACTGTAAATGACTATCGCATGTGAATTATCACTTGTGGAACTAAAATAAGTGTGTTTAGAGTCGTTTTAATTCCTGAAATTAGTCATATTAGAAGCTTCTGAGAAGGAGAAAAAGTCTGTAAAAATGGCAATTTTGGTCACATTGAGGCTTTAAAAAGTAGTTATTCAACATGAGGCACAATCCAAATGACATTTTGAATCAATTTTTATAAAGTCCAAAAAATCAATTTTCTGATGAAAAACGATGACCCGCGACCTGTCGAAATTTCTCCAGATGGTCAGAAATGGTAATTTTTTAATGGTTCATTGTTTGACTGTAAATGACTATTGCATGTGAATTATCACTTTTGGAACTAAAATAAGTGTGTTTAGAGTCATTTTAATGCCTGAAATTGTTTGAAATAGAAGCTTCTAGTAGGAGAAAAAGTCTGTAAAAATGGCAATTTTGGTCACATTGAGGCTTTAAAAAGTAGTTATTCAACATGAGGCACAATCCAAATGATATTTTGAATCAATTTTTCTAAAGTCGAAAAAATTAATTTTCTGATGAAAAACGATGACCCGTGACCTGTTGAACTTTCTCCAGATGGTCAGAAATGGTAATTTTTTAATGTTTAATTTTTTTACTGTAAATGACTATTGCATGTGAATTATCACTTTTGGAACTAAAATAAGTGAGTTTAGAGTCATTTTAATGCCTGTAATTGGTCGAAATAGAAGCTTCTAGTAGGAGAAAAAGTCTGTAAAAATGGCAATTTTGGTCACATTGAGGCTTTAAAAAGTAGTTATTCAACATGAGGCACAATCCAAATGACATTTTGAATCAATTTTTCTAAAGTCCAAAAAATCAATTTTCTGATGAAAAACGTTGACCCGCGACCTGTCGAAATTTCTCCAGATGGTCAGAAATAGTAATTTTTTAATGTTTAATTTTTTGACTGTAAATGACTATTTCATGTGAATTATCACTTTTGGAACTAAAATAAGTGTGTTTAGAGTCATTTTAATGCCTGAAATTAGTCAAAATAGAAGCTTCTAGTAGGAGAAAAAGTCTGTAAAAATGGCAATTTTGGTCACATTGAGGCTTTAAAAAGTAGTTATTCAACATGAGGCACAATCCAAATGACATTTTGAATCAATTTTTATAAAGTCAAAAAAATCAATTTTCTGATGAAAAACGATGACCCGCGACCTGTCGAAATTTCTCCAGATGGTCAGAAATGGTAATTTTTTAATGGTTCTATTTTTGACTGTAAATGACTATTGCATGTGAATTATCACTTGTGGAACTAAAATAAGTGTGTTTAGACTCGTTTTAATTCCTGAAATTAGTCATATTAGAAGCTTCTGAGAAGGAGAAAAAGTCTGTAAAAATGGCAATTTTGGTCACATTGAGGGTTTAAAAAGTAGTTATTCAACATGAGGCACAATCCAAATGACATTTTGAATCAATTTTTCTAAAGTCCAAAAAATCCATTTTCTGATGAAAAACGATGACCCGCGACCTGTCGAAAATTCTCCAGATGGTCAGAAATGGTAGTTTTTTAATGTTTTATTTTTTTACTGTAAATGACTATTGCATGTGAATTATCACTTTTGGAACTAAAATAAGTGTGTTTAGAGTCATTTTAATGCCTGAAAATGGTCGAAATAGAAGCTCCTAGTAGGAGAAAAAGTGTGTAAAAATGGCAATTTTGGTCATATTGATTCTTTAAAAAGTAGTTATTCAACATGAGGCACAATCCAAATGACATTTTGAATCAATTTTTCTAAAGTCGAAAAAATTAATTTTCTGATGAAAAACGATGACCCGTGACCTGTTGAACTTTCTCCAGATGGTCAGAAATGGTAATTTTTTAATGTTTAATTTTTTGACTGTAAATGACTATTGCATGTGAATTATCACTTGTGGAACTAAAATAAGTGTGTTTAGAGTCATTTTAATGCCTGAAGTTGGTCGAAATAGAAGCTTTTAGTAGGAGAAAAAGTCTGTAAAAATGGCAATTTTGGTCACATCGAGGCTTTAAAAAGTAGTTATTCAACATGAGGCACAATTCAAATGACAGTTTTTAATCAATTTTTCTAAAGTCCAAAAATCAATTTTCTGATGAAAAACGATGACCCGTGACCTGTTGAACTTTCTCCAGATGGTCAGAAATGGTAATTTTTTAATGTTTAATTTTTTGACTGTAAATGACTATTGCATGTGAATTATCACTTTTGGAACTAAAAGAAGTGTGTTTAGAGTCATTTTAATGCCTGAAATTGGTCAAAATAGAAGCTTCTAGTAGGAGAAAAAGTCTGTAAAAATGGCAATTTTGGTCACATTGCGGCTTTAAAAAGTAGTTATTCAACATGAGGCACAATCCAAATGACATTTTGAATCAATTTTTATAAAGTCCAAAAAATCCATTTTCTGATGAAAAACGATGACCCGCGACCTGTCGAAAATTCTCCAGATGGTCAGAAATGGTAATTTTTTAATGTTTTATTTTTTGACTGTAAATGACTATTGCATGTGAATTATCACTTTTGGAACTAAAATAAGTGTGTTTAGAGTCATTTTAATGCCTGAAAATGGTCGAAATAAAAGCTTCTAGTAGGAGAAAAAGGCTGTAAAAATGGCAATTTTGGTCACATTGAGGCTTTAAAAAGTAGTTATTCAACATGAGGCACAATCCAAATGACATTTTGAATCAATTTTTCTAAAGTCCAAAAAATCCATTTTCTGATGAAAAACGATGACCCGCGACCTGTCGAAATTTCTCCAGATGGTCAGAAATGGTAATTTTTTAATGTTTTATTTTTTGACTGTAAATGACTATTGCATGTGAATTATCACTTTTGGAACTAAAATAAGTGTGTTTGGACTCATTTTAATGCCTGAAATTGTTAGAAATAGAAGCTTCTAGTAGGAGAAAAAGTCTGTAAAAATGGCAATTTTGGTCACATTGAGGCTTTAAAAAGTAGTTATTCAACATGAGGCACAATCCAAATGACATTTTGAATCAATTTTTCTAAAGTCCAAAAAATCAATTTTCTGATGAAAAACGATGACCCGCGACCTGTCGAAAATTCTCCAGATGGTCAGAAATGGTAATTTTTTAATGTTTTATTTTTTGACTGTAAATGACTATTGCATGCGAATTATCACTTTTGGAACTAAAAGAAGTGTGTTTAGAGTCATTTTAATGCCTGAAATTGGTCGAAATAGAAGCTTCTAGTAGGAGAAAAAGTCTGTAAAAATGGCAATTTTGGTCACATTGAGGCTTTAAAAAGTAGTTATTCAACATGAGGCACAATCCAAATGACATTTTGAATCAATTTTTCTAAAGTCCAAAAAATCCATTTTCTGATTAAAAACGGTGACCCGCGACCTGTCGAAAATTCTCCAGATGGTCAGAAATGGTAATTTTTTAATGTTTAATTTTTTGACTGTAAATGACTATTGCATATGAATTATCACTTTTGGAACTAAAAGAAGTGTGTTTAGAGTCATTTTAATGCCTGAAATTGGTCGAAATAGAAGCTCCTAGTCGGAGAAAAAGTGTGTAAAAATGGCAATTTTGGTCATATTGATTCTTTAAAAAGTAGTTATTCAACATGAGGCACAATCCAAATGACATTTTGAATCAATTTTTCTAAAGTCCAAAAAATCCATTTTCTGATGAAAAACGATGACCCGCGACCTGTCGAAAATTCTCCAGATGGTCAGAAATGGTAATTTTTTAATGTTTTATTTTTTTACTGTAAATGACTATTGCATGTGAATTATCACTTTTGGAACTAAAATAAGTGTGTTTAGAGTCATTTTAATGCCTGAAAATGGTCGAAATAGAAGCTCCTAGTAGGAGAAAAAGTGTGTAAAAATGGCAATTTTGGTCATATTGATTCTTTAAAAAGTAGTTATTCAACATGAGGCACAATCCAAATGACATTTTGAATCAATTTTTCTAAAGTCGAAAAAATTAATTTTCTGATGAAAAACGATGACCCGTGACCTGTTGAACTTTCTCCAGATGGTCAGAAATGGTAATTTTTTAATGTTTAATTTTTTGACTGTAAATGACTATTGCATGTGAATTATCACTTGTGGAACTAAAATAAGTGTGTTTAGAGTCATTTTAATGCCTGAAGTTGGTCGAAATAGAAGCTTCTAGTAGGAGAAAAAGTCTGTAAAAATGGCAATTTTGGTCACATCGAGGCTTTAAAAAGTAGTTATTCAACATGAGGCACAATTCAAATGACATTTTTAATCAATTTTTCTAAAGTCCAAAAATCAATTTTCTGATGAAAAACGATGACCCGTGACCTGTCGACATTTCTCCAGATGGTCAGAAATGGTAATTTTTTAATGGTTCATTTTTTGACTGTAAATGACTATTGCATGTGAATGATCACTTTTGGAACTAAAATAAGTGTGTTTAGAGTCATTTTAATGCCTGAAATTGGTCGAAATAGAAGCTTCTAGTAGGAGAAAAAGTCTGTAAAAATGGCAATTTTGGTCACATTGAGGCTTTAAAAAGTAGTTATTCAACATGAGGCACAATCCAAATGACATTTTGAATCAATTTTTATAAAGTCCAAAAAATCCATTTTCTGATGAAAAACGATGACCCGCGACCTGTCGAAATTTCTCCAGATGGTCAGAAATGGTAATTTATTAATGGTTCTATTTTTGACTGTAAATGACTATTGCATGTGAATTATCACTTTTGGAACTAAAATAAGTGTGTTTAGAGTCATTTTAATGCCTGAAATTGTTTGAAATAGAAGCTTCTAGTAGGAGAAAAAGTCTGTAAAAATGGCAATTTTGGTCACATTGAGGCTTTAAAAAGTAGTTATTCAACATGAGGCACAATCCAAATGATATTTTGAATCAATTTTTCTAAAGTCCAAAAAATCCATTTTCTGATATAAAACGATGACTAGTGACCTGTCGAAATTTCTCCAGATGGTCAGAAATGGTAATTTTTTAATGTTTAAATTTTTGACTGTAAATGACTATCGCATGTGAATTATCACTTGTGGAACTAAAATAAGTGTGTTTAGAGTCGTTTTAATTCCTGAAATTAGTCATATTAGAAGCTTCTGAGAAGGAGAAAAAGTCTGTAAAAATGGCAATTTTGGTCACATTGAGGCTTTAAAAAGTAGTTATTCAACATGAGGCACAATCCAAATGACATTTTGAATCAATTTTTATAAAGTCCAAAAAATCAATTTTCTGATGAAAAACGATGACCCGCGACCTGTCGAAATTTCTCCAGATGGTCAGAAATGGTAATTTTTTAATGGTTCATTGTTTGACTGTAAATGACTATTGCATGTGAATTATCACTTTTGGAACTAAAATAAGTGTGTTTAGAGTCATTTTAATGCCTGAAATTGTTTGAAATAGAAGCTTCTAGTAGGAGAAAAAGTCTGTAAAAATGGCAATTTTGGTCACATTGAGGCTTTAAAAAGTAGTTATTCAACATGAGGCACAATCCAAATGATATTTTGAATCAATTTTTCTAAAGTCGAAAAAATTAATTTTCTGATGAAAAACGATGACCCGTGACCTGTTGAACTTTCTCCAGATGGTCAGAAATGGTAATTTTTTAATGTTTAATTTTTTTACTGTAAATGACTATTGCATGTGAATTATCACTTTTGGAACTAAAATAAGTGAGTTTAGAGTCATTTTAATGCCTGTAATTGGTCGAAATAGAAGCTTCTAGTAGGAGAAAAAGTCTGTAAAAATGGCAATTTTGGTCACATTGAGGCTTTAAAAAGTAGTTATTCAACATGAGGCACAATCCAAATGACATTTTGAATCAATTTTTCTAAAGTCCAAAAAATCAATTTTCTGATGAAAAACGTTGACCCGCGACCTGTCGAAATTTCTCCAGATGGTCAGAAATAGTAATTTTTTAATGTTTAATTTTTTGACTGTAAATGACTATTTCATGTGAATTATCACTTTTGGAACTAAAATAAGTGTGTTTAGAGTCATTTTAATGCCTGAAATTAGTCAAAATAGAAGCTTCTAGTAGGAGAAAAAGTCTGTAAAAATGGCAATTTTGGTCACATTGAGGCTTTAAAAAGTAGTTATTCAACATGAGGCACAATCCAAATGACATTTTGAATCAATTTTTATAAAGTCAAAAAAATCAATTTTCTGATGAAAAACGATGACCCGCGACCTGTCGAAATTTCTCCAGATGGTCAGAAATGGTAATTTTTTAATGGTTCTATTTTTGACTGTAAATGACTATTGCATGTGAATTATCACTTGTGGAACTAAAATAAGTGTGTTTAGACTCGTTTTAATTCCTGAAATTAGTCATATTAGAAGCTTCTGAGAAGGAGAAAAAGTCTGTAAAAATGGCAATTTTGGTCACATTGAGGGTTTAAAAAGTAGTTATTCAACATGAGGCACAATCCAAATGACATTTTGAATCAATTTTTCTAAAGTCCAAAAAATCCATTTTCTGATGAAAAACGATGACCCGCGACCTGTCGAAAATTCTCCAGATGGTCAGAAATGGTAGTTTTTTAATGTTTTATTTTTTTACTGTAAATGACTATTGCATGTGAATTATCACTTTTGGAACTAAAATAAGTGTGTTTAGAGTCATTTTAAAGCCTGAAAATGGTCGAAATAGAAGCTCCTAGTAGGAGAAAAAGTGTGTAAAAATGGCAATTTTGGTCATATTGATTCTTTAAAAAGTAGTTATTCAACATGAGGCACAATCCAAATGACATTTTGAATCAATTTTTCTAAAGTCGAAAAAATTAATTTTCTGATGAAAAACGATGACCCGTGACCTGTTGAACTTTCTCCAGATGGTCAGAAATGGTAATTTTTTAATGTTTAATTTTTTGACTGTAAATGACTATTGCATGTGAATTATCACTTGTGGAACTAAAATAAGTGTGTTTAGAGTCATTTTAATGCCTGAAGTTGGTCGAAATAGAAGCTTTTAGTAGGAGAAAAAGTCTGTAAAAATGGCAATTTTGGTCACATCGAGGCTTTAAAAAGTAGTTATTCAACATGAGGCACAATTCAAATGACAGTTTTTAATCAATTTTTCTAAAGTCCAAAAATCAATTTTCTGATGAAAAACGATGACCCGTGACCTGTTGAACTTTCTCCAGATGGTCAGAAATGGTAATTTTTTAATGTTTAATTTTTTGACTGTAAATGACTATTGCATGTGAATTATCACTTTTGGAACTAAAAGAAGTGTGTTTAGAGTCATTTTAATGCCTGAAATTGGTCCAAATAGAAGCTTCTAGTAGGAGAAAAAGTCTGTAAAAATGGCAATTTTGGTCACATTGCGGCTTTAAAAAGTAGTTATTCAACATGAGGCACAATCCAAATGACATTTTGAATCAATTTTTATAAAGTCCAAAAAATCCATTTTCTGATGAAAAACGATGACCCGCGACCTGTCGAAAATTCTCCAGATGGTCAGAAATGGTAATTTTTTAATGTTTTATTTTTTGACTGTAAATGACTATTGCATGTGAATTATCACTTTTGGAACTAAAATAAGTGTGTTTAGAGTCATTTTAATGCCTGAAAATGGTCGAAATAAAAGCTTCTAGTAGGAGAAAAAGGCTGTAAAAATGGCAATTTTGGTCACATTGAGGCTTTAAAAAGTAGTTATTCAACATGAGGCACAATCCAAATGACATTTTGAATCAATTTTTCTAAAGTCCAAAAAATCCATTTTCTGATGAAAAACGATGACCCGCGACCTGTCGAAATTTCTCCAGATGGTCAGAAATGGTAATTTTTTAATGTTTTATTTTTTGACTGTAAATGACTATTGCATGTGAATTATCACTTTTGGAACTAAAATAAGTGTGTTTGGACTCATTTTAATGCCTGAAATTGTTAGAAATAGAAGCTTCTAGTAGGAGAAAAAGTCTGTAAAAATGGCAATTTTGGTCACATTGAGGCTTTAAAAAGTAGTTATTCAACATGAGGCACAATCCAAATGACATTTTGAATCAATTTTTCTAAAGTCCAAAAAATCAATTTTCTGATGAAAAACGATGACCCGCGACCTGTCGAAAATTCTCCAGATGGTCAGAAATGGTAATTTTTTAATGTTTTATTTTTTGACTGTAAATGACTATTGCATGCGAATTATCACTTTTGGAACTAAAAGAAGTGTGTTTAGAGTCATTTTAATGCCTGAAATTGGTCGAAATAGAAGCTTCTAGTAGGAGAAAAAGTCTGTAAAAATGGCAATTTTGGTCACATTGAGGCTTTAAAAAGTAGTTATTCAACATGAGGCACAATCCAAATGACATTTTGAATCAATTTTTCTAAAGTCCAAAAAATCCATTTTCTGATTAAAAACGGTGACCCGCGACCTGTCGAAAATTCTCCAGATGGTCAGAAATGGTAATTTTTTAATGTTTAATTTTTTGACTGTAAATGACTATTGCATATGAATTATCACTTTTGGAACTAAAAGAAGTGTGTTTAGAGTCATTTTAATGCCTGAAATTGGTCGAAATAGAAGCTCCTAGTCGGAGAAAAAGTGTGTAAAAATGGCAATTTTGGTCATATTGATTCTTTAAAAAGTAGTTATTCAACATGAGGCACAATCCAAATGACATTTTGAATCAATTTTTCTAAAGTCCAAAAAATCCATTTTCTGATGAAAAACGATGACCCGCGACCTGTCGAAAATTCTCCAGATGGTCAGAAATGGTAATTTTTTAATGTTTTATTTTTTTACTGTAAATGACTATTGCATGTGAATTATCACTTTTGGAACTAAAATAAGTGTGTTTAGAGTCATTTTAATGCCTGAAAATGGTCGAAATAGAAGCTCCTAGTAGGAGAAAAAGTGTGTAAAAATGGCAATTTTGGTCATATTGATTCTTTAAAAAGTAGTTATTCAACATGAGGCACAATCCAAATGACATTTTGAATCAATTTTTCTAAAGTCGAAAAAATTAATTTTCTGATGAAAAACGATGACCCGTGACCTGTTGAACTTTCTCCAGATGGTCAGAAATGGTAATTTTTTAATGTTTAATTTTTTGACTGTAAATGACTATTGCATGTGAATTATCACTTGTGGAACTAAAATAAGTGTGTTTAGAGTCATTTTAATGCCTGAAGTTGGTCGAAATAGAAGCTTCTAGTAGGAGAAAAAGTCTGTAAAAATGGCAATTTTGGTCACATCGAGGCTTTAAAAAGTAGTTATTCAACATGAGGCACAATTCAAATGACATTTTTAATCAATTTTTCTAAAGTCCAAAAATCAATTTTCTGATGAAAAACGATGACCCGTGACCTGTTGAACTTTCTCCAGATGGTCAGAAATGGTAATTTATTAATGTTTAATTTTTTGACTGTAAATGACTATTGCATATGAATTATCACTTTTGGAACTAAAAGAAGTGTGTTTAGAGTCATTTTAATGCCTGAAATTGGTCGAAATAGAAGCTTCTAGTAGGAGAAAAAGTCTGTAAAAATGGCAATTTTGGTCACATTGAGGCTTTAAAAAGTAGTTATTCAACATGAGGCACAATCCAAATGACATTTTGAATCAATTTTTATAAAGTCCAAAAAATCCATTTTCTGATGAAAAACGATGACCCGCGACCTGTCGAAATTTCTCCAGATGGTCAGAAATGGTAATTTTTTAATGTTTTATTTTTTGACTGTAAATGACTATTGCATGTGAATTATCACTTTTGGAACTAAAATAAGTGTGTTTGGACTCATTTTAATGCCTGAAATTGTTAGAAATAGAAGCTTCTAGTAGGAGAAAAAGTCTGTAAAAATGGCAATTTTGGTCACATTGAGGCTTTAAAAAGTAGTTATTCAACATGAGGCACAATCCAAATGACATTTTGAATCAATTTTTCTAAAGTCCAAAAAATCAATTTTCTGATGAAAAACGTTGACCCGCGACCTGTCGAAAATTCTCCAGATGGTCAGAAATGGTAATTTTTTAATGTTTTATTTTTTGACTGTAAATGACTATTGCATGCGAATTATCACTTTTGGAACTAAAAGAAGTGTGTTTAGAGTCATTTTAATGCCTGAAATTGGTCGAAATAGAAGCTTCTAGTAGGAGAAAAAGTCTGTAAAAATGGCAATTTTGGTCACATTGAGGCTTTAAAAAGTAGTTATTCAACATGAGGCACAATCCAAATGACATTTTGAATCAATTTTTCTAAAGTCCAAAAAATCCATTTTCTGATGAAAAACGGTGACCCGCGACCTGTCGAAAATTCTCCAGATGGTCAGAAATGGTAATTTTTTAATGTTTAATTTTTTGACTGTAAATGACTATTGCATATGAATTATCACTTTTGGAACTAAAAGAAGTGTGTTTAGAGTCATTTTAATGCCTGAAATTGGTCGAAATAGAAGCTCCTAGTCGGAGAAAAAGTGTGTAAAAATGGCAATTTTGGTCATATTGATTCTTTAAAAAGTAGTTATTCAACATGAGGCACAATCCAAATGACATTTTGAATCAATTTTTCTAAAGTCCAAAAAATCCATTTTCTGATGAAAAACGATGACCCGCGACCTGTCGAAAATTCTCCAGATGGTCAGAAATGGTAATTTTTTAATGTTTTATTTTTTTACTGTAAATGACTATTGCATGTGAATTATCACTTTTGGAACTAAAATAAGTGTGTTTAGAGTCATTTTAATGCCTGAAAATGGTCGAAATAGAAGCTCCTAGTAGGAGAAAAAGTGTGTAAAAATGGCAATTTTGGTCATATTGATTCTTTAAAAAGTAGTTATTCAACATGAGGCACAATCCAAATGACATTTTGAATCAATTTTTCTAAAGTCGAAAAAATTAATTTTCTGATGAAAAACGATGACCCGTGACCTGTTGAACTTTCTCCAGATGGTCAGAAATGGTAATTTTTTAATGTTTAATTTTTTGACTGTAAATGACTATTGCATGTGAATTATCACTTGTGGAACTAAAATAAGTGTGTTTAGAGTCATTTTAATGCCTGAAGTTGGTCGAAATAGAAGCTTCTAGTAGGAGAAAAAGTCTGTAAAAATGGCAATTTTGGTCACATCGAGGCTTTAAAAAGTAGTTATTCAACATGAGGCACAATTCAAATGACATTTTTAATCAATTTTTCTAAAGTCCAAAAATCAATTTTCTGATGAAAAACGATGACCCGTGACCTGTTGAACTTTCTCCAGATGGTCAGAAATGGTAATTTTTTAATGTTTAATTTTTTGACTGTAAATGACTATTGCATATGAATTATCACTTTTGGAACTAAAAGAAGTGTGTTTAGAGTCATTTTAATGCCTGAAATTGGTCGAAATAGAAGCTTCTAGTAGGAGAAAAAGTCTGTAAAAATGGCAATTTTGGTCACATTGACCCTTTAAAAAGTAGTTATTCAACATGAGGCACAATCCAAATGACATTTTGAATCAATTTTTATAAAGTCCAAAAAATCCATTTTCTGATGAAAAACGATGACCCGCGACCTGTCGAAAATTCTCCAGATGGTCAGAAATGGTAATTTTTTAATGTTTTATTTTTTGACTGTAAATGACTATTGCATGTGAATTATCACTTTTGGAACTAAAATAAGTGTGTTTAGAGTCATTTTAATGCCTGAAAATGGTCGAAATAAAAGCTTCTAGTAGGAGAAAAAGGCTGTAAAAATGGCAATTTTGGTCACATTGAGGCTTTAAAAAGTAGTTATTCAACATGAGGCACAATCCAAATGACATTTTGAATCAATTTTTCTAAAGTCCAAAAAATCCATTTTCTGATGAAAAACGATGACCCGCGACCTGTCGAAATTTCTCCAGATGGTCAGAAATGGTAATTTTTTAATGTTTTATTTTTTGACTGTAAATGACTATTGCATGTGAATTATCACTTTTGGAACTAAAATAAGTGTGTTTGGACTCATTTTAATGCCTGAAATTGTTAGAAATAGAAGCTTCTAGTAGGAGAAAAAGTCTGTAAAAATGGCAATTTTGGTCACATTGAGGCTTTAAAAATTAGTTATTCAACATGAGGCACAATCCAAATGACATTTTGAATCAATTTTTCTAAAGTCCAAAAAATCAATTTTCTGATGAAAAACGATGACCCGCGACCTGTCGAAAATTCTCCAGATGGTCAGAAATGGTAATTTTTTAATGTTTTATTTTTTGACTGTAAATGACTATTGCATGCGAATTATCACTTTTGGAACTAAAATAAGTGTGTTTGGAGTCATTTTAATGTCTGAAAATGGTCGAAAGAGAAGCTTCTAGTAGGGGAAAAAGTCTGTAAAAATGGCAATTTTGGTCACATTGAGGCTTTAAAAAGTAGTTATTCAACATGAGGCACAATCCAAATGACATTTTGAATCAATTTTTCTAAAGTCCAAAAATCAATTTTCTGATGAAAAAAGATGACCCGTGACCTGTTGAACTTTCTCCAGATGGTCAGAAATGGTAATTTTTTAATGTTTTATTTTTTTACTGTAAATGACTATTGCATATGAATTATCACTTTTGGAACTAAAAGAAGTGTGTTTAGAGTCATTTTAA
This sequence comes from Triturus cristatus, assembly GCF_964204655.1. Taxonomy (NCBI): domain Eukaryota; kingdom Metazoa; phylum Chordata; class Amphibia; order Caudata; family Salamandridae; genus Triturus; species Triturus cristatus. Next base: position 135,239,102 of record NC_140588.1, read on the forward strand.
TGCCTGAAATTGGTCGAAATAGAAGCTCCTAGTAGGAGAAAAAGTGTGTAAAAATGGCAATTTTGGTCATATTGATTCTTTAAAAAGTAGTTATTCAACATGAGGCACAATCCAAATGACATTTTGAATCAATTTTTCTAAAGTCCAAAAAATCCATTTTCTGATGAAAAACGATGACCTGCGACCTGTCGAAAATTCTCCAGATGGTCAGAAATGGTAATTTTTTAATGTTTTATTTTTTTACTGTAAATGACTATTGCATGTGAATTATCACTTTTGGAACTAAAATAAGTGTGTTTAGAGTCATTTTAATGCCTGAAAATGGTCAAAATAAAAGCTTCTAGTAGGAGAAAAAGTCTGTAAAAATGGCAATTTTGGTCACATTGAGGCTTTAAAAAGTAGTTATTCAACATGAGGCACAATCCAAATGACATTTTGAATCAATTTTTCTAAAGTCCAAAAAATCCATTTTCTGATGAAAAACGATGACCTGCGACCTGTCGAAATTTCTCCAGATGGTCAGAAATGGTAATTTTTTAATGTTTTATTTTTTGACTGTAAATGACTATTGCATGCAAATTATCACTTTTGGAACTAAAATAAGTGTGTTTAGAGTCGTTTTAATGCCTGAAATTAGTCATATTAGAAGCTTCTGAGAAGGAGAAAAAGTCTGTAAAAATGGCAATTTTGGTCACATTGAGGCTTTAAAAAGTAGTTATTCAACATGAGGCACAATCCAAATGATATTTTGAATCAATTTTTCTAAAGTCGAAAAAATTAATTTTCTGATGAAAAACGATGACCCGTGACCTGTTGAACTTTCTCCAGATGGTCAGAAATGGTAATTTTTTAATGTTTAATTTTTTTACTGTAAATGACTATTGCATGTGAATTATCACTTTTGGAACTAAAATAAGTGTGTTTAGAGTCATTTTAATGCCTGTAATTGGTCGAAATAGAAGCTTCTAGTAGGAGAAAAAGTCTGTAAAAATGGCAATTTTGGTCACATTGAGGCTTTAAAAAGTAGTTATTCAACATGAGGCACAATCCAAATGACATTTTGAATCAATTTTTCTAAAGTCCAAAAAATCAATTTTCTGATGAAAAACGTTGACCCGCGACCTGTCGAAATTTCTCCAGATGGTCAGAAATAGTAATTTTTTAATGTTTAATTTTTTGACTGTAAATGACTATTGCATGTGAATTATCACTTTTGGAACTAAAATAAGTGTGTTTAGAGTCATTTTAATGCCTGAAATTGGTCGAAATAGAAGCTTCTAGTAGGAGAAAAAGTCTGTAAAAATGGCAATTTTGGTCACATTGAGGCTTTAAAAAGTAGTTATTCAACATGAGGCACAATCCAAATGACATTTTGAATCAATTTTTATAAAGTCGAAAAAATCAATTTTCTGATGAAAAACGATGACCCGCGACCTGTCGAAATTTCTCCAGATGGTCAGAAATGGTAATTTTTTAATGGTTCTATTTTTGACTGTAAATGACTATTGCATGTGAATTATCACTTGTGGAACTAAAATAAGTGTGTTTAGACTCGTTTTAATTCCTGAAATTAGTCATATTAGAAGCTTCTGAGAAGGAGAAAAAGACTGTAAAAATGGCAATTTTGGTCACATTGAGGCTTTAAAAAGTAGTTATTCAACATGAGGCACAATCCAAATGACATTTTGAATCAATTTTTATAAAGTCGAAAAAATCAATTTTCTGATGAAAAACGATGACCCGCGACCTGTCGAAATTTCTCCAGATGGTCAGAAATGGTAATTTTTTAATGGTTCTATTTTTGACTGTAAATGACTATTGCATGTGAATTATCACTTGTGGAACTAAAATAAGTGTGTTTAGACTCGTTTTAATTCCTGAAATTAGCCATATTAGAAGCTTCTGAGAAGGAGAAAAAGACTGTAAAAATGGCAATTTTGGTCACATTGAGGCTTTAAAAAGTAGTTATTCAACATGAGGCACAATCCAAATGATATTTTGAATCAATTTTTCTAAAGTCCAAAAAATCCATTTTCTGATGAAAAACGATGACCAGTGACCTGTCGAAATTTCTCCAGATGGTCAGAAATGGTAATTTTTTAATGTTTAATTTTTTTACTGTAAATGACTATTGCATGTGAATTATCACTTTTGGAACTAAAATAAGTGTGTTTAGAGTCATTTTAATGCCTGAAATTGGTCGAAATAGAAGCTTCTAGTAGGAGAAAAAGTCTGTAAAAATGGCAATTTTGGTCACATTGAGGCTTTAAAAAGTAGTTATTCAACATGAGGCACAATCCAAATGACATTTTGAATCAATTTTTCTAAAGTCCAAAAATCAATTTTCTGATGAAAAAATATGACCCGTGACCTGTTGAACTTTCTCCAGATGGTCAGAAATGGTAATTTTTTAATGTTTAATTTTTTGACCGTAAATGACTTCTGCATATGAATTATCACTTTTGGAACTAAAAGAAGTGTGTTTAGAGTCATTTTAATGCCTGAAATTGGTCGAAATAGAAGCTCCAAGTGGGAAAAAAAGTGTGTAAAAACTGGCAATTTTGGTCATATTGATTCTTTAAAAAGTAGTTATTCAACATGAGGCACAATCCAAATGACATTTTGAATCAATTTTTCTAAAGTCCAAAAAATCCATTTTCTGATGAAAAACGATGACCCGCGACCTGTCGAAAATTCTCCAGATGGTCAGAAATGGTAATTTTTTAATGTTTTATTTTTTGACTGTAAATGACTATTGCATGTGAATTATCACTTTTGGAACTAAAATAAGTGTGTTTAGAGTCATTTTAATGCCTGAAAATGGTCGAAATAAAAGCTTCTAGTAGGAGAAAAAGTCTGTAAAAATGGCAATATTGGTCACATTGAGGCTTTAAAAAGTAGTTATTCAACATGAGGCACAATCCAAATGACATTTTGAATCAATTTTTCTAAAGTCCAAAAAATCCATTTTCTGATGAAAAACGATGACCCGCGACCTGTCGACATTTCTCCAGATGGTCAGAAATGGTAATTTTTTAATGGTTCATTTTTTGACTGTAAATGACTATTGCAGTGAATGATCACTTTTGGAACTAAAATAAGTGTGTTTAGAGTCATTTTAATGCCTGAAATTGGTCGAAATAGAAGCTTCTAGTAGGAGAAAAAGTCTGTAAAAATGGCAATTTTGGTCACATTGAGGCTTTAAAAAGTAGTTATTCAACATGAGGCACAATCCAAATGACATTTTGAATCAATTTTTATAAAGTCCAAAAAATCCATTTTCTGATGAAAAACGATGACCCGCGACCTGTCGAAATTTCTCCAGATGGTCAGAAATGGTAATTTATTAATGGTTCTATTTTTGACTGTAAATGACTATTGCATGTGAATTATCACTTTTGGAACTAAAATAAGTGTGTTTAGAGTCATTTTAATGCCTGAAATTGTTTGAAATAGAAGCTTCTAGTAGGAGAAAAAGTCTGTAAAAATGGCAATTTTGGTCACATTGAGGCTTTAAAAAGTAGTTATTCAACATGAGGCACAATCCAAATGATATTTTGAATCAATTTTTCTAAAGTCCAAAAAATCCATTTTCTGATATAAAACGATGACTAGTGACCTGTCGAAATTTCTCCAGATGGTCAGAAATGGTAATTTTTTAATGTTTAAATTTTTGACTGTAAATGACTATCGCATGTGAATTATCACTTGTGGAACTAAAATAAGTGTGTTTAGAGTCGTTTTAATTCCTGAAATTAGTCATATTAGAAGCTTCTGAGAAGGAGAAAAAGTCTGTAAAAATGGCAATTTTGGTCACATTGAGGCTTTAAAAAGTAGTTATTCAACATGAGGCACAATCCAAATGACATTTTGAATCAATTTTTATAAAGTCCAAAAAATCAATTTTCTGATGAAAAACGATGACCCGCGACCTGTCGAAATTTCTCCAGATGGTCAGAAATGGTAATTTTTTAATGGTTCATTGTTTGACTGTAAATGACTATTGCATGTGAATTATCACTTTTGGAACTAAAATAAGTGTGTTTAGAGTCATTTTAATGCCTGAAATTGTTTGAAATAGAAGCTTCTAGTAGGAGAAAAAGTCTGTAAAAATGGCAATTTTGGTCACATTGAGGCTTTAAAAAGTAGTTATTCAACATGAGGCACAATCCAAATGATATTTTGAATCAATTTTTCTAAAGTCGAAAAAATTAATTTTCTGATGAAAAACGATGACCCGTGACCTGTTGAACTTTCTCCAGATGGTCAGAAATGGTAATTTTTTAATGTTTAATTTTTTTACTGTAAATGACTATTGCATGTGAATTATCACTTTTGGAACTAAAATAAGTGAGTTTAGAGTCATTTTAATGCCTGTAATTGGTCGAAATAGAAGCTTCTAGTAGGAGAAAAAGTCTGTAAAAATGGCAATTTTGGTCACATTGAGGCTTTAAAAAGTAGTTATTCAACATGAGGCACAATCCAAATGACATTTTGAATCAATTTTTCTAAAGTCCAAAAAATCAATTTTCTGATGAAAAACGTTGACCCGCGACCTGTCGAAATTTCTCCAGATGGTCAGAAATAGTAATTTTTTAATGTTTAATTTTTTGACTGTAAATGACTATTTCATGTGAATTATCACTTTTGGAACTAAAATAAGTGTGTTTAGAGTCATTTTAATGCCTGAAATTAGTCAAAATAGAAGCTTCTAGTAGGAGAAAAAGTCTGTAAAAATGGCAATTTTGGTCACATTGAGGCTTTAAAAAGTAGTTATTCAACATGAGGCACAATCCAAATGACATTTTGAATCAATTTTTATAAAGTCAAAAAAATCAATTTTCTGATGAAAAACGATGACCCGCGACCTGTCGAAATTTCTCCAGATGGTCAGAAATGGTAATTTTTTAATGGTTCTATTTTTGACTGTAAATGACTATTGCATGTGAATTATCACTTGTGGAACTAAAATAAGTGTGTTTAGACTCGTTTTAATTCCTGAAATTAGTCATATTAGAAGCTTCTGAGAAGGAGAAAAAGTCTGTAAAAATGGCAATTTTGGTCACATTGAGGGTTTAAAAAGTAGTTATTCAACATGAGGCACAATCCAAATGATATTTTGAATCAATTTTTCTAAAGTCCAAAAAATCCATTTTCTGATGAAAAACGATGACCAGTGACCTGTCTAAATTTCTCCAGATGGTCAGAAATGGTAATTTTTTAATGTTTAATTTTTTTACTGTAAATGACTATTGCATGTGAATTATCACTTTTGGAACTAAAAGAAGTGTGTTTAGAGTCATTTTAATGCCTGAAATTGGTCGAAATAGAAGCTCCTAGTAGGAGAAAAAGTGTGTAAAAATGGCAATTTTGGTCATATTGATTCTTTAAAAAGTAGTTATTCAACATGAGGCACAATCCAAATGACATTTTGAATCAATTTTTCTAAAGTCCAAAAAATCCATTTTCTGATGAAAAACGATGACCCGCGACCTGTCGAAAATTCTCCAGATGGTCAGAAATGGTAATTTTTTAATGTTTTATTTTTTTACTGTAAATGACTATTGCATGTGAATTATCACTTTTGGAACTAAAATAAGTGTGTTTAGAGTCATTTTAATGCCTGAAAAGGGTCGAAATAAAAGCTTCTAGTAGGAGAAAAAGTCTGTAAAAATGGCAATTTTGGTCACATTGAGGCTTTAAAAAGTAGTTATTCAACATGAGGCACAATCCAAATGACATTTTGAATCAATTTTTATAAAGTCGAAAAAATCAATTTTCTGATGAAAAACGATGACCCGCGACCTATCGAAATTTCTCCAGATGGTCAGAAATGGTAATTTTTTAATGGTTCTATTTTTGACTGTAAATGACTATTGCATGTGAATTATCACTTGTGGAACTAAAATAAGTGTGTTTAGACTCGTTTTAATTCCTGAAATTAGTCATATTAGAAGCTTCTGAGAAGGAGAAAAAGACTGTAAAAATGTCAATTTTGGTCACATTGAGGCTTTAAAAAGTAGTTATTCAACATGAGGCACAATCCACATGATATTTTGAATCAGTTTTTCTAAAGTCCAAAAAATCCATTTTCTGATGAAAAACGATGACCAGTGACCTGTCGAAATTTCTCCAGATGGTCAGAAATGGTAATTTTTTAATGTTTAATTTTTTTACTGTAAATGACTATTGCATGTGAATTATCACTTTTGGAACTAAAATAAGTGTGTTTAGAGTCATTTTAATGCCTGAAATTGGTCGAAATAGAAGCTTCTAGTAGGAGAAAAAGTCTGTAAAAATGGCAATTTTGGTCACATTGAGGCTTTAAAAAGTAGTTATTCAACATGAGGCACAATCCAAATGACATTTTGAATCAATTTTTCTAAAGTCCAAAAATCAATTTTCTGATGAAAAAAGATGACCCGTGACCTGTTGAACTTTCTCCAGATGGTCAGAAATGGTAATTTTTTAATGTTTAATTTTTTGACTGTAAATGACTACTGCATATGAATTATCACTTTTGGAACTAAAAGAAGTGTGTTTAGAGTCATTTTAATGCCTGAAATTGGTCGAAATAGAAGCTCCTAGTAGGAAAAAAGTGTGTAAAAATGGCAATTTTGGTCATATTGATTCTTTAAAAAGTAGTTATTCAACATGAGGCACAATCCAAATGACATTTTGAATCAATTTTTCTAAAGTCCAAAAAATCCATTTTCTGATGAAAAACGATGACCCGCGACCTGTCGAAAATTCTCCAGATGGTCAGAAATGGTAATTTTTTAATGTTTTATTTTTTGACTGTAAATGACTATTGCATGTGAATTATCACTTTTGGAACTAAAATAAGTGTGTTTAGAGTCATTTTAATGCCTGAAAATGGTCGAAATAAAAGCTTCTAGTAGGAGAAAAAGTCTGTAAAAATGGCAATTTTGGTCACATTGAGGCTTTAAAAAGTAGTTATTCAACATGAGGCACAATCCAAATGACATTTTGAATCAATTTTTCTAAAGTCCAAAAAATCCATTTTCTCATGAAAAACGATGACCCGCGACCTGTCGAAATTTCTCCAGATGGTCAGAAATGGTAATTTTTTAATGTTTTATTTTTTGACTGTAAATGACTATTGCATGTGAATTATCACTTTTGGAACTAAAATAAGTGTGTTTAGAGTCATTTTAATGCCTGAAATTGGTTGAAATAGAAGCTTCTAGTAGGAGAAAAAGTCTGTAAAAATGGCAATATTGGTCACATTGAGGCTTTAAAAAGTAGTTATTCAACATGAGGCACAATCCAAATGACATTTTGAATCAATTTTTCTAAAGTCCCAAAAATCCATTTTCTGATGAAAAACGATGACCCGCGACCTGTCGACATTTCTCCAGATGGTCAGAAATGGTAATTTTTTAATGGTTCATTTTTTGACTGTAAATGACTATTGCATGTGAATTATCACTTTTGGAACTAAAATAAGTGTGTTTAGAGTCATTTTAATGCCTGAAATTGGTCGAAATAGAAGCTTCTAGTAGGAGAAAAAGTCTGTAAAAATGGCAATTTTGGTCACATTGAGGCTTTAAAAAGTAGTTATTCAACATGAGGCACAATCCAAATGACATTTTGAATCAATTTTTATAAAGTCCAAAACGTCCATTTTCTGATGAAAAACGATGACCCGCGACCTGTCGAAATTTCTCCAGATGGTCAGAAATGGTAATTTTTTAATGGTTCTATTTTTGACTGTAAATGACTATTGCATGTGAATTATCACTTTTGGAACTAAAATAAGTGTGTTTAGAGTCATTTTAATGCCTGAAATTGTTTGAAATAGAAGCTTCTAGTAGGAGAAAAAGTCTGTAAAAATGGCAATTTTGGTCACATTGAGGCTTTAAAAAGTAGTTATTCAACATGAGGCACAATCCAAATGATATTTTGAATCAATTTTTCTAAAGTCCAAAAAATCAACTTTCTGATATAAAACGATGACTAGTGACCTGTCGAAATTTCTCCAGATGGTCAGAAATGGTAATTTTTTAATGTTTAAATTTTTGACTGTAAATGACTATCGCATGTGAATTATCACTTGTGGAACTAAAATAAGTGTGTTTAGAGTCATTTTAATGCCTGAAGTTGGTCGAAATAGAAGCTTCTAGTAGGAGAAAAAGTCTGTAAAAATGGCAATTTTAGTCACATCGAGGCTTTAAAAAGCAGTTATTCAACATGAGGCACAATCCAAATGACATTTTGAATCAATTTTTATAAAGTCCAAAAAATCAATTTTCTGATGAAAAACGATGACCCGTGACCTGTTGAACTTTCTCCAGATGGTCAGAAATGGTAATTTTTTAATGTTTAATTTTTTGACTGTAAATGACTATTGCATATGAATTATCACTTTTGGAACTAAAAGAAGTGTGTTTAGAGTCATTTTAATGCCTGAAATTGGTCGAAATAGAAGCTTCTAGTAGGAGAAAAAGTCTGTAAAAATGGCAATTTTGGTCACATTGCGGCTTTAAAAAGCAGTTATTCAACATGAGGCACAATCCAAATGACATTTTGAATCAATTTTTATAAAGTCCAAAAAATCCATTTTCTGATAAAAAACGATGACCCGCGACCTGTCGAAAATTCTCCAGATGGTCAGAAATGGTAATTTTTTAATGTTTTATTTTTTGACTGTAAATGACTATTGCATGTGAATTATCACTTTTGGAACTAAAATAAGTGTGTTTAGAGTCATTTTAATGCCTGAAAATGGTCGAAATAAAAGCTTCTAGTAGGAGAAAAAGGCTGTAAAAATGGCAATTTTGGTCACATTGAGGCTTTAAAAAGTAGTTATTCAACATGAGGCACAATCCAAATGACATTTTGAATCAATTTTTCTAAAGTCCAAAAAATCCATTTTCTGATGAAAAACGATGACCCGCGACCTGTCGAAATTTCTCCAGATGGTCAGAAATGGTAATTTTTTAATGTTTTATTTTTTGACTGTAAATGACTATTGCATGTGAATTATCACTTTTGGAACTAAAATAAGTGTGTTTGGACTCATTTTAATGCCTGAAATTGTTAGAAATAGAAGCTTCTAGTAGGAGAAAAAGTCTGTAAAAATGGCAATTTTGGTCACATTGAGGCTTTAAAAAGTAGTTATTCAACATGAGGCACAATCCAAATGACATTTTGAATCAATTTTTCTAAAGTCCAAAAAATCCATTTTCTGATGAAAAACGATGACCCGCGACCTGTCGAAAATTCTCCAGATGGTCAGAAATGGTAATTTTTTAATGGTTCATTTTTTGACTGTAAATGACTATTGCATGTGAATTATCACTTTTGGAACTAAAATAAGTGTGTTTAGAGTCATTTTAATGCCTGAAATTGGTCGAAATAGAAGCTTCTAGTAGGAGAAAAAGTCTGTAAAAATGGCAATTTTGGTCACATTGAGGCTTTAAAAAGTAGTTATTCAACATGAGGCACAATCCAAATGACATTTTGAATCAATTTTTATAAAGTCCAAAACGTCCATTTTCTGATGAAAAACGATGACCCGCGACCTGTCGAAATTTCTCCAGATGGTCAGAAATGGTAATTTTTAATGGTTCTATTTTTGACTGTAAATGACTATTGCATGTGAATTATCACTTTTGGAACTAAAATAAGTGTGTTTAGAGTCATTTTAATGCCTGAAATTGTTTGAAATAGAAGCTTCTAGTAGGAGAAAAAGTCTGTAAAAATGGCAATTTTGGTCACATTGAGGCTTTAAAAAGTAGTTATTCAACATGAGGCACAATCCAAATGATATTTTGAATCAATTTTTCTAAAGTCCAAAAAATCAACTTTCTGATATAAAACGATGACTAGTGACCTGTCGAAATTTCTCCAGATGGTCAGAAATGGTAATTTTTTAATGTTTAAATTTTTGACTGTAAATGACTATCGCATGTGAATTATCACTTGTGGAACTAAAATAAGTGTGTTTAGAGTCATTTTAATGCCTGAAGTTGGTCGAAATAGAAGCTTCTAGTAGGAGAAAAAGTCTGTAAAAATGGCAATTTTGGTCACATCGAGGCTTTAAAAAGCAGTTATTCAACATGAGGCACAATCCAAATGACATTTTGAATCAATTTTTATAAAGTCCAAAAAATCAATTTTCTGATGAAAAACGATGACCCGTGACCTGTCGAAAATTCTCCAGATGGTCAGAAATGGTAATTTTTTAATGTTTTATTTTTTGACTGTAAATGACTATTGCATGTGAATTATCACTTTTGGAACTAAAATAAGTGTGTTTAGAGTCATTTTAATGCCTGAAGATGGTCGAAATAAAAGCTTCTAGTAGGAGAAAAAGGCTGTAAAAATGGCAATTTTGGTCACATTGAGGCTTTAAAAAGTAGTTATTCAACATGAGGCACAATCCAAATGACATTTTGAATCAATTTTTCTAAAGTCCAAAAAATCCATTTTCTGATGAAAAACGATGACCCGCGACCTGTCGAAATTTCTCCAGATGGTCAGAAATGGTAATTTTTTAATGTTTTATTTTTTGACTGTAAATGACTATTGCATGTGAATTATCACTTTTGGAACTAAAATAAGTGTGTTTGGACTCATTTTAATGCCTGAAATTGTTAGAAATAGAAGCTTCTAGTAGGAGAAAAAGTCTGTAAAAATGGCAATTTTGGTCACATTGAGGCTTTAAAAAGTAGTTATTCAACATGAGGCACAATCCAAATGACATTTTGAATCAATTTTTCTAAAGTCCAAAAAATCAATTTTCTGATGAACAACGATGACCCGCGACCTGTCGAAAATTCTCCAGATGGTCAGAAATGGTAATTTTTTAATGTTTTATTTTTTGACTGTAAATGACTATTGCATGCGAATTATCACTTTTGGAACTAAAAGAAGTGTGTTTAGAGTCATTTTAATGCCTGACATTGGTCGAAATAGAAGCTTCTAGTAGGAGAAAAAGTCTGTAAAAATGGCAATTTTGGTCACATTGAGGCTTTAAAAAGTAGTTATTCAACATGAGGCACAATCCAAATGACATTTTGAATCAATTTTTATAAAGTCCAAAAAATCCATTTTCTGATGAAAAACGATGACCCGCGACCTGTCGAAAATTCTCCAGATGGTCAGAAATGGTAATTTTTTAATGTTTAATTTTTTGACTGTAAATGACTATTGCATATGAATTATCACTTTTGGAACTAAAAGAAGTGTGTTTAGAGTCATTTTAATGCCTGAAATTGGTCGAAATAGAAGCTCCTAGTCGGAGAAAAAGTGTGTAAAAATGGCAATTTTGGTCATATTGATTCTTTAAAAAGTAGTTATTCAACATGCGGCACAATCCAAATGACATTTTGAATCAATTTTTCTAAAGTCCAAAAAATCCATTTTCTGATGAAAAACGATGACCCGCGACCTGTCGAAAATTCTCCAGATGGTCAGAAATGGTAATTTTTTAATGTTTTATTTTTTGACTGTAAATGACTATTGCATGTGAATTATCACTTTTGGAACTAAAATAAGTGTGTTTAGAGTCATTTTAATGCCTGAAAATGGTCGAAATAAAAGCTTCTAGTAGGAGAAAAAGGCTGTAAAAATAGCAATTTTGGTCACATTGAGGCTTTAAAAAGTAGTTATTCAACATGAGGCACAATCCAAATGACATTTTGAATCAATTTTTCTAAAGTCCAAAAAATCCATTTTCTGATGAAAAACGATGACCCGCGACCTGTCGAAATTTCTCCAGATGGTCAGAAATGGTAATTTTTTAATGTTTTATTTTTTGACTGTAAATGACTATTGCATGTGAATTATCACTTTTGGAACTAAAATAAGTGTGTTTGGACTCATTTTAATGCCTGAAATTGTTAGAAATAGAAGCTTCTAGTAGGAGAAAAAGTCTGTAAAAATGGCAATTTTGGTCACATTGAGGCTTTAAAAATTAGTTATTCAACATGAGGCACAATCCAAATGACATTTTGAATCAATTTTTCTAAAGTCCAAAAAATCAATTTTCTGATGAAAAACGATGACCCGCGACCTGTCGAAAATTCTCCAGATGGTCAGAAATGGTAATTTTTTAATGTTTTATTTTTTGACTGTAAATGACTATTGCATGCGAATTATCACTTTTGGAACTAAAATAAGTGTGTTTGGAGTCATTTTAATGTCTGAAAATGGTCGAAAGAGAAGCTTCTAGTAGGGGAAAAAGTCTGTAAAAATGGCATTTTTGGTCACATTGAGGCTTTAAAAAGTAGTTATTCGACATGAGGCACAATCCAAATGACATTTTGAATCAATTTTTCTAAAGTCCAAAAATCAATTTTCTGATGAAAAAAGATGACCCGTGACCTGTTGAACTTTCTCCAGATGGTCAGAAATGGTAATTTTTTAATGTTTTATTTTTTTACTGTAAATGACTATTGCATATGAATTATCACTTTTGGAACTAAAAGAAGTGTGTTTAGAGTCATTTTAATGCCTGAAATTGGTCGAAATAGAAGCTCCTAGTAGGAGAAAAAGTGTGTAAAAATGGCAATTTTGGTCATATTGATTCGTTAAAAAGTAGTTATTCAACATGAGGCACAATCCAAATGACATTTTGAATCAATTTTTCTAAAGTCCAAAAAATCCATTTTCTGATAAAAAACGATGACCCGTGACCTGTTGAACTTTCTCCAGATGGTCAGAAATGGTAATTTTTTAATGTTTAATTTTTTGACTGTAAATGACTATTGCATATGAATTATCACTTTTGGAACTAAAAGAAGTGTGTTTAGAGTCATTTTAATGCCTGAAATTGGTCGAAATAGAAGCTTCTAGTAGGAGAAAAAGTCTGTAAAAATGGCAATTTTGGTCACATTGCGGCTTTAAAAAGTAGTTATTCAACATGAGGCACAATCCAAATGACATTTTGAATCAATTTTTATAAAGTCCAAAAAATCCATTTTCTGATAAAAAACGATGACCCGCGACCTGTCGAAAATTCTCCAGATGGTCAGAAATGGTAATTTTTTAATGTTTTATTTTTTGACTGTAAATGACTATTGCATGTGAATTATCACTTTTGGAACTAAAATAAGTGTGTTTAGAGTCATTTTAATGCCTGAAAATGGTCGAAATAAAAGCTTCTAGTAGGAGAAAAAGGCTGTAAAAATGGCAATTTTGGTCACATTGAGGCTTTAAAAAGTAGTTATTCAACATGAGGCACAATCCAAATGACATTTTGAATCAATTTTTCTAAAGTCCAAAAAATCCATTTTCTGATGAAAAACGATGACCCGCGACCTGTCGAAATTTCTCCAGATGGTCAGAAATGGTAATTTTTTAATGTTTTATTTTTTGACTGTAAATGACTATTGCATGTGAATTATCACTTTTGGAACTAAAATAAGTGTGTTTGGACTCATTTTAATGCCTGAAATTGTTAGAAATAGAAGCTTCTAGTAGGAGAAAAAGTCTGTAAAAATGGCAATTTTGGTCACATTGAGGCTTTAAAAAGTAGTTATTCAACATGAGGCACAATCCAAATGACATTTTGAATCAATTTTTCTAAAGTCCAAAAAATCCATTTTCTGATGAAAAACGATGACCCGCGACCTGTCGAAAATTCTCCAGATGGTCAGAAATGGTAATTTTTTAATGTTTAAATTTTTGACTGTAAATGACTATCGCATGTGAATTATCACTTGTGGAACTAAAATAAGTGTGTTTAGAGTCATTTTAATGCCTGAAGTTGGTCGAAATAGAAGCTTCTAGTAGGAGAAAAAGTCTGTAAAAATGGCAATTTTGGTCACATCGAGGCTTTAAAAAGCAGTTATTCAACATGAGGCACAATCCAAATGACATTTTGAATCAATTTTTATAAAGTCCAAAAAATCAATTTTCTGATGAAAAACGATGACCCGTGACCTGTTGAACTTTCTCCAGATGGTCAGAAATGGTAATTTTTTAATGTTTAATTTTTTGACTGTAAATGACTATTGCATATGAATTATCACTTTTGGAACTAAAAGAAGTGTGTTTAGAGTCATTTTAATGCCTGAAATTGGTCGAAATAGAAGCTTCTAGTAGGAGAAAAAGTCTGTAAAAATGGCAATTTTGGTCACATTGCGGCTTTAAAAAGTAGTTATTCAACATGAGGCACAATCCAAATGACATTTTGAATCAATTTTTATAAAGTCCAAAAAATCCATTTTCTGATAAAAAACGATGACCCGCGACCTGTCGAAAATTCTCCAGATGGTCAGAAATGGTAATTTTTTAATGTTTTATTTTTTGACTGTAAATGACTATTGCATGTGAATTATCACTTTTGGAACTAAAATAAGTGTGTTTAGAGTCATTTTAATGCCTGAAAATGGTCGAAATAAAAGCTTCTAGTAGGAGAAAAAGGCTGTAAAAATGGCAATTTTGGTCACATTGAGGCTTTAAAAAGTAGTTATTCAACATGAGGCACAATCCAAATGACATTTTGAATCAATTTTTCTAAAGTCCAAAAAATCCATTTTCTGATGAAAAACGATGACCCGCGACCTGTCGAAATTTCTCCAGATGGTCAGAAATGGTAATTTTTTAATGTTTTATTTTTTGACTGTAAATGACTATTGCATGTGAATTATCACTTTTGGAACTAAAATAAGTGTGTTTGGACTCATTTTAATGCCTGAAATTGTTAGAAATAGAAGCTTCTAGTAGGAGAAAAAGTCTGTAAAAATGGCAATTTTGGTCACATTGAGGCTTTAAAAAGTAGTTATTCAACATGAGGCACAATCCAAATGACATTTTGAATCAATTTTTCTAAAGTCCAAAAAATCCATTTTCTGATGAAAAACGATGACCCGCGACCTGTCGAAAATTCTCCAGATGGTCAGAAATGGTAATTTTTTAATGGTTCATTTTTTGACTGTAAATGACTATTGCATGTGAATTATCACTTTTGGAACTAAAATAAGTGTGTTTAGAGTCATTTTAATGCCTGAAATTGGTCGAAATAGAAGCTTCTAGTAGGAGAAAAAGTCTGTAAAAATGGCAATTTTGGTCACATTGAGGCTTTAAAAAGTAGTTATTCAACATGAGGCACAATCCAAATGACATTTTGAATCAATTTTTATAAAGTCCAAAACGTCCATTTTCTGATGAAAAACGATGACCCGCGACCTGTCGAAATTTCTCCAGATGGTCAGAAATGGTAATTTTTTAATGGTTCTATTTTTGACTGTAAATGACTATTGCATGTGAATTATCACTTTTGGAACTAAAATAAGTGTGTTTAGAGTCATTTTAATGCCTGAAATTGTTTGAAATAGAAGCTTCTAGTAGGAGAAAAAGTCTGTAAAAATGGCAATTTTGGTCACATTGAGGCTTTAAAAAGTAGTTATTCAACATGAGGCACAATCCAAATGATATTTTGAATCAATTTTTCTAAAGTCCAAAAAATCAACTTTCTGATATAAAACGATGACTAGTGACCTGTCGAAATTTCTCCAGATGGTCAGAAATGGTAATTTTTTAATGTTTAAATTTTTGACTGTAAATGACTATCGCATGTGAATTATCACTTGTGGAACTAAAATAAGTGTGTTTAGAGTCATTTTAATGCCTGAAGTTGGTCGAAATAGAAGCTTCTAGTAGGAGAAAAAGTCTGTAAAAATGGCAATTTTGGTCACATCGAGGCTTTAAAAAGCAGTTATTCAACATGAGGCACAATCCAAATGACATTTTGAATCAATTTTTATAAAGTCCAAAAAATCAATTTTCTGATGAAAAACGATGACCCGTGACCTGTTGAACTTTCTCCAGATGGTCAGAAATGGTAATTTTTTAATGTTTAATTTTTTGACTGTAAATGACTATTGCATATGAATTATCACTTTTGGAACTAAAAGAAGTGTGTTTAGAGTCATTTTAATGCCTGAAATTGGTCGAAATAGAAGCTTCTAGTAGGAGAAAAAGTCTGTAAAAATGGCAATTTTGGTCACATTGCGGCTTTAAAAAGTAGTTATTCAACATGAGGCACAATCCAAATGACATTTTGAATCAATTTTTATAAAGTCCAAAAAATCCATTTTCTGATAAAAAACGATGACCCGCGACCTGTCGAAAATTCTCCAGATGGTCAGAAATGGTAATTTTTTAATGTTTTATTTTTTGACTGTAAATGACTATTGCATGTGAATTATCACTTTTGGAACTAAAATAAGTGTGTTTAGAGTCATTTTAATGCCTGAAAATGGTCGAAATAAAAGCTTCTAGTAGGAGAAAAAGGCTGTAAAAATGGCAATTTTGGTCACATTGAGGCTTTAAAAAGTAGTTATTCAACATGAGGCACAATCCAAATGACATTTTGAATCAATTTTTCTAAAGTCCAAAAAATCCATTTTCTGATGAAAAACGATGACCCGCGACCTGTCGAAATTTCTCCAGATGGTCAGAAATGGTAATTTTTTAATGTTTTATTTTTTGACTGTAAATGACTATTGCATGTGAATTATCACTTTTGGAACTAAAATAAGTGTGTTTGGACTCATTTTAATGCCTGAAATTGTTAGAAATAGAAGCTTCTAGTAGGAGAAAAAGTCTGTAAAAATGGCAATTTTGGTCACATTGAGGCTTTAAAAATTAGTTATTCAACATGAGGCACAATCCAAATGACATTTTGAATCAATTTTTCTAAAGTCCAAAAAATCAATTTTCTGATGAAAAACGATGACCCGCGACCTGTCGAAAATTCTCCAGATGGTCAGAAATGGTAATTTTTTAATGTTTTATTTTTTGACTGTAAATGACTATTGCATGCGAATTATCACTTTTGGAACTAAAATAAGTGTGTTTGGAGTCATTTTAATGTCTGAAAATGGTCGAAAGAGAAGCTTCTAGTAGGGGAAAAAGTCTGTAAAAATGGCATTTTTGGTCACATTGAGGCTTTAAAAAGTAGTTATTCGACATGAGGCACAATCCAAATGACATTTTGAATCAATTTTTCTAAAGTCCAAAAATCAATTTTCTGATGAAAAAAGATGACCCGTGACCTGTTGAACTTTCTCCAGATGGTCAGAAATGGTAATTTTTTAATGTTTTATTTTTTTACTGTAAATGACTATTGCATATGAATTATCACTTTTGGAACTAAAAGAAGTGTGTTTAGAGTCATTTTAATGCCTGAAATTGGTCGAAATAGAAGCTCCTAGTAGGAGAAAAAGTGTGTAAAAATGGCAATTTTGGTCATATTGATTCGTTAAAAAGTAGTTATTCAACATGAGGCACAATCCAAATGACATTTTGAATCAATTTTTCTAAAGTCCAAAAAATCCATTTTCTGATAAAAAACGATGACCCGTGACCTGTTGAACTTTCTCCAGATGGTCAGAAATGGTAATTTTTTAATGTTTAATTTTTTGACTGTAAATGACTATTGCATATGAATTATCACTTTTGGAACTAAAAGAAGTGTGTTTAGAGTCATTTTAATGCCTGAAATTGGTCGAAATAGAAGCTTCTAGTAGGAGAAAAAGTCTGTAAAAATGGCAATTTTGGTCACATTGCGGCTTTAAAAAGTAGTTATTCAACATGAGGCACAATCCAAATGACATTTTGAATCAATTTTTATAAAGTCCAAAAAATCCATTTTCTGATAAAAAACGATGACCCGCGACCTGTCGAAAATTCTCCAGATGGTCAGAAATGGTAATTTTTTAATGTTTTATTTTTTGACTGTAAATGACTATTGCATGTGAATTATCACTTTTGGAACTAAAATAAGTGTGTTTAGAGTCATTTTAATGCCTGAAAATGGTCGAAATAAAAGCTTCTAGTAGGAGAAAAAGGCTGTAAAAATGGCAATTTTGGTCACATTGAGGCTTTAAAAAGTAGTTATTCAACATGAGGCACAATCCAAATGACATTTTGAATCAATTTTTCTAAAGTCCAAAAAATCCATTTTCTGATGAAAAACGATGACCCGCGACCTGTCGAAATTTCTCCAGATGGTCAGAAATGGTAATTTTTTAATGTTTTATTTTTTGACTGTAAATGACTATTGCATGTGAATTATCACTTTTGGAACTAAAATAAGTGTGTTTGGACTCATTTTAATGCCTGAAATTGTTAGAAATAGAAGCTTCTAGTAGGAGAAAAAGTCTGTAAAAATGGCAATTTTGGTCACATTGAGGCTTTAAAAAGTAGTTATTCAACATGAGGCACAATCCAAATGACATTTTGAATCAATTTTTCTAAAGTCCAAAAAATCAATTTTCTGATGAAAAACGATGACCCGCGACCTGTCGAAAATTCTCCAGATGGTCAGAAATGGTAATTTTTTAATGTTTTATTTTTTGACTGTAAATGACTATTGCATGCGAATTATCACTTTTGGAACTAAAAGAAGTGTGTTTAGAGTCATTTTAATGCCTGACATTGGTCGAAATAGAAGCTTCTAGTAGGAGAAAAAGTCTGTAAAAATGGCAATTTTGGTCACATTGAGGCTTTAAAAAGTAGTTATTCAACATGAGGCACAATCCAAATGACATTTTGAATCAATTTTTATAAAGTCCAAAAAATCCATTTTCTGATGAAAAACGATGACCCGCGACCTGTCGAAAATTCTCCAGATGGTCAGAAATGGTAATTTTTTAATGTTTAATTTTTTGACTGTAAATGACTATTGCATATGAATTATCACTTTTGGAACTAAAAGAAGTGTGTTTAGAGTCATTTTAATGCCTGAAATTGGTCGAAATAGAAGCTCCTAGTCGGAGAAAAAGTGTGTAAAAATGGCAATTTTGGTCATATTGATTCTTTAAAAAGTAGTTATTCAACATGCGGCACAATCCAAATGACATTTTGAATCAATTTTTCTAAAGTCCAAAAAATCCATTTTCTGATGAAAAACGATGACCCGCGACCTGTCGAAAATTCTCCAGATGGTCAGAAATGGTAATTTTTTAATGTTTTATTTTTTGACTGTAAATGACTATTGCATGTGAATTATCACTTTTGGAACTAAAATAAGTGTGTTTAGAGTCATTTTAATGCCTGAAAATGGTCGAAATAAAAGCTTCTAGAAGGAGAAAAAGGCTGTAAAAATAGCAATTTTGGTCACATTGAGGCTTTAAAAAGTAGTTATTCAACATGAGGCACAATCCAAATGACATTTTGAATCAATTTTTCTAAAGTCCAAAAAATCCATTTTCTGATGAAAAACGATGACCCGCGACCTGTCGAAATTTCTCCAGATGGTCAGAAATGGTAATTTTTTAATGTTTTATTTTTTGACTGTAAATGACTATTGCATGTGAATTATCACTTTTGGAACTAAAATAAGTGTGTTTGGACTCATTTTAATGCCTGAAATTGTTAGAAATAGAAGCTTCTAGTAGGAGAAAAAGTCTGTAAAAATGGCAATTTTGGTCACATTGAGGCTTTAAAAATTAGTTATTCAACATGAGGCACAATCCAAATGACATTTTGAATCAATTTTTCTAAAGTCCAAAAAATCAATTTTCTGATGAAAAACGATGACCCGCGACCTGTCGAAAATTCTCCAGATGGTCAGAAATGGTAATTTTTTAATGTTTTATTTTTTGACTGTAAATGACTATTGCATGCGAATTATCACTTTTGGAACTAAAATAAGTGTGTTTGGAGTCATTTTAATGTCTGAAAATGGTCGAAAGAGAAGCTTCTAGTAGGGGAAAAAGTCTGTAAAAATGGCATTTTTGGTCACATTGAGGCTTTAAAAAGTAGTTATTCGACATGAGGCACAATCCAAATGACATTTTGAATCAATTTTTCTAAAGTCCAAAAATCAATTTTCTGATGAAAAAAGATGACCCGTGACCTGTTGAACTTTCTCCAGATGGTCAGAAATGGTAATTTTTTAATGTTTTATTTTTTTACTGTAAATGACTATTGCATATGAATTATCACTTTTGGAACTAAAAGAAGTGTGTTTAGAGTCATTTTAATGCCTGAAATTGGTCGAAATAGAAGCTCCTAGTAGGAGAAAAAGTGTGTAAAAATGGCAATTTTGGTCATATTGATTCTTTAAAAAGTAGTTATTCAACATGAGGCACAATCCAAATGACATTTTGAATCAATTTTTCTAAAGTCCAAAAAATCCCTTTTCTGATGAAAAACGATGACCCGCGACCTGTCGAAATTTCTCCAGATGGTCAGAAATGGTAATTTTTTAATGTTTTATTTTTTGACTGTAAATGACTATTGCATGCAAATTATCACTTTTGGAACTAAAATAAGTGTGTTTAGAGTCGTTTTAATGCCTGAAATTAGTCATATTAGAAGCTTCTGAGAAGGAGAAAAAGTCTGTAAAAATGGCAATTTTGGTCACATTGAGGCTTTAAAAAGTAGTTATTCAACATGAGGCACAATCCAAATGATATTTTGAATCAATTTTTCTAAAGTCGAAAAAATTAATTTTCTGATGAAAAACGATGACCCGTGACCTGTTGAACTTTCTCCAGATGGTCAGAAATGGTAATTTTTTAATGTTTAATTTTTTTACTGTAAATGACTATTGCGTGTGAATTATCACTTTTGGAACTAAAATAAGTGTGTTTAGAGTCATTTTAATGCCTGTAATTGGTCGAAATAGAAGCTTCTAGTAGGAGAAAAAGTCTATAAAAATAGCAATTTTGGTCACATTGAGGCTTTAAAAAGTAGTTATTCAACATGAGGCACAATCCAAATGACATTTTGAATCAATTTTTCTAAAGTCCAAAAAATCCATTTTCTGATGAAAAACGATGACCCGCGACCTGTCGAAATTTCTCCAGATGGTCAGAAATGGTAATTTTTTAATGTTTAATTTTTTGACTGTAAATGACTATTGCATGTGAATTATCACTTGTGGAACTAAAATAAGTGTGTTTAGAGTCATTTTAATGCCTGAAGTTGGTCGAAATAGAAGCTTCTAGTAGGAGAAAAAGTCTGTAAAAATGGCAATTTTGGTCACATCGAGGCTTTAAAAAGTAGTTATTCAACATGAGGCACAATTCAAATGACATTTTTAATCAATTTTTCTAAAGTCCAAAAATCAATTTTCTGATGAAAAACGATGACCCGTGACCTGTTGAACTTTCTCCAGATGGTCAGAAATGGTAATTTTTTAATGTTTAATTTTTTGACTGTAAATGACTATTGCATATGAATTATCACTTTTGGAACTAAAAGAAGTGTGTTTAGAGTCATTTTAATGCCTGAAATTGGTCGAAATAGAAGCTTCTAGTAGGAGAAAAAGTCTGTAAAAATGGCAATTTTGGTCACATTGAGGCTTTAAAAAGTAGTTATTCAACATGAGGCACAATCCAAATGACATTTTGAATCAATTTTTATAAAGTCTAAAAAATCCATTTTCTGATGAAAAACGATGACCCGCGACCTGTCGAAAATTCTCCAGATGGTCAGAAATGGTAATTTTTTAATGTTTTATTTTTTGACTGTAAATGACTATTGCATGTGAATTATCACTTTTGGAACTAAAATAAGTGTGTTTAGAGTCATTTTAATGCCTGAAAATGGTCGAAATAAAAGCTTCTAGTAGGAGAAAAAGGCTGTAAAAATGGCAATTTTGGTCACATTGAGGCTTTAAAAAGTAGTTATTCAACATGAGGCACAATCCAAATGACATTTTGAATCAATTTTTCTAAAGTCCAAAAAATCCATTTTCTGATGAAAAACGATGACCCGCGACCTGTCGAAATTTCTCCAGATGGTCAGAAATGGTAATTTTTTAATGTTTTATTTTTTGACTGTAAATGACTATTGCATGTGAATTATCACTTTTGGAACTAAAATAAGTGTGTTTGGACTCATTTTAATGCCTGAAATTGTTAGAAATAGAAGCTTCTAGTAGGAGAAAAAGTCTGTAAAAATGGCAATTTTGGTCACATTGAGGCTTTAAAAAGTAGTTATTCAACATGAGGCACAATCCAAATGACATTTTGAATCAATTTTTCTAAAGTCCAAAAAATCCATTTTCTGATGAAAAACGATGACCCGCGACCTGTCGAAAATTCTCCAGATGGTCAGAAATGGTAATTTTTTAATGTTTTATTTTTTGACTGTAAATGACTATTGCATATGAATTATCACTTTTGGAACTAAAAGAAGTGTGTTTAGAGTCATTTTAATGCCTGAAATTGGTCGAAATAGAAGCTCCTAGTAGGAGAAAAAGTGTGTAAAAATGGCAATTTTGGTCATATTGATTCTTTAAAAAGTAGTTATTCAACATGAGGCACAATCCAAATGACATTTTGAATCAATTTTTCTAAAGTCCAAAAAATCCATTTTCTGATGAAAAACGATGACCCGCGACCTGTCGAAATTTCTCCAGATGGTCAGAAATGGTAATTTTTTAATGTTTTATTTTTTGACTGTAAATGACTATTGCATGCAAATTATCACTTTTGGAACTAAAATAAGTGTGTTTAGAGTCGTTTTAATGCCTGAAATTAGTCATATTAGAAGCTTCTGAGAAGGAGAAAAAGTCTGTAAAAATGGCAATTTTGGTCACATTGAGGCTTTAAAAAGTAGTTATTCAACATGAGGCACAATCCAAATGATATTTTGAATCAATTTTTCTAAAGTCGAAAAAATTAATTTTCTGATGAAAAACGATGACCCGTGACCTGTTGAACTTTCTCCAGATGGTCAGAAATGGTAATTTTTTAATGTTTAATTTTTTTACTGTAAATGACTATTGCATGTGAATTATCACTTTTGGAACTAAAATAAGTGTGTTTAGAGTCATTTTAATGCCTGTAATTGGTCGAAATAGAAGCTTCTAGTAGGAGAAAAAGTCTGTAAAAATGGCAATTTTGGTCACATTGAGGCTTTAAAAAGTAGTTATTCAACATGAGGCACAATCTAAATGACATTTTGAATCAATTTTTCTAAAGTCCAAAAAATCTATTTTCTGATGAAAAACGTTGACCCGCGACCTGTCGAAATTTCTCCAGATGGTCAGAAATAGTAATTTTTTAATGTTTAATTTTTTGACTGTAAATGACTATTGCATGTGAATTATCACTTTTGGAACTAAAATAAGTGTGTTTAGAGTCATTTTAATGCCTGAAATTGGTCGAAACAGAAGCTTCTAGTAGGAGAAAAAGTCTGTAAAAATGACAATTTTGGTCACATTGAGGCTTTAAAAAGTAGTTATTCAACATGAGGCACAATCCAAATGACATTTTGAATCAATTTTTATAAAGTCGAAAAAATCAATTTTCTGATGAAAAACGATGACCCGCGACCTGTCGAAATTTCTCCAGATGGTCAGAAATGGTAATTTTTTAATGGTTCTATTTTTGACTGTAAATGACTATTGCATGTGAATTATCACTTGTGGAACTAAAATAAGTGTGTTTAGACTCGTTTTAATTCCTGAAATTAGTCATATTAGAAGCTTCTGAGAAGGAGAAAAAGACTGTAAAAATGTCAATTTTGGTCACATTGAGGCTTTAAAAAGTAGTTATTCAACATGAGGCACAATCCAAATGATATTTTGAATCAGTTTTTCTAAAGTCCAAAAAATCCATTTTCTGATGAAAAACGATGACCAGTGACCTGTCGAAATTTCTCCAGATGGTCAGAAATGGTAATTTTTTAATGTTTAATTTTTTTACTGTAAATGACTATTGCATGTGAATTATCACTTTTGGAACTAAAATAAGTGTGTTTAGAGTCATTTTAATGCCTGAAATTGGTCGAAATAGAAGCTTCTAGTAGGAGAAAAAGTCTGTAAAAATGGCAATTTTGGTCACATTGAGGCTTTAAAAAGTAGTTATTCAACATGAGGCACAATCCAAATGACATTTTGAATCAATTTTTCTAAAGTCCAAAAATCAATTTTCTGATGAAAAAAGATGACCCGTGACCTGTTGAACTTTCTCCAGATGGTCAGAAATGGTAATTTTTTAATGTTTAATTTTTTGACTGTAAATGACTACTGCATATGAATTATCACTTTTGGAACTAAAAGAAGTGTGTTTAGAGTCATTTTAATGCCTGAAATTGGTCGAAATAGAAGCTCCTAGTAGGAAAAAAAGTGTGTAAAAATGGCAATTTTGGTCACATTGAGGCTTTAAAAAGTAGTTATTCAACATGAGGCACAATCCAAATGACATTTTGAATCAATTTTTCTAAAGTCCAAAAAATCCATTTTCTGATGAAAAACGATGACCCGCGACCTGTCGAAATTTCTCCAGATGGTCAGAAATGGTAATTTTTTAATGTTTTATTTTTTGACTGTAAATGACTATTGCATGTGAATTATCACTTTTGGAACTAAAATAAGTGTGTTTAGAGTCATTTTAATGCCTGAAATTGGTCGAAATAGAAGCTTCTAGTAGGAGAAAAAGTCTGTAAAAATGGCAATATTGGTCACATTGAGGCTTTAAAAAGTAGTTATTCAACATGAGGCACAATCCAAATGACATTTTGAATCAATTTTTCTAAAGTCCCAAAAATCCATTTTCTGATGAAAAACGATGACCCGCGACCTGTCGACATTTCTCCAGATGGTCAGAAATGGTAATTTTTTAATGGTTCATTTTTTGACTGTAAATGACTATTGCATGTGAATTATCACTTTTGGAACTAAAATAAGTGTGTTTAGAGTCATTTTAATGCCTGTAATTGGTCGAAATAGAAGCTTCTAGTAGGAGAAAAAGTCTGTAAAAATGGCAATTTTGGTCACATTGAGGCTTTAAAAAGTAGTTATTCAACATGAGGCACAATCTAAATGACATTTTGAATCAATTTTTCTAAAGTCCAAAAAATCAATTTTCTGATGAAAAACGTTGACCCGCGACCTGTCGAAATTTCTCCAGATGGTCAGAAATAGTAATTTTTTAATGTTTAATTTTTTGACTGTAAATGACTATTGCATGTGAATTATCACTTTTGGAACTAAAATAAGTGTGTTTAGAGTCATTTTAATGCCTGAAATTGGTCGAAATAGAAGCTTCTAGTAGGAGAAAAAGTCTGTAAAAATGACAATTTTGGTCACATTGAGGCTTTAAAAAGTAGTTATTCAACATGAGGCACAATCCAAATGACATTTTGAATCAATTTTTATAAAGTCGAAAAAATCAATTTTCTGATGAAAAACGATGACCCGCGACCTGTCGAAATTTCTCCAGATGGTCAGAAATGGTAATTTTTTAATGGTTCTATTTTTGACTGTAAATGACTATTGCATGTGAATTATCACTTGTGGAACTAAAATAAGTGTGTTTAGACTCGTTTTAATTCCTGAAATTAGTCATATTAGAAGCTTCTGAGAAGGAGAAAAAGACTGTAAAAATGTCAATTTTGGTCACATTGAGGCTTTAAAAAGTAGTTATTCAACATGAGGCACAATCCAAATGATATTTTGAATCAGTTTTTCTAAAGTCCAAAAAATCCATTTTCTGATGAAAAACGATGACCAGTGACCTGTCGAAATTTCTCCAGATGGTCAGAAATGGTAATTTTTTAATGTTTAATTTTTTTACTGTAAATGACTATTGCATGTGAATTATCACTTTTGGAACTAAAATAAGTGTGTTTAGAGTCATTTTAATGCCTGAAATTGGTCGAAATAGAAGCTTCTAGTAGGAGAAAAAGTCTGTAAAAATGGCAATTTTGGTCACATTGAGGCTTTAAAAAGTAGTTATTCAACATGAGGCACAATCCAAATGACATTTTGAATCAATTTTTCTAAAGTCCAAAAATCAATTTTCTGATGAAAAAAGATGACCCGTGACCTGTTGAACTTTCTCCAGATGGTCAGAAATGGTAATTTTTTAATGTTTAATTTTTTGACTGTAAATGACTACTGCATATGAATTATCACTTTTGGAACTAAAAGAAGTGTGTTTAGAGTCATTTTAATGCCTGAAATTGGTCGAAATAGAAGCTCCTAGTAGGAAAAAAAGTGTGTAAAAATGGCAATTTTGGTCATATTGATTCTTTAAAAAGTAGTTATTCAACATGAGGCACAATCCAAATGACATTTTGAATCAATTTTTCTAAAGTCCAAAAAATCCATTTTCTGATGAAAAACGATGACCCGCGACCTGTCGAAAATTCTCCAGATGGTCAGAAATGGTAATTTTTTATTGTTTTATTTTTTGACTGTAAATGACTATTGCATGTGAATTATCACTTTTGGAACTAAAATAAGTGTGTTTAGAGTCATTTTAATGCCTGAAAATGGTCGAAATAAAAGCTTCTAGTAGGAGAAAAAGTCTGTAAAAATGGCAATTTTGGTCACATTGAGGCTTTAAAAAGTAGTTATTCAACATGAGGCACAATCCAAATGACATTTTGAATCAATTTTTCTAAAGTCCAAAAAATCCATTTTCTGATGAAAAACGATGACCCGCGACCTGTCGAAATTTCTCCAGATGGTCAGAAATGGTAATTTTTTAATGTTTTATTTTTTGACTGTAAATGACTATTGCATGTGAATTATCACTTTTGGAACTAAAATAAGTGTGTTTAGAGTCATTTTAATGCCTGAAATTGGTCGAAATAGAAGCTTCTAGTAGGAGAAAAAGTCTGTAAAAATGGCAATATTGGTCACATTGAGGCTTTAAAAAGTAGTTATTCAACATGAGGCACAATCCAAATGACATTTTGAATCAATTTTTCTAAAGTCCCAAAAATCCATTTTCTGATGAAAAACGATGACCCGCGACCTGTCGACATTTCTCCAGATGGTCAGAAATGGTAATTTTTTAATGGTTCATTTTTTGACTGTAAATGACTATTGCATGTGAATGATCACTTTTGGAACTAAAATAAGTGTGTTTAGAGTCATTTTAATGCCTGAAATTGGTCGAAATAGAAGCTTCTAGTAGGAGAAAAAGTCTGTAAAAATGGTAATTTTGGTCACATTGAGGCTTTAAAAAGTAGTTATTCAACATGAGGCACAATCCAAATGACATTTTGAATCAATTTTTATAAAGTCCAAAAAATCCATTTTCTGATGAAAAACGATGACCCGCGACCTGTCGAAATTTCTCCAGATGGTCAGAAATGGTAATTTTTTAATGGTTCTATTTTTGACTGTAAATGACTATTGCATGTGAATTATCACTTTTGGAACTAAAATAAGTGTGTTTAGAGTCATTTTAATGCCTGAAATTGTTTGAAATAGAAGCTTCTAGTAGGAGAAAAAGTCTGTAAAAATGGCAATTTTGGTCACATTGAGGCTTTAAAAAGTAGTTATTCAACATGAGGCACAATCCAAATGATATTTTGAATCAATTTTTCTAAAGTCCAAAAAATCCATTTTCTGATATAAAACGATGACTAGTGACCTGTCGAAATTTCTCCAGATGGTCAGAAATGGTAATTTTTTAATGTTTAAATTTTTGACTGTAAATGACTATCGCATGTGAATTATCACTTGTGGAACTAAAATAAGTGTGTTTAGAGTCGTTTTAATTCCTGAAATTAGTCATATTAGAAGCTTCTGAGAAGGAGAAAAAGTCTGTAAAAATGGCAATTTTGGTCACATTGAGGCTTTAAAAAGTAGTTATTCAACATGAGGCACAATCCAAATGACATTTTGAATCAATTTTTATAAAGTCCAAAAAATCAATTTTCTGATGAAAAACGATGACCCGCGACCTGTCGAAATTTCTCCAGATGGTCAGAAATGGTAATTTTTTAATGTTTAATTTTTTGACTGTAAATGACTATTGCATGTGAATTATCACTTGTGGAACTAAAATAAGTGTGTTTAGAGTCATTTTAATGCCTGAAGTTGGTCGAAATAGAAGCTTCTAGTAGGAGAAAAAGTCTGTAAAAATGGCAATTTTGGTCACATCGAGGCTTTAAAAAGTAGTTATTCAACATGAGGCACAATTCAAATGACATTTTTAATCAATTTTTCTAAAGTCCAAAAATCAATTTTCTGATGAAAAACGATGACCCGTGACCTGTTGAACTTTCTCCAGATGGTCAGAAATGGTAATTTTTTAATGTTTAATTTTTTGACTGTAAATGACTATTGCATGTGAATTATCACTTTTGGAACTAAAAGAAGTGTGTTTAGAGTCATTTTAATGCCTGAAATTGGTCAAAATAGAAGCTTCTAGTAGGAGAAAAAGTCTGTAAAAATGGCAATTTTGGTCACATTGCGGCTTTAAAAAGTAGTTATTCAACATGAGGCACAATCCAAATGACATTTTGAATCAATTTTTATAAAGTCCAAAAAATCCATTTTCTGATGAAAAACGATGACCCGCGACCTGTCGAAAATTCTCCAGATGGTCAGAAATGGTAATTTTTTAATGTTTTATTTTTTGACTGTAAATGACTATTGCATGTGAATTATCACTTTTGGAACTAAAATAAGTGTGTTTAGAGTCATTTTAATGCCTGAAAATGGTCGAAATAAAAGCTTCTAGTAGGAGAAAAAGGCTGTAAAAATGGCAATTTTGGTCACATTGAGGCTTTAAAAAGTAGTTATTCAACATGAGGCACAATCCAAATGACATTTTGAATCAATTTTTCTAAAGTCCAAAAAATCAATTTTCTGATGAAAAACGATGACCCGCGACCTGTCGAAAATTCTCCAGATGGTCAGAAATGGTAATTTTTTAATGTTTTATTTTTTGACTGTAAATGACTATTGCATGCGAATTATCACTTTTGGAACTAAAAGAAGTGTGTTTAGAGTCATTTTAATGCCTGAAATTGGTCGAAATAGAAGCTTCTAGTAGGAGAAAAAGTCTGTAAAAATGGCAATTTTGGTCACATTGAGGCTTTAAAAAGTAGTTATTCAACATGAGGCACAATCCAAATGACATTTTGAATCAATTTTTCTAAAGTCCAAAAAATCCATTTTCTGATGAAAAACGGTGACCCGCGACCTGTCGAAAATTCTCCAGATGGTCAGAAATGGTAATTTTTTAATGTTTAATTGTTTGACTGTAAATGACTATTGCATATGAATTATCACTTTTGGAACTAAAAGAAGTGTGTTTAGAGTCATTTTAATGCCTGAAATTGGTCGAAATAGAAGCTCCTAGTCGGAGAAAAAGTGTGTAAAAATGGCAATTTTGGTCATATTGATTCTTTAAAAAGTAGTTATTCAACATGAGGCACAATCCAAATGACATTTTGAATCAATTTTTCTAAAGTCCAAAAAATCCATTTTCTGATGAAAAACGATGACCCGCGACCTGTCGAAAATTCTCCAGATGGTCAGAAATGGTAATTTTTTAATGTTTTATTTTTTTACTGTAAATGACTATTGCATGTGAATTATCACTTTTGGAACTAAAATAAGTGTGTTTAGAGTCATTTTAATGCCTGAAAATGGTCGAAATAGAAGCTCCTAGTAGG
Organism: Triturus cristatus; assembly: GCF_964204655.1. Taxonomy (NCBI): domain Eukaryota; kingdom Metazoa; phylum Chordata; class Amphibia; order Caudata; family Salamandridae; genus Triturus; species Triturus cristatus. The sequence goes on from NC_140588.1 coordinate 135,268,466, forward strand.
AGAAAAAGTGTGTAAAAATGGCAATTTTGGTCATATTGATTCTTTAAAAAGTAGTTATTCAACATGAGGCACAATCCAAATGACATTTTGAATCAATTTTTCTAAAGTCGAAAAAATTAATTTTCTGATGAAAAACGATGACCCGTGACCTGTTGAACTTTCTCCAAATGGTCAGAAATGGTAATTTTTTAATGTTTAATTTTTTGACTGTAAATGACTATTGCATGTGAATTATCACTTGTGGAACTAAAATAAGTGTGTTTAGAGTCATTTTAATGCCTGAAGTTGGTCGAAATAGAAGCTTTTAGTAGGAGAAAAAGTCTGTAAAAATGGCAATTTTGGTCACATCGAGGCTTTAAAAAGTAGTTATTCAACATGAGGCACAATTCAAATGACAGTTTTTAATCAATTTTTCTAAAGTCCAAAAATCAATTTTCTGATGAAAAACGATGACCCGTGACCTGTTGAACTTTCTCCAGATGGTCAGAAATGGTAATTTTTTAATGTTTAATTTTTTGACTGTAAATGACTATTGCATGTGAATTATCACTTTTGGAACTAAAAGAAGTGTGTTTAGAGTCATTTTAATGCCTGAAATTGGTCAAAATAGAAGCTTCTAGTAGGAGAAAAAGTCTGTAAAAATGGGAATTTTGGTCACATTGCGGCTTTAAAAAGTAGTTATTCAACATGAGGCACAATCCAAATGACATTTTGAATCAATTTTTATAAAGTCCAAAAAATCCATTTTCTGATGAAAAACGATGACCCGCGACCTGTCGAAAATTCTCCAGATGGTCAGAAATGGTAATTTTTTAATGTTTTATTTTTTGACTGTAAATGACTATTGCATGTGAATTATCACTTTTGGAACTAAAATAAGTGTGTTTAGAGTCATTTTAATGCCTGAAAATGGTCGAAATAAAAGCTTCTAGTAGGAGAAAAAGGCTGTAAAAATGGCAATTTTGGTCACATTGAGGCTTTAAAAAGTAGTTATTCAACATGAGGCACAATCCAAATGACATTTTTAATCAATTTTTCTAAAGTCCAAAAAATCCATTTTCTGATGAAAAACGATGACCCGCGACCTGTCGAAATTTCTCCAGATGGTCAGAAATGGTAATTTTTTAATGTTTTATTTTTTGACTGTAAATGACTATTGCATGTGAATTATCACTTTTGGAACTAAAATAAGTGTGTTTGGACTCATTTTAATGCCTGAAATTGTTAGAAATAGAAGCTTCTAGTAGGAGAAAAAGTCTGTAAAAATGGCAATTTTGGTCACATTGAGGCTTTAAAAAGTAGTTATTCAACATGAGGCACAATCCAAATGACATTTTGAATCAATTTTTCTAAAGTCCAAAAAATCAATTTTCTGATGAAAAACGATGACCCGCGACCTGTCGAAAATTCTCCAGATGGTCAGAAATGGTAATTTTTTAATGTTTTATTTTTTGACTGTAAATGACTATTGCATGCGAATTATCACTTTTGGAACTAAAAGAAGTGTGTTTAGAGTCATTTTAATGCCTGAAATTGGTCGAAATAGAAGCTTCTAGTAGGAGAAAAAGTCTGTAAAAATGGCAATTTTGGTCACATTGAGGCTTTAAAAAGTAGTTATTCAACATGAGGCACAATCCAAATGACATTTTGAATCAATTTTTCTAAAGTCCAAAAAATCCATTTTCTGATGAAAAACGATGACCCGCGACCTGTCGAAATTTCTCCAGATGGTCAGAAATGGTAATTTTTTAATGTTTTATTTTTTGACTGTAAATGACTATTGCATGTGAATTATCACTTTTGGAACTAAAATAAGTGTGTTTGGACTCATTTTAATGCCTGAAATTGTTAGAAATAGAAGCTTCTAGTAGGAGAAAAAGTCTGTAAAAATGGCAATTTTGGTCACATTGAGGCTTTAAAAAGTAGTTATTCAACATGAGGCACAATCCAAATGACATTTTGAATCAATTTTTCTAAAGTCCAAAAAATCAATTTTCTGATGAAAAACGATGACCCGCGACCTGTCGAAAATTCTCCAGATGGTCAGAAATGGTAATTTTTTAATGTTTTATTTTTTGACTGTAAATGACTATTGCATGCGAATTATCACTTTTGGAACTAAAAGAAGTGTGTTTAGAGTCATTTTAATGCCTGAAATTGGTCGAAATAGAAGCTTCTAGTAGGAGAAAAAGTCTGTAAAAATGGCAATTTTGGTCACATTGAGGCTTTAAAAAGTAGTTATTCAACATGAGGCACAATCCAAATGACATTTTGAATCAATTTTTCTAAAGTCCAAAAAATCCATTTTCTGATGAAAAACGGTGACCCGCGACCTGTCGAAAATTCTCCAGATGGTCAGAAATGGTAATTTTTTAATGTTTAATTTTTTGACTGTAAATGACTATTGCATATGAATTATCACTTTTGGAACTAAAAGAAGTGTGTTTAGAGTCATTTTAATGCCTGAAATTGGTCGAAATAGAAGCTCCTAGTCGGAGAAAAAGTGTGTAAAAATGGCAATTTTGGTCATATTGATTCTTTAAAAAGTAGTTATTCAACATGAGGCACAATCCAAATGACATTTTGAATCAATTTTTCTAAAGTCCAAAAAATCCATTTTCTGATGAAAAACGATGACCCGCGACCTGTCGAAAATTCTCCAGATGGTCAGAAATGGTAATTTTTTAATGTTTTATTTTTTTACTGTAAATGACTATTGCATGTGAATTATCACTTTTGGAACTAAAATAAGTGTGTTTAGAGTCATTTTAATGCCTGAAAATGGTCGAAATAGAAGCTCCTAGTAGGAGAAAAAGTGTGTAAAAATGGCAATTTTGGTCATATTGATTCTTTAAAAAGTAGTTATTCAACATGAGGCACAATCCAAATGACATTTTGAATCAATTTTTCTAAAGTCGAAAAAATTAATTTTCTGATGAAAAACGATGACCCGTGACCTGTTGAACTTTCTCCAGATGGTCAGAAATGGTAATTTTTTAATGTTTAATTTTTTGACTGTAAATGACTATTGCATGTGAATTATCACTTGTGGAACTAAAATAAGTGTGTTTAGAGTCATTTTAATGCCTGAAGTTGGTCGAAATAGAAGCTTCTAGTAGGAGAAAAAGTCTGTAAAAATGGCAATTTTGGTCACATCGAGGCTTTAAAAAGTAGTTATTCAACATGAGGCACAATTCAAATGACATTTTTAATCAATTTTTCTAAAGTCCAAAAATCAATTTTCTGATGAAAAACGATGACCCGTGACCTGTTGAACTTTCTCCAGATGGTCAGAAATGGTAATTTTTTAATGTTTAATTTTTTGACTGTAAATGACTATTGCATATGAATTATCACTTTTGGAACTAAAAGAAGTGTGTTTAGAGTCATTTTAATGCCTGAAATTGGTCGAAATAGAAGCTTCTAGTAGGAGAAAAAGTCTGTAAAAATGGCAATTTTGGTCACATTGAGGCTTTAAAAAGTAGTTATTCAACATGAGGCACAATCCAAATGACATTTTGAATCAATTTTTATAAAGTCCAAAAAATCCATTTTCTGATGAAAAACGATGACCCGCGACCTGTCGAAATTTCTCCAGATGGTCAGAAATGGTAATTTTTTAATGTTTTATTTTTTGACTGTAAATGACTATTGCATGTGAATTATCACTTTTGGAACTAAAATAAGTGTGTTTAGAGTCATTTTAATGCCTGTAATTGGTCGAAATAGAAGCTTCTAGTAGGAGAAAAAGTCTGTAAAAATGGCAATTTTGGTCACATTGAGGCTTTAAAAAGTAGTTATTCAACATGAGGCACAATCTAAATGACATTTTGAATCAATTTTTCTAAAGTCCAAAAAATCAATTTTCTGATGAAAAACGTTGACCCGCGACCTGTCGAAATTTCTCCAGATGGTCAGAAATAGTAATTTTTTAATGTTTAATTTTTTGACTGTAAATGACTATTGCATGTGAATTATCACTTTTGGAACTAAAATAAGTGTGTTTAGAGTCATTTTAATGCCTGAAATTGGTCGAAATAGAAGCTTCTAGTAGGAGAAAAAGTCTGTAAAAATGACAATTTTGGTCACATTGAGGCTTTAAAAAGTAGTTATTCAACATGAGGCACAATCCAAATGACATTTTGAATCAATTTTTATAAAGTCGAAAAAATCAATTTTCTGATGAAAAACGATGACCCGCGACCTGTCGAAATTTCTCCAGATGGTCAGAAATGGTAATTTTTTAATGGTTCTATTTTTGACTGTAAATGACTATTGCATGTGAATTATCACTTGTGGAACTAAAATAAGTGTGTTTAGACTCGTTTTAATTCCTGAAATTAGTCATATTAGAAGCTTCTGAGAAGGAGAAAAAGACTGTAAAAATGTCAATTTTGGTCACATTGAGGCTTTAAAAAGTAGTTATTCAACATGAGGCACAATCCAAATGATATTTTGAATCAGTTTTTCTAAAGTCCAAAAAATCCATTTTCTGATGAAAAACGATGACCAGTGACCTGTCGAAATTTCTCCAGATGGTCAGAAATGGTAATTTTTTAATGTTTAATTTTTTTACTGTAAATGACTATTGCATGTGAATTATCACTTTTGGAACTAAAATAAGTGTGTTTAGAGTCATTTTAATGCCTGAAATTGGTCGAAATAGAAGCTTCTAGTAGGAGAAAAAGTCTGTAAAAATGGCAATTTTGGTCACATTGAGGCTTTAAAAAGTAGTTATTCAACATGAGGCACAATCCAAATGACATTTTGAATCAATTTTTCTAAAGTCCAAAAATCAATTTTCTGATGAAAAAAGATGACCCGTGACCTGTTGAACTTTCTCCAGATGGTCAGAAATGGTAATTTTTTAATGTTTAATTTTTTTAATGTAAATGACTACTGCATATGAATTATCACTTTTGGAACTAAAAGAAGTGTGTTTAGAGTCATTTTAATGCCTGAAATTGGTCGAAATAGAAGCTCCTAGTAGGAAAAAAAGTGTGTAAAAATGGCAATTTTGGTCATATTGATTCTTTAAAAAGTAGTTATTCAACATGAGGCACAATCCAAATGACATTTTGAATCAATTTTTCTAAAGTCCAAAAAATCCATTTTCTGATGAAAAACGATGACCCGCGACCTGTCGAAAATTCTCCAGATGGTCAGAAATGGTAATTTTTTATTGTTTTATTTTTTGACTGTAAATGACTATTGCATGTGAATTATCACTTTTGGAACTAAAATAAGTGTGTTTAGAGTCATTTTAATGCCTGAAAATGGTCGAAATAAAAGCTTCTAGTAGGAGAAAAAGTCTGTAAAAATGGCAATTTTGGTCACATTGAGGCTTTAAAAAGTAGTTATTCAACATGAGGCACAATCCAAATGACATTTTGAATCAATTTTTCTAAAGTCCAAAAAATCCATTTTCTGATGAAAAACGATGACCCGCGACCTGTCGAAATTTCTCCAGATGGTCAGAAATGGTAATTTTTTAATGTTTTATTTTTTGACTGTAAATGACTATTGCATGTGAATTATCACTTTTGGAACTAAAATAAGTGTGTTTAGAGTCATTTTAATGCCTGAAATTGGTCAAAATAGAAGCTTCTAGTAGGAGAAAAAGTCTGTAAAAATGGCAATATTGGTCACATTGAGGCTTTAAAAAGTAGTTATTCAACATGAGGCACAATCCAAATGACATTTTGAATCAATTTTTCTAAAGTCCCAAAAATCCATTTTCTGATGAAAAACGATGACCCGCGACCTGTCGACATTTCTCCAGATGGTCAGAAATGGTAATTTTTTAATGGTTCATTTTTTGACTGTAAATGACTATTGCATGTGAATGATCACTTTTGGAACTAAAATAAGTGTGTTTAGAGTCATTTTAATGCCTGAAATTGGTCGAAATAGAAGCTTCTAGTAGGAGAAAAAGTCTGTAAAAATGGTAATTTTGGTCACATTGAGGCTTTAAAAAGTAGTTATTCAACATGAGGCACAATCTAAATGACATTTTGAATCAATTTTTCTAAAGTCCAAAAAATCAATTTTCTGATGAAAAACGTTGACCCGCGACCTGTCGAAATTTCTCCAGATGGTCAGAAATAGTAATTTTTTAATGTTTAATTTTTTGACTGTAAATGACTATTGCATGTGAATTATCACTTTTGGAACTAAAATAAGTGTGTTTAGAGTCATTTTAATGCCTGAAATTGGTCGAAATAGAAGCTTCTAGTAGGAGAAAAAGTCTGTAAAAATGACAATTTTGGTCACATTGAGGCTTTAAAAAGTAGTTATTCAACATGAGGCACAATCCAAATGACATTTTGAATCAATTTTTATAAAGTCGAAAAAATCAATTTTCTGATGAAAAACGATGACCCGCGACCTGTCGAAATTTCTCCAGATGGTCAGAAATGGTAATTTTTTAATGGTTCTATTTTTGACTGTAAATGACTATTGCATGTGAATTATCACTTGTGGAACTAAAATAAGTGTGTTTAGACTCGTTTTAATTCCTGAAATTAGTCATATTAGAAGCTTCTGAGAAGGAGAAAAAGACTGTAAAAATGTCAATTTTGGTCACATTGAGGCTTTAAAAAGTAGTTATTCAACATGAGGCACAATCCAAATGATATTTTGAATCAGTTTTTCTAAAGTCCAAAAAATCCATTTTCTGATGAAAAACGATGACCAGTGACCTGTCGAAATTTCTCCAGATGGTCAGAAATGGTAATTTTTTAATGTTTAATTTTTTTACTGTAAATGACTATTGCATGTGAATTATCACTTTTGGAACTAAAATAAGTGTGTTTAGAGTCATTTTAATGCCTGAAATTGGTCGAAATAGAAGCTTCTAGTAGGAGAAAAAGTCTGTAAAAATGGCAATTTTGGTCACATTGAGGCTTTAAAAAGTAGTTATTCAACATGAGGCACAATCCAAATGACATTTTGAATCAATTTTTCTAAAGTCCAAAAATCAATTTTCTGATGAAAAAAGATGACCCGTGACCTGTTGAACTTTCTCCAGATGGTCAGAAATGGTAATTTTTTAATGTTTAATTTTTTTAATGTAAATGACTACTGCATATGAATTATCACTTTTGGAACTAAAAGAAGTGTGTTTAGAGTCATTTTAATGCCTGAAATTGGTCGAAATAGAAGCTCCTAGTAGGAAAAAAAGTGTGTAAAAATGGCAATTTTGGTCATATTGATTCTTTAAAAAGTAGTTATTCAACATGAGGCACAATCCAAATGACATTTTGAATCAATTTTTCTAAAGTCCAAAAAATCCATTTTCTGATGAAAAACGATGACCCGCGACCTGTCGAAAATTCTCCAGATGGTCAGAAATGGTAATTTTTTATTGTTTTATTTTTTGACTGTAAATGACTATTGCATGTGAATTATCACTTTTGGAACTAAAATAAGTGTGTTTAGAGTCATTTTAATGCCTGAAAATGGTCGAAATAAAAGCTTCTAGTAGGAGAAAAAGTCTGTAAAAATGGCAATTTTGGTCACATTGAGGCTTTAAAAAGTAGTTATTCAACATGAGGCACAATCCAAATGACATTTTGAATCAATTTTTCTAAAGTCCAAAAAATCCATTTTCTGATGAAAAACGATGACCCGCGACCTGTCGAAATTTCTCCAGATGGTCAGAAATGGTAATTTTTTAATGTTTTATTTTTTGACTGTAAATGACTATTGCATGTGAATTATCACTTTTGGAACTAAAATAAGTGTGTTTAGAGTCATTTTAATGCCTGAAATTGGTCAAAATAGAAGCTTCTAGTAGGAGAAAAAGTCTGTAAAAATGGCAATATTGGTCACATTGAGGCTTTAAAAAGTAGTTATTCAACATGAGGCACAATCCAAATGACATTTTGAATCAATTTTTCTAAAGTCCCAAAAATCCATTTTCTGATGAAAAACGATGACCCGCGACCTGTCGACATTTCTCCAGATGGTCAGAAATGGTAATTTTTTAATGGTTCATTTTTTGACTGTAAATGACTATTGCATGTGAATGATCACTTTTGGAACTAAAATAAGTGTGTTTAGAGTCATTTTAATGCCTGAAATTGGTCGAAATAGAAGCTTCTAGTAGGAGAAAAAGTCTGTAAAAATGGTAATTTTGGTCACATTGAGGCTTTAAAAAGTAGTTATTCAACATGAGGCACAATCCAAATGACATTTTGAATCAATTTTTATAAAGTCCAAAAAATCCATTTTCTGATGAAAAACGATGACCCGCGACCTGTCGAAATTTCTCCAGATGGTCAGAAATGGTAATTTTTTAATGGTTCTATTTTTGACTGTAAATGACTATTGCATGTGAATTATCACTTTTGGAACTAAAATAAGTGTGTTTAGAGTCATTTTAATGCCTGAAATTGTTTGAAATAGAAGCTTCTAGTAGGAGAAAAAGTCTGTAAAAATGGCAATTTTGGTCACATTGAGGCTTTAAAAAGTAGTTATTCAACATGAGGCACAATCCAAATGACATTTTGAATCAATTTTTCTAAAGTCCAAAAAATCCATTTTCTGATGAAAAACGATGACCCGCGACCTGTCGAAAATTCTCCAGATGGTCAGAAATTGTAATTTTTTAATGTTTTATTTTTTTACTGTAAATGACTATTGCATGTGAATTATCACTTTTGGAACTAAAATAAGTGTGTTTAGAGTCATTTTAATGCCTGAAAATGGTCGAAATAGAAGCTCCTAGTAGGAGAAAAAGTGTGTAAAAATGGCAATTTTGGTCATATTGATTCTTTAAAAAGTAGTTATTCAACATGAGGCACAATCCAAATGACATTTTGAATCAATTTTTCTAAAGTCGAAAAAATTAATTTTCTGATGAAAAACGATGACCCGTGACCTGTTGAACTTTCTCCAGATGGTCAGAAATGGTAATTTTTTAATGTTTAATTTTTTGACTGTAAATGACTATTGCATGTGAATTATCACTTGTGGAACTAAAATAAGTGTGTTTAGAGTCATTTTAATGCCTGAAGTTGGTCGAAATAGAAGCTTTTAGTAGGAGAAAAAGTCTGTAAAAATGGCAATTTTGGTCACATCGAGGCTTTAAAAAGTAGTTATTCAACATGAGGCACAATTCAAATGACAGTTTTTAATCAATTTTTCTAAAGTCCAAAAATCAATTTTCTGATGAAAAACGATGACCCGTGACCTGTTGAACTTTCTCCAGATGGTCAGAAATGGTAATTTTTTAATGTTTAATTTTTTGACTGTAAATGACTATTGCATGTGAATTATCACTTTTGGAACTAAAAGAAGTGTGTTTAGAGTCATTTTAATGCCTGAAATTGGTCAAAATAGAAGCTTCTAGTAGGAGAAAAAGTCTGTAAAAATGGCAATTTTGGTCACATTGCGGCTTTAAAAAGTAGTTATTCAACATGAGGCACAATCCAAATGACATTTTGAATCAATTTTTATAAAGTCCAAAAAATCCATTTTCTGATGAAAAACGATGACCCGCGACCTGTCGAAAATTCTCCAGATGGTCAGAAATGGTAATTTTTTAATGTTTTATTTTTTGACTGTAAATGACTATTGCATGTGAATTATCACTTTTGGAACTAAAATAAGTGTGTTTAGAGTCATTTTAATGCCTGAAAATGGTCGAAATAAAAGCTTCTAGTAGGAGAAAAAGGCTGTAAAAATGGCAATTTTGGTCACATTGAGGCTTTAAAAAGTAGTTATTCAACATGAGGCACAATCCAAATGACATTTTGAATCAATTTTTCTAAAGTCCAAAAAATCCATTTTCTGATGAAAAACGATGACCCGCGACCTGTCGAAATTTCTCCAGATGGTCAGAAATGGTAATTTTTTAATGTTTTATTTTTTGACTGTAAATGACTATTGCATGTGAATTATCACTTTTGGAACTAAAATAAGTGTGTTTGGACTCATTTTAATGCCTGAAATTGTTAGAAATAGAAGCTTCTAGTAGGAGAAAAAGTCTGTAAAAATGGCAATTTTGGTCACATTGAGGCTTTAAAAAGTAGTTATTCAACATGAGGCACAATCCAAATGACATTTTGAATCAATTTTTCTAAAGTCCAAAAAATCAATTTTCTGATGAAAAACGATGACCCGCGACCTGTCGAAAATTCTCCAGATGGTCAGAAATGGTAATTTTTTAATGTTTTATTTTTTGACTGTAAATGACTATTGCATGCGAATTATCACTTTTGGAACTAAAAGAAGTGTGTTTAGAGTCATTTTAATGCCTGAAATTGGTCGAAATAGAAGCTTCTAGTAGGAGAAAAAGTCTGTAAAAATGGCAATTTTGGTCACATTGAGGCTTTAAAAAGTAGTTATTCAACATGAGGCACAATCCAAATGACATTTTGAATCAATTTTTCTAAAGTCCAAAAAATCCATTTTCTGATGAAAAACGGTGACCCGCGACCTGTCGAAAATTCTCCAGATGGTCAGAAATGGTAATTTTTTAATGTTTAATTTTTTGACTGTAAATGACTATTGCATATGAATTATCACTTTTGGAACTAAAAGAAGTGTGTTTAGAGTCATTTTAATGCCTGAAATTGGTCGAAATAGAAGCTCCTAGTCGGAGAAAAAGTGTGTAAAAATGGCAATTTTGGTCATATTGATTCTTTAAAAAGTAGTTATTCAACATGAGGCACAATCCAAATGACATTTTGAATCAATTTTTCTAAAGTCCAAAAAATCCATTTTCTGATGAAAAACGATGACCCGCGACCTGTCGAAAATTCTCCAGATGGTCAGAAATGGTAATTTTTTAATGTTTTATTTTTTTACTGTAAATGACTATTGCATGTGAATTATCACTTTTGGAACTAAAATAAGTGTGTTTAGAGTCATTTTAATGCCTGAAAATGGTCGAAATAGAAGCTCCTAGTAGGAGAAAAAGTGTGTAAAAATGGCAATTTTGGTCATATTGATTCTTTAAAAAGTAGTTATTCAACATGAGGCACAATCCAAATGACATTTTGAATCAATTTTTCTAAAGTCGAAAAAATTAATTTTCTGATGAAAAACGATGACCCGTGACCTGTTGAACTTTCTCCAGATGGTCAGAAATGGTAATTTTTTAATGTTTAATTTTTTGACTGTAAATGACTATTGCATGTGAATTATCACTTGTGGAACTAAAATAAGTGTGTTTAGAGTCATTTTAATGCCTGAAGTTGGTCGAAATAGAAGCTTCTAGTAGGAGAAAAAGTCTGTAAAAATGGCAATTTTGGTCACATCGAGGCTTTAAAAAGTAGTTATTCAACATGAGGCACAATTCAAATGACATTTTTAATCAATTTTTCTAAAGTCCAAAAATCAATTTTCTGATGAAAAACGATGACCCGTGACCTGTTGAACTTTCTCCAGATGGTCAGAAATGGTAATTTTTTAATGTTTAATTTTTTGACTGTAAATGACTATTGCATATGAATTATCACTTTTGGAACTAAAAGAAGTGTGTTTAGAGTCATTTTAATGCCTGAAATTGGTCGAAATAGAAGCTTCTAGTAGGAGAAAAAGTCTGTAAAAATGGCAATTTTGGTCACATTGAGGCTTTAAAAAGTAGTTATTCAACATGAGGCACAATCCAAATGACATTTTGAATCAATTTTTATAAAGTCCAAAAAATCCATTTTCTGATGAAAAACGATGACCCGAGACCTGTCGAAATTTCTCCAGATGGTCAGAAATGGTAATTTTTTAATGTTTTATTTTTTGACTGTAAATGACTATTGCATGTGAATTATCACTTTTGGAACTAAAATAAGTGTGTTTGGACTCATTTTAATGCCTGAAATTGTTAGAAATAGAAGCTTCTAGTAGGAGAAAAAGTCTGTAAAAATGGCAATTTTGGTCACATTGAGGCTTTAAAAAGTAGTTATTCAACATGAGGCACAATCCAAATGACATTTTGAATCAATTTTTCTAAAGTCCAAAAAATCAATTTTCTGATGAAAAACGATGACCCGCGACCTGTCGAAAATTCTCCAGATGGTCAGAAATGGTAATTTTTTAATGTTTTATTTTTTGACTGTAAATGACTATTGCATGCGAATTATCACTTTTGGAACTAAAAGAAGTGTGTTTAGAGTCATTTTAATGCCTGAAATTGGTCGAAATAGAAGCTTCTAGTAGGAGAAAAAGTCTGTAAAAATGGCAATTTTGGTCACATTGAGGCTTTAAAAAGTAGTTATTCAACATGAGGCACAATCCAAATGACATTTTGAATCAATTTTTCTAAAGTCCAAAAAATCCATTTTCTGATGAAAAACGGTGACCCGCGACCTGTCGAAAATTCTCCAGATGGTCAGAAATGGTAATTTTTTAATGTTTAATTTTTTGACTGTAAATGACTATTGCATATGAATTATCACTTTTGGAACTAAAAGAAGTGTGTTTAGAGTCATTTTAATGCCTGAAATTGGTCGAAATAGAAGCTCCTAGTCGGAGAAAAAGTGTGTAAAAATGGCAATTTTGGTCATATTGATTCTTTAAAAAGTAGTTATTCAACATGAGGCACAATCCAAATGACATTTTGAATCAATTTTTCTAAAGTCCAAAAAATCCATTTTCTGATGAAAAACGATGACCCGCGACCTGTCGAAAATTCTCCAGATGGTCAGAAATGGTAATTTTTTAATGTTTTATTTTAATACTGTAAATGACTATTGCATGTGAATTATCACTTTTGGAACTAAAATAAGTGTGTTTAGAGTCATTTTAATGCCTGAAAATGGTCGAAATAGAAGCTCCTAGTAGGAGAAAAAGTGTGTAAAAATGGCAATTTTGGTCATATTGATTCTTTAAAAAGTAGTTATTCAACATGAGGCACAATCCAAATGACATTTTGAATCAATTTTTCTAAAGTCGAAAAAATTAATTTTCTGATGAAAAACGATGACCCGTGACCTGTTGAACTTTCTCCAGATGGTCAGAAATGGTAATTTTTTAATGTTTAATTTTTTGACTGTAAATGACTATTGCATGTGAATTATCACTTGTGGAACTAAAATAAGTGTGTTTAGAGTCATTTTAATGCCTGAAGTTGGTCGAAATAGAAGCTTCTAGTAGGAGAAAAAGTCTGTAAAAATGGCAATTTTGGTCACATCGAGGCTTTAAAAAGTAGTTATTCAACATGAGGCACAATTCAAATGACATTTTTAATCAATTTTTCTAAAGTCCAAAAATCAATTTTCTGATGAAAAACGATGACCCGTGACCTGTTGAACTTTCTCCAGATGGTCAGAAATGGTAATTTTTTAATGTTTAATTTTTTGACTGTAAATGACTATTGCATATGAATTATCACTTTTGGAACTAAAAGAAGTGTGTTTAGAGTCATTTTAATGCCTGAAATTGGTCGAAATAGAAGCTTCTAGTAGGAGAAAAAGTCTGTAAAAATGGCAATTTTGGTCACATTGAGGCTTTAAAAAGTAGTTATTCAACATGAGGCACAATCCAAATGACATTTTGAATCAATTTTTATAAAGTCCAAAAAATCCATTTTCTGATGAAAAACGATGACCCGCGACCTGTCGAAAATTCTCCAGATGGTCAGAAATGGTAATTTTTTAATGTTTTATTTTTTGACTGTAAATGACTATTGCATGTGAATTATCACTTTTGGAACTAAAATAAGTGTGTTTAGAGTCATTTTAATGCCTGAAAATGGTCGAAATAAAAGCTTCTAGTAGGAGAAAAAGGCTGTAAAAATGGCAATTTTGGTCACATTGAGGCTTTAAAAAGTAGTTATTCAACATGAGGCACAATCCAAATGACATTTTGAATCAATTTTTCTAAAGTCCAAAAAATCCATTTTCTGATGAAAAACGATGACCCGCGACCTGTCGAAATTTCTCCAGATGGTCAGAAATGGTAATTTTTTAATGTTTTATTTTTTGACTGTAAATGACTATTGCATGTGAATTATCACTTTTGGAACTAAAATAAGTGTGTTTGGACTCATTTTAATGCCTGAAATTGTTAGAAATAGAAGCTTCTAGTAGGAGAAAAAGTCTGTAAAAATGGCAATTTTGGTCACATTGAGGCTTTAAAAATTAGTTATTCAACATGAGGCACAATCCAAATCACATTTTGAATCAATTTTTCTAAAGTCCAAAAAATCAATTTTCTGATGAAAAACGATGACCCGCGACCTGTCGAAAATTCTCCAGATGGTCAGAAATGGTAATTTTTTAATGTTTTATTTTTTGACTGTAAATGACTATTGCATGCGAATTATCACTTTTGGAACTAAAATAAGTGTGTTTGGAGTCATTTTAATGTCTGAAAATGGTCGAAAGAGAAGCTTCTAGTAGGGGAAAAAGTCTGTAAAAATGGCAATTTTGGTCACATTGAGGCTTTAAAAAGTAGTTATTCAACATGAGGCACAATCCAAATGACATTTTGAATCAATTTTTCTAAAGTCCAAAAATCAATTTTCTGATGAAAAAAGATGACCCGTGACCTGTTGAACTTTCTCCAGATGGTCAGAAATGGTAATTTTTTAATGTTTTATTTTTTTACTGTAAATGACTATTGCATATGAATTATCACTTTTGGAACTAAAAGAAGTGTGTTTAGAGTCATTTTAATGCCTGAAATTGGTCGAAATAGAAGCTCCTAGTAGGAGAAAAAGTGTGTAAAAATGGCAATTTTGGTCATATTGATTCTTTAAAAAGTAGTTATTCAACATGAGGCACAATCCAAATGACATTTTGAATCAATTTTTCTAAAGTCCAAAAAATCCATTTTCTGATGAAAAACGATGACCCGCGACCTGTCGAAAATTCTCCAGATGGTCAGAAATGGTAATTTTTTAATGTTTTATTTTTTTACTGTAAATGACTATTGCATGTGAATTATCACTTTTGGAACTAAAATAAGTGTGTTTAGAGTCATTTTAATGCCTGAAAATGGTCAAAATAAAAGCTTCTAGTAGGAGAAAAAGTCTGTAAAAATGGCAATTTTGGTCACATTGAGGCTTTAAAAAGTAGTTATTCAACATGAGGCACAATCCAAATGACATTTTGAATCAATTTTTCTAAAGACCAAAAAAGCCCTTTTCTGATGAAAAACGATGACCCGCGACCTGTCGAAATTTCTCCAGATGGTCAGAAATGGTAATTTTTTAATGTTTTATTTTTTGACTGTAAATGACTATTGCATGCAAATTATCACTTTTGGAACTAAAATAAGTGTGTTTAGAGTCGTTTTAATGCCTGAAATTAGTCATATTAGAAGCTTCTGAGAAGGAGAAAAAGTCTGTAAAAATGGCAATTTTGGTCACATTGAGGCTTTAAAAAGTAGTTATTCAACATGAGGCACAATCCAAATGATATTTTGAATCAATTTTTCTAAAGTCGAAAAAATTAATTTTCTGATGAAAAACGATGACCCGTGACCTGTTGAACTTTCTCCAGATGGTCAGAAATGGTAATTTTTTAATGTTTAATTTTTTTACTGTAAATGACTATTGCATGTGAATTATCACTTTTGGAACTAAAATAAGTGTGTTTAGAGTCATTTTAATGCCTGTAATTGGTCGAAATAGAAGCTTCTAGTAGGAGAAAAAGTCTGTAAAAATGGCAATTTTGGTCACATTGAGGCTTTAAAAAGTAGTTATTCAACATGAGGCACAATCCAAATGACATTTTGAATCAATTTTTCTAAAGTCCAAAAAATCAATTTTCTGATGAAAAACGTTGACCCGCGACCTGTCGAAATTTCTCCAGATGGTCAGAAATAGTAATTTTTTAATGTTTAATTTTTTGACTGTAAATGACTATTGCATGTGAATTATCACTTTTGGAACTAAAATAAGTGTGTTTAGAGTCATTTTAATGCCTGAAATTGGTCGAAATAGAAGCTTCTAGTAGGAGAAAAAGTCTGTAAAAATGGCAATTTTGGTCACATTGAGGCTTTAAAAAGTAGTTATTCAACATGAGGCACAATCCAAATGACATTTTGAATCAATTTTTATAAAGTCGAAAAAATCAATTTTCTGATGAAAAACGATGACCCGCGACCTGTCGAAATTTCTCCAGATGGTCAGAAATGGTAATTTTTTAATGGTTCTATTTTTGACTGTAAATGACTATTGCATGTGAATTATCACTTGTGGAACTAAAATAAGTGTGTTTAGACTCGTTTTAATTCCTGAAATTAGTCATATTAGAAGCTTCTGAGAAGGAGAAAAAGACTGTAAAAATGGCAATTTTGGTCACATTGAGGCTTTAAAAAGTAGTTATTCAACATGAGGCACAATCCAAATGACATTTTGAATCAATTTTTATAAAGTCGAAAAAATCAATTTTCTGATGAAAAACGATGACCCGCGACCTGTCGAAATTTCTCCAGATGGTCAGAAATGGTAATTTTTTAATGGTTCTATTTTTGACTGTAAATGACTATTGCATGTGAATTATCACTTGTGGAACTAAAATAAGTGTGTTTAGACTCGTTTTAATTCCTGAAATTAGCCATATTAGAAGCTTCTGAGAAGGAGAACCAGACTGTAAAAATGGCAATTTTGGTCACATTGAGGCTTTAAAAAGTAGTTATTCAACATGAGGCACAATCCAAATGATATTTTGAATCAATTTTTCTAAAGTCCAAAAAATCCATTTTCTGATGAAAAACGATGACCAGTGACCTGTCGAAATTTCTCCAGATGGTCAGAAATGGTAATTTTTTAATGTTTAATTTTTTTACTGTAAATGACTATTGCATGTGAATTATCACTTTTGGAACTAAAATAAGTGTGTTTAGAGTCATTTTAATGCCTGAAGTTGGTCGAAATAGAAGCTTCTAGTAGGAGAAAAAGTCTGTAAAAATGGCAATTTTGGTCACATCGAGGCTTTAAAAAGTAGTTATTCAACATGAGGCACAATTCAAATGACATTTTTAATCAATTTTTCTAAAGTCCAAAAATCAATTTTCTGATGAAAAACGATGACCCGTGACCTGTTGAACTTTCTCCAGATGGTCAGAAATGGTAATTTTTTAATGTTTAATTTTTTGACTGTAAATGACTATTGCATATGAATTATCACTTTTGGAACTAAAAGAAGTGTGTTTAGAGTCATTTTAATGCCTGAAATTGGTCGAAATAGAAGCTTCTAGTAGGAGAAAAAGTCTGTAAAAATGGCAATTTTGGTCACATTGCGGCTTTAAAAAGTAGTTATTCAACATGAGGCACAATCCAAATGACATTTTGAATCAATTTTTATAAAGTCCAAAAAATCCATTTTCTGATAAAAAACGATGACCCGCGACCTGTCGAAAATTCTCCAGATGGTCAGAAATGGTAATTTTTTAATGTTTTATTTTTTGACTGTAAATGACTATTGCATGTGAATTATCACTTTTGGAACTAAAATAAGTGTGTTTAGAGTCATTTTAATGCCTGAAAATGGTCGAAATAAAAGCTTCTAGTAGGAGAAAAAGGCTGTAAAAATGGCAATTTTGGTCACATTGAGGCTTTAAAAAGTAGTTATTCAACATGAGGCACAATCCAAATGACATTTTGAATCAATTTTTCTAAAGTCCAAAAAATCCATTTTCTGATGAAAAACGATGACCCGCGACCTGTCGAAATTTCTCCAGATGGTCAGAAATGGTAATTTTTTAATGTTTTATTTTTTGACTGTAAATGACTATTGCATGTGAATTATCACTTTTGGAACTAAAATAAGTGTGTTTGGACTCATTTTAATGCCTGAAATTGTTAGAAATAGAAGCTTCTAGTAGGAGAAAAAGTCTGTAAAAATGGCAATTTTGGTCACATTGAGGCTTTAAAAAGTAGTTATTCAACATGAGGCACAATCCAAATGACATTTTGAATCAATTTTTCTAAAGTCCAAAAAATCAATTTTCTGATGAAAAACGATGACCCGCGACCTGTCGAAAATTCTCCAGATGGTCAGAAATGGTAATTTTTTAATGTTTTATTTTTTGACTGTAAATGACTATTGCATGCGAATTATCACTTTTGGAACTAAAAGAAGTGTGTTTAGAGTCATTTTAATGCCTGAAATTGGTCGAAATAGAAGCTCCTAGTCGGAGAAAAAGTGTGTAAAAATGGCAATTTTGGTCATATTGATTCTTTAAAAAGTAGTTATTCAACATGCGGCACAATCCAAATGACATTTTGAATCAATTTTTCTAAAGTCCAAAAAATCCATTTTCTGATGAAAAACGATGACCCGCGACCTGTCGAAAATTCTCCAGATGGTCAGAAATGGTAATTTTTTAATGTTTTATTTTTTGACTGTAAATGACTATTGCATGTGAATTATCACTTGTGGAACTAAAATAAGTGTGTTTAGAGTCATTTTAATGCCTGAAGTTGGTCGAAATAGAAGCTTCTAGTAGGAGAAAAAGTCTGTAAAAATGGCAATTTTGGTCACATCGAGGCTTTAAAAAGTAGTTATTCAACATGAGGCACAATTCAAATGACATTTTTAATCAATTTTTCTAAAGTCCAAAAATCAATTTTCTGATGAAAAACGATGACCCGCGACCTGTCGAAAATTCTCCAGATGGTCAGAAATGGTAATTTTTTAATGTTTTATTTTTTGACTGTAAATGACTATTGCATGTGAATTATCACTTTTGGAACTAAAATAAGTGTGTTTAGAGTCATTTTAATGCCTGAAAATGGTCGAAATAAAAGCTTCTAGTAGGAGAAAAAGGCTGTAAAAATAGCAATTTTGGTCACATTGAGGCTTTAAAAAGTAGTTATTCAACATGAGGCACAATCCAAATGACATTTTGAATCAATTTTTCTAAAGTCCAAAAAATCCATTTTCTGATGAAAAACGATGACCCGCGACCTGTCGAAATTTCTCCAGATGGTCAGAAATGGTAATTTTTTAATGTTTTATTTTTTGACTGTAAATGACTATTGCATGTGAATTATCACTTTTGGAACTAAAATAAGTGTGTTTGGACTCATTTTAATGCCTGAAATTGTTAGAAATAGAAGCTTCTAGTAGGAGAAAAAGTCTGTAAAAATGGCAATTTTGGTCACATTGAGGCTTTAAAAATTAGTTATTCAACATGAGGCACAATCCAAATGACATTTTGAATCAATTTTTCTAAAGTCCAAAAAATCAATTTTCTGATGAAAAACGATGACCCGCGACCTGTCGAAAATTCTCCAGATGGTCAGAAATGGTAATTTTTTAATGTTTTATTTTTTGACTGTAAATGACTATTGCATGCGAATTATCACTTTTGGAACTAAAATAAGTGTGTTTGGAGTCATTTTAATGTCTGAAAATGGTCGAAAGAGAAGCTTCTAGTAGGGGAAAAAGTCTGTAAAAATGGCATTTTTGGTCACATTGAGGCTTTAAAAAGTAGTTATTCGACATGAGGCACAATCCAAATGACATTTTGAATCAATTTTTCTAAAGTCCAAAAATCAATTTTCTGATGAAAAAAGATGACCCGTGACCTGTTGAACTTTCTCCAGATGGTCAGAAATGGTAATTTTTTAATGTTTTATTTTTTTACTGTAAATGACTATTGCATATGAATTATCACTTTTGGAACTAAAAGAAGTGTGTTTAGAGTCATTTTAATGCCTGAAATTGGTCGAAATAGAAGCTCCTAGTAGGAGAAAAAGTGTGTAAAAATGGCAATTTTGGTCATATTGATTCGTTAAAAAGTAGTTATTCAACATGAGGCACAATCCAAATGACATTTTGAATCAATTTTTCTAAAGTCCAAAAAATCCATTTTCTGATAAAAAACGATGACCCGCGACCTGTCGAAAATTCTCCAGATGGTCAGAAATGGTAATTTTTTAATGTTTTATTTTTTTACTGTAAATGACTATTGCATGTGAATTATCACTTTTGGAACTAAAATAAGTGTGTTTAGAGTCATTTTAATGCCTGAAAATGGTCGAAATAAAAGCTTCTAGTAGGAGAAAAATTCTGTAAAAATGGCAATTTTGGTCACATTGAGGCTTTAAAAAGTAGTTATTCAACATGAGGCACAATCCAAATGACATTTTGAATCAATTTTTCTAAAGTCCAAAAAATCCCTTTTCTGATGAAAAACGATGACCCGCGACCTGTCGAAATTTCTCCAGATGGTCAGAAATGGTAATTTTTTAATGTTTTATTTTTTGACTGTAAATGACTATTGCATGCAAATTATCACTTTTGGAACTAAAATAAGTGTGTTTAGAGTCGTTTTAATGCCTGAAATTAGTCATATTAGAAGCTTCTGAGAAGGAGAAAAAGTCTGTAAAAATGGCAATTTTGGTCACATTGAGGCTTTAAAAAGTAGTTATTCAACATGAGGCACAATCCAAATGATATTTTGAATCAATTTTTCTAAAGTCGAAAAAATTAATTTTCTGATGAAAAACGATGACCCGTGACCTGTTGAACTTTCTCCAGATGGTCAGAAATGGTAATTTTTTAATGTTTAATTTTTTTACTGTAAATGACTATTGCATGTGAATTATCACTTTTGGAACTAAAATAAGTGTGTTTAGAGTCATTTTAATGCCTGTAATTGGTCGAAATAGAAGCTTCTAGTAGGAGAAAAAGTCTATAAAAATAGCAATTTTGGTCACATTGAGGCTTTAAAAAGTAGTTATTCAACATGAGGCACAATCCAAATGACATTTTGAATCAATTTTTCTAAAGTCCAAAAAATCAATTTTCTGATGAAAAACGTTGACCCGCGACCTGTCGAAATTTCTCCAGATGGTCAGAAATAGTAATTTTTTAATGTTTAATTTTTTGACTGTAAATGACTATTGCATGTGAATTATCACTTTTGGAACTAAAATAAGTGTGTTTAGAGACATTTTAATGCCTGAAATTGGTCGAAATAGAAGCTTCTAGTAGGAGAAAAAGTCTGTAAAAATGGCAATTTTGGTCACATTGAGGCTTTAAAAAGTAGTTATTCAACATGAGGCACAATCCAAATGACATTTTGAATCAATTTTTATAAAGTCGAAAAAATCAATTTTCTGATGAAAAACGATGACCCGCGACCTGTCGAAATTTCTCCAGATGGTCAGAAATGGTCATTTTTTAATGGTTCTATTTTTGACTGTAAATGACTATTGCATGTGAATTATCACTTGTGGAACTAAAATAAGTGTGTTTAGACTCGTTTTAATTCCTGAAATTAGTCATATTAGAAGCTTCTGAGAAGGAGAAAAAGACTGTAAAAATGGCAATTTTGGTCACATTGAGGCTTTAAAAAGTAGTTATTCAACATGAGGCACAATCCAAATGACATTTTGAATCAATTTTTATAAAGTCGAAAAAATCAATTTTCTGATGAAAAACGATGACCCGCGACCTGTCGAAATTTCTCCAGATGGTCAGAAATGGTAATTTTTTAATGGTTCTATTTTTGACTGTAAATGACTATTGCATGTGAATTATCACTTGTGGAACTAAAATAAGTGTGTTTAGACTCGTTTTAATTCCTGAAATTAGTCATATTAGAAGCTTCTGAGAAGGAGAAAAAGACTGTAAAAATGGCAATTTTGGTCACATTGAGGCTTTAAAAAGTAGTTATTCAACATGAGGCACAATCCAAATGATATTTTGAATCAATTTTTCTAAAGTCCAAAAAATCCATTTTCTGATGAAAAACGATGACCAGTGACCTGTCGATATTTCTCCAGATGGTCAGAAATGGTAATTTTTTAATGTTTAATGTTTTTACTGTAAATGACTATTGCATGTGAATTATCACTTTTGGAACTAAAATAAGTGTGTTTAGAGTCATTTTAATGCCTGAAATTGGTCGAAATAGAAGCTTCTAGTAGGAGAAAAAGTCTGTAAAAATGGCAATTTTGGTCACATTGAGGCTTTAAAAAGTAGTTATTCAACATGAGGCACAATCCAAATGACATTTTGAATCAATTTTTCTAAAGTCCAAAAAATCCATTTTCTGATGAAAAACGATGACCCGCGACCTGTCGAAATTTCTCCAGATGGTCAGAAATGGTAATTTTTTAATGTTTTATTTTTTGACTGTAAATGACTATTGCATGTGAATTATCACTTTTGGAACTAAAATAAGTGTGTTTAGAGTCATTTTAATGCCTGAAAATGGTCGAAATAAAAGCTTCTAGTAGGAGAAAAAGTCTGTAAAAATGGCAATTTTGGTCACATTGAGGCTTTAAAAAGTAGTTATTCAACATGAGGCACAATCCAAATGACATTTTGAATCAATTTTTCTAAAGTCCAAAAAATCCATTTTCTGATGAAAAACGATGACCCGCGACCTGTCGAAATTTCTCCAGATGGTCAGAAATGGTAATTTTTTAATGTTTTATTTTTTGACTGTAAATGACTATTGCATGTGAATTATCACTTGTGGAACTAAAATAAGTGTGTTTAGAGTCGTTTTAATTCCTGAAATTAGTCATATTAGAAGCTTCTGAGAAGGAGAAAAAGTCTGTAAAAATGGCAATTTTGGTCACATTGAGGCTTTAAAAAGTAGTTATTCAACATGAGGCACAATCCAAATGATATTTTGAATCAATTTTTCTAAAGTCCAAAAAATCCATTTTCTGATGAAAAACGATGACCAGTGACCTGTCGAAATTTCTCCAGATGGTCAGAAATGGTAATTTTTTCATGTTTAATTTTTTTACTGTAAATGACTATTGCATGTGAATTATCACTTTTGGAACTAAAATAAGTGTGTTTAGAGTCATTTTAATGCCTGAAATTGGTCGAAATAGAAGCTTCTAGTAGGAGAAAAAGTCTGTAAAAATGGCAATTTTGGTCACATTGAGGCTTTAAAAAGTAGTTATTCAACATGAGGCACAATCCAAATGACATTTTGAATCAATTTTTCTAAAGTCCAAAAATCAATTTTCTGATGAAAAAAGATGACCCGTGACCTGTTGAACTTTCTCCAGATGGTCAGAAATGGTAATTTTTTAATGTTTAATTTTTTGACTGTAAATGACTACTGCATATGAATTATCACTTTTGGAACTAAAAGAAGTGTGTTTAGAGTCATTTTAATGCCTGAAATTGGTCGAAATAGAAGCTCCAAGTGGGAAAAAAAGTGTGTAAAAATGGCAATTTTGGTCATATTGATTCTTTAAAAAGTAGTTATTCAACATGAGGCACAATCCAAATGACATTTTGAATCAATTTTTCTAAAGTCCAAAAAATCCATTTTCTGATGAAAAACGATGACCCGCGACCTGTCGAAAATTCTCCAGATGGTCAGAAATGGTAAATTTTTAATGTTTTATTTTTTGACTGTAAATGACTATTGCATGTGAATTATCACTTTTGGAACTAAAATAAGTGTGTTTAGAGTCATTTTAATGCCTGAAAATGGTCGAAATAAAAGCTTCTAGTAGGAGAAAAAGTCTGTAAAAATGGCAATATTGGTCACATTGAGGCTTTAAAAAGTAGTTATTCAACATGAGGCACAATCCAAATGACATTTTGAATCAATTTTTCTAAAGTCCAAAAAATCCATTTTCTGATGAAAAACGATGACCCGCGACCTGTCGACATTTCTCCAGATGGTCAGAAATGGTAATTTTTTAATGGTTCATTTTTTGACTGTAAATGACTATTGCATGTGAATTATCACTTTTGGAACTAAAATAAGTGTGTTTAGAGTCATTTTAATGCCTGAAATTGGTCGAAATAGAAGCTTCTAGTAGGAGAAAAAGTCTGTAAAAATGGCAATTTTGGTCACATTGAGGCTTTAAAAAGTAGTTATTCAACATGAGGCACAATCCAAATGACATTTTGAATCAATTTTTATAAAGTCCAAAAAATCCATTTTCTGATGAAAAACGATGACCCGCGACCTGTCGAAATTTCTCCAGATGGTCAGAAATGGTAATTTTTTAATGGTTCTATTTTTGACTGTAAATGACTATTGCATGTGAATTATCACTTTTGGAACTAAAATAAGTGTGTTTAGAGTCATTTTAATGCCTGAAATTGTTTGAAATAGAAGCTTCTAGTAGGAGAAAAAGTCTGTAAAAATGGCAATTTTGGTCACATTGAGGCTTTAAAAAGTAGTTATTCAACATGAGGCACAATCCAAATGATATTTTGAATCAATTTTTCTAAAGTCCAAAAAATCCATTTTCTGATATAAAACGATGACTAGTGACCTGTCGAAATTTCTCCAGATGGTCAGAAATGGTAATTTTTTAATGTTTACATTTTTGACTGTAAATGACTATCGCATGTGAATTATCACTTGTGGAACTAAAATAAGTGTGTTTAGAGTCGTTTTAATTCCTGAAATTAGTCATATTAGAAGCTTCTGAGAAGGAGAAAAAGTCTGTAAAAATGGCAATTTTGGTCACATTGAGGCTTTAAAAAGTAGTTATTCAACATGAGGCACAATCCAAATGACATTTTGAATCAATTTTTATAAAGTCCAAAAAATCAATTTTCTGATGAAAAACGATGACCCGCGACCTGTCGAAATTTCTCCAGATGGTCAGAAATGGTAATTTTTTAATGGTTCATTGTTTGACTGTAAATGACTATTGCATGTGAATTATCACTTTTGGAACTAAAATAAGTGTGTTTAGAGTCATTTTAATGCCTGAAATTGTTTGAAATAGAAGCTTCTATTAGGAGAAAAGGTCTGTAAAAATGGCAATTTTGGTCACATTGAGGCTTTAAAAAGTAGTTATTCAACATGAGGCACAATCCAAATGATATTTTGAATCAATTTTTCTAAAGTCCAAAAAATCCATTTTCTGATGAAAAACGATGACCAGTGACCTGTCGAAATTTCTCCAGATGGTCAGAAATGGTAATTTTTTAATGTTTAAATTTTTGACTGTAAATGACTATCGCATGTGAATTATCACTTGTGGAACTAAAATAAGTGTGTTTAGAGTCGTTTTAATGCCTGAAATTAGTCATATTAGAAGCTTCTGAGAAGGAGAAAAAGTCTGTAAAAATGGCAATTTTGGTCACATTGAGGCTTTAAAAAGTAGTTATTCAACATGAGGCACAATCCAAATGATATTTTGAATCAATTTTTCTAAAGTCGAAAAAATTAATTTTCTGATGAAAAACGATGACCCGTGACCTGTTGAACTTTCTCCAGATGGTCAGAAATGGTAATTTTTTAATGTTTAATTTTTTTACTGTAAATGACTATTGCATGTGAATTATCACTTTTGGAACTAAAATAAGTGTGTTTAGAGTCATTTTAATGCCTGTAATTGGTCGAAATAGAAGCTTCTAGTAGGAGAAAAAGTCTGTAAAAATGGCAATTTTGGTCACATTGAGGCTTTAAAAAGTAGTTATTCAACATGAGGCACAATCCAAATGACATTTTGAATCAATTTTTCTAAAGTCCAAAAAATCAATTTTCTGATGAAAAACGTTGACCCGCGACCTGTCGAAATTTCTCCAGATGGTCAGAAATAGTAATTTTTTAATGTTTAATTTTTTGACTGTAAATGACTATTGCATGTGAATTATCACTTTTGGAACTAAAATAAGTGTGTTTAGAGTCATTTTAATGCCTGAAATTAGTCAAAATAGAAGCTTCTAGTAGGAGAAAAAGTCTGTAAAAATGGCAATTTTGGTCACATTGAGGCTTTAAAAAGTAGTTATTCAACATGAGGCACAATCCAAATGACATTTTGAATCAATTTTTATAAAGTCAAAAAAATCAATTTTCTGATGAAAAACAATGACCCGCGACCTGTCGAAATTTCTCCAGATGGTCAGAAATGGTAATTTTTTAATGGTTCTATTTTTGACTGTAAATGACTATTGCATGTGAATTATCACTTGTGGAACTAAAATAAGTGTGTTTAGACTCGTTTTAATTCCTGAAATTAGTCATATTAGAAGCTTCTGAGAAGGAGAAAAAGTCTGTAAAAATGGCAATTTTGGTCACATTGAGGGTTTAAAAAGTAGTTATTCAACATGAGGCACAATCCAAATGATATTTTGAATCAATTTTTCTAAAGTCCAAAAAATCCATTTTCTGATGAAAAACGATGACCAGTGACCTGTCGAAATTTCTCCAGATGGTCAGAAATGGTAATTTTTTAATGTTTAATTTTTTTACTGTAAATGACTATTGCATGTGAATTATCACTTTTGGAACTAAAATAAGTGTGTTTAGAGTCATTTTAATGCCTGAAATTGGTCGAAATAGAAGCTTCTAGTAGGAGAAAAAGTCTGTAAAAATGGCAATTTTGGTCACATTGAGGCTTTAAAAAGTAGTTATTCAACATGAGGCACAATCCAAATGACATTTTGAATCAATTTTTCTAGAGTCCAAAAATCAATTTTCTGATGAAAAAAGATGACCCGTGACCTGTTGAACTTTCTCCAGATGGTCAGAAATGGTAATTTTTTAATGTTTAATTTTTTGACTGTAAATGACTACTGCATATGAATTATCACTTTTGGAACTAAAAGAAGTGTGTTTAGAGTCATTTTAATGCCTGAAATTGGTCGAAATAGAAGCTCCTAGTAGGAAAAAAAGTGTGTAAAAATGGCAATTTTGGTCATATTGATTCTTTAAAAAGTAGTTATTCAACATGAGGCACAATCCAAATGACATTTTGAATCAATTTTTCTAAAGTCCAAAAAATCCATTTTCTGATGAAAAACGATGACCCGCGACCTGTCGAAAATTCTCCAGATGGTCAGAAATGGTAATTTTTTAATGTTTTATTTTTTGACTGTAAATGACTATTGCATGTGAATTATCACTTTTGGAACTAAAATAAGTGTGTTTAGAGTCATTTTAATGCCTGAAAATGGTCGAAATAAAAGCTTCTAGTAGGAGAAAAAGTCTGTAAAAATGGCAATTTTGGTCACATTGAGGCTTTAAAAAGTAGTTATTCAACATGAGGCACAATCCAAATGACATTTTGAATCAATTTTTCTAAAGTCCAAAAAATCCATTTTCTGATGAAAAACGATGACCCGCGACCTGTCGAAATTTCTCCAGATGGTCAGAAATGGTAATTTTTTAATGTTTTATTTTTTGACTGTAAATGACTATTGCATGTGAATTATCACTTTTGGAACTAAAATAAGTGTGTTTAGAGTCATTTTAATGCCTGAAATTGGTCGAAATAGAAGCTTCTAGTAGGAGAAAAAGTCTGTAAAAATGGCAATATTGGTCACATTGAGGCTTTAAAAAGTAGTTATTCAACATGAGGCACAATCCAAATGACATTTTGAATCAATTTTTCTAAAGTCCAAAAAATCCATTTTCTGATGAAAAACGATGACCCGCGACCTGTCGAAATTTCTCCAGATGGTCAGAAATGGTAATTTTTTAATGTTTAAATTTTTGACTGTAAATGACTATCGCATGTGAATTATCACTTGTGGAACTAAAATAAGTGTGTTTAGAGTCGTTTTAATTCCTGAAATTAGTCATATTAGAAGCTTCTGAGAAGGAGAAAAAGTCTGTAAAAATGGCAATTTTGGTCACATTGAGGCTTTAAAAAGTAGTTATTCAACATGAGGCACAATCCAAATGACATTTTGAATCAATTTTTATAAAGTCCAAAAAATCCATTTTCTGATGAAAAACGATGACCCGCGACCTGTCGAAATTTCTCCAGATGGTCAGAAATGGTAATTTTTTAATGGTTCATTGTTTGACTGTAAATGACTATTGCATGTGAATTATCACTTTTGGAACTAAAATAAGTGTGTTTAGAGTCATTTTAATGCCTGAAATTGTTTGAAATAGAAGCTTCTAGTAGGAGAAAAAGTCTGTAAAAATGGCAATTTTGGTCACATTGAGGCTTTAAAAAGTAGTTATTCAACATGAGGCACAATCCAAATGATATTTTGAATCAATTTTTCTAAAGTCCAAAAAATCCATTTTCTGATGAAAAACGATGACCAGTGACCTGTCGAAATTTCTCCAGATGGTCAGAAATGGTGATTTTTTAATGTTCAAATTTTTGACTGTAAATGACTATCGCATGTGAATTATCACTTGTGGAACTAAAATAAGTGTGTTTAGAGTCGTTTTAATGCCTGAAATTAGTCATATTAGAAGCTTCTGAGAAGGAGAAAAAGTCTGTAAAAATGGCAATTTTGGTCACATTGAGGCTTTAAAAAGTAGTTATTCAACATGAGGCACAATCCAAATGATATTTTGAATCAATTTTTCTAAAGTCGAAAAAATTAATTTTCTGATGAAAAACGATGACCCGTGACCTGTTGAACTTTCTCCAGATGGTCAGAAATGGTAATTTTTTAATGTTTAATTTTTTGACTGTAAATGACTATTGCATATGAATTATCACTTTTGGAACTAAAAGAAGTGTGTTTAGAGTCATTTTAATGCCTGAAATTGGTCGAAATAGAAGCTTCTAGTAGGAGAAAAAGTGTGTAAAAATGGCAATTTTGGTCACATTGAGGCTTTAAAAAGTAGTTATTCAACATGAGGCACAATCCAAATGACATTTTGAATCAATTTTTCTGAAGTCCAAAAAATCCATTTTCTGATGAAAAACGATGACCCGCGACCTGTCGAAAATTCTCCAGATGGTCAGAAATGGTAATTTTTTTATGTTTTATTTTTTGACTGTAAATGACTATTGCATGTGAATTATCACTTTTGGAACTAAAATAAGTGTGTTTAGAGTCATTTTAATGCCTGAAAATGGTCGAAATAAAAGCTTCTAGTAGGAGAAAAAGGCTGTAAAAATGGCAATTTTGGTCACATTGAGGCTTTAAAAAGTAGTTATTCAACATGAGGCACAATCCAAATGACATTTTGAATCAATTTTTCTAAAGTCCAAAAAATCCATTTTCTGATGAAAAACGATGACCCGCGACCTGTCGAATTTTCTCCAGATGGTCAGAAATGGTAATTTTTTTATGTTTTATTTTTTGACTGTAAATGACTATTGCATGTGAATTATCACTTTTGGAACTAAAATAAGTGTGTTTAGAGTCATTTTAATGCCTGAAATTGTTCGAAATAGAAGCTTCTAGTAGGAGAAAAAGTTTGCAAAAATGGCAATTTTGGTCATATTGAGGCTTTAAAAAGTAGTTATTCAACATGAGGCACAATCCAAATGACATTTTGAATCAATTTTTCTAAAGTCCAAAAATCAATTTTCTGATGAAAAAAGATGACCCGTGACCTGTTGAACTTTGTCCAGATGGTCAGAAATGGTAATTTTTTCATGTTTAATTTTTTGACTGTAAATGACTATTGCATATGAATTATCACTTTTGGAACTAAAAGAAGTGTGTTTAGAGTCATTTTAATGCCTGAAATTGTTTGAAATAGAAGCTTCTAGTAGGAGAAAAAGTCTGTAAAAATGGCAATTTTGGTCACATTGAGGCTTTAAAAAGTAGTTATTCAACATGAGGCACAATCCAAATGATATTTTGAATCAATTTTTCTAAAGTCCAAAAAATCCATTTTCTGCTGAAAAACGATGACCAGTGACCTGTCGAAATTTCTCCAGATGGTCAGAAACGGTAATTTATTAATGTTTAAATTTTTGACTGTAAATGACTATCGCATGTGAATTATCACTTGTGGAACTAAAATAAGTGTGTTTAGAGTCGTTTTAATTCCTGAAATTAGTCATATTAGAAGCTTCTGAGAAGGAGAAAAAGTCTGTAAAAATGGCAATTTTGGTCACATTGAGGCTTTAAAAAGTAGTTTTTCAACATGAGGCACAATCCAAATGACATTTTGAATCAATTTTTCTAAAGTCCAAAAATCAATTTTCTGATGAAAAAAGATGACCCGTGACCTGTTGAACTTTCTCCAGATGGTCAGAAATGGTAATTTTTTAATGTTTAATTTTTTGACTGTAAATGACTACTGCATATGAATTATCACTTTTGGAACTAAAAGAAGTGTGTTTAGAGTCATTTTAATGCCTGAAATTGGTCGAAATAGAAGCTCCTAGTAGGAAAAAAAGTGTGTAAAAATGGCAATTTTGGTCATATTGATTCTTTAAAAAGTAGTTATTCAACATGAGGCACAATCCAAATGACATTTTGAATCAATTTTTCTAAAGTCCAAAAAATCCATTTTCTGATGAAAAACGATGACCCGCGACCTGTCGAAAATTCTCCAGATGGTCAGAAATGGTAATTTTTTAATGTTTTATTTTTTGACTGTAAATGACTATTGCATGTGAATTATCACTTTTGGAACTAAAATAAGTGTGTTTAGAGTCATTTTAATGCCTGAAAATGGTCGAAATAAAAGCTTCTAGTAGGAGAAAAAGTCTGTAAAAATGGCAATTTTGGTCACATTGAGGCTTTAAAAAGTAGTTATTCAACATGAGGCACAATCCAAATGACATTTTGAATCAATTTTTCTAAAGTCCAAAAAATCCATTTTCTGATGAAAAACGATGACCCGCGACCTGTCGAAATTTCTCCAGATGGTCAGAAATGGTAATTTTTTAATGTTTTATTTTTTGACTGTAAATGACTATTGCATGTGAATTATCACTTTTGGAACTAAAATAAGTGTGTTTAGAGTCATTTTAATGCCTGAAAATGGTCGAAATAAAAGCTTCTAGTAGGAGAAAAAGTCTGTAAAAATGGCAATTTTGGTCACATTGAGGCTTTAAAAAGTAGTTATTCAACATGAGGCACAATCCAAATGACATTTTGAATCAATTTTTCTAAAGTCCAAAAAATCCATTTTCTGATGAAAAACGATGACCCGCGACCTGTCGAAATTTCTCCAGATGGTCAGAAATGGTAATTTTTTAATGTTTTATTTTTTGACTGTAAATGACTATTGCATGTGAATTATCACTTTTGGAACTAAAATAAGTGTGTTTAGAGTCATTTTAATGCCTGAAATTGGTCGAAATAGAAGCTTCTAGTAGGAGAAAAAGTCTGTAAAAATGGCAATATTGGTCACATTGAGGCTTTAAAAAGTAGTTATTCAACATGAGGCACAATCCAAATGACATTTTGAATCAATTTTTCTAAAGTCCAAAAAATCCATTTTCTGATGAAAAACGATGACCCGCGACCTGTCGAAATTTCTCCAGATGGTCAGAAATGGTAATTTTTTAATGTTTAATTTTTTGACTGTAAATGACTATTGCATGTGAATTATCACTTTTGGAACTAAAATAAGTGTGTTTAGAGTCATTTTAATGCCTGAAATTGGTCGAAATAGAAGCTTCTATTAGGAGAAAAAGTCTGTAAAAATGGCAATTTTGGTCACATTGAGGCTTTAAAAAGTAGTTATTCAACATGAGGCACAATCCAAATGACATTTTGAATCAATTTTTATAAAGTCCAAAAAATCCATTTTCTGATGAAAAACGATGACCCGCGACCTGTCGAAATTTCTCCAGATGGTCAGAAATGGTAATTTTTTAATGGTTCTATTTTTGACTGTAAATGACTATTGCATGTGAATTATCACTTTTGGAACTAAAATAAGTGTGTTTAGAGTCATTTTAATGCCTGAAATTGTTTGAAATAGAAGCTTCTAGTAGGAGAAAAAGTCTGTAAAAATGGCAATATTGGTCACATTGAGGCTTTAAAAAGTAGTTATTCAACATGAGGCACAATCCAAATGACATTTTGAATCAATTTTTCTAAAGTCCAAAAAATCCATTTTCTGATGAAAAACGATGACCCGCGACCTGTCGAAATTTCTCCAGATGGTCAGAAATGGTAATTTTTTAATGTTTAATTTTTTGACTGTAAATGACTATTGCATGTGAATTATCACTTTTGGAACTAAAATAAGTGTGTTTAGAGTCATTTTAATGCCTGAAATTGGTCGAAATAGAAGCTTCTATTAGGAGAAAAAGTCTGTAAAAATGGCAATTTTGGTCACATTGAGGCTTTAAAAAGTAGTTATTCAACATGAGGCACAATCCAAATGATATTTTGAATCAATTTTTCTAAAGTCCAAAAAATCCATTTTCTGATATAAAACGATGACCAGTGACCTGTCGAAATTTCTCCAGATGGTCAGAAATGGTAATTTTTTAATGTTTAAATTTTTGACTGTAAATGACTATCGCATGTGAATTATCACTTGTGGAACTAAAATAAGTGTGTTTAGAGTCGTTTTAATTCCTGAAATTAGTCATATTAGAAGCTTCTGAGAAGGAGAAAAAGTCTGTAAAAATGGCAATTTTGGTCACATTGAGGCTTTAAAAAGTAGTTATTCAACATGAGGCACAATCCAAATGACATTTTGAATCAATTTTTATAAAGTCCAAAAAATCAATTTTCTGATGAAAAACGATGACCCGCGACCTGTCGAAATTTCTCCAGATGGTCAGAAATGGTAATTTTTTAATGGTTCATTGTTTGACTGTAAATGACTATTGCATGTGAATTATCACTTTTGGAACTAAAATAAGTGTGTTTAGAGTCATTTTAATGCCTGAAATTGTTTGAAATAGAAGCTTCTAGTAGGAGAAAAAGTCTGTAAAAATGGCAATTTTGGTCACATTGAGGCTTTAAAAAGTAGTTATTCAACATGAGGCACAATCCAAATGATATTTTGAATCAATTTTTTTAAAGTCCAAAAAATCCATTTTCTGATGAAAAACGATGACCAGTGACCTGTCGAAATTTCTCCAGATGGTCAGAAATGGTAATTTTTTAATGTTTAATTTTTTTACTGTAAATGACTATTGCATGTGAATTATCACTTTTGGAACTAAAATAAGTGTGTTTAGAGTCATTTTAATGCCTGTAATTGGTCGAAATAGAAGCTTCTAGTAGGAGAAAAAGTCTGTAAAAATGGCAATTTTGGTCACATTGAGGCTTTAAAAAGTAGTTATTCAACATGAGGCACACTCCAAATGACATTTTGAATCAATTTTTATAAAGTCCAAAAAATCCATTTTCTGATGAAAAACGATGACCCGCGACCTGTCGAAATTTCTCCAGATGGTCAGAAATGGTAATTTTTTAATGGTTCTATTTTTGACTGTAAATGACTATTGCATGTGAATTATCACTTTTGGAACTAAAATAAGTGTGTTTAGAGTCATTTTAATGCCTGAAATTGTTTGAAATAGAAGCTTCTAGTAGGAGAAAAAGTCTGTAAAAATGGCAATTTTGGTCACATTGAGGCTTTAAAAAGTAGTTATTCAACATGAGGCACACTCCAAATGACATTTTGAATCAATTTTTATAAAGTCCAAAAAATCCATTTTCTGATGAAAAACGATGACCCGCGACCTGTCGAAATTTCTCCAGATGGTCAGAAATGGTAATTTTTTAATGGTTCTATTTTTGACTGTAAATGACTATTGCATGTGAATTATCACTTTTGGAACTAAAATAAGTGTGTTTAGAGTCATTTTAATGCCTGAAATTGTTTGAAATAGAAGCTTCTAGTAGGAGAAAAAGTCTGTAAAAATGGCAATTTTGGTCACATTGAGGCTTTAAAAAGTAGTTATTCAACATGAGGCACAATCCAAATGATATTTTGAATCAATTTTTCTAAAGTCCAAAAAATCCATTTTCTGATATAAAACGATGACCAGTGACCTGTCGAAATTTCTCCAGATGGTCAGAAATGGTAATTTTTTAATGTTTAAATTTTTGACTGTAAATGACTATCGCATGTGAATTATCACTTGTGGAACTAAAATAAGTGTGTTTAGAGTCGTTTTAATTCCTGAAATTAGTCATATTAGAAGCTTCTGAGAAGGAGAAAAAGTCTGTAAAAATGGCAATTTTGGTCACATTGAGGCTTTAAAAAGTAGTTATTCAACATGAGGCACAATCCAAATGACATTTTGAATCAATTTTTATAAAGTCCAAAAAATCAATTTTCTGATGAAAAACGATGACCCGCGACCTGTCGAAATTTCTCCAGATGGTCAGAAATGGTAATTTTTTAATGGTTCATTGTTTGACTGTAAATGACTATTGCATGTGAATTATCACTTTTGGAACTAAAATAAGTGTGTTTAGAGTCATTTTAATGCCTGAAATTGTTTGAAATAGAAGCTTCTAGTAGGAGAAAAAGTCTGTAAAAATGGCAATTTTGGTCACATTGAGGCTTTAAAAAGTAGTTATTCAACATGAGGCACAATCCAAATGATATTTTGAATCAATTTTTCTAAAGTCCAAAAAATCCATTTTCTGATGAAAAACGATGACCAGTGACCTGTCGAAATTTCTCCAGATGGTCAGAAATGGTAATTTTTTAATGTTTAATTTTTTTACTGTAAATGACTATTGCATGTGAATTATCACTTTTGGAACTAAAATAAGTGTGTTTAGAGTCATTTTAATGCCTGTAATTGGTCGAAATAGAAGCTTCTAGTAGGAGAAAAAGTCTGTAAAAATGGCAATTTTGGTCACATTGAGGCTTTAAAAAGTAGTTATTCAACATGAGGCACAATCCAAATGACATTTTGAATCAATTTTTCTAAAGTCGAAAAAATTAATTTTCTGATGAAAAACGATGACCCGTGACCTGTTGAACTTTCTCCAGATGGTCAGAAATGGTAATTTTTTAATGTTTAATTTTTTTACTGTAAATGACTATTGCATGTGAATTATCACTTTTGGAACTAAAATAAGTGTGTTTAGAGTCATTTTAATGCCTGTAATTGGTCGAAATAGAAGCTTCTAGTAGGAGAAAAAGTCTGTAAAAATGGCAATTTTGGTCACATTGAGGCTTTAAAAAGTAGTTATTCAACATGAGGCACAATCCAAATGACATTTTGAATCAATTTTTCTAAAGTCCAAAAAATCAATTTTCTGATGAAAAACGTTGACCCGTGACCTGTTGAACTTTGTCCAGATGGTCAGAAATGGTAATTTTTTAATGTTTAATTTTTTGACTGTAAATGACTATTGCATGTGAATTATCACTTTTGGAACTAAAATAAGTGTGTTTAGAGTCATTTTAATGCCTGAAATTGGTCGAAATAGAAGCTTCTAGTAGGAGAAAAAGTCTGTAAAAATGGCAATTTTGGTCACATTGAGGCTTTAAAAAGTAGTTGTTCAACATGAGGCACAATCCAAATGACATTTTGAATCAATTTTTATAAAGTCGAAAAAATCAATTTTCTGATGAAAAACGATGACTCGCGACCTGTCGAAATTTCTCCAGATGGTCAGAAATGGTAATTTTTTAATGGTTCTATTTTTGACTGTAAATGACTATTGCATGTGAATTATCACTTGTGGAACTAAAATAAGTGTGTTTAGACTCGTTTTAATTCCTGAAATTAGTCATATTAGAAGCTTCTGAGAAGGAGAAAAAGTCTGTAAAAATGGCAATTTTGGTCACATTGAGGCTTTAAAAAGTAGTTATTCAACATGAGGCACAATCCAAATGATATTTTGAATCAATTTTTCTAAAGTCCAAAAAATCCATTTTCTGATGAAAAACGATGACCAGTGACCTGTCGAAATTTCTCCAGATGGTCAGAAATGGTAATTTTTTAATGTTTAATTTTTTTACTGTAAATGACTATTGCATGTGAATTATCACTTTTGGAACTAAAATAAGTGTGTTTAGAGTCATTTTAATGCCTGAAATTGGTCGAAATAGAAGCTTCTAGTAGGAGAAAAAGTCAGTAAAAATGGCAATTTTGGTCACATTGAGGCTTTAAAAAGTAGTTATTCAACATGAGGCACAATCCAAATGACATTTTGAATCAATTTTTCTAAAGTCCAAAAATCAATTTTCTGATGAAAAAAGATGACCCGTGACCTGTTGAACTTTCTCCAGACGGTCAGAAATGGTAATTTTTTAATGTTTAATTTTTTGACTGTAAATGACTACTGCATATTAATTATCACTTTTGGAACTAAAAGAAGTGTGTTTAGAGTCATTTTAATGCCTGAAATTGGTCGAAATAGAAGCTCCAAGTAGGAAAAAAGTGTGTAAAAATGGCAATTTTGGTCATATTGATTCTTTAAAAAGTAGTTATTCAACATGAGGCACAATCCAAATGACATTTTGAATCAATTTTTCTAAAGTCCAAAAAATCCATTTTCTGATGAAAAACGATGACCCGCAACCTGTCGAAAATTCTCCAGATGGTCAGAAATGGTAATTTTTTAATGTTTTATTTTTTGACTGTAAATGACTATTGCATGTGAATTATCACTTTTGGAACTAAAATAAGTGTGTTTAGAGTCATTTTAATGCCTGAAAATGGTCGAAATAAAAGCTTCTAGTAGGAGAAAAAGTCTGTAAAAATGGCAATTTTGGTCACATTGAGGCTTTAAAAAGTAGTTATTCAACATGAGGCACAATCCAAATGACATTTTGAATCAATTTTTCTAAAGTCCAAAAAATCCATTTTCTGATG
This sequence comes from Triturus cristatus, assembly GCF_964204655.1. Classification (NCBI taxonomy): domain Eukaryota; kingdom Metazoa; phylum Chordata; class Amphibia; order Caudata; family Salamandridae; genus Triturus; species Triturus cristatus. The sequence goes on from NC_140588.1 coordinate 135,304,791, forward strand.
AAAAACGATGACCCGCGACCTGTCGAAAATTCTCCAGATGGTCAGAAATGGTAATTTTTTAATGTTTTATTTTTTGACTGTAAATGACTATTGCATGTGAATTATCACTTTTGGAACTAAAATAAGTGTGTTTAGAGTCATTTTAATGCCTGAAAATGGTCGAAATAAAAGCTTCTAGTAGGAGAAAAAGTCTGTAAAAATGGCAATTTTGGTCACATTGAGGCTTTAAAAAGTAGTTATTCAACATGAGGCACAATCCAAATGACATTTTGAATCAATTTTTCTAAAGTCCAAAAAATCCATTTTCTGATGAAAAACGATGACCCGCGACCTGTCGAAATTTCTCCAGATGGTCAGAAATGGTAATTTTTTAATGTTTTATTTTTTGACTGTAAATGACTATTGCATGTGAATTATCACTTTTGGAACTAAAATAAGTGTGTTTAGAGTCATTTTAATGCCTGAAAATGGTCGAAATAAAAGCTTCTAGTAGGAGAAAAAGTCTGTAAAAATGGCAATTTTGGTCACATTGAGGCTTTAAAAAGTAGTTATTCAACATGAGGCACAATCCAAATGACATTTTGAATCAATTTTTCTAAAGTCCAAAAAATCCATTTTCTGATGAAAAACGATGACCAGTGACCTGTCGAAATTTCTCCAGATGGTCAGAAATGGTAATTTTTTAATGTTTAATTTTTTTACTGTAAATGACTATTGCATGTGAATTATCACTTTTGGAACTAAAATAAGTGTGTTTAGAGTCATTTTAATGCCTGTAATTGGTCGAAATAGAAGCTTCTAGTAGGAGAAAAAGTCTGTAAAAATGGCAATTTTGGTCACATTGAGGCTTTAAAAAGTAGTTATTCAACATGAGGCACAATCCAAATGACATTTTGAATCAATTTTTCTAAAGTCGAAAAAATTAATTTTCTGATGAAAAACGATGACCCGTGACCTGTTGAACTTTCTCCAGATGGTCAGAAATGGTAATTTTTTAATGTTTAATTTTTTTACTGTAAATGACTATTGCATGTGAATTATCACTTTTGGAACTAAAATAAGTGTGTTTAGAGTCATTTTAATGCCTGTAATTGGTCGAAATAGAAGCTTCTAGTAGGAGAAAAAGTCTGTAAAAATGGCAATTTTGGTCACATTGAGGCTTTAAAAAGTAGTTATTCAACATGAGGCACAATCCAAATGACATTTTGAATCAATTTTTCTAAAGTCCAAAAAATCAATTTTCTGATGAAAAACGTTGACCCGCGACCTGTCGAAATTTCTCCAGATGGTCAGAAATAGTAATTTTTTAATGTTTAATTTTTTGACTGTAAATGACTATTGCATGTGAATTATCACTTTTGGAACTAAAATAAGTGTGTTTAGAGTCATTTTAATGCCTGAAATTGGTCGAAATAGAAGCTTCTAGTAGGAGAAAAAGTCTGTAAAAATGGCAATTTTGGTCACATTGAGGCTTTAAAAAGTAGTTGTTCAACATGAGGCACAATCCAAATGACATTTTGAATCAATTTTTATAAAGTCGAAAAAATCAATTTTCTGATGAAAAACGATGACTCGCGACCTGTCGAAATTTCTCCAGATGGTCAGAAATGGTAATTTTTTAATGGTTCTATTTTTGACTGTAAATGACTATTGCATGTGAATTATCACTTGTGGAACTAAAATAAGTGTGTTTAGACTCGTTTTAATTCCTGAAATTAGTCATATTAGAAGCTTCTGAGAAGGAGAAAAAGTCTGTAAAAATGGCAATTTTGGTCACATTGAGGCTTTAAAAAGTAGTTATTCAACATGAGGCACAATCCAAATGATATTTTGAATCAATTTTTCTAAAGTCCAAAAAATCCATTTTCTGATGAAAAACGATGACCAGTGACCTGTCGAAATTTCTCCAGATGGTCAGAAATGGTAATTTTTTAATGTTTAAATTTTTGACTGTAAATGACTATCGCATGTGAATTATCACTTGTGGAACTAAAATAAGTGTGTTTAGAGTCGTTTTAATTCCTGAAATTAGTCATATTAGAAGCTTCTGAGAAGGAGAAAAAGTCTGTAAAAATGGCAATTTTGGTCACATTGAGGCTTTAAAAAGTAGTTATTCAACATGAGGCACAATCCAAATGACATTTTGAATCAATTTTTATAAAGTCCAAAAAATCAATTTTCTGATGAAAAACGATGACCCGCGACCTGTCGAAATTTCTCCAGATGGTCAGAAATGGTAATTTTTTAATGGTTCATTGTTTGACTGTAAATGACTATTGCATGTGAATTATCACTTTTGGAACTAAAATAAGTGTGTTTAGAGTCATTTTAATGCCTGAAATTGTTTGAAATAGAAGCTTCTAGTAGGAGAAAAAGTCTGTAAAAATGGCAATTTTGGTCACATTGAGGCTTTAAAAAGTAGTTATTCAACATGAGGCACAATCCAAATGATATTTTGAATCAATTTTTCTAAAGTCCAAAAAATCCATTTTCTGATGAAAAACGATGACCAGTGACCTGTCGAAATTTCTCCAGATGGTCAGAAATGGTAATTTTTTAATGTTTAATTTTTTTACTGTAAATGACTATTGCATGTGAATTATCACTTTTGGAACTAAAATAAGTGTGTTTAGAGTCATTTTAATGCCTGTAATTGGTCGAAATAGAAGCTTCTAGTAGGAGAAAAAGTCTGTAAAAATGGCAATTTTGGTCACATTGAGGCTTTAAAAAGTAGTTATTCAACATGAGGCACAATCCAAATGACATTTTGAATCAATTTTTCTAAAGTCGAAAAAATTAATTTTCTGATGAAAAACGATGACCCGTGACCTGTTGAACTTTCTCCAGATGGTCAGAAATGGTAATTTTTTAATGTTTAATTTTTTTACTGTAAATGACTATTGCATGTGAATTATCACTTTTGGAACTAAAATAAGTGTGTTTAGAGTCATTTTAATGCCTGTAATTGGTCGAAATAGAAGCTTCTAGTAGGAGAAAAAGTCAGTAAAAATGGCAATTTTGGTCACATTGAGGCTTTAAAAAGTAGTTGTTCAACATGAGGCACAATCCAAATGACATTTTGAATCAATTTTTATAAAGTCGAAAAAATCAATTTTCTGATGAAAAACGATGACTCGCGACCTGTCGAAATTTCTCCAGATGGTCAGAAATGGTAATTTTTTAATGGTTCTATTTTTGACTGTAAATGACTATTGCATGTGAATTATCACTTGTGGAACTAAAATAAGTGTGTTTAGACTCGTTTTAATTCCTGAAATTAGTCATATTAGAAGCTTCTGAGAAGGAGAAAAAGTCTGTAAAAATGGCAATTTTGGTCACATTGAGGCTTTAAAAAGTAGTTATTCAACATGAGGCACAATCCAAATGATATTTTGAATCAATTTTTCTAAAGTCCAAAAAATCCATTTTCTGATGAAAAACGATGACCAGTGACCTGTCGAAATTTCTCCAGATGGTCAGAAATGGTAATTTTTTAATGTTTAATTTTTTTACTGTAAATGACTATTGCATGTGAATTATCACTTTTGGAACTAAAATAAGTGTGTTTAGAGTCATTTTAATGCCTGAAATTGGTCGAAATAGAAGCTTCTAGTAGGAGAAAAAGTCAGTAAAAATGGCAATTTTGGTCACATTGAGGCTTTAAAAAGTAGTTATTCAACATGAGGCACAATCCAAATGACATTTTGAATCAATTTTTCTAAAGTCCAAAAATCAATTTTCTGATGAAAAAAGATGACCCGTGACCTGTTGAACTTTCTCCAGACGGTCAGAAATGGTAATTTTTTAATGTTTAATTTTTTGACTGTAAATGACTACTGCATATTAATTATCACTTTTGGAACTAAAAGAAGTGTGTTTAGAGTCATTTTAATGCCTGAAATTGGTCGAAATAGAAGCTCCAAGTAGGAAAAAAGTGTGTAAAAATGGCAATTTTGGTCATATTGATTCTTTAAAAAGTAGTTATTCAACATGAGGCACAATCCAAATGACATTTTGAATCAATTTTTCTAAAGTCCAAAAAATCCATTTTCTGATGAAAAACGATGACCCGCAACCTGTCGAAAATTCTCCAGATGGTCAGAAATGGTAATTTTTTAATGTTTTATTTTTTGACTGTAAATGACTATTGCATGTGAATTATCACTTTTGGAACTAAAATAAGTGTGTTTAGAGTCATTTTAATGCCTGAAAATGGTCGAAATAAAAGCTTCTAGTAGGAGAAAAAGTCTGTAAAAATGGCAATTTTGGTCACATTGAGGCTTTAAAAAGTAGTTATTCAACATGAGGCACAATCCAAATGACATTTTGAATCAATTTTTCTAAAGTCCAAAAAATCCATTTTCTGATGAAAAACGATGACCCGCGACCTGTCGAAAATTCTCCAGATGGTCAGAAATGGTAATTTTTTAATGTTTTATTTTTTGACTGTAAATGACTATTGCATGTGAATTATCACTTTTGGAACTAAAATAAGTGTGTTTAGAGTCATTTTAATGCCTGAAAATGGTCGAAATAAAAGCTTCTAGTAGGAGAAAAAGTCTGTAAAAATGGCAATTTTGGTCACATTGAGGCTTTAAAAAGTAGTTATTCAACATGAGGCACAATCCAAATGACATTTTGAATCAATTTTTCTAAAGTCCAAAAAATCCATTTTCTGATGAAAAACGATGACCCGCGACCTGTCGAAATTTCTCCAGATGGTCAGAAATGGTAATTTTTTAATGTTTTATTTTTTGACTGTAAATGACTATTGCATGTGAATTATCACTTTTGGAACTAAAATAAGTGTGTTTAGAGTCATTTTAATGCCTGAAAATGGTCGAAATAAAAGCTTCTAGTAGGAGAAAAAGTCTGTAAAAATGGCAATTTTGGTCACATTGAGGCTTTAAAAAGTAGTTATTCAACATGAGGCACAATCCAAATGACATTTTGAATCAATTTTTCTAAAGTCCAAAAAATCCATTTTCTGATGAAAAACGATGACCAGTGACCTGTCGAAATTTCTCCAGATGGTCAGAAATGGTAATTTTTTAATGTTTAATTTTTTTACTGTAAATGACTATTGCATGTGAATTATCACTTTTGGAACTAAAATAAGTGTGTTTAGAGTCATTTTAATGCCTGTAATTGGTCGAAATAGAAGCTTCTAGTAGGAGAAAAAGTCTGTAAAAATGGCAATTTTGGTCACATTGAGGCTTTAAAAAGTAGTTATTCAACATGAGGCACAATCCAAATGACATTTTGAATCAATTTTTCTAAAGTCGAAAAAATTAATTTTCTGATGAAAAACGATGACCCGTGACCTGTTGAACTTTCTCCAGATGGTCAGAAATGGTAATTTTTTAATGTTTAATTTTTTTACTGTAAATGACTATTGCATGTGAATTATCACTTTTGGAACTAAAATAAGTGTGTTTAGAGTCATTTTAATGCCTGTAATTGGTCGAAATAGAAGCTTCTAGTAGGAGAAAAAGTCTGTAAAAATGGCAATTTTGGTCACATTGAGGCTTTAAAAAGTAGTTATTCAACATGAGGCACAATCCAAATGACATTTTGAATCAATTTTTCTAAAGTCCAAAAAATCAATTTTCTGATGAAAAACGTTGACCCGCGACCTGTCGAAATTTCTCCAGATGGTCAGAAATAGTAATTTTTTAATGTTTAATTTTTTGACTGTAAATGACTATTGCATGTGAATTATCACTTTTGGAACTAAAATAAGTGTGTTTAGAGTCATTTTAATGCCTGAAATTGGTCGAAATAGAAGCTTCTAGTAGGAGAAAAAGTCTGTAAAAATGGCAATTTTGGTCACATTGAGGCTTTAAAAAGTAGTTGTTCAACATGAGGCACAATCCAAATGACATTTTGAATCAATTTTTATAAAGTCGAAAAAATCAATTTTCTGATGAAAAACGATGACTCGCGACCTGTCGAAATTTCTCCAGATGGTCAGAAATGGTAATTTTTTAATGGTTCTATTTTTGACTGTAAATGACTATTGCATGTGAATTATCACTTGTGGAACTAAAATAAGTGTGTTTAGACTCGTTTTAATTCCTGAAATTAGTCATATTAGAAGCTTCTGAGAAGGAGAAAAAGTCTGTAAAAATGGCAATTTTGGTCACATTGAGGCTTTAAAAAGTAGTTATTCAACATGAGGCACAATCCAAATGATATTTTGAATCAATTTTTCTAAAGTCCAAAAAATCCATTTTCTGATGAAAAACGATGACCCGCGACCTGTCGAAATTTCTCCAGATGGTCAGAAATGGTAATTTTTTAATGTTTAATTTTTTGACTGTAAATGACTATTGCATGTGAATTATCACTTTTGGAACTAAAATAAGTGTGTTTAGAGTCATTTTAATGCCTGAAATTGGTCGAAATAGAAGCTTCTATTAGGAGAAAAAGTCTGTAAAAATGGCAATTTTGGTCACATTGAGGCTTTAAAAAGTAGTTATTCAACATGAGGCACAATCCAAATGACATTTTGAATCAATTTTTCTAAAGTCGAAAAAATTAATTTTCTGATGAAAAACGATGACCCGTGACCTGTTGAACTTTCTCCAGATGGTCAGAAATGGTAATTTTTTAATGTTTAATTTTTTTACTGTAAATGACTATTGCATGTGAATTATCACTTTTGGAACTAAAATAAGTGTGTTTAGAGTCATTTTAATGCCTGTAATTGGTCGAAATAGAAGCTTCTAGTAGGAGAAAAAGTCTGTAAAAATGGCAATTTTGGTCACATTGAGGCTTTAAAAAGTAGTTATTCAACATGAGGCACAATCCAAATGATATTTTGAATCAATTTTTCTAAAGTCCAAAAAATCCATTTTCTGATGAAAAACGATGACCAGTGACCTGTCGAAATTTCTCCAGATGGTCAGAAATGGTAATTTTTTAATGTTTAATTTTTTTACTGTAAATGACTATTGCATGTGAATTATCACTTTTGGAACTAAAATAAGTGTGTTTAGAGTCATTTTAATGCCTGAAATTGGTCGAAATAGAAGCTTCTAGTAGGAGAAAAAGTCAGTAAAAATGGCAATTTTGGTCACATTGAGGCTTTAAAAAGTAGTTATTCAACATGAGGCACAATCCAAATGACATTTTGAATCAATTTTTCTAAAGTCCAAAAATCAATTTTCTGATGAAAAAAGATGACCCGTGACCTGTTGAACTTTCTCCAGACGGTCAGAAATGGTAATTTTTTAATGTTTAATTTTTTGACTGTAAATGACTACTGCATATTAATTATCACTTTTGGAACTAAAAGAAGTGTGTTTAGAGTCATTTTAATGCCTGAAATTGGTCGAAATAGAAGCTCCAAGTAGGAAAAAAGTGTGTAAAAATGGCAATTTTGGTCATATTGATTCTTTAAAAAGTAGTTATTCAACATGAGGCACAATCCAAATGACATTTTGAATCAATTTTTCTAAAGTCCAAAAAATCCATTTTCTGATGAAAAACGATGACCCGCAACCTGTCGAAAATTCTCCAGATGGTCAGAAATGGTAATTTTTTAATGTTTTATTTTTTGACTGTAAATGACTATTGCATGTGAATTATCACTTTTGGAACTAAAATAAGTGTGTTTAGAGTCATTTTAATGCCTGAAAATGGTCGAAATAAAAGCTTCTAGTAGGAGAAAAAGTCTGTAAAAATGGCAATTTTGGTCACATTGAGGCTTTAAAAAGTAGTTATTCAACATGAGGCACAATCCAAATGACATTTTGAATCAATTTTTCTAAAGTCCAAAAAATCCATTTTCTGATGAAAAACGATGACCCGCGACCTGTCGAAAATTCTCCAGATGGTCAGAAATGGTAATTTTTTAATGTTTTATTTTTTGACTGTAAATGACTATTGCATGTGAATTATCACTTTTGGAACTAAAATAAGTGTGTTTAGAGTCATTTTAATGCCTGAAAATGGTCGAAATAAAAGCTTCTAGTAGGAGAAAAAGTCTGTAAAAATGGCAATTTTGGTCACATTGAGGCTTTAAAAAGTAGTTATTCAACATGAGGCACAATCCAAATGACATTTTGAATCAATTTTTCTAAAGTCCAAAAAATCCATTTTCTGATGAAAAACGATGACCCGCGACCTGTCGAAATTTCTCCAGATGGTCAGAAATGGTAATTTTTTAATGTTTTATTTTTTGACTGTAAATGACTATTGCATGTGAATTATCACTTTTGGAACTAAAATAAGTGTGTTTAGAGTCATTTTAATGCCTGAAAATGGTCGAAATAAAAGCTTCTAGTAGGAGAAAAAGTCTGTAAAAATGGCAATTTTGGTCACATTGAGGCTTTAAAAAGTAGTTATTCAACATGAGGCACAATCCAAATGACATTTTGAATCAATTTTTCTAAAGTCCAAAAAATCCATTTTCTGATGAAAAACGATGACCAGTGACCTGTCGAAATTTCTCCAGATGGTCAGAAATGGTAATTTTTTAATGTTTAATTTTTTTACTGTAAATGACTATTGCATGTGAATTATCACTTTTGGAACTAAAATAAGTGTGTTTAGAGTCATTTTAATGCCTGTAATTGGTCGAAATAGAAGCTTCTAGTAGGAGAAAAAGTCTGTAAAAATGGCAATTTTGGTCACATTGAGGCTTTAAAAAGTAGTTATTCAACATGAGGCACAATCCAAATGACATTTTGAATCAATTTTTCTAAAGTCGAAAAAATTAATTTTCTGATGAAAAACGATGACCCGTGACCTGTTGAACTTTCTCCAGATGGTCAGAAATGGTAATTTTTTAATGTTTAATTTTTTTACTGTAAATGACTATTGCATGTGAATTATCACTTTTGGAACTAAAATAAGTGTGTTTAGAGTCATTTTAATGCCTGTAATTGGTCGAAATAGAAGCTTCTAGTAGGAGAAAAAGTCTGTAAAAATGGCAATTTTGGTCACATTGAGGCTTTAAAAAGTAGTTATTCAACATGAGGCACAATCCAAATGACATTTTGAATCAATTTTTCTAAAGTCCAAAAAATCAATTTTCTGATGAAAAACGTTGACCCGCGACCTGTCGAAATTTCTCCAGATGGTCAGAAATAGTAATTTTTTAATGTTTAATTTTTTGACTGTAAATGACTATTGCATGTGAATTATCACTTTTGGAACTAAAATAAGTGTGTTTAGAGTCATTTTAATGCCTGAAATTGGTCGAAATAGAAGCTTCTAGTAGGAGAAAAAGTCTGTAAAAATGGCAATTTTGGTCACATTGAGGCTTTAAAAAGTAGTTGTTCAACATGAGGCACAATCCAAATGACATTTTGAATCAATTTTTATAAAGTCGAAAAAATCAATTTTCTGATGAAAAACGATGACTCGCGACCTGTCGAAATTTCTCCAGATGGTCAGAAATGGTAATTTTTTAATGGTTCTATTTTTGACTGTAAATGACTATTGCATGTGAATTATCACTTGTGGAACTAAAATAAGTGTGTTTAGACTCGTTTTAATTCCTGAAATTAGTCATATTAGAAGCTTCTGAGAAGGAGAAAAAGTCTGTAAAAATGGCAATTTTGGTCACATTGAGGCTTTAAAAAGTAGTTATTCAACATGAGGCACAATCCAAATGATATTTTGAATCAATTTTTCTAAAGTCCAAAAAATCCATTTTCTGATGAAAAACGATGACCAGTGACCTGTCGAAATTTCTCCAGATGGTCAGAAATGGTAATTTTTTAATGTTTAATTTTTTTACTGTAAATGACTATTGCATGTGAATTATCACTTTTGGAACTAAAATAAGTGTGTTTAGAGTCATTTTAATGCCTGAAATTGGTCGAAATAGAAGCTTCTAGTAGGAGAAAAAGTCAGTAAAAATGGCAATTTTGGTCACATTGAGGCTTTAAAAAGTAGTTATTCAACATGAGGCACAATCCAAATGACATTTTGAATCAATTTTTCTAAAGTCCAAAAATCAATTTTCTGATGAAAAAAGATGACCCGTGACCTGTTGAACTTTCTCCAGACGGTCAGAAATGGTAATTTTTTAATGTTTAATTTTTTATGTTTAAAACGTTTTTATTGAGACAAAACAAACCATGGGGGAGGGGGACAGGAGGCAGGATACGTGGAATACAGTCAAAGAAGAAGGGATGCATCTCCAGAGGGTTGGCGATAGGTGAAGCGTTGGCTCAGAGGGAAGAACACAGTAAATGAACGCTAGAATTACGAGCTGTGGAATCCCACGCGCGTATCCGACACCCAAAAGCAGAGCAATAAAACCCCCCCCAGTCAACCCCTCAACAGAACACAGTCCCCCCCCTCCCATCCCCCATCCTCCCAGTACAAAAACAACAACACTCCCCCCTCCCCCCGTCCTATGGTCCCGCAGCAAAGTAGCCCTAACCAGGAAGCCCCGCACCCCCCCCCCCCCCCCCCCCCCGGGGGTCCCCATCTCACATGTAAGCTAGTCCGCCGGGGTCACCGGCGGCCGCAGCCTGAGAAGCCTAAGATACCTCGGGCAGGTGAGCTCCCGGAATTCAGTGGACAGCAGCGCTAGAAAGGGTTGCCATAGCTCCTCAAATTGGTCTATCTCCCCCGCAACCGTAAGCGACAGCTTCTCCATCCCCAGCACATGCCAGAGTCTGTGCAACCAACCGGTGATGGAGGGGGCGGTGGATGTGCGCCAGTGGATCAGAATGTTCTGAACCGCAGACCCCAGCGCTATCGCAATCTGCCTACCCCTGCGGGACTTCAGTGGGTACATTAGGTCATTGGGGAGGCCCAGCAGGACATACGCCGGGAGGCGCGGCAGCTCTATGCCAAAGTGCTCATCCACCTCGTCCAGAACTTCCTTCCAGTAGGCGGTCAGCACTGGGCAATCCCATAGGATGTGTGTAAGGGTACCTTCCTGCCCGCAGCTCCGCCAGCACCCCTTGTCAGTGTGTCTATGCATTTCATACAGTCTCTCCGGGGTGTAGTACCAGTATGTGGACACTTTAGTGAAGGTTTCCGTAAGGCCCGTGTGGTATGCAGAGTGCCGCGCCCGATACGCAATTTTGTCCCATTCCTTGTGGCTGAGTGTCCTACCCAATTCCCTGTGCCAACGCTCCCTCCCCGGATTGTAGTAGTGAAACGGCGGGGGTTGTAGGTGTTTGTACAGATCAGTGATCAGTTTAGCGTCGGAGGTCCGAGTAGCCAACCACCGCTCATACGGTGTAATTGGACGGGCAGCGGCGGCACGCACCTGAGGCTGGAGGGCCCAATGCCGAACTTGCATGTAGCGCAATCTGTCCAGCTCCGTCAGGCCGAACTCCTGGCGGAGTTGCTGAAAAGGAACCACTCCTTCCGGGCCATAGATCTGGAAGAGTGCCCTGCAGCCCGCCTGCACCCAGTGGGAGAAAACCCCCGGCTCCATCCCAGGGGAGAAGTCCGGGTTGCCCGCAATGGGCGTGAGCGGCGAAGGGAAGGTGGTAAGGCCCCGGGCCTCACAGACCGCGTCCCACACACGCAGGGGGACCCGCGTAACAAAGGAAGCGTAAAGATTAGCGGGGCGGTGCGCGCGGCGCAGGAATGGAACCTCTTGTAAGGTGCGGCCCGCCACTGCCTGGTCTTGGAAGAGCCAATGTTTGTCGGACTCCCACCTGCTCCACTCCACCAGATAGCGGAGCTGTGCCGCCTGAAAGTACTTACGGAGGTCCGGAATGCCGAGACCCCCCGCTTCCGGAGCAAGCGTGGAGAGGACCCTCTTCATGCGTGGCCTGCGGCCCTGCCAGACAAAGCGGGAGATGTCAGCCTGCATTTGTCGTATCCAGCCCACCGGGGGTTGGAGTGGAAGGGCCCGGAAAAGATATAGTATCTGGGGCAGCACCGTCATTTTGACCGCCGCGATTCGCCCCAGCCAGGACAGCAGGCCCTTGTTCCAGCGGCCAAGCTCGTCCTTGATCTTCCCGCTGAGGGAGGCATAATTGGCCGTAACCATCTCCGACAGTGTAGGCGCCAGCAGAATCCCCAGATACGGCACCATGGACGAGGACCACTGCATGGGGAAGAGCCGTTGAAGATCCCTCCTGGTTTCCGCAGCCAGGGACACGTCCAGTGCCATCGACTTGCTCATATTCATTTTGAAGCCGGCCACCCCCGCGAAGGCGTCCAACTCTCGGAGGCAAGTAGGCAGCGACCTCCTAGGGTCGTCCAAAGTCAGCAGGACATCGTCCGCATAGAGACTGACGGTGTGGACGTACTGGCCCATCCGGACCCCGACAGCATCCGGATTGTCACGAATCCTCTGAGCAAACGGCTCCATGTAGAGGGCAAACAGGAGCGGCGAGAGAGGGCAGCCCTGCCGCGTGCCGCGCTCGATGGCAAAGCTACCAGAGCTACACCCGTTTACCCGCACCGACGCTGAAGGATGCTTATAGCAATTAAATACCATGGTGCGGAACTTATCGCCGATTCCCAGTTTCTTAAGGACCCGCTCAAGATACGGCCAGTGAACTCTGTCGAAGGCCTTCTCTGCATCAACGGACAACAACATCCGCTCCCCCGAGATCCTTGAGGCCTTCTCCAGAACATGTGTCACCCTCTTGGTGTTGTCAACCGTCTGTCTACCGGGCACAAAACCAGCCTGGTCCGCCTCCACCAGGTCGGGGAGGTGTGGACCCAGCCTGGCTGCGAGAATCCCCGTGTACAACTTGAGGTCGACATTTAGGAGAGAGATGGGCCGGTATGAGCCGCAAAGGGCCCGGTCCTTCCCAGGCTTCGGGATTACCGCGACCGTCGCCCTCAGGAGATCCGGAGGGATGGCTCCCGGTGCGGAGAAAGAGTTAAACAGCCGCGTAAGGACAGGGGCCACGGCCGTGCAAAAAGTCTTGTAGAATAGCGACGTGAACCCGTCCGGGCCCGGGGCCTTGCCATGTTTCAGCCGCGCAATAGCTGAAATCACTTCCTCCACATGGATGTCCCGCTCCAGGTGGTCAGCCTGAGCCGGGTCCAGTACCGGGAGGGTCACCGACTCCAAATAGCTATCGGTCTCCCGTGGCGGGGAGGGCTCCTCAGCATACAGCGCCTCGTAGAAGCCGCGGAAAGACTCCGCTACCTCCGCGTCCCCGGAGACAACCCCCCCGTCCGCGCCCACCAATTCTTTCACGACGCTGCGCTGTTGCGCGACCCGGAGCCGGTGTGCTAGGAGCTTGCCACATCTGTCCCCCCCAGTGTAGTAGGCATGTTTCAAACGTAAGGCGGCGTACTCCGCCCTATCAAGATCCAGAGCCGAGAGGAGCTTCCTCGCTGCCTTCAACTGCCTCCAGACCCTCGGCGCTCCCGTACGGCGGTGGACCTGCTCAAGCTCCCGAACTTGAGCCGTCAACTCATCCCTCTTCAGTTGTCGCTCCTTATTCTCGGCTGCAGAGATAGAGATGAATTCCCCCCGTAGGACGGCCTTCAATGCCGCCCACTGTGTCGCCTGCGAGGTGTCAGTGTTGCTATTGTGAGTGAGATAGTCCTGTATGACCTCCCCGATGCGTTGCACCACCGATTTTTTGTGTAGAAGTGTGTCCCGGAGGCGCCACACCCCCCGAGAGGGGGAGGCCGCCGGCCACTGGAAAACGCCGACAACTGGAGAGTGGTCAGACAGGGTCAGGACCCCGATGTCCGCCGCCGTGGCAGCGGCACGCATCGGTCCACTCACCAGGAGGTAGTCCAGCCGTGAGTAAGTGCGGTGTGCGTGCGAGAAGAAAGAGTAGTCCCTATCCGTGGGGTGCAGGGAGCGCCAGAGATCATGCAAGTCCATGTCCGCAATCCGGGCCTTCCCAGCCTGGGACAGTTCCCCCGTCTGCGGGAAGCGCTGCGCCGATCTGTCCATCCCAGAGTCAAAGACAATGTTGAGGTCTCCGCCCAAGATAACGTGTCGGTCCGGGGAAGCAGTGACATCCACCAGCGCGGAGTCTAGGAAGCGCTCCTGGTGCTCGTTTGGGCTATAAACGGAGCCAACCGTAAATGCTATGCCTCCCAGGCTCATGCGATACGCAAGGAGCCTCCCCTTCTGTTCAGCACACTTATGCAACACCTCCCCCCGAAAGGAGCTCGCTAGGAGAATGGCCACCCCTGCCGTCTTGTTCGCTGCCGAGGAAAAGAACTGGGTGGGGAACTTAGCAGAGCGCATCCTGTGGCAGTCTCGGGGCAATAAGTGTGTCTCCTGCAAAAGGCAAATGTCCGCCTGCGTCCCCTCCAGCAACGACAGGATCGCCCTGCGCTTCACCGGGTTATTCAGACCCTGAACATTAAGGGTCACTACCTTTAGGCCCGGCATTCCTCGCAGGGATCGGGAGCGCCATGCAATGGGTAGGGAATCAGCGGGTGGGGCGCGCGGGGCCGCAGCGCGGGACAAGCCAAGACAAAGCGGGCAAAGACAACATCGGACGGGACCTTCCCAACCCCAAAACAACCCCCTCCCCCACCCAAAACACAACCTTGGCAACTAGCCATCCCCAAACTCAAACACCCCATAGTCTCAGTCAAGCCCCAAAACGGGCAAGTCCGTAGAAAATAGCAAAGTGGACGTCCAGCCACTCACCTCCGCCCGCTCCCCCCCAACCCCCCCGCCCCGTGCCAAGCATGTTAAGAAGCTAAAGACATCTCCCCCCGGAGTGTATGTTAGGCCGTCAAGGCCACGCTAGAGGAGCCGATCGAGTTCCCGGCCGCCGCCCTCAGGGCGTCTGCCATGTCCGCCCTAATGGTAGGGGAGTCCGGGCGCCCTGCACTGGTCGCTGAGCGCCGCCTCGATGACCTCCGCCGATTCCGTCCCTCCGAGGACCTCCACGACGGCGTAGCTCCCTCTTCCTCCGCTGCCGTGAGCCCCAGGACACCACAAATGTCTTGCAAGGAGCGTAGCTGATGCAATACCCCGTTCCACCGAAAAATCAAGCGGAAGGGGTGACCCCAAGAGTACGGCGTCTCATGCTCGCGCAAAAAGTCAGTGGCAATCCTAAAGGACCTGCGTTTCTGTAGAGTGATGGCAGAGAGGTCCTGGTACAGCGCCACCGGCCGATCCCGAAAGGTCAGAAGCTGTTTCCTGCGGGCTTCAGCCATGATACGCTCCTTTAGTGGAAAGTCGGGCAGGAAGGCCAGAATGTCCGGTGGGGGTGCCGATGGCTGGCGCTGGCGGCCAACCCTATGCGCCCTGTCGATGCTGATGGGAAAGTCCGCGGCCTCCCCCAGGATTTCTCGGAACAGGGCCCGCAGATAGCCCCCCAGATCGGACCCCTCATCCGCAGTCGGCACGCCACGCACTCGGATGTTGTTCCTCCGAGATCTGTTCTCGAGGTCCTCAGAGTGGGCCTGGAGCTCCACACACTGTTCCCGGAGGCGAAGAACGTCCTGCTGGAGGTGGACTATCTCCTCCGCTCGCTGTTGGCCCTCCGTCTCCACCGCCTCCACACGCTCACCTAGGCCCTCCACCTCTCTGCGCACTTCTCGGACCTCGCTGGCTACCTCCCGCTTCAGTGTCTGGAAGTCCTCCCTGAGGGAGCTAAACAGTTCCTCCATGAAGGCCCTCGTGACGGGTGGCTCCCCTCCAGTCACATCCGCCGGAGCCCGGGAGGGCCCCGGCGAGGGCTGTGTCCTGTCCCGCAAGTGCTGGGCCCTGCCAAGCATGTCCGGCAGAGTACGGTCCCCTTTCTTCGGGCCTCCTTTCCCAGCCATCGTCAGCTCCGCAGTCGGGCCCCGATCCAGGCGCCCCAGAGATGCTCAGCCGCCGGCAAGCACTCGGGCCGGGGGATCCCCCACAAGTGAGGTCGCTGCGTCACAGGTGACAAAATGGCGGCCGAGCCCGGTCACCGTCAGCCGCAAGAGCTAGCGTGAGACAACCAAGGGGGCCGCAGCGAGGGGGTCCCAACAGCTCATCCCTCCGGTAGTCAAGACAGCAATATCGGGAGGTCGTGTGCAGCCAGCATCCAGGGCTCAGCGGAGGTCGCCACCACTGCTCCTTCGGGGACAAAATGGCGGCCGGGCGGAGCAAGCCACACCGACTAGGCCCGGCGGCACCCCCGGGGCCTCCGAGGTGCCCCGCCGTGAAATAAGTTCCACCACCGGCCCCCGTTAGTCACGCACAGGGGGCCAGATGATCCGACCCCAACAAGGAGTCCGCCGTACCTCGGCTAGGGGTCAGGGCCTCCGCAGTGCCAGGTGTCGCCGTCACCAGTCCGAGTGCCGGGGCACCCGTCCCAAGCCCTCCACACCGTCGGGCCCCTTCCCGCCAGGCTCCTTCAGTCACCGTCGAGCGGCGGGCCAGATCCCCTCCAGACCGCAGCTTTCAGCACCAGGCCCAACCGAGGCGCCCGGACAGCTCTCCAATACGCTCCGCCCCTCGGGCTCACCGCCGTCGTCCCCTGATCTCAGACGAACTTTTGGGGGGGTTCCCCCGGGGCGATCCGGACCAAAACAGCACCGATGTGTGCCCCTGATGTTCCGCCACGCTCCTCTCCCGCGCTGAGCCTCAGCGGGGGGAGAAAAGCATAACAAAAAGGCTTTAGCTTGGCCGGGCCGGAGGAGCTACGGGAGGAAGCGTCCGCTCACCCCGCCATCTTGGCCACGCCCCCAATGTTTAATTTTTTGACTGTAAATGACTACTGCATATTAATTATCACTTTTGGAACTAAAAGAAGTGTGTTTAGAGTCATTTTAATGCCTGAAATTGGTCGAAATAGAAGCTCCAAGTAGGAAAAAAGTATGTAAAAATGGCAATTTTGGTCATATTGATTCTTTAAAAAGTAGTTATTCAACATGAGGCACAATCCAAATGACATTTTGAATCAATTTTTCTAAAGTCCAAAAAATCCATTTTCTGATGAAAAACGATGACCCGCAACCTGTCGAAAATTCTCCAGATGGTCAGAAATGGTAATTTTTTAATGTTTTATTTTTTGACTGTAAATGACTATTGCATGTGAATTATCACTTTTGGAACTAAAATAAGTGTGTTTAGAGTCATTTTAATGCCTGAAAATGGTCGAAATAAAAGCTTCTAGTAGGAGAAAAAGTCTGTAAAAATGGCAATTTTGGTCACATTGAGGCTTTAAAAAGTAGTTATTCAACATGAGGCACAATCCAAATGACATTTTGAATCAATTTTTCTAAAGTCCAAAAAATCCATTTTCTGATGAAAAACGATGACCCGCGACCTGTCGAAAATTCTCCAGATGGTCAGAAATGGTAATTTTTTAATGTTTTATTTTTTGACTGTAAATGACTATTGCATGTGAATTATCACTTTTGGAACTAAAATAAGTGTGTTTAGAGTCATTTTAATGCCTGAAAATGGTCGAAATAAAAGCTTCTAGTAGGAGAAAAAGTCTGTAAAAATGGCAATTTTGGTCACATTGAGGCTTTAAAAAGTAGTTATTCAACATGAGGCACAATCCAAATGACATTTTGAATCAATTTTTCTAAAGTCCAAAAAATCCATTTTCTGATGAAAAACGATGACCCGCGACCTGTCGAAATTTCTCCAGATGGTCAGAAATGGTAATTTTTTAATGTTTTATTTTTTGACTGTAAATGACTATTGCATGTGAATTATCACTTTTGGAACTAAAATAAGTGTGTTTAGAGTCATTTTAATGCCTGAAAATGGTCGAAATAAAAGCTTCTAGTAGGAGAAAAAGTCTGTAAAAATGGCAATTTTGGTCACATTGAGGCTTTAAAAAGTAGTTATTCAACATGAGGCACAATCCAAATGACATTTTGAATCAATTTTTCTAAAGTCCAAAAAATCCATTTTCTGATGAAAAACGATGACCAGTGACCTGTCGAAATTTCTCCAGATGGTCAGAAATGGTAATTTTTTAATGTTTAATTTTTTTACTGTAAATGACTATTGCATGTGAATTATCACTTTTGGAACTAAAATAAGTGTGTTTAGAGTCATTTTAATGCCTGTAATTGGTCGAAATAGAAGCTTCTAGTAGGAGAAAAAGTCTGTAAAAATGGCAATTTTGGTCACATTGAGGCTTTAAAAAGTAGTTATTCAACATGAGGCACAATCCAAATGACATTTTGAATCAATTTTTCTAAAGTCGAAAAAATTAATTTTCTGATGAAAAACGATGACCCGTGACCTGTTGAACTTTCTCCAGATGGTCAGAAATGGTAATTTTTTAATGTTTAATTTTTTTACTGTAAATGACTATTGCATGTGAATTATCACTTTTGGAACTAAAATAAGTGTGTTTAGAGTCATTTTAATGCCTGTAATTGGTCGAAATAGAAGCTTCTAGTAGGAGAAAAAGTCTGTAAAAATGGCAATTTTGGTCACATTGAGGCTTTAAAAAGTAGTTATTCAACATGAGGCACAATCCAAATGACATTTTGAATCAATTTTTCTAAAGTCCAAAAAATCAATTTTCTGATGAAAAACGTTGACCCGCGACCTGTCGAAATTTCTCCAGATGGTCAGAAATAGTAATTTTTTAATGTTTAATTTTTTGACTGTAAATGACTATTGCATGTGAATTATCACTTTTGGAACTAAAATAAGTGTGTTTAGAGTCATTTTAATGCCTGAAATTGGTCGAAATAGAAGCTTCTAGTAGGAGAAAAAGTCTGTAAAAATGGCAATTTTGGTCACATTGAGGCTTTAAAAAGTAGTTGTTCAACATGAGGCACAATCCAAATGACATTTTGAATCAATTTTTATAAAGTCGAAAAAATCAATTTTCTGATGAAAAACGATGACTCGCGACCTGTCGAAATTTCTCCAGATGGTCAGAAATGGTAATTTTTTAATGGTTCTATTTTTGACTGTAAATGACTATTGCATGTGAATTATCACTTGTGGAACTAAAATAAGTGTGTTTAGACTCGTTTTAATTCCTGAAATTAGTCATATTAGAAGCTTCTGAGAAGGAGAAAAAGTCTGTAAAAATGGCAATTTTGGTCACATTGAGGCTTTAAAAAGTAGTTATTCAACATGAGGCACAATCCAAATGATATTTTGAATCAATTTTTCTAAAGTCCAAAAAATCCATTTTCTGATGAAAAACGATGACCAGTGACCTGTCGAAATTTCTCCAGATGGTCAGAAATGGTAATTTTTTAATGTTTAATTTTTTTACTGTAAATGACTATTGCATGTGAATTATCACTTTTGGAACTAAAATAAGTGTGTTTAGAGTCATTTTAATGCCTGAAATTGGTCGAAATAGAAGCTTCTAGTAGGAGAAAAAGTCAGTAAAAATGGCAATTTTGGTCACATTGAGGCTTTAAAAAGTAGTTATTCAACATGAGGCACAATCCAAATGACATTTTGAATCAATTTTTCTAAAGTCCAAAAATCAATTTTCTGATGAAAAAAGATGACCCGTGACCTGTTGAACTTTCTCCAGACGGTCAGAAATGGTAATTTTTTAATGTTTAATTTTTTGACTGTAAATGACTACTGCATATTAATTATCACTTTTGGAACTAAAAGAAGTGTGTTTAGAGTCATTTTAATGCCTGAAATTGGTCGAAATAGAAGCTCCAAGTAGGAAAAAAGTGTGTAAAAATGGCAATTTTGGTCATATTGATTCTTTAAAAAGTAGTTATTCAACATGAGGCACAATCCAAATGACATTTTGAATCAATTTTTCTAAAGTCCAAAAAATCCATTTTCTGATGAAAAACGATGACCCGCAACCTGTCGAAAATTCTCCAGATGGTCAGAAATGGTAATTTTTTAATGTTTTATTTTTTGACTGTAAATGACTATTGCATGTGAATTATCACTTTTGGAACTAAAATAAGTGTGTTTAGAGTCATTTTAATGCCTGAAAATGGTCGAAATAAAAGCTTCTAGTAGGAGAAAAAGTCTGTAAAAATGGCAATTTTGGTCACATTGAGGCTTTAAAAAGTAGTTATTCAACATGAGGCACAATCCAAATGACATTTTGAATCAATTTTTCTAAAGTCCAAAAAATCCATTTTCTGATGAAAAACGATGACCCGCGACCTGTCGAAAATTCTCCAGATGGTCAGAAATGGTAATTTTTTAATGTTTTATTTTTTGACTGTAAATGACTATTGCATGTGAATTATCACTTTTGGAACTAAAATAAGTGTGTTTAGAGTCATTTTAATGCCTGAAAATGGTCGAAATAAAAGCTTCTAGTAGGAGAAAAAGTCTGTAAAAATGGCAATTTTGGTCACATTGAGGCTTTAAAAAGTAGTTATTCAACATGAGGCACAATCCAAATGACATTTTGAATCAATTTTTCTAAAGTCCAAAAAATCCATTTTCTGATGAAAAACGATGACCCGCGACCTGTCGAAATTTCTCCAGATGGTCAGAAATGGTAATTTTTTAATGTTTTATTTTTTGACTGTAAATGACTATTGCATGTGAATTATCACTTTTGGAACTAAAATAAGTGTGTTTAGAGTCATTTTAATGCCTGAAAATGGTCGAAATAAAAGCTTCTAGTAGGAGAAAAAGTCTGTAAAAATGGCAATTTTGGTCACATTGAGGCTTTAAAAAGTAGTTATTCAACATGAGGCACAATCCAAATGACATTTTGAATCAATTTTTCTAAAGTCCAAAAAATCCATTTTCTGATGAAAAACGATGACCAGTGACCTGTCGAAATTTCTCCAGATGGTCAGAAATGGTAATTTTTTAATGTTTAATTTTTTTACTGTAAATGACTATTGCATGTGAATTATCACTTTTGGAACTAAAATAAGTGTGTTTAGAGTCATTTTAATGCCTGTAATTGGTCGAAATAGAAGCTTCTAGTAGGAGAAAAAGTCTGTAAAAATGGCAATTTTGGTCACATTGAGGCTTTAAAAAGTAGTTATTCAACATGAGGCACAATCCAAATGACATTTTGAATCAATTTTTCTAAAGTCGAAAAAATTAATTTTCTGATGAAAAACGATGACCCGTGACCTGTTGAACTTTCTCCAGATGGTCAGAAATGGTAATTTTTTAATGTTTAATTTTTTTACTGTAAATGACTATTGCATGTGAATTATCACTTTTGGAACTAAAATAAGTGTGTTTAGAGTCATTTTAATGCCTGTAATTGGTCGAAATAGAAGCTTCTAGTAGGAGAAAAAGTCTGTAAAAATGGCAATTTTGGTCACATTGAGGCTTTAAAAAGTAGTTATTCAACATGAGGCACAATCCAAATGACATTTTGAATCAATTTTTCTAAAGTCCAAAAAATCAATTTTCTGATGAAAAACGTTGACCCGCGACCTGTCGAAATTTCTCCAGATGGTCAGAAATAGTAATTTTTTAATGTTTAATTTTTTGACTGTAAATGACTATTGCATGTGAATTATCACTTTTGGAACTAAAATAAGTGTGTTTAGAGTCATTTTAATGCCTGAAATTGGTCGAAATAGAAGCTTCTAGTAGGAGAAAAAGTCTGTAAAAATGGCAATTTTGGTCACATTGAGGCTTTAAAAAGTAGTTGTTCAACATGAGGCACAATCCAAATGACATTTTGAATCAATTTTTATAAAGTCGAAAAAATCAATTTTCTGATGAAAAACGATGACTCGCGACCTGTCGAAATTTCTCCAGATGGTCAGAAATGGTAATTTTTTAATGGTTCTATTTTTGACTGTAAATGACTATTGCATGTGAATTATCACTTGTGGAACTAAAATAAGTGTGTTTAGACTCGTTTTAATTCCTGAAATTAGTCATATTAGAAGCTTCTGAGAAGGAGAAAAAGTCTGTAAAAATGGCAATTTTGGTCACATTGAGGCTTTAAAAAGTAGTTATTCAACATGAGGCACAATCCAAATGATATTTTGAATCAATTTTTCTAAAGTCCAAAAAATCCATTTTCTGATGAAAAACGATGACCAGTGACCTGTCGAAATTTCTCCAGATGGTCAGAAATGGTAATTTTTTAATGTTTAATTTTTTTACTGTAAATGACTATTGCATGTGAATTATCACTTTTGGAACTAAAATAAGTGTGTTTAGAGTCATTTTAATGCCTGAAATTGGTCGAAATAGAAGCTTCTAGTAGGAGAAAAAGTCAGTAAAAATGGCAATTTTGGTCACATTGAGGCTTTAAAAAGTAGTTATTCAACATGAGGCACAATCCAAATGACATTTTGAATCAATTTTTCTAAAGTCCAAAAATCAATTTTCTGATGAAAAAAGATGACCCGTGACCTGTTGAACTTTCTCCAGACGGTCAGAAATGGTAATTTTTTAATGTTTAATTTTTTGACTGTAAATGACTACTGCATATTAATTATCACTTTTGGAACTAAAAGAAGTGTGTTTAGAGTCATTTTAATGCCTGAAATTGGTCGAAATAGAAGCTCCAAGTAGGAAAAAAGTGTGTAAAAATGGCAATTTTGGTCATATTGATTCTTTAAAAAGTAGTTATTCAACATGAGGCACAATCCAAATGACATTTTGAATCAATTTTTCTAAAGTCCAAAAAATCCATTTTCTGATGAAAAACGATGACCCGCAACCTGTCGAAAATTCTCCAGATGGTCAGAAATGGTAATTTTTTAATGTTTTATTTTTTGACTGTAAATGACTATTGCATGTGAATTATCACTTTTGGAACTAAAATAAGTGTGTTTAGAGTCATTTTAATGCCTGAAAATGGTCGAAATAAAAGCTTCTAGTAGGAGAAAAAGTCTGTAAAAATGGCAATTTTGGTCACATTGAGGCTTTAAAAAGTAGTTATTCAACATGAGGCACAATCCAAATGACATTTTGAATCAATTTTTCTAAAGTCCAAAAAATCCATTTTCTGATGAAAAACGATGACCCGCGACCTGTCGAAAATTCTCCAGATGGTCAGAAATGGTAATTTTTTAATGTTTTATTTTTTGACTGTAAATGACTATTGCATGTGAATTATCACTTTTGGAACTAAAATAAGTGTGTTTAGAGTCATTTTAATGCCTGAAAATGGTCGAAATAAAAGCTTCTAGTAGGAGAAAAAGTCTGTAAAAATGGCAATTTTGGTCACATTGAGGCTTTAAAAAGTAGTTATTCAACATGAGGCACAATCCAAATGACATTTTGAATCAATTTTTCTAAAGTCCAAAAAATCCATTTTCTGATGAAAAACGATGACCCGCGACCTGTCGAAATTTCTCCAGATGGTCAGAAATGGTAATTTTTTAATGTTTTATTTTTTGACTGTAAATGACTATTGCATGTGAATTATCACTTTTGGAACTAAAATAAGTGTGTTTAGAGTCATTTTAATGCCTGAAAATGGTCGAAATAAAAGCTTCTAGTAGGAGAAAAAGTCTGTAAAAATGGCAATTTTGGTCACATTGAGGCTTTAAAAAGTAGTTATTCAACATGAGGCACAATCCAAATGACATTTTGAATCAATTTTTCTAAAGTCCAAAAAATCCATTTTCTGATGAAAAACGATGACCAGTGACCTGTCGAAATTTCTCCAGATGGTCAGAAATGGTAATTTTTTAATGTTTAATTTTTTTACTGTAAATGACTATTGCATGTGAATTATCACTTTTGGAACTAAAATAAGTGTGTTTAGAGTCATTTTAATGCCTGTAATTGGTCGAAATAGAAGCTTCTAGTAGGAGAAAAAGTCTGTAAAAATGGCAATTTTGGTCACATTGAGGCTTTAAAAAGTAGTTATTCAACATGAGGCACAATCCAAATGACATTTTGAATCAATTTTTCTAAAGTCGAAAAAATTAATTTTCTGATGAAAAACGATGACCCGTGACCTGTTGAACTTTCTCCAGATGGTCAGAAATGGTAATTTTTTAATGTTTAATTTTTTTACTGTAAATGACTATTGCATGTGAATTATCACTTTTGGAACTAAAATAAGTGTGTTTAGAGTCATTTTAATGCCTGTAATTGGTCGAAATAGAAGCTTCTAGTAGGAGAAAAAGTCTGTAAAAATGGCAATTTTGGTCACATTGAGGCTTTAAAAAGTAGTTATTCAACATGAGGCACAATCCAAATGACATTTTGAATCAATTTTTCTAAAGTCCAAAAAATCAATTTTCTGATGAAAAACGTTGACCCGCGACCTGTCGAAATTTCTCCAGATGGTCAGAAATAGTAATTTTTTAATGTTTAATTTTTTGACTGTAAATGACTATTGCATGTGAATTATCACTTTTGGAACTAAAATAAGTGTGTTTAGAGTCATTTTAATGCCTGAAATTGGTCGAAATAGAAGCTTCTAGTAGGAGAAAAAGTCTGTAAAAATGGCAATTTTGGTCACATTGAGGCTTTAAAAAGTAGTTGTTCAACATGAGGCACAATCCAAATGACATTTTGAATCAATTTTTATAAAGTCGAAAAAATCAATTTTCTGATGAAAAACGATGACTCGCGACCTGTCGAAATTTCTCCAGATGGTCAGAAATGGTAATTTTTTAATGGTTCTATTTTTGACTGTAAATGACTATTGCATGTGAATTATCACTTGTGGAACTAAAATAAGTGTGTTTAGACTCGTTTTAATTCCTGAAATTAGTCATATTAGAAGCTTCTGAGAAGGAGAAAAAGTCTGTAAAAATGGCAATTTTGGTCACATTGAGGCTTTAAAAAGTAGTTATTCAACATGAGGCACAATCCAAATGATATTTTGAATCAATTTTTCTAAAGTCCAAAAAATCCATTTTCTGATGAAAAACGATGACCAGTGACCTGTCGAAATTTCTCCAGATGGTCAGAAATGGTAATTTTTTAATGTTTAATTTTTTTACTGTAAATGACTATTGCATGTGAATTATCACTTTTGGAACTAAAATAAGTGTGTTTAGAGTCATTTTAATGCCTGAAATTGGTCGAAATAGAAGCTTCTAGTAGGAGAAAAAGTCAGTAAAAATGGCAATTTTGGTCACATTGAGGCTTTAAAAAGTAGTTATTCAACATGAGGCACAATCCAAATGACATTTTGAATCAATTTTTCTAAAGTCCAAAAATCAATTTTCTGATGAAAAAAGATGACCCGTGACCTGTTGAACTTTCTCCAGACGGTCAGAAATGGTAATTTTTTAATGTTTAATTTTTTGACTGTAAATGACTACTGCATATTAATTATCACTTTTGGAACTAAAAGAAGTGTGTTTAGAGTCATTTTAATGCCTGAAATTGGTCGAAATAGAAGCTCCAAGTAGGAAAAAAGTGTGTAAAAATGGCAATTTTGGTCATATTGATTCTTTAAAAAGTAGTTATTCAACATGAGGCACAATCCAAATGACATTTTGAATCAATTTTTCTAAAGTCCAAAAAATCCATTTTCTGATGAAAAACGATGACCCGCAACCTGTCGAAAATTCTCCAGATGGTCAGAAATGGTAATTTTTTAATGTTTTATTTTTTGACTGTAAATGACTATTGCATGTGAATTATCACTTTTGGAACTAAAATAAGTGTGTTTAGAGTCATTTTAATGCCTGAAAATGGTCGAAATAAAAGCTTCTAGTAGGAGAAAAAGTCTGTAAAAATGGCAATTTTGGTCACATTGAGGCTTTAAAAAGTAGTTATTCAACATGAGGCACAATCCAAATGACATTTTGAATCAATTTTTCTAAAGTCCAAAAAATCCATTTTCTGATGAAAAACGATGACCCGCGACCTGTCGAAAATTCTCCAGATGGTCAGAAATGGTAATTTTTTAATGTTTTATTTTTTGACTGTAAATGACTATTGCATGTGAATTATCACTTTTGGAACTAAAATAAGTGTGTTTAGAGTCATTTTAATGCCTGAAAATGGTCGAAATAAAAGCTTCTAGTAGGAGAAAAAGTCTGTAAAAATGGCAATTTTGGTCACATTGAGGCTTTAAAAAGTAGTTATTCAACATGAGGCACAATCCAAATGACATTTTGAATCAATTTTTCTAAAGTCCAAAAAATCCATTTTCTGATGAAAAACGATGACCCGCGACCTGTCGAAATTTCTCCAGATGGTCAGAAATGGTAATTTTTTAATGTTTTATTTTTTGACTGTAAATGACTATTGCATGTGAATTATCACTTTTGGAACTAAAATAAGTGTGTTTAGAGTCATTTTAATGCCTGAAAATGGTCGAAATAAAAGCTTCTAGTAGGAGAAAAAGTCTGTAAAAATGGCAATTTTGGTCACATTGAGGCTTTAAAAAGTAGTTATTCAACATGAGGCACAATCCAAATGACATTTTGAATCAATTTTTCTAAAGTCCAAAAAATCCATTTTCTGATGAAAAACGATGACCAGTGACCTGTCGAAATTTCTCCAGATGGTCAGAAATGGTAATTTTTTAATGTTTAATTTTTTTACTGTAAATGACTATTGCATGTGAATTATCACTTTTGGAACTAAAATAAGTGTGTTTAGAGTCATTTTAATGCCTGTAATTGGTCGAAATAGAAGCTTCTAGTAGGAGAAAAAGTCTGTAAAAATGGCAATTTTGGTCACATTGAGGCTTTAAAAAGTAGTTATTCAACATGAGGCACAATCCAAATGACATTTTGAATCAATTTTTCTAAAGTCGAAAAAATTAATTTTCTGATGAAAAACGATGACCCGTGACCTGTTGAACTTTCTCCAGATGGTCAGAAATGGTAATTTTTTAATGTTTAATTTTTTTACTGTAAATGACTATTGCATGTGAATTATCACTTTTGGAACTAAAATAAGTGTGTTTAGAGTCATTTTAATGCCTGTAATTGGTCGAAATAGAAGCTTCTAGTAGGAGAAAAAGTCTGTAAAAATGGCAATTTTGGTCACATTGAGGCTTTAAAAAGTAGTTATTCAACATGAGGCACAATCCAAATGACATTTTGAATCAATTTTTCTAAAGTCCAAAAAATCAATTTTCTGATGAAAAACGTTGACCCGCGACCTGTCGAAATTTCTCCAGATGGTCAGAAATAGTAATTTTTTAATGTTTAATTTTTTGACTGTAAATGACTATTGCATGTGAATTATCACTTTTGGAACTAAAATAAGTGTGTTTAGAGTCATTTTAATGCCTGAAATTGGTCGAAATAGAAGCTTCTAGTAGGAGAAAAAGTCTGTAAAAATGGCAATTTTGGTCACATTGAGGCTTTAAAAAGTAGTTGTTCAACATGAGGCACAATCCAAATGACATTTTGAATCAATTTTTATAAAGTCGAAAAAATCAATTTTCTGATGAAAAACGATGACTCGCGACCTGTCGAAATTTCTCCAGATGGTCAGAAATGGTAATTTTTTAATGGTTCTATTTTTGACTGTAAATGACTATTGCATGTGAATTATCACTTGTGGAACTAAAATAAGTGTGTTTAGACTCGTTTTAATTCCTGAAATTAGTCATATTAGAAGCTTCTGAGAAGGAGAAAAAGTCTGTAAAAATGGCAATTTTGGTCACATTGAGGCTTTAAAAAGTAGTTATTCAACATGAGGCACAATCCAAATGATATTTTGAATCAATTTTTCTAAAGTCCAAAAAATCCATTTTCTGATGAAAAACGATGACCAGTGACCTGTCGAAATTTCTCCAGATGGTCAGAAATGGTAATTTTTTAATGTTTAATTTTTTGACTGTAAATGACTATTGCATGTGAATTATCACTTTTGGAACTAAAATAAGTGTGTTTAGAGTCATTTTAATGCCTGAAATTGGTCGAAATAGAAGCTTCTATTAGGAGAAAAAGTCTGTAAAAATGGCAATTTTGGTCACATTGAGGCTTTAAAAAGTAGTTATTCAACATGAGGCACAATCCAAATGACATTTTGAATCAATTTTTATAAAGTCCAAAAAATCCATTTTCTGATGAAAAACGATGACCCGCGACCTGTCGAAATTTCTCCAGATGGTCAGAAATGGTAATTTTTTAATGGTTCTATTTTTGACTGTAAATGACTATTGCATGTGAATTATCACTTTTGGAACTAAAATAAGTGTGTTTAGAGTCATTTTAATGCCTGAAATTGTTTGAAATAGAAGCTTCTAGTAGGAGAAAAAGTCTGTAAAAATGGCAATTTTGGTCACATTGAGGCTTTAAAAAGTAGTTATTCAACATGAGGCACAATCCAAATGATATTTTGAATCAATTTTTCTAAAGTCCAAAAAATCCATTTTCTGATATAAAACGATGACCAGTGACCTGTCGAAATTTCTCCAGATGGTCAGAAATGGTAATTTTTTAATGTTTAAATTTTTGACTGTAAATGACTATCGCATGTGAATTATCACTTGTGGAACTAAAATAAGTGTGTTTAGAGTCGTTTTAATTCCTGAAATTAGTCATATTAGAAGCTTCTGAGAAGGAGAAAAAGTCTGTAAAAATGGCAATTTTGGTCACATTGAGGCTTTAAAAAGTAGTTATTCAACATGAGGCACAATCCAAATGACATTTTGAATCAATTTTTATAAAGTCCAAAAAATCAATTTTCTGATGAAAAACGATGACCCGCGACCTGTCGAAATTTCTCCAGATGGTCAGAAATGGTAATTTTTTAATGTTTTATTTTTTGACTGTAAATGACTATTGCATGTGAATTATCACTTTTGGAACTAAAATAAGTGTGTTTAGAGTCATTTTAATGCCTGAAATTGGTCGAAATAGAAGCTTCTAGTAGGAGAAAAAGTCTGTAAAAATGGCAATATTGGTCACATTGAGGCTTTAAAAAGTAGTTATTCAACATGAGGCACAATCCAAATGACATTTTGAATCAATTTTTCTAAAGTCCAAAAAATCCATTTTCTGATGAAAAACGATGACCCGCGACCTGTCGAAATTTCTCCAGATGGTCAGAAATGGTAATTTTTTAATGTTTAATTTTTTGACTGTAAATGACTATTGCATGTGAATTATCACTTTTGGAACTAAAATAAGTGTGTTTAGAGTCATTTTAATGCCTGAAATTGGTCGAAATAGAAGCTTCTATTAGGAGAAAAAGTCTGTAAAAATGGCAATTTTGGTCACATTGAGGCTTTAAAAAGTAGTTATTCAACATGAGGCACAATCCAAATGACATTTTGAATCAATTTTTATAAAGTCCAAAAAATCCATTTTCTGATGAAAAACGATGACCCGCGACCTGTCGAAATTTCTCCAGATGGTCAGAAATGGTAATTTTTTAATGGTTCTATTTTTGACTGTAAATGACTATTGCATGTGAATTATCACTTTTGGAACTAAAATAAGTGTGTTTAGAGTCATTTTAATGCCTGAAATTGTTTGAAATAGAAGCTTCTAGTAGGAGAAAAAGTCTGTAAAAATGGCAATTTTGGTCACATTGAGGCTTTAAAAAGTAGTTATTCAACATGAGGCACAATCCAAATGATATTTTGAATCAATTTTTCGAAAGTCCAAAAAATCCATTTTCTGATATAAAACGATGACCAGTGACCTGTCGAAATTTCTCCAGATGGTCAGAAATGGTAATTTTTTAATGTTTAAATTTTTGACTGTAAATGACTATCGCATGTGAATTATCACTTGTGGAACTAAAATAAGTGTGTTTAGAGTCGTTTTAATTCCTGAAATTAGTCATATTAGAAGCTTCTGAGAAGGAGAAAAAGTCTGTAAAAATGGCAATTTTGGTCACATTGAGGCTTTAAAAAGTAGTTATTCAACATGAGGCACAATCCAAATGACATTTTGAATCAATTTTTATAAAGTCCAAAAAATCAATTTTCTGATGAAAAACGATGACCCGCGACCTGTCGAAATTTCTCCAGATGGTCAGAAATGGTAATTTTTTAATGGTTCATTGTTTGACTGTAAATGACTATTGCATGTGAATTATCACTTTTGGAACTAAAATAAGTGTGTTTAGAGTCATTTTAATGCCTGAAATTGTTTGAAATAGAAGCTTCTAGTAGGAGAAAAAGTCTGTAAAAATGGCAATTTTGGTCACATTGAGGCTTTAAAAAGTAGTTATTCAACATGAGGCACAATCCAAATGATATTTTGAATCAATTTTTCTAAAGTCCAAAAAATCCATTTTCTGATGAAAAACGATGACCAGTGACCTGTCGAAATTTCTCCAGATGGTCAGAAATGGTAATTTTTTAATGTTTAATTTTTTTACTGTAAATGACTATTGCATGTGAATTATCACTTTTGGAACTAAAATAAGTGTGTTTAGAGTCATTTTAATGCCTGTAATTGGTCGAAATAGAAGCTTCTAGTAGGAGAAAAAGTCTGTAAAAATGGCAATTTTGGTCACATTGAGGCTTTAAAAAGTAGTTATTCAACATGAGGCACACTCCAAATGACATTTTGAATCAATTTTTATAAAGTCCAAAAAATCCATTTTCTGATGAAAAACGATGACCCGCGACCTGTCGAAATTTCTCCAGATGGTCAGAAATGGTAATTTTTTAATGGTTCTATTTTTGACTGTAAATGACTATTGCATGTGAATTATCACTTTTGGAACTAAAATAAGTGTGTTTAGAGTCATTTTAATGCCTGAAATTGTTTGAAATAGAAGCTTCTAGTAGGAGAAAAAGTCTGTAAAAATGGCAATTTTGGTCACATTGAGGCTTTAAAAAGTAGTTATTCAACATGAGGCACAATCCAAATGATATTTTGAATCAATTTTTCTAAAGTCCAAAAAATCCATTTTCTGATGAAAAACGATGACCAGTGACCTGTCGAAATTTCTCCAGATGGTCAGAAATGGTAATTTTTTAATGTTTAATTTTTTTACTGTAAATGACTATTGCATGTGAATTATCACTTTTGGAACTAAAATAAGTGTGTTTAGAGTCATTTTAATGCCTGTAATTGGTCGAAATAGAAGCTTCTAGTAGGAGAAAAAGTCTGTAAAAATGGCAATTTTGGTCACATTGAGGCTTTAAAAAGTAGTTATTCAACATGAGGCACAATCCAAATGACATTTTGAATCAATTTTTCTAAAGTCGAAAAAATTAATTTTCTGATGAAAAACGATGACCCGTGACCTGTTGAACTTTCTCCAGATGGTCAGAAATGGTAATTTTTTAATGTTTAATTTTTTTACTGTAAATGACTATTGCATGTGAATTATCACTTTTGGAACTAAAATAAGTGTGTTTAGAGTCATTTTAATGCCTGTAATTGGTCGAAATAGAAGCTTCTAGTAGGAGAAAAAGTCTGTAAAAATGGCAATTTTGGTCACATTGAGGCTTTAAAAAGTAGTTATTCAACATGAGGCACAATCCAAATGACATTTTGAATCAATTTTTCTAAAGTCCAAAAAATCAATTTTCTGATGAAAAACGTTGACCCGCGACCTGTCGAAATTTCTCCAGATGGTCAGAAATAGTAATTTTTTAATGTTTAATTTTTTGACTGTAAATGACTATTGCATGTGAATTATCACTTTTGGAACTAAAATAAGTGTGTTTAGAGTCATTTTAATGCCTGAAATTGGTCAAAATAGAAGCTTCTAGTAGGAGAAAAAGTCTGTAAAAATGGCAATTTTGGTCACATTGAGGCTTTAAAAAGTAGTTGTTCAACATGAGGCACAATCCAAATGACATTTTGAATCAATTTTTATAAAGTCGAAAAAATCAATTTTCTGATGAAAAACGATGACTCGCGACCTGTCGAAATTTCTCCAGATGGTCAGAAATGGTAATTTTTTAATGGTTCTATTTTTGACTGTAAATGACTATTGCATGTGAATTATCACTTGTGGAACTAAAATAAGTGTGTTTAGACTCGTTTTAATTCCTGAAATTAGTCATATTAGAAGCTTCTGAGAAGGAGAAAAAGTCTGTAAAAATGGCAATTTTGGTCACATTGAGGCTTTAAAAAGTAGTTATTCAACATGAGGCACAATCCAAATGATATTTTGAATCAATTTTTCTAAAGTCCAAAAAATCCATTTTCTGATGAAAAACGATGACCAGTGACCTGTCGAAATTTCTCCAGATGGTCAGAAATGGTAATTTTTTAATGTTTAATTTTTTTACTGTAAATGACTATTGCATGTGAATTATCACTTTTGGAACTAAAATAAGTGTGTTTAGAGTCATTTTAATGCCTGAAATTGGTCGAAATAGAAGCTTCTAGTAGGAGAAAAAGTCAGTAAAAATGGCAATTTTGGTCACATTGAGGCTTTAAAAAGTAGTTATTCAACATGAGGCACAATCCAAATGACATTTTGAATCAATTTTTCTAAAGTCCAAAAATCAATTTTCTGATGAAAAAAGATGACCCGTGACCTGTTGAACTTTCTCCAGACGGTCAGAAATGGTAATTTTTTAATGTTTAATTTTTTGACTGTAAATGACTACTGCATATTAATTATCACTTTTGGAACTAAAAGAAGTGTGTTTAGAGTCATTTTAATGCCTGAAATTGGTCGAAATAGAAGCTCCAAGTAGGAAAAAAGTGTGTAAAAATGGCAATTTTGGTCATATTGATTCTTTAAAAAGTAGTTATTCAACATGAGGCACAATCCAAATGACATTTTGAATCAATTTTTCTAAAGTCCAAAAAATCCATTTTCTGATGAAAAACGATGACCCGCAACCTGTCGAAAATTCTCCAGATGGTCAGAAATGGTAATTTTTTAATGTTTTATTTTTTGACTGTAAATGACTATTGCATGTGAATTATCACTTTTGGAACTAAAATAAGTGTGTTTAGAGTCATTTTAATGCCTGAAAATGGTCGAAATAAAAGCTTCTAGTAGGAGAAAAAGTCTGTAAAAATGGCAATTTTGGTCACATTGAGGCTTTAAAAAGTAGTTATTCAACATGAGGCACAATCCAAATGACATTTTGAATCAATTTTTCTAAAGTCCAAAAAATCCATTTTCTGATGAAAAACGATGACCCGCGACCTGTCGAAATTTCTCCAGATGGTCAGAAATGGTAATTTTTTAATGTTTTATTTTTTGACTGTAAATGACTATTGCATGTGAATTATCACTTTTGGAACTAAAATAAGTGTGTTTAGAGTCATTTTAATGCCTGAAATTGGTCGAAATAGAAGCTTCTAGTAGGAGAAAAAGTCTGTCAAAATGGCAATATTGGTCACATTGAGGCTTTAAAAAGTAGTTATTCAACATGAGGCACAATCCAAATGACATTTTGAATCAATTTTTCTAAAGTCCAAAAAATCCATTTTCTGATGAAAAACGATGACCCGCGACCTGTCGACATTTCTCCAGATGGTCAGAAATGGTAATTTTTTAATGGTTCTATTTTTGACTCTAAATGACTATTGCATGTGAATTATCACTTTTGGAACTAAAATAAGTGTGTTTAGAGTCATTTTAATGCCTGAAATTGGTCGAAATAGAAGCTTCTAGTAGGAGAAAAAGTCTGTAAAAATGGCAATTTTGGTCACATTGAGGCTTTAAAAAGTAGTTATTCAACATGAGGCACAATCCAAATGATATTTTGAATCAATTTTTCTAAAGTCCAAAAAATCCATTTTCTGATATAAAACGATGACCAGTGACCTGTCGAAATTTCTCCAGATGGTCAGAAATGGTAATTTTTTAATGTTTAAATTTTTGACTGTAAATGACTATCGCATGTAAATTATCACTTGTGGAACTAAAATAAGTGTGTTTAGAGTCGTTTTAATTCCTGAAATTAGTCATATTAGAAGCTTCTGAGAAGGAGAAAAAGTCTGTAAAAATGGCAATTTTGGTCACATTGAGGCTTTAAAAAGTAGTTATTCAACATGAGGCACAACCCAAATGACATTTTGAATCAATTTTTCTAAAGTCCAAAAAATCAATTTTCTGATGGAAAACGATGACCCGCGACCTGTCGAAATTTCTCCAGATGGTCAGAAATGGTAATTTTTTAATGGTTCATTGTTTGACTGTAAATGACTATTGCATGTGAATTATCACTTTTGGAACTAAAATAAGTGTGTTTAGAGTCATTTTAATGCCTGAAATTGTTTGAAATAGAAGCTTCTAGTAGGAGAAAAAGTCTGTAAAAATGGCAATTTTGGTCACATTGAGGCTTTAAAAAGTAGTTATTCAACATGAGGCACAATCCAAATGACATTTTGAATCAATTTTTCTAAAGTCCAAAAAATCCATTTTCTGATGAAAAACGATGACCCGCGACCTGTCGAATTTTCTCCAGATGGTCAGAAATGGTAATTTTTTAATGTTCAAATTTTTGACTGTAAATGACTATTGCATATGAATTATCACTTTTGGAACTAAAAGAAGTGTGTTTAGAGTCATTTTAATGCCTGAAATTGGTCGAAATAGAAGCTTCTAGTAGGAGAAAAAGTCTGCAAAAATGGCAATTTTGGTCATATTGAGGCTTTAAAAAGTAGTTATTCAACATGAGGCACAATCCAAATGACATTTTGAATCAATTTTTCTAAAGTCCAAAAATCAATTTTCTGATGAAAAAAGATGACCCGTGACCTGTTGAACTTTGTCCAGATGGTCAGAAATGGTAATTTTTTAATGTTTAATTTTTTGACTGTAAATGACTATTGCATATGAATTATCACTTTTGGAACTAAAAGAAGTGTGTTTAGAGTCATTTTAATGCCTGAAATTGTTTGAAATAGAAGCTTCTAGTAGGAGAAAAAGTCTGTAAAAATTGCAATTTTGGTCACATTGAGGCTTTAAAAAGTAGTTATTCAACATGAGGCACAATCCAAATGATATTTTGAATCAATTTTTCTAAAGTCCAAAAAATCCATTTTCTGATGAAAAACGATGACCAGTGACCTGTCGAAATTTCTCCAGATGGTCAGAAACGGTAATTTATTAATGTTTAAATTTTTGACTGTAAATGACTATCGCATGTGAATTATCACTTGTGGAACTAAAATAATTGTGTTTAGAGTCGTTTTAATTCCTGAAATTAGTCATATTAGAAGCTTCTGAGAAGGAGAAAAAGTCTGTAAAAATGGCAATTTTGGTCACATTGAGGCTTTAAAAAGTAGTTATTCAACATGAGGCACAATCCAAATGACATTTTGAATCAATTTTTCTAAAGTCCAAAAATCAATTTTCTGATGAAAAAAGATGACCCGTGACCTGTTGAACTTTCTCCAGATGGTCAGAAATGGTAATTTTTTAATGTTTAATTTTTTGACTGTAAATGACTACTGCATATGAATTATCACTTTTGGAACTAAAAGAAGTGTGTTTAGAGTCATTTTAATGCCTGAAATTGGTCGAAATAGAAGCTTCTAGTAGGAGAAAAAGTCTGTAAAAATGGCAATTTTGGTCACATTGAGGCTTTAAAAAGTAGTTATTCAACATGAGGCACAATCCAAATGACATTTTGAATCAATTTTTCTAAAGTCCAAAAAACCAATTTTCTGATGAAAAAAGATGACCCGTGACCTGTTGAACTTTCTCCAGATGGTCAGAAATGGTAATTTTTTAATGTTTAATTTTTTGACTGTAAATGACTACTGCATATGAATTATCACTTTTGGAACTAAAAGAAGTGTGTTTAGAGTCATTTTAATGCCTTAAATTGGTCGAAATAGAAGCTCCTAGTAGGAGAAAAAGTGTGTAAAAATGGCAATTTTGGTCATATTGATTCTTTAAAAAGTAGTTATTCAACATGAGGCACAATCCAAATGACATTTTGAATCAATTTTTCTAAAGTCGAAAAAATTAATTTTCTGATGAAAAACGATGACCCGTGACCTATTGAACTTTCTCCAGATGGTCAGAAATGGTAATTTTTTAATGTTTCATTTTTTTACTGTTAATGACTATAGCATGTGGATTATCACTTTTCGAACTAAAATAAGTGTGTTTAGAGTCATTTTAATGCCTGAAATTGGTCGAAATAGAAGCTTCTAGTAGGAGAAAAAGTCTGTAAAAATGGCAATTTTGGTCACATTGAGGCTTTAAAAAGTAGTTATTCAACATGAGGCACAATCCAAATGACATTTTGAATCAATTTTTCTAAAGTCCAAAAAATCCATTTTCTGATGAAAAACGATGACCCGCGACCTGTCGAAATTTCTCCAGATGGTCAGAAATGGTAATTTTTTAATGTTTAATTTTTTGACTGTAAATGACTATTGCATGTGAATTATCACTTGTGGAACTAAGATAAGTGTGTTTAGAGTCATTTTAATGCCTGAAGTTGGTCGAAATAGAAGCTTCTAGTAGGAGAAAAAGTCTGTAAAAATGGCAATTTTGGTCACATCGAGGCTTTAAAAAGTAGTTATTCAACATGAGGCACGATTCAAATGACATTTTTAATCAATTTTTCTAAAGTCCAAAAATCAATTTTCTGATGAAAAACGATGACCCGTGACCTGTTGAACTTTCTCCAGATGGTCAGAAATGGTAATTTTTTAATGTTTAATTTTTTGACTGTAAATGACTACTGCATATGAATTATCACTTTTGGAACTAAAAGAAGTGTGTTTAGAGTCATTTTAATGCCTGAAATTGGTCGAAATAGAAGCTTCTAGTAGGAAAAAAAGTCTGTAAAAATGGCAATTTTGGTCACATTGAGGCTTTAAAAAGTAGTTATTCAACATGAGGCACAATCCAAATGACATTTTGAATCAATTTTTCTGAAGTCCAAAAATCAATTTTCTGATGAAAAAAGATGACCCGTGACCTGTTGAACTTTCTCCAGATGGTCAGAAATGGTAATTTTTTAATGTTAAATTTTTTGACTGTAAATGACTACTGCATATGAATTATCACTTTTGGAACTAAAAGAAGTGTGTTTAGAGTCATTTTAATGCCTTAAATTGGTCGAAATAGAAGCTCCTAGTAGGAGAAAAAGTGTGTAAAAATGGCAATTTTGGTCATATTGATTCTTTAAAAAGTAGTTATTCAACATGAGGCACAATCCAAATGACATTTTGAATCAATTTTTCTAAAGTCGAAAAAATTAATTTTCTGATGAAAAACGATGACCCGTGACCTATTGAACTTTCTCCAGATGGTCAGAAATGGTAATTTTTTAATGTTTCATTTTTTTACTGTTAATGACTATTGCATGTGGATTATCACTTTTCGAACTAAAATAAGTGTGTTTAGAGTCATTTTAATGCCTGAAATTGGTCGAAATAGAAGCTTCTAGTAGGAGAAAAAGTCTGTAAAAATGGCAATTTTGGTCACATTGAGGCTTTAAAAAATAGTTATTCAACATGAGGCACAATCCAAATGACATTTTGAATCAATTTTTCTAAAGTCCAAAAAATCCATTTTCTGATGAAAAACGATGACCCGCGACCTGTCGAAATTTCTCCAGATGGTCAGAAATGGTAATTTTTTAATGTTTAATTTTTTGACTGTAAATGACTATTGCATGTGAATTATCACTTGTGGAACTAAAATAAGTGTGTTTAGAGTCATTTTAATGCCTGAAGTTGGTCGAAATAGAAGCTTCTAGTAGGAGAAAAAGTCTGTAAAAATGGCAATTTTGGTCACATCGAGGCTTTAAAAAGTAGTTATTCAACATGAGGCACAATCCAAATGACATTTTGAATCAATTTTTCTAAAGTCCAAAAATCAATTTTCTGATGAAAAAAGATGACCCGTGACCTGTTGAACTTTCTCCAGATGGTCAGAAATGGTAATTTTTTAATGTTTAATTTTTTGACTGTAAATGACTACTGCATATGAATTATCACTTTTGGAACTAAAATAAGTGTGTTTAGAGTCATTTTAATGCCTGAAATTGGTCGAAATAGAAGCTTCTAGTAGGAGAAAAAGTCTGTAAAAATGGCAATTTTGGTCACATTGAGGCTTTAAAAAGTAGTTATTCAACATGAGGCACAATCCAAATGATATTTTGAATCAATTTTTCTAAAGTCCAAAAAATCCATTTATTGAGGAAAAACGATGACCAGTGACTTGTCGAAATTTCTCCAGATGGTCAGAAATGGTAATTTTTTAATGTTTAAATTTTTGACTGTAAATGACTATCGCATGTGAATTATCACTTGTGGAACTAAAATAAGTGTGTTTAGAGTCGTTTTAATTCCTGAAATTAGTCATATTAGAAGCTTCTGAGAAGGAGAAAAAGTCTGTAAAAATGGCAATTTTGGTCACATTGAGGCTTTAAAAAGTAGTTATTCAACATGAGGCACAATCCAAATGACATTTTGAATCAATTTTTCTAAAGTCCAAAAAATCAATTTTCTGATGGAAAACGATGACCCGCGACCTGTCGAAATTTCTCCAGATGGTCAGAAATGGTAATTTTTTAATGGTTCATTGTTTGACTGTAAATGACTATTGCATGTGAATTATCACTTTTGGAACTAAAATAAGTGTGTTTAGAGTCATTTTAATGCCTGAAATTGTTTGAAATAGAAGCTTCTAGTAGGAGAAAAAGTCTGTAAAAATGGCAATTTTGGTCACATTGAGGCTTTAAAAAGTAGTTATTCAACATGAGGCACAATCCAAATGATATTTTGAATCAATTTTTCTAAAGTCCAAAAAATCCATTTTCTGATGAAAAACGATGACCAGTGACCTGTCGAAATTTCTCCAGATGGTCAGAAATGGTAATTTTTTAATGTTCAAATTTTTGACTGTAAATGACTATCGCATGTGAATTATCACTTGTGGAACTAAAATAAGTGTGTTTAGAGTCGTTTTAATGCCTGAAATTAGTCATATTAGAAGCTTCTGAGAAGGAGAAAAAGTCTGTAAAAATGGCAATTTTGGTCACATTGAGGCTTTAAAAAGTAGTTATTCAACATGAGGCACAATCCAAATGATATTTTGAATCAATTTTTCTAAAGTCGAAAAAATTAATTTTCTGATGAAAAACGATGACCCGTGACCTGTTGAACTTTCTCCAGATGGTCAGAAATGGTAATTTTTTAATGTTTAATTTTTTGACTGTAAATGACTATTGCATATGAATTATCACTTTTGGAACTAAAAGAAGTGTGTTTAGAGTCATTTTAATGCCTGAAATTGGTCGAAATAGAAGCTTCTAGTAGGAGAAAAAGTGTGTAAAAATGGCAATTTTGGTCACATTGAGGCTTTAAAAAGTAGTTATTCAACATGAGGCACAATCCAAATGACATTTTGAATCAATTTTTCTGAAGTCTAAAAAATCCATTTTCTGATGAAAAACGATGACCCGCGACCTGTCGAAAATTCTCCAGATGGTCAGAAATGGTAATTTTTTTATGTTTTATTTTTTGACTGTAAATGACTATTGCATGTGAATTATCACTTTTGGAACTAAAATAAGTGTGTTTAGAATCATTTTAATGCCTGAAAATGGTCGAAATAAAAGCTTCTAGTAGGAGAAAAAGGCTGTAAAAATGGCAATTTTGGTCACATTGAGGCTTTAAAAAGTAGTTATTCAACATGAGGCACAATCCAAATGACATTTTGAATCAATTTTTCTACAGTCCAAAAAATCCATTTTCTGATGAAAAACGATGACCCGCGACCTGTCGAATTTTCTCCAGATGGTCAGAAATGGTAATTTTTTAATGTTTTATTTTTTGACTGTAAATGACTATTGCATGTGAATTATCACTTTTGGAACTAAAATAAGTGTGTTTAGAGTCATTTTAATGCCTGAAATTGTTCGAAATAGAAGCTTCTAGTAGGAGAAAAAGTCTGCAAAAATGGCAATTTTGGTCATATTGAGGCTTTAAAAAGTAGTTATTCAACATGAGGCACAATCCAAATGACATTTTGAATCAATTTTTCTAAAGTCCAAAAATCAATTTTCTGATGAAAAAAGATGACCCGTGACCTGTTGAACTTTGTCCAGATGGTCAGAAATGGTAATTTTTTAATGTTTAATTTTTTGACTGTAAATGACTATTGCATATGAATTATCACTTTTGGAACTAAAAGAAGTGTGTTTAGAGTCATTTTAATGCCTGAAATTGTTTGAAATAGAAGCTTCTAGTAGGAGAAAAAGTCTGTAAAAATGGCAATTTTGGTCACATTGAGGCTTTAAAAAGTAGTTATTCAACATGAGGCACAATCCAAATGATATTTTGAATCAATTTTTCTAAAGTCCAAAAAATCCATTTTCTGATGAAAAACGATGACCAGTGACCTGTCGAAATTTCTCCAGATGGTCAGAAACGGTAATTTATTAATGTTTAAATTTTTGACTGTAAATGACTATCGCATGTGAATTATCACTTGTGGAACTAAAATAATTGTGTTTAGAGTCGTTTTAATTCCTGAAATTAGTCATATTAGAAGCTTCTGAGAAGGAGAAAAAGTCTGTAAAAATTGCAATTTTGGTCACATTGAGGCTTTAAAAAGTAATTATTCAACATGAGGCACAATCCAAATGACATTTTGAATCAATTTTTCTAAAGTCCAAAAATCAATTTTCTGATGAAAAAAGATGACCCGTGACCTGTTGAACTTTCTCCAGATGGTCAGAAATGGTAATTTTTTAATGTTTAATTTTTTGACTGTAAATGACTACTGCATATGAATTATCACTTTTGGAACTAAAAGAAGTGTGTTTAGAGTCATTTTAATGCCTGAAATTGGTCGAAATAGAAGCTTCTAGTAGGAGAAAAAGTCTGTAAAAATGGCAATTTTGGTCACATTGAGGCTTTAAAAAGTAGTTATTCAACATGAGGCACAATCCAAATGACATTGTGAATCAATTTTTCTAAAGTCCAAAAATCAATTTTCTGATGAAAAAAGATGACCCGTGACCTGTTGAACTTTCTCCAGATGGTCAGAAATGGTAATTTTTTAATGTTTAATTTTTTGACTGTAAATGACTACTGCATATGAATTATCACTTTTGGAACTAAAAGAAGTGTGTTTAGAGTCATTTTAATGCCTTAAATTGGTCGAAATAGAAGCTCCTAGTAGGAGAAAAAGTGTGTAAAAATGGCAATTTTGGTCATATTGATTCTTTAAAAAGTAGTTATTCAACATGAGGCACAATCCAAATGACATTTTGAATCAATTTTTCTAAAGTCGAAAAAATTAATTTTCTGATGAAAAACGATGACCCGTGACCTATTGAACTTTCTCCAGATGGTCAGAAATGGTAATTTTTTAATGTTTCATTTTTTTACTGTTAATGACTATTGCATGTGGATTATCACTTTTCGAACTAAAATAAGTGTGTTTAGAGTCATTTTAATGCCTGAAATTGGTCGAAATAGAAGCTTCTAGTAGGAGAAAAAGTCTGTAAAAATGGCAATTTTGGTCACATTGAGGCTTTAAAAAGTAGTTATTCAACATGAGGCACAATCCAAATGACATTTTGAATCAATTTTTCTAAAGTCCAAAAAATCCATTTTCTGATGAAAAACGATGACCCGCGACCTGTCGAAATTTCTCCAGATGGTCAGAAATGGTAATTTTTTAATGTTTAATTTTTTGACTGTAAATGACTATTGCATGTGAATTATCACTTGTGGAACTAAAATAAGTGTGTTTAGAGTCATTTTAATGCCTGAAGTTGGTCGAAATAGAAGCTCCTAGTAGGAGAAAAAGTGTGTAAAAATGGCAATTTTGGTCATATTGATTCTTTAAAAAGTAGTTATTCAACATGAGGCACAATCCAAATGACATTTTGAATCAATTTTTCTAAAGTCCAAAAATCAATTTTCTGATGAAAAAAGATGACCCGTGACCTGTTGAACTTTCTCCAGATGGTCAGAAATGGTAATTTTTTAATGTTTAATTTTTTGACTGTAAATGAC
Organism: Triturus cristatus; assembly: GCF_964204655.1. Lineage (NCBI taxonomy): Eukaryota > Metazoa > Chordata > Amphibia > Caudata > Salamandridae > Triturus > Triturus cristatus. The sequence continues at coordinate 135,346,365 of NC_140588.1, forward strand.
TATTGCATGTGAATTATCACTTTTGGAACTAAAATAAGTGTGTTTAGAGTCATTTTAATGCCTGAAATTGTTAGAAATAGAAGCTTCTAGTAGGAGAAAAAGTCTGTAAAAATGGCAATTTTGGTCACATTGAGGCTTTAAAAAGTAGTTATTCAACATGAGGCACAATCCAAATGACATTTTGAATCAATTTTTCTAAAGTCCAAAAATCAATTTTCTGATGAAAAAAGATGACCCGTGACCTGTTGAACTTTCTCCAGATGGTCAGAAATGGTAATTTTTTAATGTTTAATTTTTTGACTGTAAATGACTACTGCATATGAATTATCACTTTTGGAACTAAAAGAAGTGTGTTTAGAGTCATTTTAATGCCTTAAATTGGTCGAAATAGAAGCTCCTAGTAGGAGAAAAAGTGTGTAAAAATGGCAATTTTGGTCATATTGATTCTTTAAAAAGTAGTTATTCAACATGAGGCACAATCCAAATGACATTTTGAATCAATTTTTCTAAAGTCGAAAAAATTAATTTTCTGATGAAAAACGATGACCCGTGACCTATTGAACTTTCTCCAGATGGTCAGAAATGGTAATTTTTTAATGTTTCATTTTTTTACTGTTAATGACTATTGCATGTGGATTATCACTTTTCGAACTAAAATAAGTGTGTTTAGAGTCATTTTAATGCCTGAAATTGGTCGAAATAGAAGCTTCTAGTAGGAGAAAAAGTCTGTAAAAATGGCAATTTTGGTCACATTGAGGCTTTAAAAAATAGTTATTCAACATGAGGCACAATCCAAATGACATTTTGAATCAATTTTTCTAAAGTCCAAAAAATCCATTTTCTGATGAAAAACGATGACCCGCGACCTGTCGAAATTTCTCCAGATGGTCAGAAATGGTAATTTTTTAATGTTTAATTTTTTGACTGTAAATGACTATTGCATGTGAATTATCACTTGTGGAACTAAAATAAGTGTGTTTAGAGTCATTTTAATGCCTGAAGTTGGTCGAAATAGAAGCTTCTAGTAGGAGAAAAAGTCTGTAAAAATGGCAATTTTGGTCACATCGAGGCTTTAAAAAGTAGTTATTCAACATGAGGCACAATCCAAATGACATTTTGAATCAATTTTTCTAAAGTCCAAAAATCAATTTTCTGATGAAAAAAGATGACCCGTGACCTGTTGAACTTTCTCCAGATGGTCAGAAATGGTAATTTTTTAATGTTTAATTTTTTGACTGTAAATGACTACTGCATATGAATTATCACTTTTGGAACTAAAAGAAGTGTGTTTAGAGTCATTTTAATGCCTTAAATTGGTCGAAATAGAAGCTCCTAGTAGGAGAAAAAGTGTGTAAAAATGGCAATTTTGGTCATATTGATTCTTTAAAAAGTAGTTATTCAACATGAGGCACAATCCAAATGACATTTTGAATCAATTTTTCTAAAGTCAAAAAAATTAATTTTCTGATGAAAAACGATGACCCGTGACCTATTGAACTTTCTCCAGATGGTCAGAAATGGTAATTTTTTAATGTTTAATTTTTTGACTGTAAATGACTATTGCATGTGAATTATCACTTTTGGAACTAAAATAAGTGTGTTTAGAGTCATTTTAATGCCTGAAATTGGTCGAAATAGAAGCTTCTAGTAGGAGAAAAAGTCAGTAAAAATGGCAATTTTGGTCACATTGAGGCTTTAAAAAGTAGTTATTCAACATGAGGCACAATCCAAATGACATTTTGAATCAATTTTTCTAAAGTCCAAAAATCAATTTTCTGATGAAAAAAGATGACCCGTGACCTGTTGAACTTTCTCCAGACGGTCAGAAATGGTAATTTTTTAATGTTTAATTTTTTGACTGTAAATGACTACTGCATATTAATTATCACTTTTGGAACTAAAAGAAGTGTGTTTAGAGTCATTTTAATGCCTGAAATTGGTCGAAATAGAAGCTCCAAGTAGGAAAAAAGTGTGTAAAAATGGCAATTTTGGTCATATTGATTCTTTAAAAAGTAGTTATTCAACATGAGGCACAATCCAAATGACATTTTGAATCAATTTTTCTAAAGTCCAAAAAATCCATTTTCTGATGAAAAACGATGACCCGCAACCTGTCGAAAATTCTCCAGATGGTCAGAAATGGTAATTTTTTAATGTTTTATTTTTTGACTGTAAATGACTATTGCATGTGAATTATCACTTTTGGAACTAAAATAAGTGTGTTTAGAGTCATTTTAATGCCTGAAAATGGTCGAAATAAAAGCTTCTAGTAGGAGAAAAAGTCTGTAAAAATGGCAATTTTGGTCACATTGAGGCTTTAAAAAGTAGTTATTCAACATGAGGCACAATCCAAATGACATTTTGAATCAATTTTTCTAAAGTCCAAAAAATCCATTTTCTGATGAAAAACGATGACCCGCGACCTGTCGAAATTTCTCCAGATGGTCAGAAATGGTAATTTTTTAATGTTTTATTTTTTGACTGTAAATGACTATTGCATGTGAATTATCACTTTTGGAACTAAAATAAGTGTGTTTAGAGTCATTTTAATGCCTGAAATTGGTCGAAATAGAAGCTTCTAGTAGGAGAAAAAGTCTGTCAAAATGGCAATATTGGTCACATTGAGGCTTTAAAAAGTAGTTATTCAACATGAGGCACAATCCAAATGACATTTTGAATCAATTTTTCTAAAGTCCAAAAAATCCATTTTCTGATGAAAAACGATGACCCGCGACCTGTCGACATTTCTCCAGATGGTCAGAAATGGTAATTTTTTAATGGTTCTATTTTTGACTCTAAATGACTATTGCATGTGAATTATCACTTTTGGAACTAAAATAAGTGTGTTTAGAGTCATTTTAATGCCTGAAATTGGTCGAAATAGAAGCTTCTAGTAGGAGAAAAAGTCTGTAAAAATGGCAATTTTGGTCACATTGAGGCTTTAAAAAGTAGTTATTCAACATGAGGCACAATCCAAATGATATTTTGAATCAATTTTTCTAAAGTCCAAAAAATCCATTTTCTGATATAAAACGATGACCAGTGACCTGTCGAAATTTCTCCAGATGGTCAGAAATGGTAATTTTTTAATGTTTAAATTTTTGACTGTAAATGACTATCGCATGTAAATTATCACTTGTGGAACTAAAATAAGTGTGTTTAGAGTCGTTTTAATTCCTGAAATTAGTCATATTAGAAGCTTCTGAGAAGGAGAAAAAGTCTGTAAAAATGGCAATTTTGGTCACATTGAGGCTTTAAAAAGTAGTTATTCAACATGAGGCACAACCCAAATGACATTTTGAATCAATTTTTCTAAAGTCCAAAAAATCAATTTTCTGATGGAAAACGATGACCCGCGACCTGTCGAAATTTCTCCAGATGGTCAGAAATGGTAATTTTTTAATGGTTCATTGTTTGACTGTAAATGACTATTGCATGTGAATTATCACTTTTGGAACTAAAATAAGTGTGTTTAGAGTCATTTTAATGCCTGAAATTGTTTGAAATAGAAGCTTCTAGTAGGAGAAAAAGTCTGTAAAAATGGCAATTTTGGTCACATTGAGGCTTTAAAAAGTAGTTATTCAACATGAGGCACAATCCAAATGACATTTTGAATCAATTTTTCTAAAGTCCAAAAAATCCATTTTCTGATGAAAAACGATGACCCGCGACCTGTCGAATTTTCTCCAGATGGTCAGAAATGGTAATTTTTTAATGTTCAAATTTTTGACTGTAAATGACTATTGCATATGAATTATCACTTTTGGAACTAAAAGAAGTGTGTTTAGAGTCATTTTAATGCCTGAAATTGGTCGAAATAGAAGCTTCTAGTAGGAGAAAAAGTCTGCAAAAATGGCAATTTTGGTCATATTGAGGCTTTAAAAAGTAGTTATTCAACATGAGGCACAATCCAAATGACATTTTGAATCAATTTTTCTAAAGTCCAAAAATCAATTTTCTGATGAAAAAAGATGACCCGTGACCTGTTGAACTTTGTCCAGATGGTCAGAAATGGTAATTTTTTAATGTTTAATTTTTTGACTGTAAATGACTATTGCATATGAATTATCACTTTTGGAACTAAAAGAAGTGTGTTTAGAGTCATTTTAATGCCTGAAATTGTTTGAAATAGAAGCTTCTAGTAGGAGAAAAAGTCTGTAAAAATTGCAATTTTGGTCACATTGAGGCTTTAAAAAGTAGTTATTCAACATGAGGCACAATCCAAATGATATTTTGAATCAATTTTTCTAAAGTCCAAAAAATCCATTTTCTGATGAAAAACGATGACCAGTGACCTGTCGAAATTTCTCCAGATGGTCAGAAACGGTAATTTATTAATGTTTAAATTTTTGACTGTAAATGACTATCGCATGTGAATTATCACTTGTGGAACTAAAATAATTGTGTTTAGAGTCGTTTTAATTCCTGAAATTAGTCATATTAGAAGCTTCTGAGAAGGAGAAAAAGTCTGTAAAAATGGCAATTTTGGTCACATTGAGGCTTTAAAAAGTAGTTATTCAACATGAGGCACAATCCAAATGACATTTTGAATCAATTTTTCTAAAGTCCAAAAATCAATTTTCTGATGAAAAAAGATGACCCGTGACCTGTTGAACTTTCTCCAGATGGTCAGAAATGGTAATTTTTTAATGTTTAATTTTTTGACTGTAAATGACTACTGCATATGAATTATCACTTTTGGAACTAAAAGAAGTGTGTTTAGAGTCATTTTAATGCCTGAAATTGGTCGAAATAGAAGCTTCTAGTAGGAGAAAAAGTCTGTAAAAATGGCAATTTTGGTCACATTGAGGCTTTAAAAAGTAGTTATTCAACATGAGGCACAATCCAAATGACATTTTGAATCAATTTTTCTAAAGTCCAAAAAACCAATTTTCTGATGAAAAAAGATGACCCGTGACCTGTTGAACTTTCTCCAGATGGTCAGAAATGGTAATTTTTTAATGTTTAATTTTTTGACTGTAAATGACTACTGCATATGAATTATCACTTTTGGAACTAAAAGAAGTGTGTTTAGAGTCATTTTAATGCCTTAAATTGGTCGAAATAGAAGCTCCTAGTAGGAGAAAAAGTGTGTAAAAATGGCAATTTTGGTCATATTGATTCTTTAAAAAGTAGTTATTCAACATGAGGCACAATCCAAATGACATTTTGAATCAATTTTTCTAAAGTCGAAAAAATTAATTTTCTGATGAAAAACGATGACCCGTGACCTATTGAACTTTCTCCAGATGGTCAGAAATGGTAATTTTTTAATGTTTCATTTTTTTACTGTTAATGACTATAGCATGTGGATTATCACTTTTCGAACTAAAATAAGTGTGTTTAGAGTCATTTTAATGCCTGAAATTGGTCGAAATAGAAGCTTCTAGTAGGAGAAAAAGTCTGTAAAAATGGCAATTTTGGTCACATTGAGGCTTTAAAAAGTAGTTATTCAACATGAGGCACAATCCAAATGACATTTTGAATCAATTTTTCTAAAGTCCAAAAAATCCATTTTCTGATGAAAAACGATGACCCGCGACCTGTCGAAATTTCTCCAGATGGTCAGAAATGGTAATTTTTTAATGTTTAATTTTTTGACTGTAAATGACTATTGCATGTGAATTATCACTTGTGGAACTAAAATAAGTGTGTTTAGAGTCATTTTAATGCCTGAAGTTGGTCGAAATAGAAGCTTCTAGTAGGAGAAAAAGTCTGTAAAAATGGCAATTTTGGTCACATCGAGGCTTTAAAAAGTAGTTATTCAACATGAGGCACGATTCAAATGACATTTTTAATCAATTTTTCTAAAGTCCAAAAATCAATTTTCTGATGAAAAACGATGACCCGTGACCTGTTGAACTTTCTCCAGATGGTCAGAAATGGTAATTTTTTAATGTTTAATTTTTTGACTGTAAATGACTACTGCATATGAATTATCACTTTTGGAACTAAAAGAAGTGTGTTTAGAGTCATTTTAATGCCTGAAATTGGTCGAAATAGAAGCTTCTAGTAGGAAAAAAAGTCTGTAAAAATGGCAATTTTGGTCACATTGAGGCTTTAAAAAGTAGTTATTCAACATGAGGCACAATCCAAATGACATTTTGAATCAATTTTTCTGAAGTCCAAAAATCAATTTTCTGATGAAAAAAGATGACCCGTGACCTGTTGAACTTTCTCCAGATGGTCAGAAATGGTAATTTTTTAATGTTAAATTTTTTGACTGTAAATGACTACTGCATATGAATTATCACTTTTGGAACTAAAAGAAGTGTGTTTAGAGTCATTTTAATGCCTTAAATTGGTCGAAATAGAAGCTCCTAGTAGGAGAAAAAGTGTGTAAAAATGGCAATTTTGGTCATATTGATTCTTTAAAAAGTAGTTATTCAACATGAGGCACAATCCAAATGACATTTTGAATCAATTTTTCTAAAGTCGAAAAAATTAATTTTCTGATGAAAAACGATGACCCGTGACCTATTGAACTTTCTCCAGATGGTCAGAAATGGTAATTTTTTAATGTTTCATTTTTTTACTGTTAATGACTATTGCATGTGGATTATCACTTTTCGAACTAAAATAAGTGTGTTTAGAGTCATTTTAATGCCTGAAATTGGTCGAAATAGAAGCTTCTAGTAGGAGAAAAAGTCTGTAAAAATGGCAATTTTGGTCACATTGAGGCTTTAAAAAATAGTTATTCAACATGAGGCACAATCCAAATGACATTTTGAATCAATTTTTCTAAAGTCCAAAAAATCCATTTTCTGATGAAAAACGATGACCCGCGACCTGTCGAAATTTCTCCAGATGGTCAGAAATGGTAATTTTTTAATGTTTAATTTTTTGACTGTAAATGACTATTGCATGTGAATTATCACTTGTGGAACTAAAATAAGTGTGTTTAGAGTCATTTTAATGCCTGAAGTTGGTCGAAATAGAAGCTTCTAGTAGGAGAAAAAGTCTGTAAAAATGGCAATTTTGGTCACATCGAGGCTTTAAAAAGTAGTTATTCAACATGAGGCACAATCCAAATGACATTTTGAATCAATTTTTCTAAAGTCCAAAAATCAATTTTCTGATGAAAAAAGATGACCCGTGACCTGTTGAACTTTCTCCAGATGGTCAGAAATGGTAATTTTTTAATGTTTAATTTTTTGACTGTAAATGACTACTGCATATGAATTATCACTTTTGGAACTAAAATAAGTGTGTTTAGAGTCATTTTAATGCCTGAAATTGGTCGAAATAGAAGCTTCTAGTAGGAGAAAAAGTCTGTAAAAATGGCAATTTTGGTCACATTGAGGCTTTAAAAAGTAGTTATTCAACATGAGGCACAATCCAAATGATATTTTGAATCAATTTTTCTAAAGTCCAAAAAATCCATTTATTGAGGAAAAACGATGACCAGTGACTTGTCGAAATTTCTCCAGATGGTCAGAAATGGTAATTTTTTAATGTTTAAATTTTTGACTGTAAATGACTATCGCATGTGAATTATCACTTGTGGAACTAAAATAAGTGTGTTTAGAGTCGTTTTAATTCCTGAAATTAGTCATATTAGAAGCTTCTGAGAAGGAGAAAAAGTCTGTAAAAATGGCAATTTTGGTCACATTGAGGCTTTAAAAAGTAGTTATTCAACATGAGGCACAATCCAAATGACATTTTGAATCAATTTTTCTAAAGTCCAAAAAATCAATTTTCTGATGGAAAACGATGACCCGCGACCTGTCGAAATTTCTCCAGATGGTCAGAAATGGTAATTTTTTAATGGTTCATTGTTTGACTGTAAATGACTATTGCATGTGAATTATCACTTTTGGAACTAAAATAAGTGTGTTTAGAGTCATTTTAATGCCTGAAATTGTTTGAAATAGAAGCTTCTAGTAGGAGAAAAAGTCTGTAAAAATGGCAATTTTGGTCACATTGAGGCTTTAAAAAGTAGTTATTCAACATGAGGCACAATCCAAATGATATTTTGAATCAATTTTTCTAAAGTCCAAAAAATCCATTTTCTGATGAAAAACGATGACCAGTGACCTGTCGAAATTTCTCCAGATGGTCAGAAATGGTAATTTTTTAATGTTCAAATTTTTGACTGTAAATGACTATCGCATGTGAATTATCACTTGTGGAACTAAAATAAGTGTGTTTAGAGTCGTTTTAATGCCTGAAATTAGTCATATTAGAAGCTTCTGAGAAGGAGAAAAAGTCTGTAAAAATGGCAATTTTGGTCACATTGAGGCTTTAAAAAGTAGTTATTCAACATGAGGCACAATCCAAATGATATTTTGAATCAATTTTTCTAAAGTCGAAAAAATTAATTTTCTGATGAAAAACGATGACCCGTGACCTGTTGAACTTTCTCCAGATGGTCAGAAATGGTAATTTTTTAATGTTTAATTTTTTGACTGTAAATGACTATTGCATATGAATTATCACTTTTGGAACTAAAAGAAGTGTGTTTAGAGTCATTTTAATGCCTGAAATTGGTCGAAATAGAAGCTTCTAGTAGGAGAAAAAGTGTGTAAAAATGGCAATTTTGGTCACATTGAGGCTTTAAAAAGTAGTTATTCAACATGAGGCACAATCCAAATGACATTTTGAATCAATTTTTCTGAAGTCTAAAAAATCCATTTTCTGATGAAAAACGATGACCCGCGACCTGTCGAAAATTCTCCAGATGGTCAGAAATGGTAATTTTTTTATGTTTTATTTTTTGACTGTAAATGACTATTGCATGTGAATTATCACTTTTGGAACTAAAATAAGTGTGTTTAGAATCATTTTAATGCCTGAAAATGGTCGAAATAAAAGCTTCTAGTAGGAGAAAAAGGCTGTAAAAATGGCAATTTTGGTCACATTGAGGCTTTAAAAAGTAGTTATTCAACATGAGGCACAATCCAAATGACATTTTGAATCAATTTTTCTACAGTCCAAAAAATCCATTTTCTGATGAAAAACGATGACCCGCGACCTGTCGAATTTTCTCCAGATGGTCAGAAATGGTAATTTTTTAATGTTTTATTTTTTGACTGTAAATGACTATTGCATGTGAATTATCACTTTTGGAACTAAAATAAGTGTGTTTAGAGTCATTTTAATGCCTGAAATTGTTCGAAATAGAAGCTTCTAGTAGGAGAAAAAGTCTGCAAAAATGGCAATTTTGGTCATATTGAGGCTTTAAAAAGTAGTTATTCAACATGAGGCACAATCCAAATGACATTTTGAATCAATTTTTCTAAAGTCCAAAAATCAATTTTCTGATGAAAAAAGATGACCCGTGACCTGTTGAACTTTGTCCAGATGGTCAGAAATGGTAATTTTTTAATGTTTAATTTTTTGACTGTAAATGACTATTGCATATGAATTATCACTTTTGGAACTAAAAGAAGTGTGTTTAGAGTCATTTTAATGCCTGAAATTGTTTGAAATAGAAGCTTCTAGTAGGAGAAAAAGTCTGTAAAAATGGCAATTTTGGTCACATTGAGGCTTTAAAAAGTAGTTATTCAACATGAGGCACAATCCAAATGATATTTTGAATCAATTTTTCTAAAGTCCAAAAAATCCATTTTCTGATGAAAAACGATGACCAGTGACCTGTCGAAATTTCTCCAGATGGTCAGAAACGGTAATTTATTAATGTTTAAATTTTTGACTGTAAATGACTATCGCATGTGAATTATCACTTGTGGAACTAAAATAATTGTGTTTAGAGTCGTTTTAATTCCTGAAATTAGTCATATTAGAAGCTTCTGAGAAGGAGAAAAAGTCTGTAAAAATTGCAATTTTGGTCACATTGAGGCTTTAAAAAGTAATTATTCAACATGAGGCACAATCCAAATGACATTTTGAATCAATTTTTCTAAAGTCCAAAAATCAATTTTCTGATGAAAAAAGATGACCCGTGACCTGTTGAACTTTCTCCAGATGGTCAGAAATGGTAATTTTTTAATGTTTAATTTTTTGACTGTAAATGACTACTGCATATGAATTATCACTTTTGGAACTAAAAGAAGTGTGTTTAGAGTCATTTTAATGCCTGAAATTGGTCGAAATAGAAGCTTCTAGTAGGAGAAAAAGTCTGTAAAAATGGCAATTTTGGTCACATTGAGGCTTTAAAAAGTAGTTATTCAACATGAGGCACAATCCAAATGACATTGTGAATCAATTTTTCTAAAGTCCAAAAATCAATTTTCTGATGAAAAAAGATGACCCGTGACCTGTTGAACTTTCTCCAGATGGTCAGAAATGGTAATTTTTTAATGTTTAATTTTTTGACTGTAAATGACTACTGCATATGAATTATCACTTTTGGAACTAAAAGAAGTGTGTTTAGAGTCATTTTAATGCCTTAAATTGGTCGAAATAGAAGCTCCTAGTAGGAGAAAAAGTGTGTAAAAATGGCAATTTTGGTCATATTGATTCTTTAAAAAGTAGTTATTCAACATGAGGCACAATCCAAATGACATTTTGAATCAATTTTTCTAAAGTCGAAAAAATTAATTTTCTGATGAAAAACGATGACCCGTGACCTATTGAACTTTCTCCAGATGGTCAGAAATGGTAATTTTTTAATGTTTCATTTTTTTACTGTTAATGACTATTGCATGTGGATTATCACTTTTCGAACTAAAATAAGTGTGTTTAGAGTCATTTTAATGCCTGAAATTGGTCGAAATAGAAGCTTCTAGTAGGAGAAAAAGTCTGTAAAAATGGCAATTTTGGTCACATTGAGGCTTTAAAAAGTAGTTATTCAACATGAGGCACAATCCAAATGACATTTTGAATCAATTTTTCTAAAGTCCAAAAAATCCATTTTCTGATGAAAAACGATGACCCGCGACCTGTCGAAATTTCTCCAGATGGTCAGAAATGGTAATTTTTTAATGTTTAATTTTTTGACTGTAAATGACTATTGCATGTGAATTATCACTTGTGGAACTAAAATAAGTGTGTTTAGAGTCATTTTAATGCCTGAAGTTGGTCGAAATAGAAGCTCCTAGTAGGAGAAAAAGTGTGTAAAAATGGCAATTTTGGTCATATTGATTCTTTAAAAAGTAGTTATTCAACATGAGGCACAATCCAAATGACATTTTGAATCAATTTTTCTAAAGTCCAAAAATCAATTTTCTGATGAAAAAAGATGACCCGTGACCTGTTGAACTTTCTCCAGATGGTCAGAAATGGTAATTTTTTAATGTTTAATTTTTTGACTGTAAATGACTATTGCATGTGAATTATCACTTTTGGAACTAAAATAAGTGTGTTTAGAGTCATTTTAATGCCTGAAATTGTTAGAAATAGAAGCTTCTAGTAGGAGAAAAAGTCTGTAAAAATGGCAATTTTGGTCACATTGAGGCTTTAAAAAGTAGTTATTCAACATGAGGCACAATCCAAATGACATTTTGAATCAATTTTTCTAAAGTCCAAAAATCAATTTTCTGATGAAAAAAGATGACCCGTGACCTGTTGAACTTTCTCCAGATGGTCAGAAATGGTAATTTTTTAATGTTTAATTTTTTGACTGTAAATGACTACTGCATATGAATTATCACTTTTGGAACTAAAAGAAGTGTGTTTAGAGTCATTTTAATGCCTTAAATTGGTCGAAATAGAAGCTCCTAGTAGGAGAAAAAGTGTGTAAAAATGGCAATTTTGGTCATATTGATTCTTTAAAAAGTAGTTATTCAACATGAGGCACAATCCAAATGACATTTTGAATCAATTTTTCTAAAGTCGAAAAAATTAATTTTCTGATGAAAAACGATGACCCGTGACCTATTGAACTTTCTCCAGATGGTCAGAAATGGTAATTTTTTAATGTTTCATTTTTTTACTGTTAATGACTATTGCATGTGGATTATCACTTTTCGAACTAAAATAAGTGTGTTTAGAGTCATTTTAATGCCTGAAATTGGTCGAAATAGAAGCTTCTAGTAGGAGAAAAAGTCTGTAAAAATGGCAATTTTGGTCACATTGAGGCTTTAAAAAATAGTTATTCAACATGAGGCACAATCCAAATGACATTTTGAATCAATTTTTCTAAAGTCCAAAAAATCCATTTTCTGATGAAAAACGATGACCCGCGACCTGTCGAAATTTCTCCAGATGGTCAGAAATGGTAATTTTTTAATGTTTAATTTTTTGACTGTAAATGACTATTGCATGTGAATTATCACTTGTGGAACTAAAATAAGTGTGTTTAGAGTCATTTTAATGCCTGAAGTTGGTCGAAATAGAAGCTTCTAGTAGGAGAAAAAGTCTGTAAAAATGGCAATTTTGGTCACATCGAGGCTTTAAAAAGTAGTTATTCAACATGAGGCACAATCCAAATGACATTTTGAATCAATTTTTCTAAAGTCCAAAAATCAATTTTCTGATGAAAAAAGATGACCCGTGACCTGTTGAACTTTCTCCAGATGGTCAGAAATGGTAATTTTTTAATGTTTAATTTTTTGACTGTAAATGACTACTGCATATGAATTATCACTTTTGGAACTAAAAGAAGTGTGTTTAGAGTCATTTTAATGCCTTAAATTGGTCGAAATAGAAGCTCCTAGTAGGAGAAAAAGTGTGTAAAAATGGCAATTTTGGTCATATTGATTCTTTAAAAAGTAGTTATTCAACATGAGGCACAATCCAAATGACATTTTGAATCAATTTTTCTAAAGTCAAAAAAATTAATTTTCTGATGAAAAACGATGACCCGTGACCTATTGAACTTTCTCCAGATGGTCAGAAATGGTAATTTTTTAATGTTTAATTTTTTGACTGTAAATGACTATTGCATGTGAATTATCACTTGTGGAACTAAAATAAGTGTGTTTAGAGTCATTTTAATGCCTGAAGTTGGTCGAAATAGAAGCTTCTAGTAGGAGAAAAAGTCTGTAAAAATGGCAATTTTGATCACATCGAGGCTTTAAAAAGTAGTTATTCAACATGAGGCACAATTCAAATGACATTTTTAATCAATTTTTCTAAAGTCCAAAAATCAATTTTCTGATGAAAAACGATGACCCGTGACCTGTTGAACTTTCTCCAGATGGTCAGAAATGGTAATTTTTTAATGTTTAATTTTTTGACTGTAAATGACTATTGCATATGAATTATCACTTTTGGAACTAAAAGAAGTGTGTTTAGAGTCATTTTAATGCCTGAAATTGGTCGAAATAGAAGCTTCTAGTAGGAGAAAAAGTCTGTAAAAATGGCAATTTTGGTCACATTGAGGCTTTAAAAAGTAGTTATTCAACATGAGGCACAATCCAAATGACATTTTGAATCAATTTTTATAAAGTCCAAAAAATCCATTTTCTGATGAAAAACGATGACCCGCGACCTGTCGAAATTTCTCCAGATGGTCAGAAATGGTAATTTTTTAATGTTTAATTTTTTGACTGTAAATGACTATTGCATGTGAATTATCACTTGTGGAACTAAAATAAGTGTGTTTAGAGTCATTTTAATGCCTGAAAATGGTCGAAATAAAAGCTTCTAGTAGGAGAAAAAGGCTGTAAAAATGGCAATTTTGGTCACATTGAGGCTTTCAAAAGTAGTTATTCAACATGAGGCACAATCCAAATGACATTTTGAATCAATTTTTCTAAAGTCCAAAAAATCCATTTTCTGATGAAAAACGATGACCCGCGACCTGTTGAACTTTCTCCAGATGGTCAGAAATGGTAATTTTTTAATGTTTAATTTTTTGACTGTAAATGACTATTGCATGTGAATTATCACTTTTGGAACTAAAATAAGTGTGTTTAGAGTCATTTTAATGCCTGAAATTGTTAGAAATAGAAGCTTCTAGTAGGAGAAAAAGTCTGTAAAAATGGCAATTTTGGTCACATTGAGGCTTTAAAAAGTAGTTATTCAACATGAGGCACAATCCAAATGACATTTTGAATCAATTTTTCTAAAGTCCAAAAATCAATTTTCTGATGAAAAAAGATGACCCGTGACCTGTTGAACTTTCTCCAGATGGTCAGAAATGGTAATTTTTTAATGTTTAATTTTTTGACTGTAAATGACTACTGCATATGAATTATCACTTTTGGAACTAAAAGAAGTGTGTTTAGAGTCATTTTAATGCCTTAAATTGGTCGAAATAGAAGCTCCTAGTAGGAGAAAAAGTGTGTAAAAATGGCAATTTTGGTCATATTGATTCTTTAAAAAGTAGTTATTCAACATGAGGCACAATCCAAATGACATTTTGAATCAATTTTTCTAAAGTCGAAAAAATTAATTTTCTGATGAAAAACGATGACCCGTGACCTATTGAACTTTCTCCAGATGGTCAGAAATGGTAATTTTTTAATGTTTCATTTTTTTACTGTTAATGACTATTGCATGTGGATTATCACTTTTCGAACTAAAATAAGTGTGTTTAGAGTCATTTTAATGCCTGAAATTGGTCGAAATAGAAGCTTCTAGTAGGAGAAAAAGTCTGTAAAAATGGCAATTTTGGTCACATTGAGGCTTTAAAAAATAGTTATTCAACATGAGGCACAATCCAAATGACATTTTGAATCAATTTTTCTAAAGTCCAAAAAATCCATTTTCTGATGAAAAACGATGACCCGCGACCTGTCGAAATTTCTCCAGATGGTCAGAAATGGTAATTTTTTAATGTTTAATTTTTTGACTGTAAATGACTATTGCATGTGAATTATCACTTGTGGAACTAAAATAAGTGTGTTTAGAGTCATTTTAATGCCTGAAGTTGGTCGAAATAGAAGCTTCTAGTAGGAGAAAAAGTCTGTAAAAATGGCAATTTTGGTCACATCGAGGCTTTAAAAAGTAGTTATTCAACATGAGGCACAATCCAAATGACATTTTGAATCAATTTTTCTAAAGTCCAAAAATCAATTTTCTGATGAAAAAAGATGACCCGTGACCTGTTGAACTTTCTCCAGATGGTCAGAAATGGTAATTTTTTAATGTTTAATTTTTTGACTGTAAATGACTACTGCATATGAATTATCACTTTTGGAACTAAAAGAAGTGTGTTTAGAGTCATTTTAATGCCTTAAATTGGTCGAAATAGAAGCTCCTAGTAGGAGAAAAAGTGTGTAAAAATGGCAATTTTGGTCATATTGATTCTTTAAAAAGTAGTTATTCAACATGAGGCACAATCCAAATGACATTTTGAATCAATTTTTCTAAAGTCAAAAAAATTAATTTTCTGATGAAAAACGATGACCCGTGACCTATTGAACTTTCTCCAGATGGTCAGAAATGGTAATTTTTTAATGTTTCATTTTTTTACTGTTAATGACTATTGCATGTGGATTATCACTTTTCGAACTAAAATAAGTGTGTTTAGAGTCATTTTAATGCCTGAAATTGGTCGAAATAGAAGCTTCTAGTAGGAGAAAAAGTCTGTAAAAATGGCAATTTTAGTCACATTGAGGCTTTAAAAAGTAGTTATTCAACATGAGGCACAATCCAAATGACATTTTGAATCAATTTTTCTAAAGTCCAAAAAATCCATTTTCTGATGAAAAACGATGACCCGCGACCTGTCGAAATTTCTCCAGATGGTCAGAAATGGTAATTTTTTAATGTTTAATTTTTTGACTGTAAATGACTATTGCATGTGAATTATCACTTGTGGAACTAAAATAAGTGTGTTTAGAGTCATTTTAATGCCTGAAGTTGGTCGAAATAGAAGTTTCTAGTAGGAGAAAAAGTCTGTAAAAATGGCAATTTTGATCACATCGAGGCTTTAAAAAGTAGTTATTCAACATGAGGCACAATTCAAATGACATTTTTAATCAATTTTTCTAAAGTCCAAAAATCAATTTTCTGATGAAAAACGATGACCCGTGACCTGTTGAACTTTCTCCAGATGGTCAGAAATGGTAATTTTTTAATGTTTAATTTTTTGACTGTAAATGACTATTGCATATGAATTATCACTTTTGGAACTAAAAGAAGTGTGTTTAGAGTCATTTTAATGCCTGAAATTGGTCGAAATAGAAGCTTCTAGTAGGAGAAAAAGTCTGTAAAAATGGCAATTTTGGTCACATTGAGGCTTTAAAAAGTAGTTATTCAACATGAGGCACAATCCAAATGACATTTTGAATCAATTTTTATAAAGTCCAAAAAATCCATTTTCTGATGAAAAACGATGACCCGCGACCTGTCGAAAATTCTCCAGATGGTCAGAAATGGTAATTTTTTAATGTTTTATTTTTTGACTGTAAATGACTATTGCATGTGAATTATCACTTTTGGAACTAAAATAAGTGTGTTTAGAGTCATTTTAATGCCTGAAAATGGTCGAAATAAAAGCTTCTAGTAGGAGAAAAAGGCTGTAAAAATGGCAATTTTGGTCACATTGAGGCTTTCAAAAGTAGTTATTCAACATGAGGCACAATCCAAATGACATTTTGAATCAATTTTTCTAAAGTCCAAAAAATCCATTTTCTGATGAAAAACGATGACCCGCGACCTGTCGAAATTTCTCCAGATGGTCAGAAATGGTAATTTTTTAATGTTTTATTTTTTGACTGTAAATGACTATTGCATGTGAATTATCACTTTTGGAACTAAAATAAGTGTGTTTAGACTCATTTTAATGCCTGAAATTGTTAGAAATAGAAGCTTCTAGTAGGAGAAAAAGTCTGTAAAAATGGCAATTTTGGTCACATTGAGGCTTTAAAAAGTAGTTAGTCAACATGAGGCACAATCCAAATGACATTTTGAATCAATTTTTCTAAAGTCCAAAAAATCAATTTTCTGATGAAAAACGATGACCCGCGACCTGTCGAAAATTCTCCAGATGGTCAGAAATGGTAATTTTTTAATGTTTTATTTTTTGACTGTAAATGACTATTGCATGCGAATTATCACTTTTGGAACTAAAATAAGTGTGTTTAGAGTCATTTTAATGTCTGAAAATGGTCGAAAGAGAAGCTTCTAGTAGGGGAAAAAGTCTGTAAAAATGGCAATTTTGGTCACATTGAGGCTTTAAAAAGTAGTTATTCAACATGAGGCACAATCCAAATGACATTTTGAATCAATTTTTCTAAAGTCCAAAAATCAATTTTCTGATGAAAAAGATGACCCGTGACCTGTTGAACTTTCTCCAGATGGTCAGAAATGGTAATTTTTTAATGTTTAATTTTTTGACTGTAAATGACTATTGCATATGAATTATCACTTTTGGAACTAAAAGAAGTGTGTTTAGAGTCATTTTAATGCCTGAAATTGGTCGAAATAGAAGCTCCTAGTAGGAGAAAAAGTGTGTAAAAATGGCAATTTTGGTCATATTGATTCTTTAAAAAGTAGTTATTCAACATGAGGCACAATCCAAATGACATTTTGAATCAATTTTTCTAAAGTCCAAAAATCAATTTTCTGATGAAAAAAGATGACCCGTGACCTGTCGAAATTTCTCCAGATGGTCAGAAATGGTAATTTTTTAATGTTTTATTTTTTGACTGTAAATGACTATTGCATGCGAATTATCACTTTTGGAACTAAAATAAGTGTGTTTAGAGTCATTTTAATGCCTGAAAATGGTCGAAATAGAAGCTTCTAGTAGGAAAAAAAGTCTGTAAAAATGGCAATTTTGGTCACATTGAGGCTTTAAAAAGTAGTTATTCAACATGAGGCACAATCCAAATGACATTTTGAATCAATTTTTCTAAAGTCCAAAAAATCCATTTTCTGATGAAAAACGATGACCCGCGACCTGTCGACATTTCTCCAGATGGTCAGAAATGGTAATTTTTTAATGGTTCTATTTTTGACTGTAAATGACTATTGCATGTGAATTATCACTTTTGGAACTAAAATAAGTGTGTTTAGAGTCATTTTAATGCCTGAAATTGGTCGAAATAGAAGCTTCTAGTAGGAGAAAAAGTCTGTAAAAATGGCAATTTTGGTCACATTGAGGCTTTAAAAAGTAGTTATTCAACATGAGGCACAATCCAAATGATATTTTGAATCAATTTTTCTAAAGTCCAAAAAATCCATTTTCTGATATAAAACGATGACCAGTGACCTGTCGAAATTTCTCCAGATGGTCAGAAATGGTAATTTTTTAATGTTTAAATTTTTGACTGTAAATGACTATCGCATGTGAATTATCTCTTGTGGAACTAAAATAAGTGTGTTTAGAGTCGTTTTAATTCCTGAAATTAGTCATATTAGAAGCTTCTGAGAAGGAGAAAAAGTCTGTAAAAATGGCAATTTTGGTCACATTGAGGCTTTCAAAAGTAGTTATTCAACATGAGGCACAATCCAAATGACATTTTGAATCAATTTTTCTAAAGTCCAAAAAATCCATTTTCTGATGAAAAACGATGACCCGCGACCTGTCGAAATTTCTCCAGATGGTCAGAAATGGTAATTTTTTAATGTTTTATTTTTTGACTGTAAATGACTATTGCATGTGAATTATCACTTTTGGAACTAAAATAAGTGTGTTTAGACTCATTTTAATGCCTGAAATTGTTAGAAATAAAAGCTTCTAGTAGGAGAAAAAGTCTGTAAAAATGGCAATTTTGGTCACATTGAGGCTTTAAAAAGTAGTTATTCAACATGAGGCACAATCCAAATGACATTTTGAATCAATTTTTCTAAAGTCCAAAAAATCAATTTTCTGATGGAAAACGATGACCCGCGACCTGTCGAAATTTCTCCAGATGGTCAGAAATGGTAATTTTTTAATGGTTCATTGTTTGACTGTAAATGACTATTGCATGTGAATTATCACTTTTGGAACTAAAATAAGTGTGTTTAGAGTCGTTTTAATGCCTGAAATTAGTCATATTAGAAGCTTCTGAGAAGGAGAAAAAGTCTGTAAAAATGGCAATTTTGGTCACATTGAGGCTTTAAAAAGTAGTTATTCAACATGAGGCACAATCCAAATGATATTTTGAATCAATTTTTCTAAAGTCGAAAAAATTAATTTTCTGATGAAAAACGATGACCCGTGACCTGTTGAACTTTCTCCAGATGGTCAGAAATGGTAATTTTTTAATGTTTAATTTTTTGACTGTAAATGACTATTGCATATGAATTATCACTTTTGGAACTAAAAGAAGTGTGTTTAGAGTCATTTTAATGCCTGAAATTGGTCGAAATAGAAGCTTCTAGTAGGAGAAAAAGTGTGTAAAAATGGCAATTTTGGTCACATTGAGGCTTTAAAAAGTAGTTATTCAACATGAGGCACAATCCAAATGACATTTTGAATCAATTTTTCTGAAGTCCAAAAAATCCATTTTCTGATGAAAAACGATGACCCGCGACCTGTCGAAAATTCTCCAGATGGTCAGAAATGGTAATTTTTTTATGTTTTATTTTTTGACTGTAAATGACTATTGCATGTGAATTATCACTTTTGGAACTAAAATAAGTGTGTTTAGAGTCATTTTAATGCCTGAAAATGGTCGAAATAAAAGCTTCTAGTAGGAGAAAAAGGCTGTAAAAATGGCAATTTTGGTCACATTGAGGCTTTAAAAAGTAGTTATTCAACATGAGGCACAATCCAAATGACATTTTGAATCAATTTTTCTAAAGTCCAAAAAATCCATTTTCTGATGAAAAACGATGACCCGCGACCTGTCGAATTTTCTCCAGATGGTCAGAAATGGTAATTTTTTAATGTTTTATTTTTTGACTGTAAATGACTATTGCATGTGAATTATCACTTTTGGAACTAAAATAAGTGTGTTTAGAGTCATTTTAATGCCTGAAATTGTTCGAAATAGAAGCTTCTAGTAGGAGAAAAAGTCTGCAAAAATGGCAATTTTGGTCATATTGAGGCTTTAAAAAGTAGTTATTCAACATGAGGCACAATCCAAATGACATTTTGAATCAATTTTTCTAAAGTCCAAAAATCAATTTTCTGATGAAAAAAGATGACCCGTGACCTGTTGAACTTTGTCCAGATGGTCAGAAATGGTAATTTTTTAATGTTTAATTTTTTGACTGTAAATGACTATTGCATATGAATTATCACTTTTGGAACTAAAAGAAGTGTGTTTAGAGTCATTTTAATGCCTGAAATTGTTTGAAATAGAAGCTTCTAGTAGGAGAAAAAGTCTGTAAAAATGGCAATTTTGGTCACATTGAGGCTTTAAAAAGTAGTTATTCAACATGAGGCACAATCCAAATGATATTTTGAATCAATTTTTCTAAAGTCCAAAAAATCCATTTTCTGATGAAAAACGATGACCAGTGACCTGTCGAAATTTCTCCAGATGGTCAGAAACGGTAATTTATTAATGTTTAAATTTTTGACTGTAAATGACTATTGCATGTGAATTATCACTTTTGGAACTAAAAGAAGTGTGTTTAGAGTCATTTTAATGCATGAAATTGGTCGAAATAGAAGCTTCTAGTAGGAGAAAAAGTCTGTAAAAATGGCAATTTTGGTCACATTGAGGCTTTAAAAAGTAGTTATTCAACATGAGGCACAATCCAAATGACATTTTGAATCAATTTTTCTAAAGTCCAAAAATCAATTTTCTGATGAAAAAAGATGACCCGTGACCTGTTGAACTTTCTCCAGATGGTCAGAAATGGTAATTTTTTAATGTTTAATTTTTTGACTGTAAATGACTACTGCATATGAATTATCACTTTTGGAACTAAAAGAAGTGTGTTTAGAGTCATTTTAATGCCTTAAATTGGTCGAAATAGAAGCTCCTAGTAGGAGAAAAAGTGTGTAAAAATGGCAATTTTGGTCATATTGATTCTTTAAAAAGTAGTTATTCAACATGAGGCACAATCCAAATGACATTTTGAATCAATTTTTCTAAAGTCGAAAAAATTAATTTTCTGATGAAAAACGATGACCCGTGACCTATTGAACTTTCTCCAGATGGTCAGAAATGGTAATTTTTTAATGTTTCATTTTTTTACTGTTAATGACTATTGCATGTGGATTATCACTTTTCGAACTAAAATAAGTGTGTTTAGAGTCATTTTAATGCCTGAAATTGGTCGAAATAGAAGCTTCTAGTAGGAGAAAAAGTCTGTAAAAATGGCAATTTTGGTCACATTGAGGCTTTAAAAAGTAGTTATTCAACATGAGGCACAATCCAAATGACATTTTGAATCAATTTTTCTAAAGTCCAAAAAATCCATTTTCTGATGAAAAACGATGACCCGCGACCTGTCGAAATTTCTCCAGATGGTCAGAAATGGTAATTTTTTAATGTTTAATTTTTTGACTGTAAATGACTATTGCATGTGAATTATCACTTGTGGAACTAAAATAAGTGTGTTTAGAGTCATTTTAATGCCTGAAGTTGGTCGAAATAGAAGCTTCTAGTAGGAGAAAAAGTCTGTAAAAATGGCAATTTTGGTCACATCGAGGCTTTAAAAAGTAGTTATTCAACATGAGGCACAATTCAAATGACATTTTTAATCAATTTTTCTAAAGTCCAAAAATCAATTTTCTGATGAAAAACGATGACCCGTGACCTGTTGAACTTTCTCCAGATGGTCAGAAATGGTAATTTTTTAATGTTTAATTTTTTGACTGTAAATGACTACTGCATATGAATTATCACTTTTGGAACTAAAAGAAGTGTGTTTAGAGTCATTTTAATGCCTGAAATTGGTCGAAATAGAAGCTTCTAGTAGGAGAAAAAGTCTGTAAAAATGGCAATTTTGGTCACATTGAGGCTTTAAAAAGTAGTTATTCAACATGAGGCACAATCCAAATGACATTTTGAATCAATTTTTCTAAAGTCCAAAAATCAATTTTCTGATGAAAAAAGATGACCCGTGACCTGTTGAACTTTCTCCAGATGGTCAGAAATGGTAATTTTTTAATGTTTAATTTTTTGACTGTAAATGACTACTGCATATGAATTATCACTTTTGGAACTAAAAGAAGTGTGTTTAGAGTCATTTTAATGCCTTAAATTGGTCGAAATAGAAGCTCCTAGTAGGAGAAAAAGTGTGTAAAAATGGCAATTTTGGTCATATTGATTCTTTAAAAAGTAGTTATTCAACATGAGGCACAATCCAAATGACATTTTGAATCAATTTTTCTAAAGTCGAAAAAATTAATTTTCTGATGAAAAACGATGACCCGTGACCTATTGAACTTTCTCCAGATGGTCAGAAATGGTAATTTTTTAATGTTTCATTTTTTTACTGTTAATGACTATTGCATGTGGATTATCACTTTTCGAACTAAAATAAGTGTGTTTAGAGTCATTTTAATGCCTGAAATTGGTCGAAATAGAAGCTTCTAGTAGGAGAAAAAGTCTGTAAAAATGGCAATTTTGGTCACATTGAGGCTTTAAAAAGTAGTTATTCAACATGAGGCACAATCCAAATGACATTTTGAATCAATTTTTCTAAAGTCCAAAAAATCCATTTTCTGATGAAAAACGATGACCCGCGACCTGTCGAAATTTCTCCAGATGGTCAGAAATGGTAATTTTTTAATGTTTAATTTTTTGACTGTAAATGACTATTGCATGTGAATTATCACTAGTGGAACTAAAATAAGTGTGTTTAGAGTCATTTTAATGCCTGAAGTTGGTCGAAATAGAAGCTTCTAGTAGGAGAAAAAGTCTGTAAAAATGGCAATTTTGGTCACATCGAGGCTTTAAAAAGTAGTTATTCAACATGAGGCACAATCCAAATGACATTTTGAATCAATTTTTCTAAAGTCCAAAAATCAATTTTCTGATGAAAAAAGATGACCCGTGACCTGTTGAACTTTCTCCAGATGGTCAGAAATGGTAATTTTTTAATGTTTAATTTTTTGACTGTAAATGACTACTGCATATGAATTATCACTTTTGGAACTAAAAGAAGTGTGTTTAGAGTCATTTTAATGCCTTAAATTGGTCGAAATAGAAGCTCCTAGTAGGAGAAAAAGTGTGTAAAAATGGCAATTTTGGTCATATTGATTCTTTAAAAAGTAGTTATTCAACATGAGGCACAATCCAAATGACATTTTGAATCAATTTTTCTAAAGTCCAAAAATCAATTTTCTGATGAAAAAAGATGACCCGTGACCTGTTGAACTTTCTCCAGATGGTCAGAAATGGTAATTTTTTAATGTTTAATTTTTTGACTGTAAATGACTACTGCATATGAATTATCACTTTTGGAACTAAAAGAAGTGTGTTTAGAGTCATTTTAATGCCTTAAATTGGTCGAAATAGAAGCTCCTAGTAGGAGAAAAAGTGTGTAAAAATGGCAATTTTGGTCATATTGATTCTTTAAAAAGTATATTCAACATGAGGCACAATCCAAATGACATTTTGAATCAATTTTTCTAAAGTCGAAAAAATTAATTTTCTGATGAAAAACGATGACCCGTGACCTATTGAACTTTCTCCAGATGGTCAGAAATGGTAATTTTTTAATGTTTCATTTTTTTACTGTTAATGACTATTGCATGTGGATTATCACTTTTCGAACTAAAATAAGTGTGTTTAGAGTCATTTTAATGCCTGAAATTGGTCGAAATAGAAGCTTCTAGTAGGAGAAAAAGTCTGTAAAAATGGCAATTTTGGTCACATTGAGGCTTTAAAAAGTAGTTATTCAACATGAGGCACAATCCAAATGACATTTTGAATCAATTTTTCTAAAGTCCAAAAAATCCATTTTCTGATGAAAAACGATGACCCGCGACCTGTCGAAATTTCTCCAGATGGTCAGAAATGGTAATTTTTTAATGTTTAATTTTTTGACTGTAAATGACTATTGCATGTGAATTATCACTTGTGGAACTAAAATAAGTGTGTTTAGAGTCATTTTAATGCCTGAAGTTGGTCGAAATAGAAGCTTCTAGTAGGAGAAAAAGTCTGTAAAAATGGCAATTTTGGTCACATCGAGGCTTTAAAAAGTAGTTATTCAACATGAGGCACAATTCAAATGACATTTTTAATCAATTTTTCTAAAGTCCAAAAATCAATTTTCTGATGAAAAACGATGACCCGTGACCTGTTGAACTTTCTCCAGATGGTCAGAAATGGTAATTTTTTAATGTTTAATTTTTTGACTGTAAATGACTACTGCATATGAATTATCACTTTTGGAACTAAAAGAAGTGTGTTTAGAGTCATTTTAATGCCTGAAATTGGTCGAAATAGAAGCTTCTAGAGGAGAAAAAGTCTGTAAAAATGGCAATTTTGGTCACATTGAGGCTTTAAAAAGTAGTTATTCAACATGAGGCACAATCCAAATGACATTTTGAATCAATTTTTCTAAAGTCCAAAAATCAATTTTCTGATGAAAAACGATGACCCGTGACCTGTTGAACTTTCTCCAGATGGTCAGAAATGGTAATTTTTTAATGTTTAATTTTTTGACTGTAAATGACTACTGCATATGAATTATCACTTTTGGAACTAAAAGAAGTGTGTTTAGAGTCATTTTAATGCCTTAAATTGGTCGAAATAGAAGCTCCTAGTAGGAGAAAAAGTGTGTAAAAATGGCAATTTTGGTCATATTGATTCTTTAAAAAGTAGTTATTCAACATGAGGCACAATCCAAATGACATTTTGAATCAATTTTTCTAAAGTCGAAAAAATTAATTTTCTGATGAAAAACGATGACCCGTGACCTATTGAACTTTCTCCAGATGGTCAGAAATGGTAATTTTTTAATGTTTCATTTTTTTACTGTTAATGACTATTGCATGTGGATTATCACTTTTCGAACTAAAATAAGTGTGTTTAGAGTCATTTTAATGCCTGAAATTGGTCGAAATAGAAGCTTCTAGTAGGAGAAAAAGTCTGTAAAAATGGCAATTTTGGTCACATTGAGGCTTTAAAAAGTAGTTATTCAACATGAGGCACAATCCAAATGACATTTTGAATCAATTTTTCTAAAGTCCAAAAAATCCATTTTCTGATGAAAAACGATGACCCGCGACCTGTCGAAATTTCTCCAGATGGTCAGAAATGGTAATTTTTTAATGTTTAATTTTTTGACTGTAAATGACTATTGCATGTGAATTATCACTAGTGGAACTAAAATAAGTGTGTTTAGAGTCATTTTAATGCCTGAAGTTGGTCGAAATAGAAGCTTCTAGTAGGAGAAAAAGTCTGTAAAAATGGCAATTTTGGTCACATCGAGGCTTTAAAAAGTAGTTATTCAACATGAGGCACAATCCAAATGACATTTTGAATCAATTTTTCTAAAGTCCAAAAATCAATTTTCTGATGAAAAAAGATGACCCGTGACCTGTTGAACTTTCTCCAGATGGTCAGAAATGGTAATTTTTTAATGTTTAATTTTTTGACTGTAAATGACTACTGCATATGAATTATCACTTTTGGAACTAAAAGAAGTGTGTTTAGAGTCATTTTAATGCCTTAAATTGGTCGAAATAGAAGCTCCTAGTAGGAGAAAAAGTGTGTAAAAATGGCAATTTTGGTCATATTGATTCTTTAAAAAGTAGTTATTCAACATGAGGCACAATCCAAATGACATTTTGAATCAATTTTTCTAAAGTCGAAAAAATTAATTTTCTGATGAAAAACGATGACCCGTGACCTATTAAACTTTCTCCAGATGGTCAGAAATGGTAATTTTTTAATGTTTCATTTTTTTACTGTTAATGGCTATTGCATGTGGATTATCACTTTTCGAACTAAAATAAGTGTGTTTAGAGTCATTTTAATGCCTGAAATTGGTCGAAATAGAAGCTTCTAGTAGGAGAAAAAGTCTGTAAAAATGGCAATTTTGGTCACATTGAGGCTTTAAAAAGTAGTTATTCAACATGAGGCACAATCCAAATGACATTTTGAATCAATTTTTCTAAAGTCCAAAAAATCCATTTTCTGATGAAAAACGATGACCCGCGACCTGTCGAAATTTCTCCAGATGGTCAGAAATGGTAATTTTTTAATGTTTTATTTTTTGACTGTAAATGACTATTGCATGTGAATTATCACTTTTGGAACTAAAATAAGTGTGTTTAGACTCATTTTAATGCCTGAAATTGTTAGAAATAGAAGCTTCTAGTAGGAGAAAAAGTCTGTAAAAATGGCAATTTTGGTCACATTGAGGCTTTAAAAAGTAGTTATTCAACATGAGGCACAATCCAAATGACATTTTGAATCAATTTTTCTAAAGTCCAAAAAATCAATTTTCTGATGGAAAACGATGACCCGCGACCTGTCGAAATTTCTCCAGATGGTCAGAAATGGTAATTTTTTAATGGTTCATTGTTTGACTGTAAATGACTATTGCATGTGAATTATCACTTTTGGAACTAAAATAAGTGTGTTTAGAGTCGTTTTAATGCCTGAAATTAGTCATATTAGAAGCTTCTGAGAAGGAGAAAAAGTCTGTAAAAATGGCAATTTTGGTCACATTGAGGCTTTAAAAAGTAGTTATTCAACATGAGGCACAATCCAAATGATATTTTGAATCAATTTTTCTAAAGTCGAAAAAATTAATTTTCTGATGAAAAACGATGACCCGTGACCTGTTGAACTTTCTCCAGATGGTCAGAAATGGTAATTTTTTCATGTTTAATTTTTTGACTGTAAATGACTATTGCATATGAATTATCACTTTTGGAACTAAAAGAAGTGTGTTTAGAGTCATTTTAATGCCTGAAATTGGTCGAAATAGAAGCTTCTAGTAGGAGAAAAAGTGTGTAAAAATGGCAATTTTGGTCACATTGAGGCTTTAAAAAGTAGTTATTCAACATGAGGCACAATCCAAATGACATTTTGAATCAATTTTTCTGAAGTCCAAAAAATCCATTTTCTGATGAAAAACGATGACCCGCGACCTGTCGAAAATTCTCCAGATGGTCAGAAATGGTAATTTTTTTATGTTTTATTTTTTGACTGTAAATGACTATTGCATGTGAATTATCACTTTTGGAACTAAAATAAGTGTGTTTAGAGTCATTTTAATGCCTGAAAATGGTCGAAATAAAAGCTTCTAGTAGGAGAAAAAGGCTGTAAAAATGGCAATTTTGGTCACATTGAGGCTTTAAAAAGTAGTTATTCAACATGAGGCACAATCCAAATGACATTTTGAATCAATTTTTCTAAAGTCCAAAAAATCCATTTTCTGATGAAAAACGATGACCCGCGACCTGTCGAATTTTCTCCAGATGGTCAGAAATGGTAATTTTTTAATGTTTTATTTTTTGACTGTAAATGACTATTGCATGTGAATTATCACTTTTGGAACTAAAATAAGTGTGTTTAGAGTCATTTTAATGCCTGAAATTGTTCGAAATAGAAGCTTCTAGTAGGAGAAAAAGTCTGCAAAAATGGCAATTTTGGTCATATTGAGGCTTTAAAAAGTAGTTATTCAACATGAGGCACAATCCAAATGACATTTTGAATCAATTTTTCTAAAGTCCAAAAATCAATTTTCTGATGAAAAAAGATGACCCGTGACCTGTTGAACTTTGTCCAGAAGGTCAGAAATGGTAATTTTTTAATGTTTAATTTTTTGACTGTAAATGACTATTGCATATGAATTATCACTTTTGGAACTAAAAGAAGTGTGTTTAGAGTCATTTTAATGCCTGAAATTGTTTGAAATAGAAGCTTCTAGTAGGAGAAAAAGTCTGTAAAAATGGCAATTTTGGTCACATTGAGGCTTTAAAAAGTAGTTATTCAACATGAGGCACAATCCAAATGATATTTTGAATCAATTTTTCTAAAGTCCAAAAAATCCATTTTCTGATGAAAAACGATGACCAGTGACCTGTCGAAATTTCTCCAGATGGTCAGAAACGGTAATTTATTAATGTTTAAATTTTTGACTGTAAATGACTATTGCATGTGAATTATCACTTTTGGAACTAAAAGAAGTGTGTTTAGAGTCATTTTAATGCCTGAAATTGGTCGAAATAGAAGCTTCTAGTAGGAGAAAAAGTCTGTAAAAATGGCAATTTTGGTCACATTGAGGCTTTAAAAAGTAGTTATTCAACATGAGGCACAATCCAAATGACATTTTGAATCAATTTTTCTAAAGTCCAAAAATCAATTTTCTGATGAAAAAAGATGACCCGTGACCTGTTGAACTTTCTCCAGATGGTCAGAAATGGTAATTTTTTAATGTTTAATTTTTTGACTGTAAATGACTACTGCATATGAATTATCACTTTTGGAACTAAAAGAAGTGTGTTTAGAGTCATTTTAATGCCTTAAATTGGTCGAAATAGAAGCTCCTAGTAGGAGAAAAAGTGTGTAAAAATGGCAATTTTGGTCATATTGATTCTTTAAAAAGTAGTTATTCAACATGAGGCACAATCCAAATGACATTTTGAATCAATTTTTCTAAAGTCGAAAAAATTAATTTTCTGATGAAAAACGATGACCCGTGACCTATTGAACTTTCTCCAGATGGTCAGAAATGGTAATTTTTTAATGTTTCATTTTTTTACTGTTAATGACTATTGCATGTGGATTATCACTTTTCGAACTAAAATAAGTGTGTTTAGAGTCATTTTAATGCCTGAAATTGGTCGAAATAGAAGCTTCTAGTAGGAGAAAAAGTCTGTAAAAATGGCAATTTTGGTCACATTGAGGCTTTAAAAAGTAGTTATTCAACATGAGGCACAATCCAAATGACATTTTGAATCAATTTTTCTAAAGTCCAAAAAATCCATTTTCTGATGAAAAACGATGACCCGCGACCTGTCGAAATTTCTCCAGATGGTCAGAAATGGTAATTTTTTAATGTTTAATTTTTTGACTGTAAATGACTATTGCATGTGAATTATCACTTGTGGAACTAAAATAAGTGTGTTTAGAGTCATTTTAATGCCTGAAGTTGGTCGAAATAGAAGCTTCTAGTAGGAGAAAAAGTCTGTAAAAATGGCAATTTTGGTCACATCGAGGCTTTAAAAAGTAGTTATTCAACATGAGGCACAATTCAAATGACATTTTTAATCAATTTTTCTAAAGTCCAAAAATCAATTTTCTGATGAAAAACGATGACCCGTGACCTGTTGAACTTTCTCCAGATGGTCAGAAATGGTAATTTTTTTATGTTTAATTTTTTGACTGTAAATGACTACTGCATATGAATTATCACTTTTGGAACTAAAAGAAGTGTGTTTAGAGTCATTTTAATGCCTGAAATTGGTCGAAATAGAAGCTTCTAGTAGGAGAAAAAGTCTGTAAAAATGGCAATTTTGGTCACATTGAGGCTTTAAAAAGTAGTTATTCAACATGAGGCACAATCCAAATGACATTTTGAATCAATTTTTCTAAAGTCCAAAAATCAATTTTCTGATGAAAAACGATGACCCGTGACCTGTTGAACTTTCTCCAGATGGTCAGAAATGGTAATTTTTTAATGTTTAATTTTTTGACTGTAAATGACTACTGCATATGAATTATCACTTTTGGAACTAAAAGAAGTGTGTTTAGAGTCATTTTAATGCCTTAAATTGGTCGAAATAGAAGCTCCTAGTAGGAGAAAAAGTGTGTAAAAATGGCAATTTTGGTCATATTGATTCTTTAAAAAGTAGTTATTCAACATGAGGCACAATCCAAATGACATTTTGAATCAATTTTTCTAAAGTCGAAAAAATTAATTTTCTGATGAAAAACGATGACCCGTGACCTATTGAACTTTCTCCAGATGGTCAGAAATGGTAATTTTTTAATGTTTCATTTTTTTACTGTTAATGACTATTGCATGTGGATTATCACTTTTCGAACTAAAATAAGTGTGTTTAGAGTCATTTTAATGCCTGAAATTGGTCGAAATAGAAGCTTCTAGTAGGAGAAAAAGTCTGTAAAAATGGCAATTTTGGTCACATTGAGGCTTTAAAAAGTAGTTATTCAACATGAGGCACAATCCAAATGACATTTTGAATCAATTTTTCTAAAGTCCAAAAAATCCATTTTCTGATGAAAAACGATGACCCGCGACCTGTCGAAATTTCTCCAGATGGTCAGAAATGGTAATTTTTTAATGTTTAATTTTTTGACTGTAAATGACTATTGCATGTGAATTATCACTAGTGGAACTAAAATAAGTGTGTTTAGAGTCATTTTAATGCCTGAAGTTGGTCGAAATAGAAGCTTCTAGTAGGAGAAAAAGTCTGTAAAAATGGCAATTTTGGTCACATCGAGGCTTTAAAAAGTAGTTATTCAACATGAGGCACAATCCAAATGACATTTTGAATCAATTTTTCTAAAGTCCAAAAATCAATTTTCTGATGAAAAAAGATGACCCGTGACCTGTTGAACTTTCTCCAGATGGTCAGAAATGGTAATTTTTTAATGTTTAATTTTTTGACTGTAAATGACTACTGCATATGAATTATCACTTTTGGAACTAAAAGAAGTGTGTTTAGAGTCATTTTAATGCCTTAAATTGGTCGAAATAGAAGCTCCTAGTAGGAGAAAAAGTGTGTAAAAATGGCAATTTTGGTCATATTCATTCTTTAAAAAGTAGTTATTCAACATGAGGCACAATCCAAATGACATTTTGAATCAATTTTTCTAAAGTCGAAAAAATTAATTTTCTGATGAAAAACGATGACCCGTGACCTATTAAACTTTCTCCAGATGGTCAGAAATGGTAATTTTTTAATGTTTCATTTTTTTACTGTTAATGGCTATTGCATGTGGATTATCACTTTTCGAACTAAAATAAGTGTGTTTAGAGTCATTTTAATGCCTGAAATTGGTCGAAATAGAAGCTTCTAGTAGGAGAAAAAGTCTGTAAAAATGGCAATTGTGGTCACATTGAGGCTTTAAAAAGTAGTTATTCAACATGAGGCACAATCCAAATGACATTTTGAATCAATTTTTCTAAAGTCCAAAAAATCCATTTTCTGATGAAAAACGATGACCCGCGACCTGTCGAAATTTCTCCAGATGGTCAGAAATGGTAATTTTTTAATGTTTTATTTTTTGACTGTAAATGACTATTGCATGTGAATTATCACTTTTGGAACTAAAATAAGTGTGTTTAGACTCATTTTAATGCCTGAAATTGTTAGAAATAGAAGCTTCTAGTAGGAGAAAAAGTCTGTAAAAATGGCAATTTTGGTCACATTGAGGCTTTAAAAAGTAGTTATTCAACATGAGGCACAATCCAAATGACATTTTGAATCAATTTTTCTAAAGTCCAAAAAATCAATTTTCTGATGGAAAACGATGACCCGCGACCTGTCGAAATTTCTCCAGATGGTCAGAAATGGTAATTTTTTAATGGTTCATTGTTTGACTGTAAATGACTATTGCATGTGAATTATCACTTTTGGAACTAAAATAAGTGTGTTTAGAGTCGTTTTAATGCCTGAAATTAGTCATATTAGAAGCTTCTGAGAAGGAGAAAAAGTCTGTAAAAATGGCAATTTTGGTCACATTGAGGCTTTAAAAAGTAGTTATTCAACATGAGGCACAATCCAAATGATATTTTGAATCAATTTTTCTAAAGTCGAAAAAATTAATTTTCTGATGAAAAACGATGACCCGTGACCTGTTGAACTTTCTCCAGATGGTCAGAAATGGTAATTTTTTAATGTTTAATTTTTTGACTGTAAATGACTATTGCATATGAATTATCACTTTTGGAACTAAAAGAAGTGTGTTTAGAGTCATTTTAATGACTGAAATTGGTCGAAATAGAAGCTTCTAGTAGGAGAAAAAGTGTGTAAAAATGGCAATTTTGGTCACATTGAGGCTTTAAAAAGTAGTTATTCAACATGAGGCACAATCCAAATGACATTTTGAATCAATTTTTCTGAAGTCCAAAAAATCCATTTTCTGATGAAAAACGATGACCCGCGACCTGTCGAAAATTCTCCAGATGGTCAGAAATGGTAATTTTTTTATGTTTTATTTTTTGACTGTAAATGACTATTGCATGTGAATTATCACTTTTGGAACTAAAATAAATGTGTTTAGAGTCATTTTAATGCCTGAAAATGGTCGAAATAAAAGCTTCTAGTAGGAGAAAAAGGCTGTAAAAATGGCAATTTTGGTCACATTGAGGCTTTAAAAAGTAGTTATTCAACATGAGGCACAATCCAAATGACATTTTGAATCAATTTTTCTAAAGTCCAAAAAATCCATTTTCTGATGAAAAACGATGACCCGCGACCTGTCGAATTTTCTCCAGATGGTCAGAAATGGTAATTTTTTAATGTTTTATTTTTTGACTGTAAATGACTATTGCATGTGAATTATCACTTTTGGAACTAAAATAAGTGTGTTTAGAGTCATTTTAATGCCTGAAATTGTTCGAAATAGAAGCTTCTAGTAGGAGAAAAAGTCTGCAAAAATGGCAATTTTGGTCATATTGAGGCTTTAAAAAGTAGTTATTCAACATGAGGCACAATCCAAATGACATTTTGAATCAATTTTTCTAAAGTCCAAAAATCAATTTTCTGATGAAAAAAGATGACCCGTGACCTGTTGAACTTTGTCCAGAAGGTCAGAAATGGTAATTTTTTAATGTTTAATTTTTTGACTGTAAATGACTATTGCATATGAATTATCACTTTTGGAACTAAAAGAAGTGTGTTTAGAGTCATTTTAATGCCTGAAATTGTTTGAAATAGAAGCTTCTAGTAGGAGAAAAAGTCTGTAAAAATGGCAATTTTGGTCACATTGAGGCTTTAAAAAGTAGTTATTCAACATGAGGCACAATCCAAATGATATTTTGAATCAATTTTTCTAAAGTCCAAAAAATCCATTTTCTGATGAAAAACGATGACCAGTGACCTGTCGAAATTTCTCCAGATGGTCAGAAACGGTAATTTATTAATGTTTAAATTTTTGACTGTAAATGACTATTGCATGTGAATTATCACTTTTGGAACTAAAAGAAGTGTGTTTAGAGTCATTTTAATGCCTGAAATTGGTCGAAATAGAAGCTTCTAGTAGGAGAAAAAGTCTGTAAAAATGGCAATTTTGGTCACATTGAGGCTTTAAAAAGTAGTTATTCAACATGAGGCACAATCCAAATGACATTTTGAATCAATTTTTCTAAAGTCCAAAAATCAATTTTCTGATGAAAAAAGATGACCCGTGACCTGTTGAACTTTCTCCAGATGGTCAGAAATGGTAATTTTTTAATGTTTAATTTTTTGACTGTAAATGACAACTGCATATGAATTATCACTTTTGGAACTAAAAGAAGTGTGTTTAGAGTCATTTTAATGCCTTAAATTGGTCGAAATAGAAGCTCCTAGTAGGAGAAAAAGTGTGTAAAAATGGCAATTTTGGTCATATTGATTCTTTAAAAAGTAGTTATTCAACATGAGGCACAATCCAAATGACATTTTGAATCAATTTTTCTAAAGTCGAAAAAATTAATTTTCTGATGAAAAACGATGACCCGTGACCTATTGAACTTTCTCCAGATGGTCAGAAATGGTAATTTTTTAATGTTTCATTTTTTTACTGTTAATGACTATTGCATGTGGATTATCACTTTTCGAACTAAAATAAGTGTGTTTAGAGTCATTTTAATGCCTGAAATTGGTCGAAATAGAAGCTTCTAGTAGGAGAAAAAGTCTGTAAAAATGGCAATTTTGGTCACATTGAGGCTTTAAAAAGTAGTTATTCAACATGAGGCACAATCCAAATGACATTTTGAATCAATTTTTCTAAAGTCCAAAAAATCCATTTTCTGATGAAAAACGATGACCCGCGACCTGTCGAAATTTCTCCAGATGGTCAGAAATGGTAATTTTTTAATGTTTAATTTTTTGACTGTAAATGACTATTGCATGTGAATTATCACTTGTGGAACTAAAATAAGTGTGTTTAGAGTCATTTTAATGCCTGAAGTTGGTCGAAATAGAAGCTTCTAGTAGGAGAAAAAGTCTGTAAAAATGGCAATTTTGGTCACATCGAGGCTTTAAAAAGTAGTTATTCAACATGAGGCACAATTCAAATGACATTTTTAATCAATTTTTCTAAAGTCCAAAAATCAATTTTCTGATGAAAAACGATGACCCGTGACCTGTTGAACTTTCTCCAGATGGTCAGAAATGGTAATTTTTTAATGTTTAATTTTTTGACTGTAAATGACTACTGCATATGAATTATCACTTTTGGAACTAAAAGAAGTGTGTTTAGAGTCATTTTAATGCCTGAAATTGGTCGAAATAGAAGCTTCTAGTAGGAGAAAAAGTCTGTAAAAATGGCAATTTTGGTCACATTGAGGCTTTAAAAAGTAGTTATTCAACATGAGGCACAATCCAAATGACATTTTGAATCAATTTTTCTAAAGTCCAAAAATCAATTTTCTGATGAAAAAAGATGACCCGTGACCTGTTGAACTTTCTCCAGATGGTCAGAAATGGTAATTTTTTAATGTTTAATTTTTTGACTGTAAATGACTACTGCATATGAATTATCACTTTTGGAACTAAAAGAAGTGTGTTTAGAGTCATTTTAATGCCTTAAATTGGTCGAAATAGAAGCTCCTAGTAGGAGAAAAAGTGTGTAAAAATGGCAATTTTGGTCATATTGATTCTTTAAAAAGTAGTTATTCAACATGAGGCACAATCCAAATGACATTTTGAATCAATTTTTCTAAAGTCGAAAAAATTAATTTTCTGATGAAAAACGATGACCCGTGACCTATTGAACTTTCTCCAGATGGTCAGAAATGGTAATTTTTTAATGTTTCATTTTTTTACTGTTAATGACTATTGCATGTGGATTATCACTTTTCGAACTAAAATAAGTGTGTTTAGAGTCATTTTAATGCCTGAAATTGGTCGAAATAGAAGCTTCTAGTAGGAGAAAAAGTCTGTAAAAATGGCAATTTTGGTCACATTGAGGCTTTAAAAAGTAGTTATTCAACATGAGGCACAATCCAAATGACATTTTGAATCAATTTTTCTAAAGTCCAAAAAATCCATTTTCTGATGAAAAACGATGACCCGCGACCTGTCGAAATTTCTCCAGATGGTCAGAAATGGTAATTTTTTAATGTTTAATTTTTTGACTGTAAATGACTATTGCATGTGAATTATCACTAGTGGAACTAAAATAAGTGTGTTTAGAGTCATTTTAATGCCTGAAGTTGGTCGAAATAGAAGCTTCTAGTAGGAGAAAAAGTCTGTAAAAATGGCAATTTTGGTCACATCGAGGCTTTAAAAAGTAGTTATTCAACATGAGGCACAATCCAAATGACATTTTGAATCAATTTTTCTAAAGTCCAAAAATCAATTTTCTGATGAAAAAAGATGACCCGTGACCTGTTGAACTTTCTCCAGATGGTCAGAAATGGTAATTTTTTAATGTTTAATTTTTTGACTGTAAATGACTATTGCATATGAATTATCACTTTTGGAACTAAAAGAAGTGTGTTTAGAGTCATTTTAATGCCTTAAATTGGTCGAAATAGAAGCTCCTAGTAGGAGAAAAAGTGTGTAAAAATGGCAATTTTGGTCATATTGATTCTTTAAAAAGTAGTTATTCAACATGAGGCACAATCCAAATGACATTTTGAATCAATTTTTCTAAAGTCCAAAAATCAATTTTCTGATGAAAAAAGATGACCCGTGACCTGTTGAACTTTCTCCAGATGGTCAGAAATGGTAATTTTTTAATGTTTAATTTTTTGACTGTAAATGACTACTGCATATGAATTATCACTTTTGGAACTAAAAGAAGTGTGTTTAGAGTCATTTTAATGCCTTAAATTGGTCGAAATAGAAGCTCCTAGTAGGAGAAAAAGTGTGTAAAAATGGCAATTTTGGTCATATTGATTCTTTAAAAAGTAGTTATTCAACATGAGGCACAATCCAAATGACATTTTGAATCAATTTTTCTAAAGTCGAAAAAATTAATTTTCTGATGAAAAACGATGACCCGTGACCTATTGAACTTTCTCCAGATGGTCAGAAATGGTAATTTTTTAATGTTTCATTTTTTTACTGTTAATGACTATTGCATGTGGATTATCACTTTTCGAACTAAAATAAGTGTGTTTAGAGTCATTTTAATGCCTGAAATTGTTAGAAATAGAAGCTTCTAGTAGGAGAAAAAGTCTGTAAAAATGGCAATTTTGGTCACATTGAGGCTTTAAAAAGTAGTTATTCAACATGAGGCACAATCCAAATGACATTTTGAATCAATTTTTCTAAAGTCCAAAAAATCAATTTTCTGATGGAAAACGATGACCCGCGACCTGTCGAAATTTCTCCAGATGGTCAGAAATGGTAATTTTTTAATGGTTCATTGTTTGACTGTAAATGACTATGCATGTGAATTATCACTTTTGGAACTAAAATAAGTGTGTTTAGAGTCGTTTTAATGCCTGAAATTAGTCATATTAGAAGCTTCTAGTAGGAGAAAAAGGCTGTAAAAATGGCAATTTTGGTCACATTGAGGCTTTAAAAAGTAGTTATTCAACATGAGGCACAATCCAAATGACATTTTGAATCAATTTTTCTGAAGTCCAAAAAATCCATTTTCTGATGAAAAACGATGACCCGCGACCTGTCGAAAATTCTCCAGATGGTCAGAAATGGTAATTTTTTTATGTTTTATTTTTTGACTGTAAATGACTATTGCATGTGAATTATCACTTTTGGAACTAAAATAAGTGTGTTTAGAGTCATTTTAATGCCTGAAAATGGTCGAAATAAAAGCTTCTAGTAGGAGAAAAAGGCTGTAAAAATGGCAATTTTGGTCACATTGAGGCTTTAAAAAGTAGTTATTCAACATGAGGCACAATCCAAATGACATTTTGAATCAATTTTTCTAAAGTCCAAAAAATCCATTTTCTGATGAAAAACGATGACCCGCGACCTGTCGAATTTTCTCCAGATGGTCAGAAATGGTAATTTTTTAATGTTTTATTTTTTGACTGTAAATGACTATTGCATGTGAATTATCACTTTTGGAACTAAAATAAGTGTGTTTAGAGTCATTTTAATGCCTGAAATTGTTCGAAATAGAAGCTTCTAGTAGGAGAAAAAGTCTGCAAAAATGGCAATTTTGGTCATATTGAGGCTTTAAAAAGTAGTTATTCAACATGAGGCACAATCCAAATGACATTTTGAATCAATTTTTCTAAAGTCCAAAAATCAATTTTCTGATGAAAAAAGATGACCCGTGACCTGTTGAACTTTGTCCAGAAGGTCAGAAATGGTAATTTTTTAATGTTTAATTTTTTGACTGTAAATGACTATTGCATATGAATTATCACTTTTGGAACTAAAAGAAGTGTGTTTAGAGTCATTTTAATGCCTGAAATTGTTTGAAATAGAAGCTTCTAGTAGGAGAAAAAGTCTGTAAAAATGGCAATTTTGGTCACATTGAGGCTTTAAAAAGTAGTTATTCAACATGAGGCACAATCCAAATGATATTTTGAATCAATTTTTCTAAAGTCCAAAAAATCCATTTTCTGATGAAAAACGATGACCAGTGACCTGTCGAAATTTCTCCAGATGGTCAGAAACGGTAATTTATTAATGTTTAAATTTTTGACTGTAAATGACTATTGCATGTGAATTATCACTTTTGGAACTAAAAGAAGTGTGTTTAGAGTCATTTTAATGCCTGAAATTGGTCGAAATAGAAGCTTCTAGTAGGAGAAAAAGTCTGTAAAAATGGCAATTTTGGTCACATTGAGGCTTTAAAAAGTAGTTATTCAACATGAGGCACAATCCAAATGACATTTTGAATCAATTTTTCTAAAGTCCAAAAATCAATTTTCTGATGAAAAAAGATGACCCGTGACCTGTTGAACTTTCTCCAGATGGTCAGAAATGGTAATTTTTTAATGTTTAATTTTTTGACTGTAAATGACAACTGCATATGAATTATCACTTTTGGAACTAAAAGAAGTGTGTTTAGAGTCATTTTAATGCCTTAAATTGGTCGAAATAGAAGCTCCTAGTAGGAGAAAAAGTGTGTAAAAATGGCAATTTTGGTCATATTGATTCTTTAAAAAGTAGTTATTCAACATGAGGCACAATCCAAATGACATTTTGAATCAATTTTTCTAAAGTCGAAAAAATTAATTTTCTGATGAAAAACGATGACCCGTGACCTATTGAACTTTCTCCAGATGGTCAGAAATGGTAATTTTTTAATGTTTCATTTTTTTACTGTTAATGACTATTGCATGTGGATTATCACTTTTCGAACTAAAATAAGTGTGTTTAGAGTCATTTTAATGCCTGAAATTGGTCGAAATAGAAGCTTCTAGTAGGAGAAAAAGTCTGTAAAAATGGCAATTTTGGTCACATTGAGGCTTTAAAAAGTAGTTATTCAACATGAGGCACAATCCAAATGACATTTTGAATCAATTTTTCTAAAGTCCAAAAAATCCATTTTCTGATGAAAAACGATGACCCGCGACCTGTCGAAATTTCTCCAGATGGTCAGAAATGGTAATTTTTTCATGTTTAATTTTTTGACTGTAAATGACTATTGCATGTGAATTATCACTTGTGGAACTAAAATAAGTGTGTTTAGAGTCATTTTAATGCCTGAAGTTGGTCGAAATAGAAGCTTCTAGTAGGAGAAAAAGTCTGTAAAAATGGCAATTTTGGTCACATCGAGGCTTTAAAAAGTAGTTATTCAACATGAGGCACAATTCAAATGACATTTTTAATCAATTTTTCTAAAGTCCAAAAATCAATTTTCTGATGAAAAACGATGACCCGTGACCTGTTGAACTTTCTCCAGATGGTCAGAAATGGTAATTTTTTAATGTTTAATTTTTTGACTGTAAATGACTACTGCATATGAATTATCACTTTTGGAACTAAAAGAAGTGTGTTTAGAGTCATTTTAATGCCTGAAATTGGTCGAAATAGAAGCTTCTAGTAGGAGAAAAAGTCTGTAAAAATGGCAATTTTGGTCACATTGAGGCTTTAAAAAGTAGTTATTCAACATGAGGCACAATCCAAATGACATTTTGAATCAATTTTTCTAAAGTCCAAAAATCAATTTTCTGATGAAAAAAGATGACCCGTGACCTGTTGAACTTTCTCCAGATGGTCAGAAATGGTAATTTTTTAATGTTTAATTTTTTGACTGTAAATGACTACTGCATATGAATTATCACTTTTGGAACTAAAAGAAGTGTGTTTAGAGTCATTTTAATGCCTTAAATTGGTCGAAATAGAAGCTCCTAGTAGGAGAAAAAGTGTGTAAAAATGGCAATTTTGGTCATATTGATTCTTTAAAAAGTAGTTATTCAACATGAGGCACAATCCAAATGACATTTTGAATCAATTTTTCTAAAGTCGAAAAAATTAATTTTCTGATGAAAAACGATGACCCGTGACCTATTGAACTTTCTCCAGATGGTCAGAAATGGTAATTTTTTAATGTTTCATTTTTTTACTGTTAATGACTATTGCATGTGGATTATCACTTTTCGAACTAAAATAAGTGTGTTTAGAGTCATTTTAATGCCTGAAATTGGTCGAAATAGAAGCTTCTAGTAGGAGAAAAAGTCTGTAAAAATGGCAATTTTGGTCACATTGAGGCTTTAAAAAGTAGTTATTCAACATGAGGCACAATCCAAATGACATTTTGAATCAATTTTTCTAAAGTCCAAAAAATCCATTTTCTGATGAAAAACGATGACCCGCGACCTGTCGAAATTTCTCCAGATGGTCAGAAATGGTAATTTTTTAATGTTTAATTTTTTGACTGTAAATGACTATTGCATGTGAATTATCACTAGTGGAACTAAAATAAGTGTGTTTAGAGTCATTTTAATGCCTGAAGTTGGTCGAAATAGAAGCTTCTAGTAGGAGAAAAAGTCTGTAAAAATGGCAATTTTGGTCACATCGAGGCTTTAAAAAGTAGTTATTCAACATGAGGCACAATCCAAATGACATTTTGAATCAATTTTTCTAAAGTCCAAAAATCAATTTTCTGATGAAAAAAGATGACCCGTGACCTGTTGAACTTTCTCCAGATGGTCAGAAATGGTAATTTTTTAATGTTTAATTTTTTGACTGTAAATGACTACTGCATATGAATTATCACTTTTGGAACTAAAAGAAGTGTGTTTAGAGTCATTTTAATGCCTTAAATTGGTCGAAATAGAAGCTCCTAGTAGGAGAAAAAGTGTGTAAAAATGGCAATTTTGGTCATATTGATTCTTTAAAAAGTAGTTATTCAACATGAGGCACAATCCAAATGACATTTTGAATCAATTTTTCTAAAGTCCAAAAATCAATTTTCTGATGAAAAAAGATGACCCGTGACCTGTTGAACTTTCTCCAGATGGTCAGAAATGGTAATTTTTTAATGTTTAATTTTTTGACTGTAAATGACTACTGCATATGAATTATCACTTTTGGAACTAAAAGAAGTGTGTTTAGAGTCATTTTAATGCCTTAAATTGGTCGAAATAGAAGCTCCTAGTAGGAGAAAAAGTGTGTAAAAATGGCAATTTTGGTCATATTGATTCTTTAAAAAGTAGTTATTCAACATGAGGCACAATCCAAATGACATTTTGAATCAATTTTTCTAAAGTCGAAAAAATTAATTTTCTGATGAAAAACGATGACCCGTGACCTATTGAACTTTCTCCAGATGGTCAGAAATGGTAATTTTTTAATGTTTCATTTTTTTACTGTTAATGACTATTGCATGTGGATTATCACTTTTCGAACTAAAATAAGTGTGTTTAGAGTCATTTTAATGCCTGAAATTGGTCGAAATAGAAGCTTCTAGTAGGAGAAAAAGTCTGTAAAAATGGCAATTTTGGTCACATTGAGGCTTTAAAAAGTAGTTATTCAACATGAGGCACAATCCAAATGACATTTTGAATCAATTTTTCTAAAGTCCAAAAAATCCATTTTCTGATGAAAAACGATGACCCGCGACCTGTCGAAATTTCTCCAGATGGTCAGAAATGGTAATTTTTTAATGTTTAATTTTTTGACTGTAAATGACTATTGCATGTGAATTATCACTTGTGGAACTAAAATAAGTGTGTTTAGAGTCATTTTAATGCCTGAAGTTGGTCGAAATAGAAGCTTCTAGTAGGAGAAAAAGTCTGTAAAAATGGCAATTTTGGTCACATCGAGGCTTTAAAAAGTAGTTATTCAACATGAGGCACAATTCAAATGACATTTTTAATCAATTTTTCTAAAGTCCAAAAATCAATTTTCTGATGAAAAACGATGACCCGTGACCTGTTGAACTTTCTCCAGATGGTCAGAAATGGTAATTTTTTAATGTTTAATTTTTTGACTGTAAATGACTACTGCATATGAATTATCACTTTTGGAACTAAAAGAAGTGTGTTTAGAGTCATTTTAATGCCTGAAATTGGTCGAAATAGAAGCTTCTAGTAGGAGAAAAAGTCTGTAAAAATGGCAATTTTGGTCACATTGAGGCTTTAAAAAGTAGTTATTCAACATGAGGCACAATCCAAATGACATTTTGAATCAATTTTTCTAAAGTCCAAAAATCAATTTTCTGATGAAAAACGATGACCCGTGACCTGTTGAACTTTCTCCAGATGGTCAGAAATGGTAATTTTTTAATGTTTAATTTTTTGACTGTAAATGACTACTGCATATGAATTATCACTTTTGGAACTAAAAGAAGTGTGTTTAGAGTCATTTTAATGCCTTAAATTGGTCGAAATAGAAGCTCCTAGTAGGAGAAAAAGTGTGTAAAAATGGCAATTTTGGTCATATTGATTCTTTAAAAAGTAGTTATTCAACATGAGGCACAATCCAAATGACATTTTGAATCAATTTTTCTAAAGTCGAAAAAATTAATTTTCTGATGAAAAACGATGACCCGTGACCTATTGAACTTTCTCCAGATGGTCAGAAATGGTAATTTTTTAATGTTTCATTTTTTTACTGTTAATGACTATTGCATGTGGATTATCACTTTTCGAACTAAAATAAGTGTGTTTAGAGTCATTTTAATGCCTGAAATTGGTCGAAATAGAAGCTTCTAGTAGGAGAAAAAGTCTGTAAAAATGGCAATTTTGGTCACATTGAGGCTTTAAAAAGTAGTTATTCAACATGAGGCACAATCCAAATGACATTTTGAATCAATTTTTCTAAAGTCCAAAAAATCCATTTTCTGATGAAAAACGATGACCCGCGACCTGTCGAAATTTCTCCAGATGGTCAGAAATGGTAATTTTTTAATGTTTAATTTTTTGACTGTAAATGACTATTGCATGTGAATTATCACTAGTGGAACTAAAATAAGTGTGTTTAGAGTCATTTTAATGCCTGAAGTTGGTCGAAATAGAAGCTTCTAGTAGGAGAAAAAGTCTGTAAAAATGGCAATTTTGGTCACATCGAGGCTTTAAAAAGTAGTTATTCAACATGAGGCACAATCCAAATGACATTTTGAATCAATTTTTCTAAAGTCCAAAAATCAATTTTCTGATGAAAAAAGATGACCCGTGACCTGTTGAACTTTCTCCAGATGGTCAGAAATGGTAATTTTTTAATGTTTAATTTTTTGACTGTAAATGACTACTGCATATGAATTATCACTTTTGGAACTAAAAGAAGTGTGTTTAGAGTCATTTTAATGCCTTAAATTGGTCGAAATAGAAGCTCCTAGTAGGAGAAAAAGTGTGTAAAAATGGCAATTTTGGTCATATTGATTCTTTAAAAAGTAGTTATTCAACATGAGGCACAATCCAAATGACATTTTGAATCAATTTTTCTAAAGTCCAAAAATCAATTTTCTGATGAAAAAAGATGACCCGTGACCTGTTGAACTTTCTCCAGATGGTCAGAAATGGTAATTTTTTAATGTTTAATTTTTTGACTGTAAATGACTACTGCATATGAATTATCACTTTTGGAACTAAAAGAAGTGTGTTTAGAGTCATTTTAATGCCTTAAATTGGTCGAAATAGAAGCTCCTAGTAGGAGAAAAAGTGTGTAAAAATGGCAATTTTGGTCATATTGATTCTTTAAAAAGTAGTTATTCAACATGAGGCACAATCCAAATGACATTTTGAATCAATTTTTCTAAAGTCGAAAAAATTAATTTTCTGATGAAAAACGATGACCCGTGACCTATTGAACTTTCTCCAGATGGTCAGAAATGGTAATTTTTTAATGTTTCATTTTTTTACTGTTAATGACTATTGCATGTGGATTATCACTTTTCGAACTAAAATAAGTGTGTTTAGAGTCATTTTAATGCCTGAAATTGGTCGAAATAGAAGCTTCTAGTAGGAGAAAAAGTCTGTAAAAATGGCAATTTTGGTCACATTGAGGCTTTAAAAAGTAGTTATTCAACATGAGGCACAATCCAAATGACATTTTGAATCAATTTTTCTAAAGTCCAAAAAATCCATTTTCTGATGAAAAACGATGACCCGCGACCTGTCGAAATTTCTCCAGATGGTCAGAAATGGTAATTTTTTAATGTTTAATTTTTTGACTGTAAATGACTATTGCATGTGAATTATCACTTGTGGAACTAAAATAAGTGTGTTTAGAGTCATTTTAATGCCTGAAGTTGGTCAAAATAGAAGCTTCTAGTAGGAGAAAAAGTCTGTAAAAATGGCAATTTTGGTCACATCGAGGCTTTAAAAAGTAGTTATTCAACATGAGGCACAATTCAAATGACATTTTTAATCAATTTTTCTAAAGTCCAAAAATCAATTTTCTGATGAAAAACGATGACCCGTGACCTGTTGAACTTTCTCCAGATGGTCAGAAATGGTAATTTTTTAATGTTTAATTTTTTGACTGTAAATGACTACTGCATATGAATTATCACTTTTGGAACTAAAAGAAGTGTGTTTAGAGTCATTTTAATGCCTGAAATTGGTCGAAATAGAAGCTTCTAGTAGGAGAAAAAGTCTGTAAAAATGGCAATTTTGGTCACATTGAGGCTTTAAAAAGTAGTTATTCAACATGAGGCACAATCCAAATGACATTTTGAATCAATTTTTCTAAAGTCCAAAAATCAATTTTCTGATGAAAAACGATGACCCGTGACCTGTTGAACTTTCTCCAGATGGTCAGAAATGGTAATTTTTTAATGTTTAATTTTTTGACTGTAAATGACTACTGCATATGAATTATCACTTTTGGAACTAAAAGAAGTGTGTTTAGAGTCATTTTAATGCCTTAAATTGGTCGAAATAGAAGCTCCTAGTAGGAGAAAAAGTGTGTAA
Organism: Triturus cristatus; assembly: GCF_964204655.1. NCBI lineage: Eukaryota > Metazoa > Chordata > Amphibia > Caudata > Salamandridae > Triturus > Triturus cristatus. The sequence continues at coordinate 135,390,417 of NC_140588.1, forward strand.
AAATGGCAATTTTGGTCATATTGATTCTTTAAAAAGTAGTTATTCAACATGAGGCACAATCCAAATGACATTTTGAATCAATTTTTCTAAAGTCGAAAAAATTAATTTTCTGATGAAAAACGATGACCCGTGACCTATTGAACTTTCTCCAGATGGTCAGAAATGGTAATTTTTTTATGTTTCATTTTTTTACTGTTAATGACTATTGCATGTGGATTATAACTTTTCGAACTAAAATAAGTGTGTTTAGAGTCATTTTAATGCCTGAAATTGGTCGAAATAGAAGCTTCTAGTAGGAGAAAAAGTCTGTAAAAATGGCAATTTTGGTCACATTGAGGCTTTAAAAAGTAGTTATTCAACATGAGGCACAATCCAAATGACATTTTGAATCAATTTTTCTAAAGTCCAAAAAATCCATTTTCTGATGAAAAACGATGACCCGCGACCTGTCGAAATTTCTCCAGATGGTCAGAAATGGTAATTTTTTAATGTTTAATTTTTTGACTGTAAATGACTATTGCATGTGAATTATCACTAGTGGAACTAAAATAAGTGTGTTTAGAGTCATTTTAATGCCTGAAGTTGGTCGAAATAGAAGCTTCTAGTAGGAGAAAAAGTCTGTAAAAATGGCAATTTTGGTCACATCGAGGCTTTAAAAAGTAGTTATTCAACATGAGGCACAATCCAAATGACATTTTGAATCAATTTTTCTAAAGTCCAAAAATCAATTTTCTGATGAAAAAAGATGACCCGTGACCTGTTGAACTTTCTCCAGATGGTCAGAAATGGTAATTTTTTAATGTTTAATTTTTTGACTGTAAATGACTACTGCATATGAATTATCACTTTTGGAACTAAAAGAAGTGTGTTTAGAGTCATTTTAATGCCTTAAATTGGTCGAAATAGAAGCTCCTAGTAGGAGAAAAAGTGTGTAAAAATGGCAATTTTGGTCATATTGATTCTTTAAAAAGTAGTTATTCAACATGAGGCACAATCCAAATGACATTTTGAATCAATTTTTCTAAAGTCGAAAAAATTAATTTTCTGATGAAAAACGATGACCCGTGACCTATTGAACTTTCTCCAGATGGTCAGAAATGGTAATTTTTTAATGTTTCATTTTTTTACTGTTAATGGCTATTGCATGTGGATTATCACTTTTCGAACTAAAATAAGTGTGTTTAGAGTCATTTTAATGCCTGAAATTGGTCGAAATAGAAGCTTCTAGTAGGAGAAAAAGTCTGTAAAAATGGCAATTTTGGTCACATTGAGGCTTTAAAAAGTAGTTATTCAACATGAGGCACAATCCAAATGACATTTTGAATCAATTTTTCTAAAGTCCAAAAAATCCATTTTCTGATGAAAAACGATGACCCGCGACCTGTCGAAATTTCTCCAGATGGTCAGAAATGGTAATTTTTTAATGTTTAATTTTTTGACTGTAAATGACTATTGCATGTGAATTATCACTTGTGGAACTAAAATAATAGTGTTTAGAGTCATTTTAATGCCTGAAGTTGGTCGAAATAGAAGCTTCTAGTAGGAGAAAAAGTCTGTAAAAATGGCAATTTTGATCACATCGAGGCTTTAAAAAGTAGTTATTCAACATGAGGCACAATTCAAATGACATTTTTAATCAATTTTTCTAAAGTCCAAAAATCAATTTTCTGATGAAAAACGATGACCCGTGACCTGTTGAACTTTCTCCAGATGGTCAGAAATGGTAATTTTTTAATGTTTAATTTTTTGACTGTAAATGACTATTGCATATGAATTATCACTTTTGGAACTAAAAGAAGTGTGTTTAGAGTCATTTTAATGCCTGAAATTGGTCGAAATAGAAGCTTCTAGTAGGAGAAAAAGTCTGTAAAAATGGCAATTTTGGTCACATTGAGGCTTTAAAAAGTAGTTATTCAACATGAGGCACAATCCAAATGACATTTTGAATCAATTTTTATAAAGTCCAAAAAATCCATTTTCTGATGAAAAACGATGACCTGCGACCTGTCGAAAATTCTCCAGATGGTCAGAAATGGTAATTTTTTAATGTTTTATTTTTTGACTGTAAATGACTATTGCATGTGAATTATCACTTTTGGAACTAAAATAAGTGTGTTTAGAGTCATTTTAATGCCTGAAAATGGTCGAAATAAAAGCTTCTAGTAGGAGAAAAAGGCTGTAAAAATGGCAATTTTGGTCACATTGAGGCTTTCAAAAGTAGTTATTCAACATGAGGCACAATCCAAATGACATTTTGAATCAATTTTTCTAAAGTCCAAAAAATCCATTTTCTGATGAAAAACGATGACCCGCGACCTGTCGAAATTTCTCCAGATGGTCAGAAATGGTAATTTTTTAATGTTTTATTTTTTGACTGTAAATGACTATTGCATGTGAATTATCACTTTTGGAACTAAAATAAGTGTGTTTAGACTCATTTTAATGCCTGAAATTGTTAGAAATAGAAGCTTCTAGTAGGAGAAAAAGTCTGTAAAAATGGCAATTTTGGTCACATTGAGGCTTTAAAAAGTAGTTATTCAACATGAGGCACAATCCAAATGACATTTTGAATCAATTTTTCTAAAGTCCAAAAAATCAATTTTCTGATGAAAAACGATGACCCGCGACCTGTCGAAAATTCTCCAGATGGTCAGAAATGGTAATTTTTTAATGTTTTATTTTTTGACTGTAAATGACTATTGCATGCGAATTATCACTTTTGGAACTAAAATAAGTGTGTTTAGAGTCATTTTAATGTCTGAAAATGGTCGAAAGAGAAGCTTCTAGTAGGGGAAAAAGTCTGTAAAAATGGCAATTTTGGTCACATTGAGGCTTTAAAAAGTAGTTATTCAACATGAGGCACAATCCAAATGACATTTTGAATCAATTTTTCTAAAGTCCAAAAATCAATTTTCTGATGAAAAAAGATGACCCGTGACCTGTTGAACTTTCTCCAGATGGTCAGAAATTGTAATTTTTTAATGTTTAATTTTTTGACTGTAAATGACTATTGCATATGAATTATCACTTTTGGAACTAAAAGAAGTGTGTTTAGAGTCATTTTAATGCCTGAAATTGGTCGAAATAGAAGCTCCTAGTAGGAGAAAAAGTGTGTAAAAATGGCAATTTTGGTCATATTGATTCTTTAAAAAGTAGTTATTCAACATGAGGCACAATCCAAATGACATTTTGAATCAATTTTTCTAAAGTCCAAAAATCAATTTTCTGATGAAAAAAGATGACCCGTGACCTGTCGAAATTTCTCCAGATGGTCAGAAATGGTAATTTTTTAATGTTTTATTTTTTGACTGTAAATGACTATTGCATGCGAATTATCACTTTTGGAACTAAAATAAGTGTGTTTAGAGTCATTTTAATGCCTGAAAATGGTCGAAATAGAAGCTTCTAGTAGGAAAAAAAGTCTGTAAAAATGGCAATTTTGGTCACATTGAGGCTTTAAAAAGTAGTTATTCAACATGAGGCACAATCCAAATGACATTTTGAATCAATTTTTCTAAAGTCCAAAAAATCCATTTTCTGATGAAAAACGATGACCCGCGACCTGTCGACATTTCTCCAGATGGTCAGAAATGGTAATTTTTTAATGGTTCTATTTTTGACTGTAAATGACTATTGCATGTGAATTATCACTTTTGGAACTAAAATAAGTGTGTTTAGAGTCATTTTAATGCCTGAAATTGGTCGAAATAGAAGCTTCTAGTAGGAGAAAAAGTCTGTAAAAATGGCAATTTTGGTCACATTGAGGCTTTAAAAAGTAGTTATTCAACATGAGGCACAATCCAAATGATATTTTGAATCAATTTTTCTAAAGTCCAAAAAATCCATTTTCTGATATAAAACGATGACCAGTGACCTGTCGAAATTTCTCCAGATGGTCAGAAATGGTAATTTTTTAATGTTTAAATTTTTGACTGTAAATGACTATCGCATGTGAATTATCTCTTGTGGAACTAAAATAAGTGTGTTTAGAGTCGTTTTAATTCCTGAAATTAGTCATATTAGAAGCTTCTGAGAAGGAGAAAAAGTCTGTAAAAATGGCAATTTTGGTCACATTGAGGCTTTCAAAAGTAGTTATTCAACATGAGGCACAATCCAAATGACATTTTGAATCAATTTTTCTAAAGTCCAAAAAATCCATTTTCTGATGAAAAACGATGACCCGCGACCTGTCGAAATTTCTCCAGATGGTCAGAAATGGTAATTTTTTAATGTTTTATTTTTTGACTGTAAATGACTATTGCATGTGAATTATCACTTTTGGAACTAAAATAAGTGTGTTTAGACTCATTTTAATGCCTGAAATTGTTAGAAATAGAAGCTTCTAGTAGGAGAAAAAGTCTGTAAAAATGGCAATTTTGGTCACATTGAGGCTTTAAAAAGTAGTTATTCAACATGAGGCACAATCCAAATGACATTTTGAATCAATTTTTCTAAAGTCCAAAAAATCAATTTTCTGATGAAAAACGATGACCCGCGACCTGTCGAAAATTCTCCAGATGGTCAGAAATGGTAATTTTTTAATGTTTTATTTTTTGACTGTAAATGACTATTGCATGCGAATTATCACTTTTGGAACTAAAATAAGTGTGTTTAGAGTCATTTTAATGTCTGAAAATGGTCGAAAGAGAAGCTTCTAGTAGGGGAAAAAGTCTGTAAAAATGGCAATTTTGGTCACATTGAGGCTTTAAAAAGTAGTTATTCAACATGAGGCACAATCCAAATGACATTTTGAATCAATTTTTCTAAAGTCCAAAAATCAATTTTCTGATGAAAAAAAGATGACCCGTGACCTGTTGAACTTTCTCCAGATGGTCAAAAATGGTAATTTTTTAATGTTTAATTTTTTGACTGTAAATGACTATTGCATATGAATTATCACTTTTGGAACTAAAAGAAGTGTGTTTAGAGTCATTTTAATGCCTGAAATTGGTCGAAATAGAAGCTCCTAGTAGGAGAAAAAGTGTGTAAAAATGGCAATTTTGGTCATATTGATTCTTTAAAAAGTAGTTATTCAACATGAGGCACAATCCAAATGACATTTTGAATCAATTTTTCTAAAGTCCAAAAATCAATTTTCTGATGAAAAAAGATGACCCGTGACCTGTCGAAATTTCTCCAGATGGTCAGAAATGGTAATTTTTTAATGTTTTATTTTTTGACTGTAAATGACTATTGCATGCGAATTATCACTTTTGGAACTAAAATAAGTGTGTTTAGAGTCATTTTAATGCCTGAAAATGGTCGAAATAGAAGCTTCTAGTAGGAAAAAAAGTCTGTAAAAATGGCAATTTTGGTCACATTGAGGCTTTAAAAAGTAGTTATTCAACATGAGGCACAATCCAAATGACATTTTGAATCAATTTTTCTAAAGTCCAAAAAATCCATTTTCTGATGAAAAACGATGACCCGCGACCTGTCGACATTTCTCCAGATGGTCAGAAATGGTAATTTTTTAATGGTTCTATTTTTGACTGTAAATGACTATTGCATGTGAATTATCACTTTTGGAACTAAAATAAGTGTGTTTAGAGTCATTTTAATGCCTGAAATTTGTCGAAATAGAAGCTTCTAGTAGGAGAAAAAGTCTGTAAAAATGGCAATTTTGGTCACATTGAGGCTTTAAAAAGTAGTTATTCAACATGAGGCACAATCCAAATGATATTTTGAATCAATTTTTCTAAAGTCCAAAAAATCCATTTTCTGATATAAAACGATGACCAGTGACCTGTCGAAATTTCTCCAGATGGTCAGAAATGGTAATTTTTTAATGTTTAAATTTTTGACTGTAAATGACTATCGCATGTGAATTATCTCTTGTGGAACTAAAATAAGTGTGTTTAGAGTCGTTTTAATTCCTGAAATTAGTCATATTAGAAGCTTCTGAGAAGGAGATAAAGTCTGTAAAAATGGCAATTTTGGTCACATTGAGGCTTTAAAAAGTAGTTATTCAACATGAGGCACAATCCAAATGACATTTTGAATCAATTTTTCTAAAGTCCAAAAAATCCATTTTCTGATGAAAAACGATGACCCGCGACCTGTCGACATTTCTCCAGATGGTCAGAAATGGTAATTTTTTAATGGTTCTATTTTTGACTGTAAATGACTATTGCATGTGAATTATCACTTTTGGAACTAAAATAAGTGTGTTTAGAGTCATTTTAATGCCTGAAATTGGTCGAAATAGAAGCTTCTAGTAGGAGAAAAAGTCTGTAAAAATGGCAATTTTGGTCACATTGAGGCTTTAAAAAGTAGTTATTCAACATGAGGCACAATCCAAATGATATTTTGAATCAATTTTTCTAAAGTCCAAAAAATCCATTTTCTGATATAAAACGATGACCAGTGACCTGTCGAAATTTCTCCAGATGGTCAGAAATGGTAATTTTTTAATGTTTAAATTTTTGACTGTAAATGACTATCGCATGTGAATTATCTCTTGTGGAACTAAAATAAGTGTGTTTAGAGTCGTTTTAATTCCTGAAATTAGTCATATTAGAAGCTTCTGAGAAGGAGAAAAAGTCTGTAAAAATGGCAATTTTGGTCACATTGAGGCTTTCAAAAGTAGTTATTCAACATGAGGCACAATCCAAATGACATTTTGAATCAATTTTTCTAAAGTCCAAAAAATCCATTTTCTGATGAAAAACGATGACCCGCGACCTGTCGAAATTTCTCCAGATGGTCAGAAATGGTAATTTTTTAATGTTTTATTTTTTGACTGTAAATGACTATTGCATGTGAATTATCACTTTTGGAACTAAAATAAGTGTGTTTAGACTCATTTTAATGCCTGAAATTGTTAGAAATAGAAGCTTCTAGTAGGAGAAAAAGTCTGTAAAAATGGCAATTTTGGTCACATTGAGGCTTTAAAAAGTAGTTATTCAACATGAGGCACAATCCAAATGACATTTTGAATCAATTTTTCTAAAGTCCAAAAAATCAATTTTCTGATGAAAAACGATGACCCGCGACCTGTCGAAAATTCTCCAGATGGTCAGAAATGGTAATTTTTTAATGTTTTATTTTTTGACTGTAAATGACTATTGCATGCGAATTATCACTTTTGGAACTAAAATAAGTGTGTTTAGAGTCATTTTAATGTCTGAAAATGGTCGAAAGAGAAGCTTCTAGTAGGGGAAAAAGTCTGTAAAAATGGCAATTTTGGTCACATTGAGGCTTTAAAAAGTAGTTATTCAACATGAGGCACAATCCAAATGACATTTTGAATCAATTTTTCTAAAGTCCAAAAATCAATTTTCTGATGAAAAAAAGATGACCCGTGACCTGTTGAACTTTCTCCAGATGGTCAAAAATGGTAATTTTTTAATGTTTAATTTTTTGACTGTAAATGACTATTGCATATGAATTATCACTTTTGGAACTAAAAGAAGTGTGTTTAGAGTCATTTTAATGCCTGAAATTGGTCGAAATAGAAGCTCCTAGTAGGAGAAAAAGTGTCTAAAAATGGCAATTTTGGTCATATTGATTCTTTAAAAAGTAGTTATTCAACATGAGGCACAATCCAAATGACATTTTGAATCAATTTTTCTAAAGTCCAAAAATCAATTTTCTGATGAAAAAAGATGACCCGTGACCTGTCGAAATTTCTCCAGATGGTCAGAAATGGTAATTTTTTAATGTTTTATTTTTTGACTGTAAATGACTATTGCATGCGAATTATCACTTTTGGAACTAAAATAAGTGTGTTTAGAGTCATTTTAATGCCTGAAAATGGTCGAAATAAAAGCTTCTAGTAGGAAAAAAAGTCTGTAAAAATGGCAATTTTGGTCACATTGAGGCTTTAAAAAGTAGTTATTCAACATGAGGCACAATCCAAATGACATTTTGAATCAATTTTTCTAAAGTCCAAAAAATCCATTTTCTGATGAAAAACGATGACCCGCGACCTGTCGACATTTCTCCAGATGGTCAGAAATGGTAATTTTTTAATGGTTCTATTTTTGACTGTAAATGACTATTGCATGTGAATTATCACTTTTGGAACTAAAATAAGTGTGTTTAGAGTCATTTTAATGCCTGAAATTGGTCGAAATAGAAGCTTCTAGTAGGAGAAAAAGTCTGTAAAAATGGCAATTTTGGTCACATTGAGGCTTTAAAAAGTAGTTATTCAACATGAGGCACAATCCAAATGATATTTTGAATCAATTTTTCTAAAGTCCAAAAAATCCATTTTCTGATATAAAACGATGACCAGTGACCTGTCGAAATTTCTCCAGATGGTCAGAAATGGTAATTTTTTAATGTTTAAATTTTTGACTGTAAATGACTATCGCATGTGAATTATCTCTTGTGGAACTAAAATAAGTGTGTTTAGAGTCGTTTTAATTCCTGAAATTAGTCATATTAGAAGCTTCTGAGAAGGAGATAAAGTCTGTAAAAATGGCAATTTTGGTCACATTGAGGCTTTAAAAAGTAGTTATTCAACATGAGGCACAATCCAAATGACATTTTGAATCAATTTTTCTAAAGTCCAAAAAATCCATTTTCTGATGAAAAACGATGACCCGCGACCTGTCGACATTTCTCCAGATGGTCAGAAATGGTAATTTTTTAATGGTTCTATTTTTGACTGTAAATGACTATTGCATGTGAATTATCACTTTTGGAACTAAAATAAGTGTGTTTAGAGTCATTTTAATGCCTGAAATTGGTCGAAATAGAAGCTTCTAGTAGGAGAAAAAGTCTGTAAAAATGGCAATTTTGGTCACATTGAGGCTTTAAAAAGTAGTTATTCAACATGAGGCACAATCCAAATGATATTTTGAATCAATTTTTCTAAAGTCCAAAAAATCCATTTTCTGATATAAAACGATGACCAGTGACCTGTCGAAATTTCTCCAGATGGTCAGAAATGGTAATTTTTTAATGTTTAAATTTTTGACTGTAAATGACTATCGCATGTGAATTATCTCTTGTGGAACTAAAATAAGTGTGTTTAGAGTCGTTTTAATTCCTGAAATTAGTCATATTAGAAGCTTCTGAGAAGGAGAAAAAGTCTGTAAAAATGGCAATTTTGGTCACATTGAGGCTTTCAAAAGTAGTTATTCAACATGAGGCACAATCCAAATGACATTTTGAATCAATTTTTCTAAAGTCCAAAAAATCCATTTTCTGATGAAAAACGATGACCCGCGACCTGTCGAAATTTCTCCAGATGGTCAGAAATGGTAATTTTTTAATGTTTTATTTTTTGACTGTAAATGACTATTGCATGTGAATTATCACTTTTGGAACTAAAATAAGTGTGTTTAGACTCATTTTAATGCCTGAAATTGTTAGAAATAGAAGCTTCTGAGAAGGAGATAAAGTCTGTAAAAATGGCAATTTTGGTCACATTGAGGCTTTAAAAAGTAGTTATTCAACATGAGGCACAATCCAAATGACATTTTGAATCAATTTTTCTAAAGTCCAAAAAATCAATTTTCTGATGAAAAACGATGACCCGCGACCTGTCGAAAATTCTCCAGATGGTCAGAAATGGTAATTTTTTAATGTTTTATTTTTTGACTGTAAATGACTATTGCATGCGAATTATCACTTTTGGAACTAAAATAAGTGTGTTTAGAGTCATTTTAATGTCTGAAAATGGTCGAAAGAGAAGCTTCTAGTAGGGGAAAAAGTCTGTAAAAATGGCAATTTTGGTCACATTGAGGCTTTAAAAAGTAGTTATTCAACATGAGGCACAATCCAAATGACATTTTGAATCAATTTTTCTAAAGTCCAAAAATCAATTTTCTGATGAAAAAAGATGACCCGTGACCTGTTGAACTTTGTCCAGATGGTCAGAAATGGTAATTTTTTAATGTTTAATTTTTTGACTGTAAATGACTATTGCATATGAATTATCACTTTTGGAACTAAAAGAAGTGTGTTTAGAGTCATTTTAATGCCTGAAATTGTTTGAAATAGAAGCTTCTAGTAGGAGAAAAAGTCTGTAAAAATGGCAATTTTGGTCACATTGAGGCTTTAAAAAGTAGTTATTCAACATGAGGCACAATCCAAATGATATTTTGAATCAATTTTTCTAAAGTCCAAAAAATCCATTTTCTGATGAAAAACGATGACCAGTGACCTGTCGAAATTTCTCCAGATGGTCAGAAACGGTAATTTATTAATGTTTAAATTTTTGACTGTAAATGACTATCGCATGTGAATTATCACTTGTCGAACTAAAATAAGTGTGTTTAGAGTCGTTTTAATTCCTGAAATTAGTCATATTAGAAGCTTCTGAGAAGGAGAAAAAGTCTGTAAAAATGGCAATTTTGGTCACATTGAGGCTTTAAAAAGTAGTTTTTCAACATGAGGCACAATCCAAATGACATTTTGAATCAATTTTTCTAAAGTCCAAAAAATCAATTTTCTGATGAAAAAAGATGACCCGTGACCTGTTGAACTTTCTCCAGATGGTCAGAAATGGTAATTTTTTAATGTTTAATTTTTTGACTGTAAATGACTACTGCATATGAATTATCACTTTTGGAACTAAAAGAAGTGTGTTTAGAGTCATTTTAATGCCTGAAATTGGTCGAAATAGAAGCTCCTAGTAGGAAAAAAGTGTGTAAAAATGGCAATTTTGGTCATATTGATTCTTTAAAAAGTAGTTATTCAACATGAGGCACAATCCAAATGACATTTTGAATCAATTTTTCTAAAGTCCAAAAAATCCATTTTCTGACGAAAAACGATGACCCGCGACCTGTCGAAAATTCTCCAGATGGTCAGAAATGGTAATTTTTTAATGTTTTATTTTTTGACTGTAAATGACTATTGCATGTGAATTATCACTTTTGGAACTAAAATAAGTGTGTTTAGAGTCATTTTAATGCCTGAAAATGGTCGAAATAAAAGCTTCTAGTAGGAGAAAAAGTCTGTAAAAATGGCAATTTTGGTCACATTGAGGCTTTAAAAAGTAGTTATTCAACATGAGGCACAATCCAAATGACATTTTGAATCAATTTTTCTAAAGTCCAAAAAATCCATTTTCTGATGAAAAACGATGACCCGCGACCTGTCGAAATTTCTCCAGATGGTCAGAAATGGTAATTTTTTAATGTTTTATTTTTTGACTGTAAATGACTATTGCATGTGAATTATCACTTTTGGAACTAAAATAAGTGTGTTTAGAGTCATTTTAATGCCTGAAAATGGTCGAAATAAAAGCTTCTAGTAGGAGAAAAAGTCTGTAAAAATGGCAATTTTGGTCACATTGAGGCTTTAAAAAGTAGTTATTCAACATGAGGCACAATCCAAATGACATTTTGAATCAATTTTTCTAAAGTCCAAAAAATCAATTTTCTGATGAAAAACGATGACCCGCGACCTGTCGAAAATTCTCCAGATGGTCAGAAATGGTAATTTTGTAATGTTTTATTTTTTGACTGTAAATGACTATTGCATGCGAATTATCACTTTTGGAACTAAAATAAGTGTGTTTAGAGTCATTTTAATGTCTGAAAATGGTCGAAAGAGAAGCTTCTAGTAGGGGAAAAAGTCTGTAAAAATGGCAATTTTGGTCACATTGAGGCTTTAAAAAGTAGTTATTCAACATGAGGCACAATCCAAATGACATTTTGAATCAATTTTTCTAAAGTCCAAAAATCAATTTTCTGATGAAAAAAGATGACCCGTGACCTGTTGAATTTTGTCCAGATGGTCAGAAATGGTAATTTTTTAATGTTTAATTTTTTGACTGTAAATGACTATTGCATATGAATTATCACTTTTGGAACTAAAAGAAGTGTGTTTAGAGTCATTTTAATGCCTGAAATTGTTTGAAATAGAAGCTTCTAGTAGGAGAAAAAGTCTGTAAAAATGGCAATTTTGGTCACATTGAGGCTTTAAAAAGTAGTTATTCAACATGAGGCACAATCCAAATGATATTTTGAATCAATTTTTCTAAAGTCCAAAAAATCCATTTTCTGATGAAAAACGATGACCAGTGACCTGTCGAAATTTCTCCAGATGGTCAGAAACGGTAATTTATTAATGTTTAAATTTTTGACTGTAAATGACTATCGCATGTGAATTATCACTTGTCGAACTAAAATAAGTGTGTTTAGAGTCGTTTTAATTCCTGAAATTAGTCATATTAGAAGCTTCTGAGAAGGAGAAAAAGTCTGTAAAAATGGCAATTTTGGTCACATTGAGGCTTTAAAAAGTAGTTTTTCAACATGAGGCACAATCCAAATGACATTTTGAATCAATTTTTCTAAAGTCCAAAAAATCAATTTTCTGATGAAAAAAGATGACCCGTGACCTGTTGAACTTTCTCCAGATGGTCAGAAATGGTAATTTTTTAATGTTTAATTTTTTGACTGTAAATGACTACTGCATATGAATTATCACTTTTGGAACTAAAAGTAGTGTGTTTAGAGTCATTTTAATGCCTGAAATTGGTCGAAATAGAAGCTTCTAGTAGGAGAAAAAGTCTGTAAAAATGGCAATTTTGGTCACATTGAGGCTTTAAAAAGTAGTTATTCAACATGAGGCACAATCCAAATGACATTTTGAATCAATTTTTCTAAAGTCCAAAAATCAATTTTCTGATGAAAAAAGATGACCCGTGACCTGTTGAACTTTCTCCAGATGGTCAGAAATGGTAATTTTTTAATGTTTAATTTTTTGACTGTAAATGACTACTGCATATGAATTATCACTTTTGGAACTAAAAGAAGTGTGTTTAGAGTCATTTTAATGCCTGAAATTGGTCGAAATAGAAGCTCCTAGTAGGAAAAAAAGTGTGTAAAAATGGCAATTTTGGTCATATTGATTCTTTAAAAAGTAGTTATTCAACATGAGGCACAATCCAAATGACATTTTGAATCAATTTTTCTAAAGTCCAAAAAATCCATTTTCTGACGAAAAACGATGACCCGCGACCTGTCGAAAATTCTCCAGATGGTCAGAAATGGTAATTTTTTAATGTTTTATTTTTTGACTGTAAATGACTATTGCATGTGAATTATCACTTTTGGAACTAAAATAAGTGTGTTTAGAGTCATTTTAATGCCTGAAAATGGTCGAAATAAAAGCTTCTAGTAGGAGAAAAAGTCTGTAAAAATGGCAATTTTGGTCACATTGAGGCTTTAAAAAGTAGTTATTCAACATGAGGCACAATCCAAATGACATTTTGAATCAATTTTTCTAAAGTCCAAAAAATCAATTTTCTGATGAAAAACGATGACCCGCGACCTGTCGAAATTTCTCCAGATGGTCAGAAATGGTAATTTTTTAATGTTTAATTTTTTGACTGTAAATGACTATTGCATGTGAATTATAACTTTTGGAACTAAAATAAGTGTGTTTAGAGTCATTTTAATGCCTGAAAATGGTCGAAATAAAAGCTTCTAGTAGGAGAAAAAGTCTGTAAAAATGGCAATTTTGGTCACATTGAGGCTTCAAAAAGTAGTTATTCAACATGAGGCACAATCCAAATGACATTTTGAATCAATTTTTCTAAAGTCCAAAAAATCAATTTTCTGATGAAAAACGATGACCCGCGACCTGTCGAAAATTCTCCAGATGGTCAGAAATGGTAATTTTGTAATGTTTTATTTTTTGACTGTAAATGACTATTGCATGCGAATTATCACTTTTGGAACTAAAATAAGTGTGTTTAGAGTCATTTTAATGTCTGAAAATGGTCGAAAGAGAAGCTTCTAGTAGGGGAAAAAGTCTGTAAAAATGGCAATTTTGGTCACATTGAGGCTTTAAAAAGTAGTTATTCAACATGAGGCACAATCCAAATGACATTTTGAATCAATTTTTCTAAAGTCCAAAAATCAATTTTCTGATGAAAAAAGATGACCCGTGACCTGTCGAAATTTCTCCAGATGGTCAGAAATGGTAATTTTTTAATGTTTAATTTTTTGACTGTAAATGACTATTGCATGTGAATTATAACTTTTGGAACTAAAATAAGTGTGTTTAGAGTCATTTTAATGCCTGAAAATGGTCGAAATAAAAGCTTCTAGTAGGAGAAAAAGTCTGTAAAAATGGCAATTTTGGTCACATTGAGGCTTTAAAAAGTAGTTATTCAACATGAGGCACAATCCAAATGACATTTTGAATCAATTTTTCTAAAGTCCAAAAATCAATTTTCTGATGAAAAAAAGATGACCCGTGACCTGTTGAACTTTCTCCAGATGGTCAGAAATGGTAATTTTTTAATGTTTAATTTTTTGACTGTAAATGACTATTGCATATGAATTATCACTTTTGGAACTAAAAGAAGTGTGTTTAGAGTCATTTTAATGCCTGAAATTGGTCGAAATAGAAGCTCCTAGTAGGAGAAAAAGTGTGTAAAAATGGCAATTTTGGTCATATTGATTCTTTAAAAAGTAGTTATTCAACATGAGGCACAATCCAAATAACATTTTGAATCAATTTTTCTAAAGTCCAAAAATCAATTTTCTGATGAAAAAAGATGACCCGTGACCTGTCGAAATTTCTCCAGATGGTCAGAAATGGTAATTTTTTAATGTTTTATTTTTTGACTGTAAATGACTATTGCATGCGAATTATCACTTTTGGAACTAAAATAAGTGTGTTTAGAGTCATTTTAATGCCTGAAAATGGTCGAAATAGAAGCTTCTAGTAGGAAAAAAAGTCTGTAAAAATGGCAATTTTGGTCACATTGAGGCTTTAAAAAGTAGTTATTCAACATGAGGCACAATCCAAATGACATTTTGAATCAATTTTTCTAAAGTCCCAAAAATCCATTTTCTGATGAAAAACGATGACCCGCGACCTGTCGACATTTCTCCAGATGGTCAGAAATGGTAATTTTTTAATGGTTCTATTTTTGACTGTAAATGACTATTGCATGTGAATTATCACTTTTGGAACTAAAATAAGTGTGTTTAGAGTCATTTTAATGCCTGAAATTGGTCGAAATAGAAGCTTCTAGTAGGAGAAAAAGTCTGTAAAAATGGCAATTTTGGTCACATTGAGGCTTTAAAAAGTAGTTATTCAACATGAGGCACAATCCAAATGATATTTTGAATCAATTTTTCTAAAGTCCAAAAAATCCATTTTCTGATATAAAACGATGACCAGTGACCTGTCGAAATTTCTCCAGATGGTCAGAAATGGTAATTTTTTAATGTTTAAATTTTTGACTGTAAATGACTATCGCATGTGAATTATCTCTTGTGGAACTAAAATAAGTGTGTTTAGAGTCGTTTTAATTCCTGAAATTAGTCATATTAGAAGCTTCTGAGAAGGAGATAAAGTCTGTAAAAATGGCAATTTTGGTCACATTGAGGCTTTAAAAAGTAGTTATTCAACATGAGGCACAATCCAAATGACATTTTGAATCAATTTTTCTAAAGTCCAAAAAATCCATTTTCTGATGAAAAACGATGACCCGCGACCTGTCGACATTTCTCCAGATGGTCAGAAATGGTAATTTTTTAATGGTTCTATTTTTGACTGTAAATGACTATTGCATGTGAATTATCACTTTTGGAACTAAAATAAGTGTGTTTAGAGTCATTTTAATGCCTGAAATTGGTCGAAATAGAAGCTTCTAGTAGGAGAAAAAGTCTGTAAAAATGGCAATTTTGGTCACATTGAGGCTTTAAAAAGTAGTTATTCAACATGAGGCACAATCCAAATGATATTTTGAATCAATTTTTCTAAAGTCCAAAAAATCCATTTTCTGATATAAAACGATGACCAGTGACCTGTCGAAATTTCTCCAGATGGTCAGAAATGGTAATTTTTTAATGTTTAAATTTTTGACTGTAAATGACTATCGCATGTGAATTATCTCTTGTGGAACTAAAATAAGTGTGTTTAGAGTCGTTTTAATTCCTGAAATTAGTCATATTAGAAGCTTCTGAGAAGGAGAAAAAGTCTGTAAAAATGGCAATTTTGGTCACATTGAGGCTTTCAAAAGTAGTTATTCAACATGAGGCACAATCCAAATGACATTTTGAATCAATTTTTCTAAAGTCCAAAAAATCCATTTTCTGATGAAAAACGATGACCCGCGACCTGTCGAAATTTCTCCAGATGGTCAGAAATGGTAATTTTTTAATGGTTCATTTTTTGACTGTAAATGACTATTGCATGTGAATTATCACTTTTGGAACTAAAATAAGTGTGTTTAGAGTCATTTTAATGCCTGAAAATGGTCGAAATAAAAGCTTCTAGTAGGAGAAAAAGTCTGTAAAAATGGCAATTTTGGTCACATTGAGGCTTTAAAAAGTAGTTATTCAACATGAGGCACAATCCAAATGACATTTTGAATCAATTTTTCTAAAGTCCAAAAAATCCATTTTCTGATGAAAAACGATGACCCGCGACCTGTCGAAATTTCTCCAGATGGTCAGAAATGGTAATTTTTTAATGTTTTATTTTTTGACTGTAAATGACTATTGCATGTGAATTATCACTTTTGGAACTAAAATAAGTGTGTTTAGAGTCATTTTAATGCCTGAAAATGATCGATATAAAAGCTTCTAGTAGGAGAAAAAGTCTGTAAAAATGGCAATTTTGGTCACATTGAGGCTTCAAAAAGTAGTTATTCAACATGAGGCACAATCCAAATGACATTTTGAATCAATTTTTCTAAAGTCCAAAAAATCAATTTTCTGATGAAAAACGATGACCCGCGACCTGTCGAAAATTCTCCAGATGGTCAGAAATGGTAATTTTGTAATGTTTTATTTTTTGACTGTAAATGACTATTGCATGCGAATTATCACTTTTGGAACTAAAATAAGTGTGTTTAGAGTCATTTTAATGTCTGAAAATGGTCGAAAGAGAAGCTTCTAGTAGGGGAAAAAGTCTGTAAAAATGGCAATTTTGGTCACATTGAGGCTTTAAAAAGTAGTTATTCAACATGAGGCACAATCCAAATGACATTTTGAATCAATTTTTCTAAAGTCCAAAAATCAATTTTCTGATGAAAAAAAGATGACCCGTGACCTGTTGAACTTTCTCCAGATGGTCAGAAATGGTAATTTTTTAATGTTTAATTATTTGACTGTAAATGACTATTGCATATGAATTATCACTTTTGGAACTAAAAGAAGTGTGTTTAGAGTCATTTTAATGCCTGAAATTGGTCGAAATAGAAGCTCCTAGTAGGAGAAAAAGTGTGTAAAAATGGCAATTTTGGTCATATTGATTCTTTAAAAAGTAGTTATTCAACATGAGGCACAATCCAAATGACATTTTGAATCAATTTTTCTAAAGTCCAAAAATCAATTTTCTGATGAAAAAAGATGACCCGTGACCTGTCGAAATTTCTCCAGATGGTCAGAAATGGTAATTTTTTAATGTTTTATTTTTTGACTGTAAATGACTATTGCATGCGAATTATCACTTTTGGAACTAAAATAAGTGTGTTTAGAGTCATTTTAATGCCTGAAAATGGTCGAAATAGAAGCTTCTAGTAGGAAAAAAAGTCTGTAAAAATGGCAATTTTGGTCACATTGAGGCTTTAAAAAGTAGTTATTCAACATGAGGCACAATCCAAATGACATTTTGAATCAATTTTTCTAAAGTCCAAAAAATCCATTTTCTGATGAAAAACGATGACCCGCGACCTGTCGACATTTCTCCAGATGGTCAGAAATGGTAATTTTTTAATGGTTCTATTTTTGACTGTAAATGACTATTGCATGTGAATTATCACTTTTGGAACTAAAATAAGTGTGTTTAGAGTCATTTTAATGCCTGAAATTGGTCGAAATAGAAGCTTCTAGTAGGAGAAAAAGTCTGTAAAAATGGCAATTTTGGTCACATTGAGGCTTTAAAAAGTAGTTATTCAACATGAGGCACAATCCAAATGATATTTTGAATCAATTTTTCTAAAGTCCAAAAAATCCATTTTCTGATATAAAACGATGACCAGTGACCTGTCGAAATTTCTCCAGATGGTCAGAAATGGTAATTTTTTAATGTTTAAATTTTTGACTGTAAATGACTATCGCATGTGAATTATCTCTTGTGGAACTAAAATAAGTGTGTTTAGAGTCGTTTTAATTCCTGAAATTAGTCATATTAGAAGCTTCTGAGAAGGAGATAAAGTCTGTAAAAATGGCAATTTTGGTCACATTGAGGCTTTAAAAAGTAGTTATTCAACATGAGGCACAATCCAAATGACATTTTGAATCAATTTTTCTAAAGTCCAAAAAATCCATTTTCTGATGAAAAACGATGACCCGCGACCTGTCGACATTTCTCCAGATGGTCAGAAATGGTAATTTTTTAATGGTTCTATTTTTGACTGTAAATGACTATTGCATGTGAATTATCACTTTTGGAACTAAAATAAGTGTGTTTAGAGTCATTTTAATGCCTGAAATTGGTCGAAATAGAAGCTTCTAGTAGGAGAAAAAGTCTGTAAAAATGGCAATTTTGGTCACATTGAAGCTTTAAAAAGTAGTTATTCAACATGAGGCACAATCCAAATGATATTTTGAATCAATTTTTCTAAAGTCCAAAAAATCAATTTTCTGATATAAAACGATGACCAGTGACCTGTCGAAATTTCTCCAGATGGTCAGAAATGGTAATTTTTTAATGTTTAAATTTTTGACTGTAAATGACTATCGCATGTGAATTATCTCTTGTGGAACTAAAATAAGTGTGTTTAGAGTCGTTTTAATTCCTGAAATTAGTCATATTAGAAGCTTCTGAGAAGGAGAAAAAGTCTGTAAAAATGGCAATTTTGGTCACATTGAGGCTTTCAAAAGTAGTTATTCAACATGAGGCACAATCCAAATGACATTTTGAATCAATTTTTCTAAAGTCCAAAAAATCCATTTTCTGATGAAAAACGATGACCCGCGACCTGTCGAAATTTCTCCAGATGGTCAGAAATGGTAATTTTTTAATGTTTTATTTTTTGACTGTAAATGACTATTGCATGTGAATTATCACTTTTGGAACTAAAATAAGTGTGTTTAGACTCATTTTAATGCCTGAAATTGTTAGAAATAGAAGCTTCTAGTAGGAGAAAAAGTCTGTAAAAATGGCAATTTTGGTCACATTGAGGCTTTAAAAAGTCGTTATTCAACATGAGGCACAATCCAAATGATATTTTGAATCAATTTTTCTAAAGTCCAAAAAATCCATTTTCTGATGAAAAACGATGACCAGTGACCTGTCGAAATTTCTCCAGATGGTCAGAAATGGTAATTTTTTAATGTTTAATTTTTTGACTGTAAATGACTACTGCATATGAATTATCACTTTTGGAACTAAAAGAAGTGTGTTTAGAGTCATTTTAATGCCTGAAATTGGTCGAAATAGAAGCTCCTAGTAGGAAAAAAAGTGTGTAAAAATGGCAATTTTGGTCATATTGATTCTTTAAAAAGTAGTTATTCAACATGAGGCACAATCCAAATGACATTTTGAATCAATTTTTCTAAAGTCCAAAAAATCCATTTTCTGACGAAAAACGATGACCCGCGACCTGTCGAAAATTCTCCAGATGGTCAGAAATGGTAATTTTTTAATGTTTTATTTTTTGACTGTAAATGACTATTGCATGTGAATTATCACTTTTGGAACTAAAATAAGTGTGTTTAGAGTCATTTTAATGCCTGAAAATGGTCGAAATAAAAGCTTCTAGTAGGAGAAAAAGTCTGTAAAAATGGCAATTTTGGTCACATTGAGGCTTTAAAAAGTAGTTATTCAACATGAGGCACAATCCAAATGACATTTTGAATCAATTTTTCTAAAGTCCAAAAAATCCATTTTCTGATGAAAAACGATGACCCGCGACCTGTCGAAATTTCTCCAGATGGTCAGAAATGGTAATTTTTTAATGTTTTATTTTTTGACTGTAAATGACTATTGCATGTGAATTATCACTTTTGGAACTAAAATAAGTGTGTTTAGAGTTATTTTAATGCCTGAAAATGGTCGAAATAAAAGCTTCTAGTAGGAGAAAAAGTCTGTAAAAATGGCAATTTTGGTCACATTGAGGCTTTAAAAAGTAGTTATTCAACATGAGGCACAATCCAAATGACATTTTGAATCAATTTTTCTAAAGTCCAAAAAATCAATTTTCTGATGAAAAACGATGACCCGCGACCTGTCGAAAATTCTCCAGATGGTCAGAAATGGTAATTTTGTAATGTTTTATTTTTTGACTGTAAATGACTATTGCATGCGAATTATCACTTTTGGAACTAAAATAAGTGTGTTTAGAGTCATTTTAATGTCTGAAAATGGTCAAAAGAGAAGCTTCTAGTAGGGGAAAAAGTCTGTAAAAATGGCAATTTTGGTCACATTGAGGCTTTAAAAAGTAGTTATTCAACATGAGGCACAATCCAAATGACATTTTGAATCAATTTTTCTAAAGTCCAAAAATCAATTTTCTGATGAAAAAAAGATGACCCGTGACCTGTTGAACTTTCTCCAGATGGTCAGAAATGGTAATTTTTTAATGTTTAATTTTTTGACTGTAAATGACTATTGCATATGAATTATCACTTTTGGAACTAAAAGAAGTGTGTTTAGAGTCATTTTAATGCCTGAAATTGGTCGAAATAGAAGCTCCTAGTAGGAGAAAAAGTGTGTAAAAATGGCAATTTTGGTCATATTGATTCTTTAAAAAGTAGTTATTCAACATGAGGCACAATCCAAATGACATTTTGAATCAATTTTTCTAAAGTCCAAAAATCAATTTTCTGATGAAAAAAGATGACCCGTGACCTGTCGAAATTTCTCCAGATGGTCAGAAATGGTAATTTTTTAATGTTTTATTTTTTGACTGTAAAATGACTATTGCATGCGAATTATCACTTTTGGAACTAAAATAAGTGTGTTTAGAGTCATTTTAATGCCTGAAAATGGTCGAAATAGAAGCTTCTAGTAGGAAAAAAAGTCTGTAAAAATGGCAATTTTGGTCACATTGAGGCTTTAAAAAGTAGTTATTCAACATGAGGCACAATCCAAATGACATTTTGAATCAATTTTTCTAAAGTCCAAAAAATCCATTTTCTGATGAAAAACGATGACCCGCGACCTGTCGACATTTCTCCAGATGGTCAGAAATGGTAATTTTTTAATGGTTCTATTTTTGACTGTAAATGACTATTGCATGTGAATTATCACTTTTGGAACTAAAATAAGTGTGTTTAGAGTCATTTTAATGCCTGAAATTGGTCGAAATAGAAGCTTCTAGTAGGAGAAAAAGTCTGTAAAAATGGCAATTTTGGTCACATTGAGGCTTTAAAAAGTAGTTATTCAACATGAGGCACAATCCAAATGATATTTTGAATCAATTTTTCTAAAGTCCAAAAAATCCATTTTCTGATATAAAACGATGACCAGTGACCTGTCGAAATTTCTCCAGATGGTCAGAAATGGTAATTTTTTAATGTTTAAATTTTTGACTGTAAATGACTATCGCATGTGAATTATCTCTTGTGGAACTAAAATAAGTGTGTTTAGAGTCGTTTTAATTCCTGAAATTAGTCATATTAGAAGCTTCTGAGAAGGAGATAAAGTCTGTAAAAATGGCAATTTTGGTCACATTGAGGCTTTAAAAAGTAGTTATTCAACATGAGGCACAATCCAAATGACATTTTGAATCAATTTTTCTAAAGTCCAAAAAATCCATTTTCTGATGAAAAACGATGACCCGCGACCTGTCGACATTTCTCCAGATGGTCAGAAATGGTAATTTTTTAATGGTTCTATTTTTGACTGTAAATGACTATTGCATGTGAATTATCACTTTTGGAACTAAAATAAGTGTGTTTAGAGTCATTTTAATGCCTGAAATTGGTCGAAATAGAAGCTTCTAGTAGGAGAAAAAGTCTGTAAAAATGGCAATTTTGGTCACATTGAAGCTTTAAAAAGTAGTTATTCAACATGAGGCACAATCCAAATGATATTTTGAATCAATTTTTCTAAAGTCCAAAAAATCAATTTTCTGATATAAAACGATGACCAGTGACCTGTCGAAATTTCTCCAGATGGTCAGAAATGGTAATTTTTTAATGTTTAAATTTTTGACTGTAAATGACTATCGCATGTGAATTATCTCTTGTGGAACTAAAATAAGTGTGTTTAGAGTCGTTTTAATTCCTGAAATTAGTCATATTAGAAGCTTCTGAGAAGGAGAAAAAGTCTGTAAAAATGGCAATTTTGGTCACATTGAGGCTTTCAAAAGTAGTTATTCAACATGAGGCACAATCCAAATGACATTTTGAATCAATTTTTCTAAAGTCCAAAAAATCCATTTTCTGATGAAAAACGATGACCCGCGACCTGTCGAAATTTCTCCAGATGGTCAGAAATGGTAATTTTTTAATGTTTTATTTTTTGACTGTAAATGACTATTGCATGTGAATTATCACTTTTGGAACTAAAATAAGTGTGTTTAGACTCATTTTAATGCCTGAAATTGTTAGAAATAGA
The DNA here is from genome assembly GCF_964204655.1 of Triturus cristatus. Taxonomy (NCBI): domain Eukaryota; kingdom Metazoa; phylum Chordata; class Amphibia; order Caudata; family Salamandridae; genus Triturus; species Triturus cristatus. Next base: position 135,412,854 of record NC_140588.1, read on the forward strand.
AGCTTCTAGTAGGAGAAAAAGTCTGTAAAAATGGCAATTTTGGTCACATTGAGGCTTTAAAAAGTCGTTATTCAACATGAGGCACAATCCAAATGATATTTTGAATCAATTTTTCTAAAGTCCAAAAAATCCATTTTCTGATGAAAAACGATGACCAGTGACCTGTCGAAATTTCTCCAGATGGTCAGAAATGGTAATTTTTTAATGTTTAATTTTTTGACTGTAAATGACTACTGCATATGAATTATCACTTTTGGAACTAAAAGAAGTGTGTTTAGAGTCATTTTAATGCCTGAAATTGGTCGAAATAGAAGCTCCTAGTAGGAAAAAAAGTGTGTAAAAATGGCAATTTTGGTCATATTGATTCTTTAAAAAGTAGTTATTCAACATGAGGCACAATCCAAATGACATTTTGAATCAATTTTTCTAAAGTCCAAAAAATCCATTTTCTGACGAAAAACGATGACCCGCGACCTGTCGAAAATTCTCCAGATGGTCAGAAATGGTAATTTTTTAATGTTTTATTTTTTGACTGTAAATGACTATTGCATGTGAATTATCACTTTTGGAACTAAAATAAGTGTGTTTAGAGTCATTTTAATGCCTGAAAATGGTCGAAATAAAAGCTTCTAGTAGGAGAAAAAGTCTGTAAAAATGGCAATTTTGGTCACATTGAGGCTTTAAAAAGTAGTTATTCAACATGAGGCACAATCCAAATGACATTTTGAATCAATTTTTCTAAAGTCCAAAAAATCCATTTTCTGATGAAAAACGATGACCCGCGACCTGTCGAAATTTCTCCAGATGGTCAGAAATGGTAATTTTTTAATGTTTTATTTTTTGACTGTAAATGACTATTGCATGTGAATTATCACTTTTGGAACTAAAATAAGTGTGTTTAGAGTTATTTTAATGCCTGAAAATGGTCGAAATAAAAGCTTCTAGTAGGAGAAAAAGTCTGTAAAAATGGCAATTTTGGTCACATTGAGGCTTTAAAAAGTAGTTATTCAACATGAGGCACAATCCAAATGACATTTTGAATCAATTTTTCTAAAGTCCAAAAAATCAATTTTCTGATGAAAAACGATGACCCGCGACCTGTCGAAAATTCTCCAGATGGTCAGAAATGGTAATTTTGTAATGTTTTATTTTTTGACTGTAAATGACTATTGCATGCGAATTATCACTTTTGGAACTAAAATAAGTGTGTTTAGAGTCATTTTAATGTCTGAAAATGGTCAAAAGAGAAGCTTCTAGTAGGGGAAAAAGTCTGTAAAAATGGCAATTTTGGTCACATTGAGGCTTTAAAAAGTAGTTATTCAACATGAGGCACAATCCAAATGACATTTTGAATCAATTTTTCTAAAGTCCAAAAATCAATTTTCTGATGAAAAAAAGATGACCCGTGACCTGTTGAACTTTCTCCAGATGGTCAGAAATGGTAATTTTTTAATGTTTAATTTTTTGACTGTAAATGACTATTGCATATGAATTATCACTTTTGGAACTAAAAGAAGTGTGTTTAGAGTCATTTTAATGCCTGAAATTGGTCGAAATAGAAGCTCCTAGTAGGAGAAAAAGTGTGTAAAAATGGCAATTTTGGTCATATTGATTCTTTAAAAAGTAGTTATTCAACATGAGGCACAATCCAAATGACATTTTGAATCAATTTTTCTAAAGTCCAAAAATCAATTTTCTGATGAAAAAAGATGACCCGTGACCTGTCGAAATTTCTCCAGATGGTCAGAAATGGTAATTTTTTAATGTTTTATTTTTTGACTGTAAAATGACTATTGCATGCGAATTATCACTTTTGGAACTAAAATAAGTGTGTTTAGAGTCATTTTAATGCCTGAAAATGGTCGAAATAGAAGCTTCTAGTAGGAAAAAAAGTCTGTAAAAATGGCAATTTTGGTCACATTGAGGCTTTAAAAAGTAGTTATTCAACATGAGGCACAATCCAAATGACATTTTGAATCAATTTTTCTAAAGTCCAAAAAATCCATTTTCTGATGAAAAACGATGACCCGCGACCTGTCGACATTTCTCCAGATGGTCAGAAATGGTAATTTTTTAATGGTTCTATTTTTGACTGTAAATGACTATTGCATGTGAATTATCACTTTTGGAACTAAAATAAGTGTGTTTAGAGTCATTTTAATGCCTGAAATTGGTCGAAATAGAAGCTTCTAGTAGGAGAAAAAGTCTGTAAAAATGGCAATTTTGGTCACATTGAGGCTTTAAAAAGTAGTTATTCAACATGAGGCACAATCCAAATGATATTTTGAATCAATTTTTCTAAAGTCCAAAAAATCCATTTTCTGATATAAAACGATGACCAGTGACCTGTCGAAATTTCTCCAGATGGTCAGAAATGGTAATTTTTTAATGTTTAAATTTTTGACTGTAAATGACTATCGCATGTGAATTATCTCTTGTGGAACTAAAATAAGTGTGTTTAGAGTCGTTTTAATTCCTGAAATTAGTCATATTAGAAGCTTCTGAGAAGGAGATAAAGTCTGTAAAAATGGCAATTTTGGTCACATTGAGGCTTTAAAAAGTAGTTATTCAACATGAGGCACAATCCAAATGACATTTTGAATCAATTTTTCTAAAGTCCAAAAAATCCATTTTCTGATGAAAAACGATGACCCGCGACCTGTCGACATTTCTCCAGATGGTCAGAAATGGTAATTTTTTAATGGTTCTATTTTTGACTGTAAATGACTATTGCATGTGAATTATCACTTTTGGAACTAAAATAAGTGTGTTTAGAGTCATTTTAATGCCTGAAATTGGTCGAAATAGAAGCTTCTAGTAGGAGAAAAAGTCTGTAAAAATGGCAATTTTGGTCACATTGAAGCTTTAAAAAGTAGTTATTCAACATGAGGCACAATCCAAATGATATTTTGAATCAATTTTTCTAAAGTCCAAAAAATCCATTTTCTGATATAAAACGATGACCAGTGACCTGTCGAAATTTCTCCAGATGGTCAGAAATGGTAATTTTTTAATGTTTAAATTTTTGACTGTAAATGACTATCGCATGTGAATTATCTCTTGTGGAACTAAAATAAGTGTGTTTAGAGTCGTTTTAATTCCTGAAATTAGTCATATTAGAAGCTTCTGAGAAGGAGAAAAAGTCTGTAAAAATGGCAATTTTGGTCACATTGAGGCTTTCAAAAGTAGTTATTCAACATGAGGCACAATCCAAATGACATTTTGAATCAATTTTTCTAAAGTCCAAAAAATCCATTTTCTGATGAAAAACGATGACCCGCGACCTGTCGAAATTTCTCCAGATGGTCAGAAATGGTAATTTTTTAATGTTTTATTTTTTGACTGTAAATGACTATTGCATGTGAATTATCACTTTTGGAACTAAAATAAGTGTGTTTAGACTCATTTTAATGCCTGAAATTGTTAGAAATAGAAGCTTCTAGTAGGAGAAAAAGTCTGTAAAAATGGCAATTTTGGTCACATTGAGGCTTTAAAAAGTAGTTATTCAACATGAGGCACAATCCAAATGACATTTTGAATCAATTTTTCTAAAGTCCAAAAAATCAATTTTCTGATGAAAAACGATGACCCGCGACCTGTCGAAAATTCTCCAGATGGTCAGAAATGGTAATTTTTTAATGTTTTATTTTTTGACTGTAAATGACTATTGCATGCGAATTATCACTTTTGGAACTAAAATAGGTGTGTTTAGAGTCATTTTAATGTCTGAAAATGGTCGAAAGAGAAGCTTCTAGTAGGGGAAAAAGTCTGTAAAAATGGCAATTTTGGTCACATTGAGGCTTTAAAAAGTAGTTATTCAACATGAGGCACAATCCAAATGACATTTTGAATCAATTTTTCTAAAGTCCAAAAATCAATTTTCTGATGAAAAAAAGATGACCCGTGACCTGTTGAACTTTCTCCAGATGGTCAGAAATGGTAATTTTTTAATGTTTAATTTTTTGACTGTAAATGACTATTGCATATGAATTATCACTTTTGGAACTAAAAGAAGTGTGTTTAGAGTCATTTTAATGCCTGAAATTGGTCGAAATAGAAGCTCCTAGTAGGAGAAAAAGTGTGTAAAAATGGCAATTTTGGTCATATTGATTCTTTAAAAAGTAGTTATTCAACATGAGGCACAATCCAAATGACATTTTGAATCAATTTTTCTAAAGTCCAAAAATCAATTTTCTGATGAAAAAAGATGACCCGTGACCTGTCGAAATTTCTCCAGATGGTCAGAAATGGTAATTTTTTAATGTTTTATTTTTTGACTGTAAATGACTATTGCATGCGAATTATCACTTTTGGAACTAAAATAAGTGTGTTTAGAGTCATTTTAATGCCTGAAAATGGTCGAAATAGAAGCTTCTAGTAGGAAAAAAAGTCTGTAAAAATGGCAATTTTGGTCACATTGAGGCTTTAAAAAGTAGTTATTCAACATGAGGCACAATCCAAATGACATTTTGAATCAATTTTTCTAAAGTCCAAAAAATCCATTTTCTGATGAAAAACGATGACCCGCGACCTGTCGACATTTCTCCAGATGGTCAGAAATGGTAATTTTTTAATGGTTCTATTTTTGACTGTAAATGACTATTGCATGTGAATTATCACTTTTGGAACTAAAATAAGTGTGTTTAGAGTCATTTTAATGCCTGAAATTGGTCGAAATAGAAGCTTCTAGTAGGAGAAAAAGTCTGTAAAAATGGCAATTTTGGTCACATTGAGGCTTTAAAAAGTAGTTATTCAACATGAGGCACAATCCAAATGATATTTTGAATCAATTTTTCTAAAGTCCAAAAAATCCATTTTCTGATATAAAACGATGACCAGTGACCTGTCGAAATTTCTCCAGATGGTCAGAAATGGTAATTTTTTAATGTTTAAATTTTTGACTGTAAATGACTATCGCATGTGAATTATCTCTTGTGGAACTAAAATAAGTGTGTTTAGAGTCGTTTTAATTCCTGAAATTAGTCATATTAGAAGCTTCTGAGAAGGAGATAAAGTCTGTAAAAATGGCAATTTTGGTCACATTGAGGCTTTAAAAAGTAGTTATTCAACATGAGGCACAATCCAAATGACATTTTGAATCAATTTTTATAAAGTCCAAAAAATCCATTTTCTGATGAAAAACGATGACCCGCGACCTGTCGAAATTTCTCCAGATGGTCAGAAATGGTAATTTTTTAATGGTTCATTTTTTGACTGTAAATGACTATTGCATGTGAATTATCACTTTTGGAACTAAAATAAGTGTGTTTAGAGTCATTTTAATGCCTGAAAATGGTCGAAATAGAAGCTTCTAGTAGGAGAAAAAGTCTGTAAAAATGGCAATTTTGGTCACATTGGGGCTTTAAAAAGTAGTTATTCAACATGAGGCACAATCCAAATGACATTTTGAATCAATTTTTCTAAAGTCCAAAAAATCCCTTTTCTGATGAAAAACGATGACCCGCGACCTGTCGAAATTTCTCCAGATGGTCAGAAATGGTAATTTTTTAATGGTTCATTTTTTGACTGTAAATGACTATTGCATGTGAATTATCACTTTTGGAACTAAAATAAGTGTGTTTAGAGTCATTTTAATGCCTGAAATTGTTCGAAATAGAAGCTTCTAGTAGGAGAAAAAGTCTGCAAAAATGGCAATTTTGGTCATATTGAGGCTTTAAAAAGTAGTTATTCAACATGAGGCACAATCCAAATGACATTTTGAATCAATTTTTCTAAAGTCCAAAAATCAATTTTCTGATGAAAAAAGATGACCCGTGACCTGTTGAACTTTGTCCAGATGGTCAGAAATGGTAATTTTTTAATGTTTAATTTTTTGACTGTAAATGACTATTGCATATGAATTATCACTTTTGGAACTAAAAGTAGTGTGTTTAGAGTCATTTTAATGCCTGAAATTGTTTGAAATAGAAGCTTCTAGTAGGAGAAAAAGTCTGTAAAAATGGCAATTTTGGTCACATTGAGGCTTTAAAAAGTAGTTATTCAACATGAGGCACAATCCAAATGACATTTTGAATCAATTTTTCTAAAGTCCAAAAATCAATTTTCTGATGAAAAAAGATGACCCGTGACCTGTTGAACTTTCTCCAGATGGTCAGAAATGGTAATTTTTTAATGTTTAATTTTTTGACTGTAAATGACTACTGCATATGAATTATCACTTTTGGAACTAAAAGAAGTGTGTTTAGAGTCATTTTAATGCCTGAAATTGGTCGAAATAGAAGCTCCTAGTAGGAAAAAAAGTGTGTAAAAATGGCAATTTTGGTCATATTGATTCTTTAAAAAGTAGTTATTCAACATGAGGCACAATCCAAATGACATTTTGAATCAATTTTTCTAAAGTCCAAAAAATCCATTTTCTGACGAAAAACGATGACCCGCGACCTGTCGAAATTTCTCCAGATGGTCAGAAATGGTAATTTTTTAATGGTTCATTTTTTGACTGTAAATGACTATTGCATGTGAATTATCACTTTTGGAACTAAAATAAGTGTGTTTAGAGTCATTTTAATGCCTGAAAATGGTCGAAATAGAAGCTTCTAGTAGGAGAAAAAGTCTGTAAAAATGGCAATTTTGGTCACATTGGGGCTTTAAAAAGTAGTTATTCAACATGAGGCACAATCCAAATGACATTTTGAATCAATTTTTCTAAAGTCCAAAAAATCCCTTTTCTGATGAAAAACGATGACCCGCGACCTGTCGAAATTTCTCCAGATGGTCAGAAATGGTAATTTTTTAATGGTTCATTTTTTGACTGTAAATGACTATTGCATGTGAATTATCACTTTTGGAACTAAAATAAGTGTGTTTAGAGTCATTTTAATGCCTGAAATTGTTCGAAATAGAAGCTTCTAGTAGGAGAAAAAGTCTGCAAAAATGGCAATTTTGGTCATATTGAGGCTTTAAAAAGTAGTTATTCAACATGAGGCACAATCCAAATGACATTTTGAATCAATTTTTCTAAAGTCCAAAAATCAATTTTCTGATGAAAAAAGATGACCCGTGACCTGTTGAACTTTGTCCAGATGGTCAGAAATGGTAATTTTTTAATGTTTAATTTTTTGACTGTAAATGACTATTGCATATGAATTATCACTTTTGGAACTAAAAGTAGTGTGTTTAGAGTCATTTTAATGCCTGAAATTGTTTGAAATAGAAGCTTCTAGTAGGAGAAAAAGTCTGTAAAAATGGCAATTTTGGTCACATTGAGGCTTTAAAAAGTAGTTATTCAACATGAGGCACAATCCAAATGACATTTTGAATCAATTTTTCTAAAGTCCAAAAATCAATTTTCTGATGAAAAAAGATGACCCGTGACCTGTTGAACTTTCTCCAGATGGTCAGAAATGGTAATTTTTTAATGTTTAATTTTTTGACTGTAAATGACTACTGCATATGAATTATCACTTTTGGAACTAAAAGAAGTGTGTTTAGAGTCATTTTAATGCCTGAAATTGGTCGAAATAGAAGCTCCTAGTAGGAAAAAAAGTGTGTAAAAATGGCAATTTTGGTCATATTGATTCTTTAAAAAGTAGTTATTCAACATGAGGCACAATCCAAATGACATTTTGAATCAATTTTTCTAAAGTCCAAAAAATCCATTTTCTGACGAAAAACGATGACCCGCGACCTGTCGAAAATTCTCCAGATGGTCAGAAATGGTAATTTTTTAATGTTTTATTTTTTGACTGTAAATGACTATTGCATGTGAATTATCACTTTTGGAACTAAAATAAGTGTGTTTAGAGTCATTTTAATGCCTGAAAATGGTCGAAATAAAAGCTTCTAGTAGGAGAAAAAGTCTGTAAAAATGGCAATTTTGGTCACATTGAGGCTTTAAAAAGTAGTTATTCAACATGAGGCACAATCCAAATGACATTTTGAATCAATTTTTCTAAAGTCCAAAAAATCCATTTTCTGATGAAAAACGATGACCCGCGACCTGTCGAAATTTCTCCAGATGGTCAGAAATGGTAATTTTTTAATGTTTTATTTTTTGACTGTAAATGACTATTGCATGTGAATTATCACTTTTGGAACTAAAATAAGTGTGTTTAGAGTCATTTTAATGCCTGAAAATGGTCGAAATAAAAGCTTCTAGTAGGAGAAAAAGTCTGTAAAAATGGCAATTTTGGTCACATTGAGGCTTTAAAAAGTAGTTATTCAACATGAGGCACAATCCAAATGACATTTTGAATCAATTTTTCTAAAGTCCAAAAAATCAATTTTCTGATGAAAAACGATGACAAGCGACCTGTCGAAAATTCTCCAGATGGTCAGAAATGGTAATTTTGTAATGTTTTATTTTTTGACTGTAAATGACTATTGCATGCGAATTATCACTTTTGGAACTAAAATAGGTGTGTTTAGAGTCATTTTAATGTCTGAAAATGGTCGAAAGAGAAGCTTCTAGTAGGGGAAAAAGTCTGTAAAAATGGCAATTTTGGTCACATTGAGGCTTTAAAAAGTAGTTATTCAACATGAGGCACAATCCAAATGACATTTTGAATCAATTTTTCTAAAGTCCAAAAAATCCATTTTCTGATGAAAAACGATGACCCGCGACCTGTCGAAATTTCTCCAGATGGTCAGAAATGGTAATTTTTTAATGTTTTATTTTTTGACTGTAAATGACTATTGCATGTGAATTATCACTTTTGGAACTAAAATAAGTGTGTTTAGAGTCATTTTAATGCCTGAAAATGGTCGAAATAAAAGCTTCTAGTAGGAGAAAAAGTCTGTAAAAATGGCAATTGTGGTCACATTGAGGCTTTAAAAAGTAGTTATTCAACATGAGGCACAATCCAAATGATATTTTGAATCAATTTTTCTAAAGTCCAAAAAATCCATTTTCTGATATAAAACGATGACCAGTGACCTGTCGAAATTTCTCCAGATGGTCAGAAATGGTAATTTTTTAATGTTTAAATTTTTGACTGTAAATGACTATCGCATGTGAATTATCTCTTGTGGAACTAAAATAAGTGTGTTTAGAGTCGTTTTAATTCCTGAAATTAGTCATATTAGAAGCTTCTGAGAAGGAGATAAAGTCTGTAAAAATGGCAATTTTGGTCACATTGAGGCTTTAAAAAGTAGTTATTCAACATGAGGCACAATCCAAATGACATTTTGAATCAATTTTTCTAAAGTCCAAAAAATCCATTTTCTGATGAAAAACGATGACCCGCGACCTGTCGACATTTCTCCAGATGGTCAGAAATGGTAATTTTTTAATGGTTCTATTTTTGACTGTAAATGACTATTGCATGTGAATTATCACTTTTGGAACTAAAATAAGTGTGTTTAGAGTCATTTTAATGCCTGAAATTGGTCGAAATAGAAGCTTCTAGTAGGAGAAAAAGTCTGTAAAAATGGCAATTTTGGTCACATTGAGGCTTTAAAAAGTAGTTATTCAACATGAGGCACAATCCAAATGATATTTTGAATCAATTTTTCTAAAGTCCAAAAAATCCATTTTCTGATATAAAACGATGACCAGTGACCTGTCGAAATTTCTCCAGATGGTCAGAAATGGTAATTTTTTAATGTTTAAATTTTTGACTGTAAATGACTATCGCATGTGAATTATCTCTTGTGGAACTAAAATAAGTGTGTTTAGAGTCGTTTTAATTCCTGAAATTAGTCATATTAGAAGCTTCTGAGAAGGAGAAAAAGTCTGTAAAAATGGCAATTTTGGTCACATTGAGGCTTTCAAAAGTAGTTATTCAACATGAGGCACAATCCAAATGACATTTTGAATCAATTTTTCTAAAGTCCAAAAAATCCATTTTCTGATGAAAAACGATGACCCGCGACCTGTCGAAATTTCTCCAGATGGTCAGAAATGGTAATTTTTTAATGTTTTATTTTTTGACTGTAAATGACTATTGCATGTGAATTATCACTTTTGGAACTAAAATAAGTGTGTTTAGACTCATTTTAATGCCTGAAATTGTTAGAAATAGAAGCTTCTAGTAGGAGAAAAAGTCTGTAAAAATGGCAATTTTGGTCACATTGAGGCTTTAAAAAGTAGTTATTCAACATGAGGCACAATCCAAATGACATTTTGAATCAATTTTTCTAAAGTCCAAAAAATCAATTTTCTGATGAAAAACGATGACCCGCGACCTGTCGAAAATTCTCCAGATGGTCAGAAATGGTAATTTTTTAATGTTTTATTTTTTGACTGTAAATGACTATTGCATGCGAATTATCACTTTTGGAACTAAAATAAGTGTGTTTAGAGTCATTTTAATGTCTGAAAATGGTCGAAAGAGAAGCTTCTAGTAGGGGAAAAGTCTGTAAAAATGGCAATTTTGGTCACATTGAGGCTTTAAAAAGTAGTTATTCAACATGAGGCACAATCCAAATGACATTTTGAATCAATTTTTCTAAAGTCCAAAAATCAATTTTCTGATGAAAAAAAGATGACCCGTGACCTGTTGAACTTTCTCCAGATGGTCAGAAATGGTAATTTTTTAATGTTTAATTTTTTGACTGTAAATGACTATTGCATATGAATTATCACTTTTGGAACTAAAAGAAGTGTGTTTAGAGTCATTTTAATGCCTGAAATTGGTCGAAATAGAAGCTCCTAGTAGGAGAAAAAGTGTGTAAAAATGGCAATTTTGGTCATATTGATTCTTTAAAAAGTAGTTATTCAACATGAGGCACAATCCAAATGACATTTTGAATCAATTTTTCTAAAGTCCAAAAATCAATTTTCTGATGAAAAAAGATGACCCGTGACCTGTCGAAATTTCTCCAGATGGTCAGAAATGGTAATTTTTTAATGTTTTATTTTTTGACTGTAAATGACTATTGCATGCGAATTATCACTTTTGGAACTAAAATAAGTGTGTTTAGAGTCATTTTAATGCCTGAAAATGGTCGAAATAGAAGCTTCTAGTAGGAAAAAAAGTCTGTAAAAATGGCAATTTTGGTCACATTGAGGCTTTAAAAAGTAGTTATTCAACATGAGGCACAATCCAAATGACATTTTGAATCAATTTTTCTAAAGTCCAAAAAATCCATTTTCTGATGAAAAACGATGACCCGCGACCTGTCGACATTTCTCCAGATGGTCAGAAATGGTAATTTTTTAATGGTTCTATTTTTGACTGTAAATGACTATTGCATGTGAATTATCACTTTTGGAACTAAAATAAGTGTGTTTAGAGTCATTTTAATGCCTGAAATTGGTCGAAATAGAAGCTTCTAGGAGGAGAAAAAGTCTGTAAAAATGGCAATTTTGGTCACATTGAGGCTTTAAAAAGTAGTTATTCAACATGAGGCACAATCCAAATGACATTTTGAATCAATTTTTCTAAAGTCCAAAAATCAATTTTCTGATGAAAAAAGATGACCCGTGACCTGTTGAACTTTCTCCAGATGGTCAGAAATGGTAATTTTTTAATGTTTAATTTTTTGACTGTAAATGACTACTGCATATGAATTATCACTTTTGGAACTAAAAGAAGTGTGTTTAGAGTCATTTTAATGCCTGAAATTGGTCGAAATAGAAGCTCCTAGTAGGAAAAAAAGTGTGTAAAAATGGCAATTTTGGTCATATTGATTCTTTAAAAAGTAGTTATTCAACATGAGGCACAATCCAAATGACATTTTGAATCAATTTTTCTAAAGTCCAAAAAATCCATTTTCTGACGAAAAACGATGACCCGCGACCTGTCGAAATTTCTCCAGATGGTCAGAAATGGTAATTTTTTAATGGTTCATTTTTTGACTGTAAATGACTATTGCATGTGAATTATCACTTTTGGAACTAAAATAAGTGTGTTTAGAGTCATTTTAATGCCTGAAAATGGTCGAAATAGAAGCTTCTAGTAGGAGAAAAAGTCTGTAAAAATGGCAATTTTGGTCACATTGGGGCTTTAAAAAGTAGTTATTCAACATGAGGCACAATCCAAATGACATTTTGAATCAATTTTTCTAAAGTCCAAAAAATCCCTTTTCTGATGAAAAACGATGACCCGCGACCTGTCGAAATTTCTCCAGATGGTCAGAAATGGTAATTTTTTAATGGTTCATTTTTTGACTGTAAATGACTATTGCATGTGAATTATCACTTTTGGAACTAAAATAAGTGTGTTTAGAGTCATTTTAATGCCTGAAATTGTTCGAAATAGAAGTTTCTAGTAGGAGAAAAAGTCTGCAAAAATGGCAATTTTGGTCATATTGAGGCTTTAAAAAGTAGTTATTCAACATGAGGCACAATCCAAATGACATTTTGAATCAATTTTTCTAAAGTCCAAAAATCAATTTTCTGATGAAAAAAGATGACCCGTGACCTGTTGAACTTTGTCCAGATGGTCAGAAATGGTAATTTTTTAATGTTTAATTTTTTGACTGTAAATGACTATTGCATATGAATTATCACTTTTGGAACTAAAAGTAGTGTGTTTAGAGTCATTTTAATGCCTGAAATTGTTTGAAATAGAAGCTTCTAGTAGGAGAAAAAGTCTGTAAAAATGGCAATTTTGGTCACATTGAGGCTTTAAAAAGTAGTTATTCAACATGAGGCACAATCCAAATGACATTTTGAATCAATTTTTCTAAAGTCCAAAAATCAATTTTCTGATGAAAAAAGATGACCCGTGACCTGTTGAACTTTCTCCAGATGGTCAGAAATGGTAATTTTTTAATGTTTAATTTTTTGACTGTAAATGACTACTGCATATGAATTATCACTTTTGGAACTAAAAGAAGTGTGTTTAGAGTCATTTTAATGCCTGAAATTGGTCGAAATAGAAGCTCCTAGTAGGAAAAAAAGTGTGTAAAAATGGCAATTTTGGTCATATTGATTCTTTAAAAAGTAGTTATTCAACATGAGGCACAATCCAAATGACATTTTGAATCAATTTTTCTAAAGTCCAAAAAATCCATTTTCTGACGAAAAACGATGACCCGCGACCTGTCGAAAATTCTCCAGATGGTCAGAAATGGTAATTTTTTAATGTTTTATTTTTTGACTGTAAATGACTATTGCATGTGAATTATCACTTTTGGAACTAAAATAAGTGTGTTTAGAGTCATTTTAATGCCTGAAAATGGTCGAAATAAAAGCTTCTAGTAGGAGAAAAAGTCTGTAAAAATGGCAATTTTGGTCACATTGAGGCTTTAAAAAGTAGTTATTCAACATGAGGCACAATCCAAATGACATTTTGAATCAATTTTTCTAAAGTCCAAAAAATCCATTTTCTGATGAAAAACGATGACCCGCGACCTGTCGAAATTTCTCCAGATGGTCAGAAATGGTAATTTTTTAATGTTTTATTTTTTGACTGTAAATGACTATTGCATGTGAATTATCACTTTTGGAACTAAAATAAGTGTGTTTAGAGTCATTTTAATGCCTGAAAATGGTCGAAATAAAAGCTTCTAGTAGGAGAAAAAGTCTGTAAAAATGGCAATTTTGGTCACATTGAGGCTTTAAAAAGTAGTTATTCAACATGAGGCACAATCCAAATGACATTTTGAATCAATTTTTCTAAAGTCCAAAAAATCAATTTTCTGATGAAAAACGATGACAAGCGACCTGTCGAAAATTCTCCAGATGGTCAGAAATGGTAATTTTGTAATGTTTTATTTTTTGACTGTAAATGACTATTGCATGCGAATTATCACTTTTGGAACTAAAATAGGTGTGTTTAGAGTCATTTTAATGTCTGAAAATGGTCGAAAGAGAAGCTTCTAGTAGGGGAAAAAGTCTGTAAAAATGGCAATTTTGGTCACATTGAGGCTTTAAAAAGTAGTTATTCAACATGAGGCACAATCCAAATGACATTTTGAATCAATTTTTCTAAAGTCCAAAAAATCCATTTTCTGATGAAAAACGATGACCCGCGACCTGTCGAAATTTCTCCAGATGGTCAGAAATGGTAATTTTTTAATGTTTTATTTTTTGACTGTAAATGACTATTGCATGTGAATTATCACTTTTGGAACTAAAATAAGTGTGTTTAGAGTCATTTTAATGCCTGAAAATGGTCGAAATAAAAGCTTCTAGTAGGAGAAAAAGTCTGTAAAAATGGCAATTTTGGTCACATTGAGGCTTTAAAAAGTAGTTATTCAACATGAGGCACAATCCAAATGATATTTTGAATCAATTTTTCTAAAGTCCAAAAAATCCATTTTCTGATATAAAACGATGACCAGTGACCTGTCGAAATTTCTCCAGATGGTCAGAAATGGTAATTTTTTAATGTTTAAATTTTTGACTGTAAATGACTATCGCATGTGAATTATCTCTTGTGGAACTAAAATAAGTGTGTTTAGAGTCGTTTTAATTCCTGAAATTAGTCATATTAGAAGCTTCTGAGAAGGAGATAAAGTCTGTAAAAATGGCAATTTTGGTCACATTGAGGCTTTAAAAAGTAGTTATTCAACATGAGGCACAATCCAAATGACATTTTGAATCAATTTTTCTAAAGTCCAAAAAATCCATTTTCTGATGAAAAACGATGACCCGCGACCTGTCGACATTTCTCCAGATGGTCAGAAATGGTAATTTTTTAATGGTTCTATTTTTGACTGTAACTGACTATTGCATGTGAATTATCACTTTTGGAACTAAAATAAGTGTGTTTAGAGTCATTTTAATGCCTGAAATTGGTCGAAATAGAAGCTTCTAGTAGGAGAAAAAGTCTGTAAAAATGGCAATTTTGGTCACATTGAGGCTTTAAAAAGTAGTTATTCAACATGAGGCACAATCCAAATGATATTTTGAATCAATTTTTCTAAAGTCCAAAAAATCCATTTTCTGATATAAAACGATGACCAGTGACCTGTCGAAATTTCTCCAGATGGTCAGAAATGGTAATTTTTTAATGTTTAAATTTTTGACTGTAAATGACTATCGCATGTGAATTATCTCTTGTGGAACTAAAATAAGTGTGTTTAGAGTCGTTTTAATTCCTGAAATTAGTCATATTAGAAGCTTCTGAGAAGGAGAAAAAGTCTGTAAAAATGGCAATTTTGGTCACATTGAGGCTTTAAAAAGTAGTTATTCAACATGAGGCACAATCCAAATGACATTTTGAATCAATTTTTCTAAAGTCCAAAAAATCAATTTTCTGATGAAAAACGATGACCCGCGACCTGTCGAAAATTCTCCAGATGGTCAGAAATGGTAATTTTTTAATGTTTTATTTTTTGACTGTAAATGACTATTGCATGCGAATTATCACTTTTGGAACTAAAATAAGTGTGTTTAGAGTCATTTTAATGTCTGAAAATGGTCGAAAGAGAAGCTTCTAGTAGGGGAAAAGTCTGTAAAAATGGCAATTTTGGTCACATTGAGGCTTTAAAAAGTAGTTATTCAACATGAGGCACAATCCAAATGACATTTTGAATCAATTTTTCTAAAGTCCAAAAATCAATTTTCTGATGAAAAAAAGATGACCCGTGACCTGTTGAACTTTCTCCAGATGGTCAGAAATGGTAATTTTTTAATGTTTAATTTTTTGACTGTAAATGACTATTGCATATGAATTATCACTTTTGGAACTAAAAGAAGTGTGTTTAGAGTCATTTTAATGCCTGAAATTGGTCGAAATAGAAGCTCCTAGTAGGAGAAAAAGTGTGTAAAAATGGCAATTTTGGTCATATTGATTCTTTAAAAAGTAGTTATTCAACATGAGGCACAATCCAAATGACATTTTGAATCAATTTTTCTAAAGTCCAAAAATCAATTTTCTGATGAAAAAAGATGACCCGTGACCTGTCGAAATTTCTCCAGATGGTCAGAAATGGTAATTTTTTAATGTTTTATTTTTTGACTGTAAATGACTATTGCATGCGAATTATCACTTTTGGAACTAAAATAAGTGTGTTTAGAGTCATTTTAATGCCTGAAAATGGTCGAAATAGAAGCTTCTAGTAGGAAAAAAAGTCTGTAAAAATGGCAATTTTGGTCACATTGAGGCTTTAAAAAGTAGTTATTCAACATGAGGCACAATCCAAATGACATTTTGAATCAATTTTTCTAAAGTCCAAAAAATCCATTTTCTGATGAAAAACGATGACCCGCGACCTGTCGACATTTCTCCAGATGGTCAGAAATGGTAATTTTTTAATGGTTCTATTTTTGACTGTAAATGACTATTGCATGTGAATTATCACTTTTGGAACTAAAATAAGTGTGTTTAGAGTCATTTTAATGCCTGAAATTGGTCGAAATAGAAGCTTCTAGGAGGAGAAAAAGTCTGTAAAAATGGCAATTTTGGTCACATTGAGGCTTTAAAAAGTAGTTATTCAACATGAGGCACAATCCAAATGATATTTTGAATCAATTTTTCTAAAGTCCAAAAAATCCATTTTCTGATATAAAACGATGACCAGTGACCTGTCGAAATTTCTCCAGATGGTCAGAAATGGTAATTTTTTAATGTTTAAATTTTTGACTGTAAATGACTATCGCATGTGAATTATCTCTTGTGGAACTAAAATAAGTGTGTTTAGAGTCGTTTTAATTCCTGAAATTAGTCATATTAGAAGCTTCTGAGAAGGAGATAAAGTCTGTAAAAATGGCAATTTTGGTCACATTGAGGCTTTAAAAAGTAGTTATTCAACATGAGGCACAATCCAAATGACATTTTGAATCAATTTTTATAAAGTCCAAAAAATCCATTTTCTGATGAAAAACGATGACCCGCGACCTGTCGAAATTTCTCCAGATGGTCAGAAATGGTAATTTTTTAATGGTTCATTTTTTGACTGTAAATGACTATTGCATGTGAATTATCACTTTTGGAACTAAAATAAGTGTGTTTAGAGTCATTTTAATGCCTGAAAATGGTCGAAATAGAAGCTTCTAGTAGGAGAAAAAGTCTGTAAAAATGGCAATTTTGGTCACATTGGGGCTTTAAAAAGTAGTTATTCAACATGAGGCACAATCCAAATGACATTTTGAATCAATTTTTCTAAAGTCCAAAAAATCCCTTTTCTGATGAAAAACGATGACCCGCGACCTGTCGAAATTTCTCCAGATGGTCAGAAATGGTAATTTTTTAATGGTTCATTTTTTGACTGTAAATGACTATTGCATGTGAATTATCACTTTTGGAACTAAAATAAGTGTGTTTAGAGTCATTTTAATGTCTGAAAATGGTCGAAAGAGAAGCTTCTAGTAGGGGAAAAAGTCTGTAAAAATGGCAATTTTGGTCACATTGAGGCTTTAAAAAGTAGTTATTCAACATGAGGCACAATCCAAATGACATTTTGAATCAATTTTTCTAAAGTCCAAAAATCAATTTTCTGATGAAAAAAAGATGACCCGTGACCTGTTGAACTTTCTCCAGATGGTCAGAAATGGTAATTTTTTAATGTTTAATTTTTTGACTGTAAATGACTATTGCATATGAATTATCACTTTTGGAACTAAAAGAAGTGTGTTTAGAGT
Organism: Triturus cristatus; assembly: GCF_964204655.1. NCBI lineage: Eukaryota > Metazoa > Chordata > Amphibia > Caudata > Salamandridae > Triturus > Triturus cristatus. The sequence continues at coordinate 135,430,291 of NC_140588.1, forward strand.
CATTTTAATGCCTGAAATTGGTCGAAATAGAAGCTCCTAGTAGGAGAAAAAGTGTGTAAAAATGGCAATTTTGGTCATATTGATTCTTTAAAAAGTAGTTATTCAACATGAGGCACAATCCAAATGACATTTTGAATCAATTTTTCTAAAGTCCAAAAATCAATTTTCTGATGAAAAAAGATGACCCGTGACCTGTCGAAATTTCTCCAGATGGTCAGAAATGGTAATTTTTTAATGTTTTATTTTTTGACTGTAAATGACTATTGCATGCGAATTATCACTTTTGGAACTAAAATAAGTGTGTTTAGAGTCATTTTAATGCCTGAAAATGGTCGAAATAGAAGCTTCTAGTAGGAAAAAAAGTCTGTAAAAATGGCAATTTTGGTCACATTGAGGCTTTAAAAAGTAGTTATTCAACATGAGGCACAATCCAAATGACATTTTGAATCAATTTTTCTAAAGTCCAAAAAATCCATTTTCTGATGAAAAACGATGACCCGCGACCTGTCGACATTTCTCCAGATGGTCAGAAATGGTAATTTTTTAATGGTTCTATTTTTGACTGTAAATGACTATTGCATGTGAATTATCACTTTTGGAACTAAAATAAGTGTGTTTAGAGTCATTTTAATGCCTGAAATTGGTCGAAATAGAAGCTTCTAGGAGGAGAAAAAGTCTGTAAAAATGGCAATTTTGGTCACATTGAGGCTTTAAAAAGTAGTTATTCAACATGAGGCACAATCCAAATGATATTTTGAATCAATTTTTCTAAAGTCCAAAAAATCCATTTTCTGATATAAAACGATGACCAGTGACCTGTCGAAATTTCTCCAGATGGTCAGAAATGGTAATTTTTTAATGTTTAAATTTTTGACTGTAAATGACTATCGCATGTGAATTATCTCTTGTGGAACTAAAATAAGTGTGTTTAGAGTCGTTTTAATTCCTGAAATTAGTCATATTAGAAGCTTCTGAGAAGGAGATAAAGTCTGTAAAAATGGCAATTTTGGTCACATTGAGGCTTTAAAAAGTAGTTATTCAACATGAGGCACAATCCAAATGACATTTTGAATCAATTTTTATAAAGTCCAAAAAATCCATTTTCTGATGAAAAACGATGACCCGCGACCTGTCGAAATTTCTCCAGATGGTCAGAAATGGTAATTTTTTAATGGTTCATTTTTTGACTGTAAATGACTATTGCATGTGAATTATCACTTTTGGAACTAAAATAAGTGTGTTTAGAGTCATTTTAATGCCTGAAAATGGTCGAAATAGAAGCTTCTAGTAGGAGAAAAAGTCTGTAAAAATGGCAATTTTGGTCACATTGGGGCTTTAAAAAGTAGTTATTCAACATGAGGCACAATCCAAATGACATTTTGAATCAATTTTTCTAAAGTCCAAAAAATCCCTTTTCTGATGAAAAACGATGACCCGCGACCTGTCGAAATTTCTCCAGATGGTCAGAAATGGTAATTTTTTAATGGTTCATTTTTTGACTGTAAATGACTATTGCATGTGAATTATCACTTTTGGAACTAAAATAAGTGTGTTTAGAGTCATTTTAATGCCTGAAATTGTTCGAAATAGAAGCTTCTAGTAGGAGAAAAAGTCTGCAAAAATGGCAATTTTGGTCATATTGAGGCTTTAAAAAGTAGTTATTCAACATGAGGCACAATCCAAATGACATTTTGAATCAATTTTTCTAAAGTCCAAAAATCAATTTTCTGATGAAAAAAGATGACCCGTGACCTGTTGAACTTTGTCCAGATGGTCAGAAATGGTAATTTTTTAATGTTTAATTTTTTGACTGTAAATGACTATTGCATATGAATTATCACTTTTGGAACTAAAAGAAGTGTGTTTAGAGTCATTTTAATGCCTGAAATTGTTTGAAATAGAAGCTTCTAGTAGGAGAAAAAGTCTGTAAAAATGGCAATTTTGGTCACATTGAGGCTTTAAAAAGTAGTTATTCAACATGAGGCACAATCCAAATGATATTTTGAATCAATTTTTCTAAAGTCCAAAAAATCCATTTTCTGATGAAAAACGATGACCAGTGACCTGTCGAAATTTCTCCAGATGGTCAGAAACGGTAATTTATTAATGTTTAAATTTTTGACTGTAAATGACTATCGCATGTGAATTATCACTTGTCGAACTAAAATAAGTGTGTTTAGAGTCGTTTTAATTCCTGAAATTAGTCATATTAGAAGCTTCTGAGAAGGAGAAAAAGTCTGTAAAAATGGCAATTTTGGTCACATTGAGGCTTTAAAAAGTAGTTTTTCAACATGAGGCACAATCCAAATGACATTTTGAATCAATTTTTCTAAAGTCCAAAAAATCAATTTTCTGATGAAAAAAGATGACCCGTGACCTGTTGAACTTTCTCCAGATGGTCAGAAATGGTAATTTTTTAATGTTTAATTTTTTGACTGTAAATGACTACTGCATATGAATTATCACTTTTGGAACTAAAAGTAGTGTGTTTAGAGTCATTTTAATGCCTGAAATTGGTCGAAATAGAAGCTTCTAGTAGGAGAAAAAGTCTGTAAAAATGGCAATTTTGGTCACATTGAGGCTTTAAAAAGTAGTTATTCAACATGAGGCACAATCCAAATGACATTTTGAATCAATTTTTCTAAAGTCCAAAAATCAATTTTCTGATGAAAAAAGATGACCCGTGACCTGTTGAACTTTCTCCAGATGGTCAGAAATGGTAATTTTTTAATGTTTAATTTTTTGACTGTAAATGACTACTGCATATGAATTATCACTTTTGGAACTAAAAGAAGTGTGTTTAGAGTCATTTTAATGCCTGAAATTGGTCGAAATAGAAGCTCCTAGTAGGAAAAAAAGTGTGTAAAAATGGCAATTTTGGTCATATTGATTCTTTAAAAAGTAGTTATTCAACATGAGGCACAATCCAAATGACATTTTGAATCAATTTTTCTAAAGTCCAAAAAATCCATTTTCTGACGAAAAACGATGACCCGCGACCTGTCGAAAATTCTCCAGATGGTCAGAAATGGTAATTTTATAATGTTTTATTTTTTGACTGTAAATGACTATTGCATGTGAATTATCACTTTTGGAACTAAAATAAGTGTGTTTAGAGTCATTTTAATGCCTGAAAATGGTCGAAATAAAAGCTTCTAGTAGGAGAAAAAGTCTGTAAAAATGGCAATTTTGGTCACATTGAGGCTTTAAAAAGTAGTTATTCAACATGAGGCACAATCCAAATGACATTTTGAATCAATTTTTCTAAAGTCCAAAAAATCCATTTTCTGATGAAAAACGATGACCCGCGACCTGTCGAAATTTCTCCAGATGGTCAGAAATGGTAATTTTTTAATGTTTTATTTTTTGACTGTAAATGACTATTGCATGTGAATTATCACTTTTGGAACTAAAATAAGTGTGTTTAGAGTCATTTTAATGCCTGAAAATGGTCGAAATAAAAGCTTCTAGTAGGAGAAAAAGTCTGTAAAAATGGCAATTTTGGTCACATTGAGGCTTTAAAAAGTAGTTATTCAACATGAGGCACAATCCAAATGACATTTTGAATCAATTTTTCTAAAGTCCAAAAAATCCATTTTCTGATGAAAAACGATGACCCGCGACCTGTCGAAATTTCTCCAGATGGTCAGAAATGGTAATTTTTTAATGTTTTATTTTTTGACTGTAAATGACTATTGCATGTGACTTATCACTTTTGGAACTAAAATAAGTGTGTTTAGAGTCATTTTAATGCCTGAAATTGGTCGAAATAGAAGCTTCTAGTAGGAGAAAAAGTCTGTAAAAATGGCAATATTGGTCACATTGAGGCTTTAAAAAGTAGTTATTCAACATGAGGCACAATCCAAATGACATTTTGAATCAATTTTTCTAAAGTCCAAAAAATCCATTTTCTGATGAAAAACGATGACCCGCGACCTGTCGAAATTTCTCCAGATGGTCAGAAATGGTAATTTTTTAATGTTTAATTTTTTGACTGTAAATGACTATTGCATGTGACTTATCACTTTTGGAACTAAAATAAGTGTGTTTAGAGTCATTTTAATGCCTGAAATTGGTCGAAATAGAAGCTTCTATTAGGAGAAAAAGTCTGTAAAAATGGCAATTTTGGTCACATTGAGGCTTTAAAAAGTAGTTATTCAACATGAGGCACAATCCAAATGACATTTTGAATCAATTTTTATAAAGTCCAAAAAATCCATTTTCTGATGAAAAACGATGACCCGCGACCTGTCGAAATTTCTCCAGATGGTCAGAAATGGTAATTTTTTAATGGTTCTATTTTTGACTGTAAATGACTATTGCATGTGAATTATCACTTTTGGAACTAAAATAAGTGTGTTTAGAGTCATTTTAATGCCTGAAATTGTTTGAAATAGAAGCTTCTAGTAGGAGAAAAAGTCTGTAAAAATGGCAATTTTGGTCACATTGAGGCTTTAAAAAGTAGTTATTCAACATGAGGCACAATCCAAATGATATTTTGAATCAATTTTTCTAAAGTCCAAAAAATCAATTTTCTGATGAAAAACGATGACCAGTGACCTGTCGAAATTTCTCCAGATGGTCAGAAATGGTAATTTTTTAATGTTTACATTTTTGACTGTAAATGACTATCGCATGTGAATTATCACTTGTGGAAGTAAAATAAGTGTGTTTAGAGTCGTTTTAATGCCTGAAATTAGTCATATTAGAAGCTTCTGAGAAGGAGAAAAAGTCTGTAAAAATGGCAATTTTGGTCACATTGAGGCTTTAAAAAGTAGTTATTCAACATGAGGCACAATCCAAATGACATTTTGAATCAATTTTTATAAAGTCCAAAAAATTCATTTTCTGATGAAAAACGATGACCCGCGACCTGTCGAAATTTCTCCAGATGGTCAGAAATGGTAATTTTTTAATGGTTCATTTTTTGACTGTAAATGACTATTGCATGTGAATTATCACTTTTGGAACTAAAATAAGTGTGTTTAGAGTCATTTTAATGCCTGAAAATGGTCGAAATAGAAGCTTCTAGTAGGAGAAAAAGTCTGTAAAAATGGCAATTTTGGTCACATTGGGGCTTTAAAAAGTAGTTATTCAACATGAGGCACAATCCAAATGACATTTTGAATCAATTTTTCTAAAGTCCAAAAAATCCCTTTTCTGATGAAAAACGATGACCCGCGACCTGTCGAAATTTCTCCAGATGGTCAGAAATGGTAATTTTTTAATGGTTCATTTTTTGACTGTAAATGACTATTGCATGTGAATTATCACTTTTGGAACTAAAATAAGTGTGTTTAGAGTCATTTTAATGCCTGAAATTGTTCGAAATAGAAGCTTCTAGTAGGAGAAAAAGTCTGCAAAAATGGCAATTTTGGTCATATTGAGGCTTTAAAAAGTAGTTATTCAACATGAGGCACAATCCAAATGACATTTTGAATCAATTTTTCTAAAGTCCAAAAATCAATTTTCTGATGAAAAAAGATGACCCGCGACCTGTCGAAATTTCTCCAGATGGTCAGAAATGGTAATTTTTTAATGGTTCATTTTTTGACTGTAAATGACTATTGCATGTGAATTATCACTTTTGGAACTAAAATAAGTGTGTTTAGAGTCATTTTAATGCCTGAAATTGTTCGAAATAGAAGCTTCTAGTAGGAGAAAAAGTCTGCAAAAATGGCAATTTTGGTCATATTGAGGCTTTAAAAAGTAGTTATTCAACATGAGGCACAATCCAAATGACATTTGGAATCAATTTTTCTAAAGTCCAAAAATCAATTTTCTGATGAAAAAAGATGACCCGTGACCTGTTGAACTTTGTCCAGATGGTCAGAAATGGTAATTTTTTAATGTTTAATTTTTTGACTGTAAATGACTATTGCATATGAATTATCACTTTTGGAACTAAAAGAAGTGTGTTTAGAGTCATTTTAATGCCTGAAATTGTTTGAAATAGAAGCTTCTAGTAGGAGAAAAAGTCTGTAAAAATGGCAATTTTGGTCACATTGAGGCTTTAAAAAGTAGTTATTCAACATGAGGCACAATCCAAATGATATTTTGAATCAATTTTTCTAAAGTCCAAAAAATCCATTTTCTGATGAAAAACGATGACCAGTGACCTGTCGAAATTTCTCCAGATGGTCAGAAACGGTAATTTATTAATGTTTAAATTTTTGACTGTAAATGACTATCGCATGTGAATTATCACTTGTCGAACTAAAATAAGTGTGTTTAGAGTCGTTTTAATTCCTGAAATTAGTCATATTAGAAGCTTCTGAGAAGGAGAAAAAGTCTGTAAAAATGGCAATTTTGGTCACATTGAGGCTTTAAAAAGTAGTTTTTCAACATGAGGCACAATCCAAATGACATTTTGAATCAATTTTTCTAAAGTCCAAAAAATCAATTTTCTGATGAAAAAAGATGACCCGTGACCTGTTGAACTTTCTCCAGATGGTCAGAAATGGTAATTTTTTAATGTTTAATTTTTTGACTGTAAATGACTACTGCATATGAATTATCACTTTTGGAACTAAAAGTAGTGTGTTTAGAGTCATTTTAATGCCTGAAATTGGTCGAAATAGAAGCTTCTAGTAGGAGAAAAAGTCTGTAAAAATGGCAATTTTGGTCACATTGAGGCTTTAAAAAGTAGTTATTCAACATGAGGCACAATCCAAATGACATTTTGAATCAATTTTTCTAAAGTCCAAAAATCAATTTTCTGATGAAAAAAGATGACCCGTGACCTGTTGAACTTTCTCCAGATGGTCAGAAATGGTAATTTTTTAATGTTTAATTTTTTGACTGTAAATGACTATTGCATATGAATTATCACTTTTGGAACTAAAAGAAGTGTGTTTAGAGTCATTTTAATGCCTGAAATTGTTTGAAATAGAAGCTTCTAGTAGGAGAAAAAGTCTGTAAAAATGGCAATTTTGGTCACATTGAGGCTTTAAAAAGTAGTTATTCAACATGAGGCACAATCCAAATGATATTTTGAATCAATTTTTCTAAAGTCCAAAAAATCCATTTTCTGATGAAAAACGATGACCAGTGACCTGTCGAAATTTCTCCAGATGGTCAGAAACGGTAATTTATTAATGTTTAAATTTTTGACTGTAAATGACTATCGCATGTGAATTATCACTTGTCGAACTAAAATAAGTGTGTTTAGAGTCGTTTTAATTCCTGAAATTAGTCATATTAGAAGCTTCTGAGAAGGAGAAAAAGTCTGTAAAAATGGCAATTTTGGTCACATTGAGGCTTTAAAAAGTAGTTTTTCAACATGAGGCACAATCCAAATGACATTTTGAATCAATTTTTCTAAAGTCCAAAAAATCAATTTTCTGATGAAAAAAGATGACCCGTGACCTGTTGAACTTTCTCCAGATGGTCAGAAATGGTAATTTTTTAATGTTTAATTTTTTGACTGTAAATGACTACTGCATATGAATTATCACTTTTGGAACTAAAAGTAGTGTGTTTAGAGTCATTTTAATGCCTGAAATTGTTTGAAATAGAAGCTTCTAGTAGGAGAAAAAGTCTGTAAAAATGGCAATTTTGGTCACATTGAGGCTTTAAAAAGTAGTTATTCAACATGAGGCACAATCCAAATGATATTTTGAATCAATTTTTCTAAAGTCCAAAAAATCCATTTTCTGATGAAAAACGATGACCAGTGACCTGTCGAAATTTCTCCAGATGGTCAGAAACGGTAATTTATTAATGTTTAAATTTTTGACTGTAAATGACTATCGCATGTGAATTATCACTTGTCGAACTAAAATAAGTGTGTTTAGAGTCGTTTTAATTCCTGAAATTAGTCATATTAGAAGCTTCTGAGAAGGAGAAAAAGTCTGTAAAAATGGCAATTTTGGTCACATTGAGGCTTTAAAAAGTAGTTTTTCAACATGAGGCACAATCCAAATGACATTTTGAATCAATTTTTCTAAAGTCCAAAAAATCAATTTTCTGATGAAAAAAGATGACCCGTGACCTGTTGAACTTTCTCCAGATGGTCAGAAATGGTAATTTTTTAATGTTTAATTTTTTGACTGTAAATGACTACTGCATATGAATTATCACTTTTGGAACTAAAAGTAGTGTGTTTAGAGTCATTTTAATGGCTGAAATTGGTCGAAATAGAAGCTTCTAGTAGGAGAAAAAGTCTGTAAAAATGGCAATTTTGGTCACATTGAGGCTTTAAAAAGTAGTTATTCAACATGAGGCACAATCCAAATGACATTTTGAATCAATTTTTCTAAAGTCCAAAAATCAATTTTCTGATGAAAAAAGATGACCCGTGACCTGTTGAACTTTCTCCAGATGGTCAGAAATGGTAATTTTTTAATGTTTAATTTTTTGACTGTAAATGACTATTGCATATGAATTATCACTTTTGGAACTAAAAGAAGTGTGTTTAGAGTCATTTTAATGCCTGAAATTGTTTGAAATAGAAGCTTCTAGTAGGAGAAAAAGTCTGTAAAAATGGCAATTTTGGTCACATTGAGGCTTTAAAAAGTAGTTATTCAACATGAGGCACAATCCAAATGATATTTTGAATCAATTTTTCTAAAGTCCAAAAAATCCATTTTCTGATGAAAAACGATGACCAGTGACCTGTCGAAATTTCTCCAGATGGTCAGAAACGGTAATTTATTAATGTTTAAATTTTTGACTGTAAATGACTATCGCATGTGAATTATCACTTGTCGAACTAAAATAAGTGTGTTTAGAGTCGTTTTAATTCCTGAAATTAGTCATATTAGAAGCTTCTGAGAAGGAGAAAAAGTCTGTAAAAATGGCAATTTTGGTCACATTGAGGCTTTAAAAAGTAGTTTTTCAACATGAGGCACAATCCAAATGACATTTTGAATCAATTTTTCTAAAGTCCAAAAAATCAATTTTCTGATGAAAAAAGATGACCCGTGACCTGTTGAACTTTCTCCAGATGGTCAGAAATGGTAATTTTTTAATGTTTAATTTTTTGACTGTAAATGACTACTGCATATGAATTATCACTTTTGGAACTAAAAGTAGTGTGTTTAGAGTCATTTTAATGCCTGAAATTGGTCGAAATAGAAGCTTCTAGTAGGAGAAAAAGTCTGTAAAAATGGCAATTTTGGTCACATTGAGGCTTTAAAAAGTAGTTATTCAACATGAGGCACAATCCAAATGACATTTTGAATCAATTTTTCTAAAGTCCAAAAATCAATTTTCTGATGAAAAAAGATGACCCGTGACCTGTTGAACTTTCTCCAGATGGTCAGAAATGGTAATTTTTTAATGTTTAATTTTTTGACTGTAAATGACTACTGCATATGAATTATCACTTTTGGAACTAAAAGAAGTGTGTTTAGAGTCATTTTAATGCCTGAAATTGGTCGAAATAGAAGCTCCTAGTAGGAAAAAAAGTGTGTAAAAATGGCAATTTTGGTCATATTGATTCTTTAAAAAGTAGTTATTCAACATGAGGCACAATCCAAATGACATTTTGAATCAATTTTTCTAAAGTCCAAAAAATCCATTTTCTGACGAAAAACGATGACCCGCGACCTGTCGAAAATTCTCCAGATGGTCAGAAATGGTAATTTTTTAATGTTTTATTTTTTGACTGTAAATGACTATTGCATGTGAATTATCACTTTTGGAACTAAAATAAGTGTGTTTAGAGTCATTTTAATGCCTGAAAATGGTCGAAATAAAAGCTTCTAGTAGGAGAAAAAGTCTGTAAAAATGGCAATTTTGGTCACATTGAGGCTTTAAAAAGTAGTTATTCAACATGAGGCACAATCCAAATGACATTTTGAATCAATTTTTCTAAAGTCCAAAAAATCCATTTTCTGATGAAAAACGATGACCCGCGACCTGTCGAAATTTCTCCAGATGGTCAGAAATGGTAATTTTTTAATGTTTTATTTTTTGACTGTAAATGACTATTGCATGTGAATTATCACTTTTGGAACTAAAATAAGTGTGTTTAGAGTCATTTTAATGCCTGAAAATGGTCGAAATAAAAGCTTCTAGTAGGAGAAAAAGTCTGTAAAAATGGCAATTTTGGTCACATTGAGGCTTTAAAAAGTAGTTATTCAACATGAGGCACAATCCAAATGACATTTTGAATCAATTTTTCTAAAGTCCAAAAAATCAATTTTCTGATGAAAAACGATGACCCGCGACCTGTCGAAAATTCTCCAGATGGTCAGAAATGGTAATTTTGTAATGTTTTATTTTTTGACTGTAAATGACTATTGCATGCGAATTATCACTTTTGGAACTAAAATAGGTGTGTTTAGAGTCATTTTAATGTCTGAAAATGGTCGAAAGAGAAGCTTCTAGTAGGGGAAAAAGTCTGTAAAAATGGCAATTTTGGTCACATTGAGGCTTTAAAAAGTAGTTATTCAACATGAGGCACAATCCAAATGACATTTTGAATCAATTTTTCTAAAGTCCAAAAATCAATTTTCTGATGAAAAAAAGATGACCCGTGACCTGTTGAACTTTCTCCAGATGGTCAGAAATGGTAATTTTTTAATGTTTAATTTTTTGACTGTAAATGACTATTGCATATGAATTATCACTTTTGGAACTAAAAGAAGTGTGTTTAGAGTCATTTTAATGCCTGAAATTGGTCGAAATAGAAGCTCCTAGTAGGAGAAAAAGTGTGTAAAAATGGCAATTTTGGTCATATTGATTCTTTAAAAAGTAGTTATTCAACATGAGGCACAATCCAAATGACATTTTGAATCAATTTTTCTAAAGTCCAAAAATCAATTTTCTGATGAAAAAAGATGACCCGTGACCTGTCGAAATTTCTCCAGATGGTCAGAAATGGTAATTTTTTAATGTTTTATTTTTTGACTGTAAATGACTATTGCATGCGAATTATCACTTTTGGAACTAAAATAAGTGTGTTTAGAGTCATTTTAATGCCTGAAAATGGTCGAAATAGAAGCTTCTAGTAGGAAAAAAAGTCTGTAAAAATGGCAATTTTGGTCACATTGAGGCTTTAAAAAGTAGTTATTCAACATGAGGCACAATCCAAATGACATTTTGAATCAATTTTTCTAAAGTCCAAAAAATCAATTTTCTGATGAAAAACGATGACCCGCGACCTGTCGACATTTCTCCAGATGGTCAGAAATGGTAATTTTTTAATGGTTCTATTTTTGACTGTAAATGACTATTGCATGTGAATTATCACTTTTGGAACTAAAATAAGTGTGTTTAGAGTCATTTTAATGCCTGAAATTGGTCGAAATAGAAGCTTCTAGTAGGAGAAAAAGTCTGTAAAAATGGCAATTTTGGTCACATTGAGGCTTTAAAAAGTAGTTATTCAACATGAGGCACAATCCAAATGATATTTTGAATCAATTTTTCTAAAGTCCAAAAAATCCATTTTCTGATATAAAACGATGACCAGTGACCTGTCGAAATTTCTCCAGATGGTCAGAAATGGTAATTTTTTAATGTTTAAATTTTTGACTGTAAATGACTATCGCATGTGAATTATCTCTTGTGGAACTAAAATAAGTGTGTTTAGAGTCGTTTTAATTCCTGAAATTAGTCATATTAGAAGCTTCTGAGAAGGAGATAAAGTCTGTAAAAATGGCAATTTTGGTCACATTGAGGCTTTAAAAAGTAGTTATTCAACATGAGGCACAATCCAAATGACATTTTGAATCAATTTTTCTAAAGTCCAAAAAATCCATTTTCTGATGAAAAACGATGACCCGCGACCTGTCGACATTTCTCCAGATGGTCAGAAATGGTAATTTTTTAATGGTTCTATTTTTGACTGTAAATGACTATTGCATGTGAATTATCACTTTTGGAACTAAAATAAGTGTGTTTAGAGTCATTTTAATGCCTGAAATTGGTCGAAATAGAAGCTTCTAGTAGGAGAAAAAGTCTGTAAAAATGGCAATTTTGGTCACATTGAGGCTTTAAAAAGTAGTTATTCAACATGAGGCACAATCCAAATGATATTTTGAATCAATTTTTCTAAAGTCCAAAAAATCCATTTTCTGATATAAAACGATGACCAGTGACCTGTCGAAATTTCTCCAGATGGTCAGAAATGGTAATTTTTTAATGTTTAAATTTTTGACTGTAAATGACTATCGCATGTGAATTATCTCTTGTGGAACTAAAATAAGTGTGTTTAGAGTCGTTTTAATTCCTGAAATTAGTCATATTAGAAGCTTCTGAGAAGGAGAAAAAGTCTGTAAAAATGGCAATTTTGGTCACATTGAGGCTTTCAAAAGTAGTTATTCAACATGAGGCACAATCCAAATGACATTTTGAATCAATTTTTCTAAAGTCCAAAAAATCCATTTTCTGATGAAAAACGATGACCCGCGACCTGTCGAAATTTCTCCAGATGGTCAGAAATGGTAATTTTTTAATGTTTTATTTTTTGACTGTAAATGACTATTGCATGTGAATTATCACTTTTGGAACTAAAATAAGTGTGTTTAGACTCATTTTAATGCCTGAAATTGTTAGAAATAGAAGCTTCTAGTAGGAGAAAAAGTCTGTAAAAATGGCAATTTTGGTCACATTGAGGCTTTAAAAAGTAGTTATTCAACATGAGGCACAATCCAAATGACATTTTGAATCAATTTTTCTAAAGTCCAAAAAATCAATTTTCTGATGAAAAACGATGACCCGCGACCTGTCGAAAATTCTCCAGATGGTCAGAAATGGTAATTTTTTAATGTTTTATTTTTTGACTGTAAATGACTATTGCATGCGAATTATCACTTTTGGAACTAAAATAAGTGTGTTTAGAGTCATTTTAATGCCTGAAAATGGTCGAAATAGAAGCTTCTAGTAGGAAAAAAAGTCTGTAAAAATGGCAATTTTGGTCACATTGAGGCTTTAAAAAGTAGTTATTCAACATGAGGCACAATCCAAATGACATTTTGAATCAATTTTTCTAAAGTCCAAAAAATCCATTTTCTGATGAAAAACGATGACCCGCGACCTGTCGACATTTCTCCAGATGGTCAGAAATGGTAATTTTTTAATGGTTCTATTTTTGACTGTAAATGACTATTGCATGTGAATTATCACTTTTGGAACTAAAATAAGTGTGTTTAGAGTCATTTTAATGCCTGAAATTGGTCGAAATAGAAGCTTCTAGTAGGAGAAAAAGTCTGTAAAAATGGCAATTTTGGTCACATTGAGGCTTTAAAAAGTAGTTATTCAACATGAGGCACAATCCAAATGATATTTTGAATCAATTTTTCTAAAGTCCAAAAAATCCATTTTCTGATATAAAACGATGACCAGTGACCTGTCGAAATTTCTCCAGATGGTCAGAAATGGTAATTTTTTAATGTTTAAATTTTTGACTGTAAATGACTATCGCATGTGAATTATCTCTTGTGGAACTAAAATAAGTGTGTTTAGAGTCGTTTTAATTCCTGAAATTAGTCATATTAGAAGCTTCTGAGAAGGAGATAAAGTCTGTAAAAATGGCAATTTTGGTCACATTGAGGCTTTAAAAAGTAGTTATTCAACATGAGGCACAATCCAAATGACATTTTGAATCAATTTTTATAAAGTCCAAAAAATCCATTTTCTGATGAAAAACGATGACCCGCGACCTGTCGAAATTTCTCCAGATGGTCAGAAATGGTAATTTTTTAATGGTTCATTTTTTGACTGTAAATGACTATTGCATGTGAATTATCACTTTTGGAACTAAAATAAGTGTGTTTAGAGTCATTTTAATGCCTGAAAATGGTCGAAATAGAAGCTTCTAGTAGGAGAAAAAGTCTGTAAAAATGGCAATTTTGGTCACATTGGGGCTTTAAAAAGTAGTTATTCAACATGAGGCACAATCCAAATGACATTTTGAATCAATTTTTCTAAAGTCCAAAAAATCCCTTTTCTGATGAAAAACGATGACCCGCGACCTGTCGAAATTTCTCCAGATGGTCAGAAATGGTAATTTTTTAATGGTTCATTTTTTGACTGTAAATGACTATTGCATGTGAATTATCACTTTTGGAACTAAAATAAGTGTGTTTAGAGTCATTTTAATGCCTGGAATTGTTCGAAATAGAAGCTTCTAGTAGGAGAAAAAGTCTGCAAAAATGGCAATTTTGGTCATATTGAGGCTTTAAAAAGTAGTTATTCAACATGAGGCACAATCCAAATGACATTTTGAATCAATTTTTCTAAAGTCCAAAAATCAATTTTCTGATGAAAAAAGATGACCCGTGACCTGTTGAACTTTGTCCAGATGGTCAGAAATGGTAATTTTTTAATGTTTAATTTTTTGACTGTAAATGACTATTGCATATGAATTATCACTTTTGGAACTAAAAGAAGTGTGTTTAGAGTCATTTTAATGCCTGAAATTGTTTGAAATAGAAGCTTCTAGTAGGAGAAAAAGTCTGTAAAAATGGCAATTTTGGTCACATTGAGGCTTTAAAAAGTAGTTATTCAACATGAGGCACAATCCAAATGATATTTTGAATCAATTTTTCTAAAGTCCAAAAAATCCATTTTCTGATGAAAAACGATGACCAGTGACCTGTCGAAATTTCTCCAGATGGTCAGAAACGGTAATTTATTAATGTTTAAATTTTTGACTGTAAATGACTATCGCATGTGAATTATCACTTGTCGAACTAAAATAAGTGTGTTTAGAGTCGTTTTAATTCCTGAAATGAGTCATATTAGAAGCTTCTGAGAAGGAGAAAAAGTCTGTAAAAATGGCAATTTTGGTCACATTGAGGCTTTAAAAAGTAGTTTTTCAACATGAGGCACAATCCAAATGACATTTTGAATCAATTTTTCTAAAGTCCAAAAAATCAATTTTCTGATGAAAAAAGATGACCCGTGACCTGTTGAACTTTCTCCAGATGGTCAGAAATGGTAATTTTTTAATGTTTAATTTTTTGACTGTAAATGACTACTGCATATGAATTATCACTTTTGGAACTAAAAGTAGTGTGTTTAGAGTCATTTTAATGCCTGAAATTGGTCGAAATAGAAGCTTCTAGTAGGAGAAAAAGTCTGTAAAAATGGCAATTTTGGTCACATTGAGGCTTTAAAAAGTAGTTATTCAACATGAGGCACAATCCAAATGACATTTTGAATCAATTTTTCTAAAGTCCAAAAATCAATTTTCTGATGAAAAAAGATGACCCGTGACCTGTTGAACTTTCTCCAAATGGTCAGAAATGGTAATTTTTTAATGTTTAATTTTTTGACTGTAAATGACTACTGCATATGAATTATCACTTTTGGAACTAAAAGAAGTGTGTTTAGAGTCATTTTAATGCCTGAAATTGGTCGAAATAGAAGCTCCTAGTAGGAAAAAAAGTGTGTAAAAATGGCAATTTTGGTCATATTGATTCTTTAAAAAGTAGTTATTCAACATGAGGCACAATCCAAATGACATTTTGAATCAATTTTTCTAAAGTCCAAAAAATCCATTTTCTGACGAAAAACGATGACCCGCGACCTGTCGAAAATTCTCCAGATGGTCAGAAATGGTAATTTTTTAATGTTTTATTTTTTGACTGTAAATGACTATTGCATGTGAATTATCACTTTTGGAACTAAAATAAGTGTGTTTAGAGTCATTTTAATGCCTGAAAATGGTCGAAATAAAAGCTTCTAGTAGGAGAAAAAGTCTGTAAAAATGGCAATTTTGGTCACATTGAGGCTTTAAAAAGTAGTTATTCAACATGAGGCACAATCCAAATGACATTTTGAATCAATTTTTCTAAAGTCCAAAAAATCCATTTTCTGATGAAAAACGATGACCCGCGACCTGTCGAAATTTCTCCAGATGGTCAGAAATGGTAATTTTTTAATGTTTTATTTTTTGACTGTAAATGACTATTGCATGTGAATTATCACTTTTGGAACTAAAATAAGTGTGTTTAGAGTCATTTTAATGCCTGAAATTGGTCGAAATAGAAGCTTCTAGTAGGAGAAAAAGTCTGTAAAAATGGCAATATTGGTCACATTGAGGCTTTAAAAAGTAGTTATTCAACATGAGGCACAATCCAAATGACATTTTGAATCAATTTTTCTAAAGTCCAAAAAATCCATTTTCTGATGAAAAACGATGACCCGCGACCTGTCGAAATTTCTCCAGATGGTCAGAAATGGTAATTTTTTAATGTTTAATTTTTTGACTGTAAATGACTATTGCATGTGACTTATCACTTTTGGAACTAAAATAAGTGTGTTTAGAGTCATTTTAATGCCTGAAATTGGTCGAAATAGAAGCTTCTATTAGGAGAAAAAGTCTGCAAAAATGGCAATTTTGGTCACATTGAGGCTTTAAAAAGTAGTTATTCAACATGAGGCACAATCCAAATGACATTTTGAATCAATTTTTATAAAGTCCAAAAAATCCATTTTCTGATGAAAAACGATCACCCGCGACCTGTCGAAATTTCTCCAGATGGTCAGAAATGGTAATTTTTTAATGGTTCTATTTTTGACTGTAAATGACTATTGCATGTGAATTATCACTTTTGGAACTAAAATAAGTGTGTTTAGAGTCATTTTAATGCCTGAAATTGTTTGAAATAGAAGCTTCTAGTAGGAGAAAAAGCCTGTAAAAATGGCAATTTTGGTCACATTGAGGCTTTAAAAAGTAGTTATTCAACATGAGGCACAATCCAAATGATATTTTGAATCAATTTTTCTAAAGTCCAAAAAATCCATTTTCTGATATAAAACGATGACCAGTGACCTGTCGAAATTTCTCCAGATGGTCAGAAATGGTAATTTTTTAATGTTTAAATTTTTGACTGTAAATGACTATCGCATGTGAATTATCACTTGTGGAACTAAAATAAGTGTGTTTAGAGTCGTTTTAATTCCTGAAATTAGTCATATTAGAAGCTTCTGAGAAGGAGAAAAAGTCTGTAAAAATGGCAATTTTGGTCACATTGAGGCTTTAAAAAGTAGTTATTCAACATGAGGCACAATCCAAATGACATTTTGAATCAATTTTTATAAAGTCCAAAAAATCAATTTTCTGATGAAAAACGATGACCCGCGACCTGTCGAAATTTCTCCAGATGGTCAGAAATGGTAATTTTTTAATGGTTCATTGTTTGACTGTAAATGACTATTGCATGTGAATTATCACTTTTGGAACTAAAATAAGTGTGTTTAGAGTCATTTTAATGCCTGAAATTGTTTGAAATAGAAGCTTCTAGTAGGAGAAAAAGTCTGTAAAAATGGCAATTTTGGTCACATTGAGGCTTTAAAAAGTAGTTATTCAACATGAGGCACAATCCAAATGATATTTTGAATCAATTTTTCTAAAGACCAAAAAATCCATTTTCTGATGAAAAACGATGACCAGTGACCTGTCGAAATTTCTCCAGATGGTCAGAAATGGTAATTTTTTAATGTTTAAATTTTTGACTGTAAATGACTATCGCATGTGAATTATCACTTGTGGAACTAAAATAAGTGTGTTTAGAGTCGTTTTAATGCCTGAAATTAGTCATATTAGAAGCTTCTGAGAAGGAGAAAAAGTCTGTAAAAATGGCAATTTTGGTCACATTGAGGCTTTAAAAAGTAGTTATTCAACATGAGGCACAATCCAAATGATATTTTGAATCAATTTTTCTAAAGTCGAAAAAATTAATTTTCTGATGAAAAACGATGACCCGTGACCTGTTGAACTTTCTCCAGATGGTCAGAAATGGTAATTTTTTAATGTTTAATTTTTTTACTGTAAATGACTATTGCATGTGAATTATCACTTTTGGAACTAAAATAAGTGTGTTTAGAGTCATTTTAATGCCTGAAATTGGTCGAAATAGAAGCTTCTAGTAGGAGAAAAAGTCTGTAAAAATGGCAATTTTGGTCACATTGAGGCTTTAAAAAGTAGTTATTCAACATGAGGCAAAATCCAAATGACATTTTGAATCAATTTTTATAAAGTCGAAAAAATCAATTTTCTGATGAAAAACGATGACCCGCGACCTGTCGAAATTTCTCCAGATGGTCAGAAATGGTAATTTTTTAATGGTTCTATTTTTGACTGTAAATGACTATTGCATGTGAATTATCACTTGTGGAACTAAAATAAGTGTGTTTAGACTCGTTTTAATTCCTGAAATTAGTCATATTAGAAGCTTCTGAGAAGGAGAAAAAGTCTGTAAAAATGGCAATTTTGGTCACATTGAGGCTTTAAAAAGTAGTTATTCAACATGAGGCACAATCCAAATGACATTTTGAATCAATTTTTCTAAAGTCCAAAAAATCCATTTTCTGATGAAAAACGATGACCCGCGACCTGTCGAAAATTCTCCAGATGGTCAGAAATGGTAATTTTTTAATGTTTTATTTTTTGACTGTAAATGACTATTGCATGTGAATTATCACTTTTGGAACTAAAATAAGTGTGTTTAGAGTCATTTTAATGCCTGAAAATGGTCGAAATAGAAGCTTCTAGTAGGAGAAAAAGTCTGTAAAAATGGCAATTTTGGTCACATTGAGGCTTTAAAAAGTAGTTATTCAACATGAGGCACAATCCAAATGACATTTTGAATCAATTTTTCTAAAGTCCAAAAAATCCATTTTCTGATGAAAAACGATGACCCGCGACCTGTCGAAATTTCTCCAGATGGTCAGAAATGGTAATTTTTTAATGTTTTATTTTTTGACTGTAAATGACTATTGCATGTGAATTATCACTTTTGGAACTAAAATAAGTGTGTTTAGAGTCATTTTAATGCCTGAAATTGGTCGAAATAGAAGCTTCTAGTAGGAGAAAAAGTCTGTAAAAATGGCAATATTGGTCACATTGAGGCTTTAAAAAGTAGTTATTCAACATGAGGCACAATCCAAATGACATTTTGAATCAATTTTTCTAAAGTCCAAAAAATCCATTTTCTGATGAAAAACGATGACCCGCGACCTGTCGACATTTCTCCAGATGGTCAGAAATGGTAATTTTTTAATGGTTCTATTTTTGACTGTAAATGACTATTGCATGTGAATTATCACTTTTGGAACTAAAATAAGTGTGTTTAGAGTCATTTTAATGCCTGAAATTGGTCGAAATAGAAGCTTCTAGTAGGAGAAAAAGTCTGTAAAAATGGCAATTTTGGTCACATTGAGGCTTTAAAAAGTAGTTATTCAACATGAGGCACAATCCAAATGATATTTTGAATCAATTTTTCTAAAGTCCAAAAAATCCATTTTCTGATATAAAACGATGACCAGTGACCTGTCGAAATTTCTCCAGATGGTCAGAAATGGTAATTTTTTAATGTTTAAATTTTTGACTGTAAATGACTATCGCATGTGAATTATCACTTGTGGAACTAAAATAAGTGTGTTTAGAGTCGTTTTAATTCCTGAAATTAGTCATATTAGAAGCTTCTGAGAAGGAGAAAAAGTCTGTAAAAATGGCAATTTTGGTCACATTGAGGCTTTAAAAAGTAGTTATTCAACATGAGGCACAATCCAAATGACATTTTGAATCAATTTTTATAAAGTCCAAAAAATCAATTTTCTGATGAAAAACGATGACCCGCGACCTGTCGAAATTTCTCCAGATGGTCAGAAATGGTAATTTTTTAATGGTTCATTGTTTGACTGTAAATGACTATTGCATGTGAATTATCACTTTTGGAACTAAAATAAGTGTGTTTAGAGTCATTTTAATGCCTGAAATTGTTTGAAATAGAAGCTTCTAGTAGGAGAAAAAGTCTGTAAAAATGGCAATTTTGGTCACATTGAGGCTTTAAAAAGTAGTTATTCAACATGAGGCACAATCCAAAAGATATTTTGAATCAATTTTTCTAAAGTCCAAAAAATCCATTTTCTGATGAAAAACGATGACCAGTGACCTGTCGAAATTTCTCCAGATGGTCAGAAATGGTAATTTTTTAATGTTCAAATTTTTGACTGTAAATGACTATCGCATGTGAATTATCACTTGTGGAACTAAAATAATTGTGTTTAGAGTCGTTTTAATGCCTGAAATTAGTCATATTAGAAGCTTCTGAGAAGGAGAAAAAGTCTGTAAAAATGGCAATTTTGGTCACATTGAGGCTTTAAAAAGTAGTTATTCAACATGAGGCACAATCCAAATGATATTTTGAATCAATTTTTCTAAAGTCGAAAAAATTAATTTTCTGATGAAAAACGATGACCCGTGACCTGTTGAACTTTCTCCAGATGGTCAGAAATGGTAATTTTTTAATGTTTAATTTTTTGACTGTAAATGACTATTGCATATGAATTATCACTTTTGGAACTAAAAGAAGTGTGTTTAGAGTCATTTTAATGCCTGAAATTGGTCGAAATAGAAGCTCCTAGTAGGAGAAAAAGTATGTAAAAATGGCAATTTTGGTCATATTGATTCTTTAAAAAGTAGTTATTCAACATGAGGCACAATCCAAATGACATTTTGAATCAATTTTTCTAAAGTCCAAAAATCAATTTTCTGATGAAAAAAGATGACCCGTGACCTGTCGAAATTTCTCCAGATGGTCAGAAATGGTAATTTTTTAATGTTTTATTTTTTGACTGTAAATGACTATTGCATGCGAATTATCACTTTTGGAACTAAAATAAGTGTGTTTAGAGTCATTTTAATGCCTGAAAATGGTCGAAATAGAAGCTTCTAGTAGGAAAAAAAGTCTGTAAAAATGGCAATTTTGGTCACATTGAGGCTTTAAAAAGTAGTTATTCAACATGAGGCACAATCCAAATGACATTTTGAATCAATTTTTCTAAAGTCCAAAAAATCCATTTTCTGATGAAAAACGATGACCCGCGACCTGTCGACATTTCTCCAGATGGTCAGAAATGGTAATTTTTTAATGGTTCTATTTTTGACTGTAAATGATTATTGCATGTGAATTATCACTTTTGGAACTAAAATAAGTGTGTTTAGAGTCATTTTAATGCCTGAAATTGGTCGAAATAGAAGCTTCTAGTAGGAGAAAAAGTCTGTAAAAATGGCAATTTTGGTCACATTGAGGCTTTAAAAAGTAGTTATTCAACATGAGGCACAATCCAAATGATATTTTGAATCAATTTTTCTAAAGTCCAAAAAATCCATTTTCTGATATAAAACGATGACCAGTGACCTGTCGAAATTTCTCCAGATGGTCAGAAATGGTAATTTTTTAATGTTTAAATTTTTGACTGTAAATGACTATCGCATGTGAATTATCTCTTGTGGAACTAAAATAAGTGTGTTTAGAGTCGTTTTAATTCCTGAAATTAGTCATATTAGAAGCTTCTGAGAAGGAGATAAAGTCTGTAAAAATGGCAATTTTGGTCACATTGAGGCTTTAAAAAGTAGTTATTCAACATGAGGCACAATCCAAATGACATTTTGAATCAATTTTTCTAAAGTCCAAAAATCAATTTTCTGATGAAAAAAGATGACCCGTGACCTGTCGAAATTTCTCCAGATGGTCAGAAATGGTAATTTTTTAATGTTTTATTTTTTGACTGTAAATGACTATTGCATGCGAATTATCACTTTTGGAACTAAAATAAGTGTGTTTAGAGTCATTTTAATGCCTGAAAATGGTCGAAATAGAAGCTTCTAGTAGGAAAAAAAGTCTGTAAAAATGGCAATTTTGGTCACATTGAGGCTTTAAAAAGTAGTTATTCAACATGAGGCACAATCCAAATGACATTTTGAATCAATTTTTCTAAAGTCCAAAAAATCCATTTTCTGATGAAAAACGATGACCCGCGACCTGTCGACATTTCTCCAGATGGTCAGAAATGGTAATTTTTTAATGGTTCTATTTTTGACTGTAAATGATTATTGCATGTGAATTATCACTTTTGGAACTAAAATAAGTGTGTTTAGAGTCATTTTAATGCCTGAAATTGGTCGAAATAGAAGCTTCTAGTAGGAGAAAAAGTATGTAAAAATGGCAATTTTGGTCATATTGATTCTTTAAAAAGTAGTTATTCAACATGAGGCACAATCCAAATGACATTTTGAATCAATTTTTCTAAAGTCCAAAAATCAATTTTCTGATGAAAAAAGATGACCCGTGACCTGTCGAAATTTCTCCAGATGGTCAGAAATGGTAATTTTTTAATGTTTTATTTTTTGACTGTAAATGACTATTGCATGCGAATTATCACTTTTGGAACTAAAATAAGTGTGTTTAGAGTCATTTTAATGCCTGAAAATGGTCGAAATAGAAGCTTCTAGTAGGAAAAAAAGTCTGTAAAAATGGCAATTTTGGTCACATTGAGGCTTTAAAAAGTAGTTATTCAACATGAGGCACAATCCAAATGACATTTTGAATCAATTTTTCTAAAGTCCAAAAAATCCATTTTCTGATGAAAAACGATGACCCGCGACCTGTCGACATTTCTCCAGATGGTCAGAAATGGTAATTTTTTAATGGTTCTATTTTTGACTGTAAATGATTATTGCATGTGAATTATCACTTTTGGAACTAAAATAAGTGTGTTTAGAGTCATTTTAATGCCTGAAATTGGTCGAAATAGAAGCTTCTAGTAGGAGAAAAAGTCTGTAAAAATGGCAATTTTGGTCACATTGAGGCTTTAAAAAGTAGTTATTCAACATGAGGCACAATCCAAATGATATTTTGAATCAATTTTTCTAAAGTCCAAAAAATCCATTTTCTGATATAAAACGATGACCAGTGACCTGTCGAAATTTCTCCAGATGGTCAGAAATGGTAATTTTTTAATGTTTAAATTTTTGACTGTAAATGACTATCGCATGTGAATTATCTCTTGTGGAACTAAAATAAGTGTGTTTAGAGTCGTTTTAATTCCTGAAATTAGTCATATTAGAAGCTTCTGAGAAGGAGATAAAGTCTGTAAAAATGGCAATTTTGGTCACATTGAGGCTTTAAAAAGTAGTTATTCAACATGAGGCACAATCCAAATGACATTTTGAATCAATTTTTCTAAAGTCCAAAAAATCCCTTTTCTGATGAAAAACGATGACCCGCGACCTGTCGAAATTTCTCCAGATGGTCAGAAATGGTAATTTTTTAATGGTTCATTTTTTGACTGTAAATGACTATTGCATGTGAATTATCACTTTTGGAACTAAAATAAGTGTGTTTAGAGTCATTTTAATGCCTGAAATTGTTCGAAATAGAAGCTTCTAGTAGGAGAAAAAGTCTGCAAAAATGGCAATTTTGGTCATATTGAGGCTTTAAAAAGTAGTTATTCAACATGAGGCACAATCCAAATGACATTTTGAATCAATTTTTCTAAAGTCCAAAAATCAATTTTCTGATGAAAAAAGATGACCCGTGACCTGTTGAACTTTGTCCAGATGGTCAGAAATGGTAATTTTTTAATGTTTAATTTTTTTACTGTAAATGACTATTGCATATGAATTATCACTTTTGGAACTAAAAGAAGTGTGTTTAGAGTCATTTTAATGCCTGAAATTGTTTGAAATAGAAGCTTCCAGTAGGAGAAAAAGTCTGTAAAAATGGCAATTTTGGTCACATTGAGGCTTTAAAAAGTAGTTATTCAACATGAGGCACAATCCAAATGATATTTTGAATCAATTTTTCTAAAGTCCAAAAAATCCATTTTCTGATGAAAAACGATGACCAGTGACCTGTCGAAATTTCTCCAGATGGTCAGAAACGGTAATTTATTAATGTTTAAATTTTTGACTGTAAATGACTATCGCATGTGAATTATCACTTGTGGAACTAAAATAAGTGTGTTTAGAGTCGTTTTAATTCCTGAAATTAGTCATATTAGAAGCTTCTGAGAAGGAGAAAAAGTCTGTAAAAATGGCAATTTTGGTCACATTGAGGCTTTAAAAAGTAGTTTTTCAACATGAGGCACAATCCAAATGACATTTTGAATCAATTTTTCTAAAGTCCAAAAAATCAATTTTCTGATGAAAAAAGATGACCCGTGACCTGTTGAACTTTCTCCAGATGGTCAGAAATGGTAATTTTTTAATGTTTAATTTTTTGACTGTAAATGACTACTGCATATGAATTATCACTTTTGGAACTAAAAGTAGTGTGTTTAGAGTCATTTTAATGCCTGAAATTGGTCGAAATAGAAGCTTCTAGTAGGAGAAAAAGTCTGTAAAAATGGCAATTTTGGTCACATTGAGGCTTTAAAAAGTAGTTATTCAACATGAGGCACAATCCAAATGACATTTTGAATCAATTTTTCTAAAGTCCAAAAATCAATTTTCTGATGAAAAAAGATGACCCGTGACCTGTTGAACTTTCTCCAGATGGTCAGAAATGGTAATTTTTTAATGTTTAATTTTTTGACTGTAAATGACTACTGCATATGAATTATCACTTTTGGAACTAAAAGAAGTGTGTTTAGAGTCATTTTAATGCCTGAAATTGGTCGAAATAGAAGCTCCTAGTAGGAAAAAAAGTGTGTAAAAATGGCAATTTTGGTCATATTGATTCTTTAAAAAGTAGTTATTCAACATGAGGCACAATCCAAATGACATTTTGAATCAATTTTTCTAAAGTCCAAAAAATCCATTTTCTGATGAAAAACGATGACCCGCGACCTGTCGAAAATTCTCCAGATGGTCAGAAATGGTAATTTTTTAATGTTTTATTTTTTGACTGTAAATGACTATTGCATGTGAATTATGACTTTTGGAACTAAAATAAGTGTGTTTAGAGTCATTTTAATGCCTGAAAATGGTCGAAATAAAAGCTTCTAGTAGGAGAAAAAGTCTGTAAAAATGGCAATTTTGGTCACATTGAGGCTTTAAAAAGTAGTTATTCAACATGAGGCACAATCCAAATGACATTTTGAATCAATTTTTCTAAAGTCCAAAAAATCCATTTTCTGATGAAAAACGATGACCCGCGATCTGTCGAAATTTCTCCAGATGGTCAGAAATGGTAATTTTTTAATGTTTTATTTTTTGACTGTAAATGACTATTGCATGTGAATTATCACTTTTGGAACTAAAATAAGTGTGTTTAGAGTCATTTTAATGCCTGAAAATGGTCGAAATAAAAGCTTCTAGTAGGAGAAAAAGTCTGTAAAAATGGCAATTTTGGTCACATTGAGGCTTTAAAAAGTAGTTATTCAACATGAGGCACAATCCAAATGACATTTTGAATCAATTTTTCTAAAGTCCAAAAAATCCATTTTCTGATGAAAAACGATGACCCGCGACCTGTCGAAATTTCTCCAGATGGTCAGAAATGGTAATTTTTTAATGTTTTATTTTTTGACTGTAAATGACTATTGCATGTGACTTATCACTTTTGGAACTAAAATAAGTGTGTTTAGAGTCATTTTAATGCCTGAAATTGGTCGAAATAGAAGCTGCTAGTAGGAGAAAAAGTCTGTAAAAATGGCAATATTGGTCACATTGAGGCTTTAAAAAGTAGTTATTCAACATGAGGCACAATCCAAATGACATTTTGAATCAATTTTTCTAAAGTCCAAAAAATCCATTTTCTGATGAAAAACGATGACCCGCGACCTGTCGAAATTTCTCCAGATGGTCAGAAATGGTAATTTTTTAATGTTTAATTTTTTGACTGTAAATGACTATTGCATGTGACTTATCACTTTTGGAACTAAAATAAGTGTGTTTAGAGTCATTTTAATGCCTGAAATTGGTCGAAATAGAAGCTTCTATTAGGAGAAAAAGTCTGTAAAAATGGCAATTTTGGTCACATTGAGGCTTTAAAAAGTAGTTATTCAACATGAGGCACAATCCAAATGACATTTTGAATCAATTTTTATAAAGTCCAAAAAATCCATTTTCTGATGAAAAACGATGACCCGCGACCTGTCGAAATTTCTCCAGATGGTCAGAAATGGTAATTTTTTAATGGTTCTATTTTTGACTGTAAATGACTATTGCATGTGAATTATCACTTTTGGAACTAAAATAAGTGTGTTTAGAGTCATTTTAATGCCTGAAATTGTTTGAAATAGAAGCTTCTAGTAGGAGAAAAAGTCTGTAAAATTGGCAATTTTGGTCACATTGAGGCTTTAAAAAGTAGTTATTCAACATGAGGCACAATCCAAATGATATTTTGAATCAATTTTTCTAAAGTCCAAAAAATCCATTTTCTGATATAAAACGATGACCAGTGACCTGTCGAAATTTCTCCAGATGGTCAGAAATGGTAATTTTTTAATGTTTAAATTTTTGACTGTAAATGACTATCGCATGTGAATTATCACTTGTGGAACTAAAATAAGTGTGTTTAGAGTCGTTTTAATTCCTGAAATTAGTCATATTAGAAGCGTCTGAGAAGGAGAAAAAGTCTGTAAAAATGGCAATTTTGGTCACATTGAGGCTTTAAAAAGTAGTTATTCAACATGAGGCACAATCCAAATGACATTTTGAATCAATTTTTCTAAAGTCCAAAAATCAATTTTCTGATGAAAAAAGATGACCCGTGACCTGTTGAACTTTCTCCAGATGGTCAGAAATGGTAATTTTTTAATGTTTAATTTTTTGACTGTAAATGACTACTGCATATGAATTATCACTTTTGGAACTAAAAGAAGTGTGTTTAGAGTCATTTTAATGCCTGAAATTGGTCGAAATAGAAGCTCCTAGTAGGAAAAAAAGTGTGTAAAAATGGCAATTTTGGTCATATTGATTCTTTAAAAAGTAGTTATTCAACATGAGGCACAATCCAAATGACATTTTGAATCAATTTTTCTAAAGTCCAAAAAATCCATTTTCTGATGAAAAACGATGACCCGCGACCTGTCGAAAATTCTCCAGATGGTCAGAAATGGTAATTTTTTAATGTTTTATTTTTTGACTGTAAATGACTATTGCATGTGAATTATGACTTTTGGAACTAAAATAAGTGTGTTTAGAGTCATTTTAATGCCTGAAAATGGTCGAAATAAAAGCTTCTAGTAGGAGAAAAAGTCTGTAAAAATGGCAATTTTGGTCACATTGAGGCTTTAAAAAGTAGTTATTCAACATGAGGCACAATCCAAATGACATTTTGAATCAATTTTTCTAAAGTCCAAAAAATCCATTTTCTGATGAAAAACGATGACCCGCGATCTGTCGAAATTTCTCCAGATGGTCAGAAATGGTAATTTTTTAATGTTTTATTTTTTGACTGTAAATGACTATTGCATGTGAATTATCACTTTTGGAACTAAAATAAGTGTGTTTAGAGTCATTTTAATGCCTGAAAATGGTCGAAATAAAAGCTTCTAGTAGGAGAAAAAGTCTGTAAAAATGGCAATTTTGGTCACATTGAGGCTTTAAAAAGTAGTTATTCAACATGAGGCACAATCCAAATGACATTTTGAATCAATTTTTCTAAAGTCCAAAAAATCCATTTTCTGATGAAAAACGATGACCCGCGACCTGTCGAAATTTCTCCAGATGGTCAGAAATGGTAATTTTTTAATGTTTTATTTTTTGACTGTAAATGACTATTGCATGTGACTTATCACTTTTGGAACTAAAATAAGTGTGTTTAGAGTCATTTTAATGCCTGAAATTGGTCGAAATAGAAGCTGCTAGTAGGAGAAAAAGTCTGTAAAAAAGGCAATATTGGTCACATTGAGGCTTTAAAAAGTAGTTATTCAACATGAGGCACAATCCAAATGACATTTTGAATCAATTTTTCTAAAGTCCAAAAAATCCATTTTCTGATGAAAAACGATGACCCGCGACCTGTCGAAATTTCTCCAGATGGTCAGAAATGGTAATTTTTTAATGTTTAATTTTTTGACTGTAAATGACTATTGCATGTGACTTATCACTTTTGGAACTAAAATAAGTGTGTTTAGAGTCATTTTAATGCCTGAAATTGGTCGAAATAGAAGCTTCTATTAGGAGAAAAAGTCTGTAAAAATGGCAATTTTGGTCACATTGAGGCTTTAAAAAGTAGTTATTCAACATGAGGCACAATCCAAATGACATTTTGAATCAATTTTTATAAAGTCCAAAAAATCCATTTTCTGATGAAAAACGATGACCCGCGACCTGTCGAAATTTCTCCAGATGGTCAGAAATGGTAATTTTTTAATGGTTCTATTTTTGACTGTAAATGACTATTGCATGTGAATTATCACTTTTGGAACTAAAATAAGTGTGTTTAGAGTCATTTTAATGCCTGAAATTGTTTGAAATAGAAGCTTCTAGTAGGAGAAAAAGTCTGTAAAATTGGCAATTTTGGTCACATTGAGGCTTTAAAAAGTAGTTATTCAACATGAGGCACAATCCAAATGATATTTTGAATCAATTTTTCTAAAGTCCAAAAAATCCATTTTCTGATATAAAACGATGACCAGTGACCTGTCGAAATTTCTCCAGATGGTCAGAAATGGTAATTTTTTAATGTTTAAATTTTTGACTGTAAATGACTATCGCATGTGAATTATCACTTGTGGAACTAAAATAAGTGTGTTTAGAGTCGTTTTAATTCCTGAAATTAGTCATATTAGAAGCTTCTGAGAAGGAGAAAAAGTCTGTAAAAATGGCAATTTTGGTCACATTGAGGCTTTAAAAAGTAGTTATTCAACATGAGGCACAATCCAAATGACATTTTGAATCAATTTTTATAAAGTCCAAAAAATCAATTTTCTGATGAAAAACGATGACCCGCGACCTGTCGAAATTTCTCCAGATGGTCAGAAATGGTAATTTTTTAATGGTTCATTGTTTGACTGTAAATGACTATTGCATGTGAATTATCACTTTTGGAACTAAAATAAGTGTGTTTAGAGTCATTTTAATGCCTGAAATTGTTTGAAATAGAAGCTTCTAGTAGGAGAAAAAGTCTGTAAAAATGGCAATTTTGGTCACATTGAGGCTTTAAAAAGTAGTTATTCAACATGAGGCACAATCCAAATGATATTTTGAATCAATTTTTCTAAAGTCCAAAAAATCCATTTTCTGATGAAAAACGATGACCAGTGACCTGTCGAAATTTCTCCAGATGGTCAGAAATGGTAATTTTTTAATGTTTAAATTTTTGACTGTAAATGACTATCGCATGTGAATTATCACTTGTGGAACTAAAATAAGTGTGTTTAGAGTCGTTTTAATGCCTGAAATTAGTCATATTAGAAGCTTCTGAGAAGGAGAAAAAGTCTGTAAAAATGGCAATTTTGGTCACATTGAGGCTTTAAAAAGTAGTTATTCAACATGAGGCACAATCCAAATGATATTTTGAATCAATTTTTCTAAAGTCGAAAAAATTAATTTTCTGATGAAAAACGATGACCCGTGACCTGTTGAACTTTCTCCAGATGGTCAGAAATGGTAATTTTTTAATGTTTAATTTTTTTACTGTAAATGACTATTGCATGTGAATTATCACTTTTGGAACTAAAATAAGTGTGTTTAGAGTCATTTTAATGCCTGTAATTGGTCGAAATAGAAGCTTCTAGTAGGAGAAAAAGTCTGTAAAAATGGCAATTTTGGTCACATTGAGGCTTTAAAAAGTAGTTATTCAACATGAGGCACAATCCAAATGACATTTTGAATCAATTTTTCTAAAGCCAAAAAATCAATTTTCTGATGAAAAAAGATGACCCGTGACCTGTTGAACTTTCTCCAGATGGTCAGAAATGGTAATTTTTTAATGTTTAATTTTTTGACTGTAAATGACTACTGCATATGAATTATCACTTTTGGAACTAAAAGTAGTGTGTTTAGAGTCATTTTAATGCCTGAAATTGGTCGAAATAGAAGCTTCTAGTAGGAGAAAAAGTCTGTAAAAATGGCAATTTTGGTCACATTGAGGCTTTAAAAAGTAGTTATTCAACATGAGGCACAATCCAAATGACATTTTGAATCAATTTTTCTAAAGTCCAAAAATCAATTTTCTGATGAAAAAAGATGACCCGTGACCTGTTGAACTTTCTCCAGATGGTCAGAAATGGTAATTTTTTAATGTTTAATTTTTTGACTGTAAATGACTACTGCATATGAATTATCACTTTTGGAACTAAAAGAAGTGTGTTTAGAGTCATTTTAATGCCTGAAATTGGTCGAAATAGAAGCTCCTAGTAGGAAAAAAAGTGTGTAAAAATGGCAATTTTGGTCACATTGAGGCTTTAAAAAGTAGTTATTCAACATGAGGCACAATCCAAATGACATTTTGAATCAATTTTTCTAAAGTCCAAAAAATCCATTTTCTGATGAAAAACGATGACCCGCGATCTGTCGAAATTTCTCCAGATGGTCAGAAATGGTAATTTTTTAATGTTTTATTTTTTGACTGTAAATGACTATTGCATGTGAATTATCACTTTTGGAACTAAAATAAGTGTGTTTAGAGTCATTTTAATGCCTGAAAATGGTCGAAATAAAAGCTTCTAGTAGGAGAAAAAGTCTGTAAAAATGGCAATTTTGGTCACATTGAGGCTTTAAAAAGTAGTTATTCAACATGAGGCACAATCCAAATGACATTTTGAATCAATTTTTCTAAAGTCCAAAAAATCCATTTTCTGATGAAAAACGATGACCCGCGACCTGTCGAAATTTCTCCAGATGGTCAGAAATGGTAATTTTTTAATGTTTTATTTTTTGACTGTAAATGACTATTGCATGTGACTTATCACTTTTGGAACTAAAATAAGTGTGTTTAGAGTCATTTTAATGCCTGAAATTGGTCGAAATAGAAGCTGCTAGTAGGAGAAAAAGTCTGTAAAAATGGCAATATTGGTCACATTGAGGCTTTAAAAAGTAGTTATTCAACATGAGGCACAATCCAAATGACATTTTGAATCAATTTTTCTAAAGTCCAAAAAATCCATTTTCTGATGAAAAACGATGACCCGCGACCTGTCGAAATTTCTCCAGATGGTCAGAAATGGTAATTTTTTAATGTTTAATTTTTTGACTGTAAATGACTATTGCATGTGACTTATCACTTTTGGAACTAAAATAAGTGTGTTTAGAGTCATTTTAATGCCTGAAATTGGTCGAAATAGAAGCTTCTATTAGGAGAAAAAGTCTGTAAAAATGGCAATTTTGGTCACATTGAGGCTTTAAAAAGTAGTTATTCAACATGAGGCACAATCCAAATGACATTTTGAATCAATTTTTATAAAGTCCAAAAAATCCATTTTCTGATGAAAAACGATGACCCGCGACCTGTCGAAATTTCTCCAGATGGTCAGAAATGGTAATTTTTTAATGGTTCTATTTTTGACTGTAAATGACTATTGCATGTGAATTATCACTTTTGGAACTAAAATAAGTGTGTTTAGAGTCATTTTAATGCCTGAAATTGTTTGAAATAGAAGCTTCTAGTAGGAGAAAAAGTCTGTAAAATTGGCAATTTTGGTCACATTGAGGCTTTAAAAAGTAGTTATTCAACATGAGGCACAATCCAAATGATATTTTGAATCAATTTTTCTAAAGTCCAAAAAATCCATTTTCTGATATAAAACGATGACCAGTGACCTGTCGAAATTTCTCCAGATGGTCAGAAATGGTAATTTTTTAATGTTTAAATTTTTGACTGTAAATGACTATCGCATGTGAATTATCACTTGTGGAACTAAAATAAGTGTGTTTAGAGTCGTTTTAATTCCTGAAATTAGTCATATTAGAAGCTTCTGAGAAGGAGAAAAAGTCTGTAAAAATGGCAATTTTGGTCACATTGAGGCTTTAAAAAGTAGTTATTCAACATGAGGCACAATCCAAATGACATTTTGAATCAATTTTTATAAAGTCCAAAAAATCAATTTTCTGATGAAAAACGATGACCCGCGACCTGTCGAAATTTCTCCAGATGGTCAGAAATGGTAATTTTTTAATGGTTCATTGTTTGACTGTAAATGACTATTGCATGTGAATTATCACTTTTGGAACTAAAATAAGTGTGTTTAGAGTCATTTTAATGCCTGAAATTGTTTGAAATAGAAGCTTCTAGTAGGAGAAAAAGTCTGTAAAAATGGCAATTTTGGTCACATTGAGGCTTTAAAAAGTAGTTATTCAACATGAGGCACAATCCAAATGATATTTTGAATCAATTTTTCTAAAGTCCAAAAAATCCATTTTCTGATGAAAAACGATGACCAGTGACCTGTCGAAATTTCTCCAGATGGTCAGAAATGGTAATTTTTTAATGTTTAAATTTTTGACTGTAAATGACTATCGCATGTGAATTATCACTTGTGGAACTAAAATAAGTGTGTTTAGAGTCGTTTTAATGCCTGAAATTAGTCATATTAGAAGCTTCTGAGAAGGAGAAAAAGTCTGTAAAAATGGCAATTTTGGTCACATTGAGGCTTTAAAAAGTAGTTATTCAACATGAGGCACAATCCAAATGATATTTTGAATCAATTTTTCTAAAGTCGAAAAAATTAATTTTCTGATGAAAAACGATGACCCGTGACCTGTTGAACTTTCTCCAGATGGTCAGAAATGGTAATTTTTTAATGTTTAATTTTTTTACTGTAAATGACTATTGCATGTGAATTATCACTTTTGGAACTAAAATAAGTGTGTTTAGAGTCATTTTAATGCCTGTAATTGGTCGAAATAGAAGCTTCTAGTAGGAGAAAAAGTCTGTAAAAATGGCAATTTTGGTCACATTGAGGCTCTAAAAAGTAGTTATTCAACATGAGGCACAATCCAAATGACATTTTGAATCAATTTTTCTAAAGTCCAAAAAATCAATTTTCTGATGAAAAACGTTGACCCGCGACCTGTCGAAATTTCTCCAGATGGTCAGAAATAGTAATTTTTTAATGTTTAATTTTTTGACTGTAAATGACTATTGCATGTGAATTATCACTTTTGGAACTAAAATAAGTGTG
Source organism: Triturus cristatus (assembly GCF_964204655.1). Taxonomy (NCBI): domain Eukaryota; kingdom Metazoa; phylum Chordata; class Amphibia; order Caudata; family Salamandridae; genus Triturus; species Triturus cristatus. Next base: position 135,463,048 of record NC_140588.1, read on the forward strand.
TTTAGAGTCATTTTAATGCCTGAAATTGGTCGAAATAGAAGCTTCTAGTAGGAGAAAAAGTCTGTAAAAATGGCAATTTTGGTCACATTGAGGCTTTAAAAAGTAGTTATTCAACATGAGGCAAAATCCAAATGACATTTTGAATCAATTTTTATAAAGTCGAAAAAATCAATTTTCTGATGAAAAACGATGACCCGCGACCTGTCGAAATTTCTCCAGATGGTCAGAAATGGTAATTTTTTAATGGTTCTATTTTTGACTGTAAATGACTATTGCATGTGAATTATCACTTGTGGAACTAAAATAAGTGTGTTTAGACTCGTTTTAATTCCTGAAATTAGTCATATTAGAAGCTTCTGAGAAGGAGAAAAAGTCTGTAAAAATGGCAATTTTGGTCACATTGAGGCTTTAAAAAGTAGTTATTCAACATGAGGCACAATCCAAATGACATTTTGAATCAATTTTTCTAAAGTCCAAAAAATCCATTTTCTGATGAAAAACGATGACCCGCGACCTGTCGAAAATTCTCCAGATGGTCAGAAATGGTAATTTTTTAATGTTTTATTTTTTGACTGTAAATGACTATTGCATGTGAATTATCACTTTTGGAACTAAAATAAGTGTGTTTAGAGTCATTTTAATGCCTGAAAATGGTCGAAATAGAAGCTTCTAGTAGGAGAAAAAGTCTGTAAAAATGGCAATTTTGGTCACATTGAGGCTTTAAAAAGTAGTTATTCAACATGAGGCACAATCCAAATGACATTTTGAATCAATTTTTCTAAAGTCCAAAAAATCCATTTTCTGATGAAAAACGATGACCCGCGACCTGTCGAAATTTCTCCAGATGGTCAGAAATGGTAATTTTTTAATGTTTTATTTTTTGACTGTAAATGACTATTGCATGTGAATTATCACTTTTGGAACTAAAATAAGTGTGTTTAGAGTCATTTTAATGCCTGAAATTGGTCGAAATAGAAGCTTCTAGTAGGAGAAAAAGTCTGTAAAAATGGCAATATTGGTCACATTGAGGCTTTAAAAAGTAGTTATTCAACATGAGGCACAATCCAAATGACATTTTGAATCAATTTTTCTAAAGTCCAAAAAATCCTTTTTCTGATGAAAAACGATGACCCGCGACCTGTCGAAATTTCTCCAGATGGTCAGAAATAGTAATTTTTTAATGTTTAATTTTTTGACTGTAAATGACTATTGCATGTGAATTATCACTTTTGGAACTAAAATAAGTGTGTTTAGAGTCATTTTAATGCCTGAAATTGGTCGAAATAGAAGCTTCTAGTAGGAGAAAAAGTCTGTAAAAATGGCAATTTTGGTCACATTGAGGCTTTAAAAAGTAGTTATTCAACATGAGGCAAAATCCAAATGACATTTTGAATCAATTTTTATAAAGTCGAAAAAATCAATTTTCTGATGAAAAACGATGACCCGCGACCTGTCGAAATTTCTCCAGATGGTCAGAAATGGTAATTTTTTAATGGTTCTATTTTTGACTGTAAATGACTATTGCATGTGAATTATCACTTGTGGAACTAAAATAAGTGTGTTTAGACTCGTTTTAATTCCTGAAATTAGTCATATTAGAAGCTTCTGAGAAGGAGAAAAAGTCTGTAAAAATGGCAATTTTGGTCACATTGAGGCTTTAAAAAGTAGTTATTCAACATGAGGCACAATCCAAATGACATTTTGAATCAATTTTTCTAAAGTCCAAAAAATCCATTTTCTGATGAAAAACGATGACCCGCGACCTGTCGAAAATTCTCCAGATGGTCAGAAATGGTAATTTTTTAATGTTTTATTTTTTGACTGTAAATGACTATTGCATGTGAATTATCACTTTTGGAACTAAAATAAGTGTGTTTAGAGTCATTTTAATGCCTGAAAATGGTCGAAATAGAAGCTTCTAGTAGGAGAAAAAGTCTGTAAAAATGGCAATTTTGGTCACATTGAGGCTTTAAAAAGTAGTTATTCAACATGAGGCACAATCCAAATGACATTTTGAATCAATTTTTCTAAAGTCCAAAAAATCCATTTTCTGATGAAAAACGATGACCCGCGACCTGTCGAAATTTCTCCAGATGGTCAGAAATGGTAATTTTTTAATGTTTTATTTTTTGACTGTAAATGACTATTGCATGTGAATTATCACTTTTGGAACTAAAATAAGTGTGTTTAGAGTCATTTTAATGCCTGAAATTGGTCGAAATAGAAGCTTCTAGTAGGAGAAAAAGTCTGTAAAAATGGCAATATTGGTCACATTGAGGCTTTAAAAAGTAGTTATTCAACATGAGGCACAATCCAAATGACATTTTGAATCAATTTTTCTAAAGTCCAAAAAATCCTTTTTCTGATGAAAAACGATGACCCGCGACCTGTCGACATTTCTCCAGATGGTCAGAAATGGTCATTTTTTAATGGTTCTATTTTTGACTGTAAATGACTATTGCATATGAATTATCACTTGTGGAACTAAAATAAGTGTGTTTAGAGTCGTTTTAATTCCTGAAATTAGTCATATTAGAAGCTTCTGAGAAGGAGAAAAAGTCTGTAAAAATGGCAATTTTGGTCACATTGAGGCTTTAAAAAGTAGTTTTTCAACATGAGGCACAATCCAAATGACATTTTGAATCAATTTTTCTAAAGTCCAAAAAATCAATTTTCTGATGAAAAAAGATGACCCGTGACCTGTTGAACTTTCTCCAGATGGTCAGAAATGGTAATTTTTTAATGTTTAATTTTTTGACTGTAAATGACTACTGCATATGAATTATCACTTTTGGAACTAAAAGTAGTGTGTTTAGAGTCATTTTAATGCCTGAAATTGGTCGAAATAGAAGCTTCTAGTAGGAGAAAAAGTCTGTAAAAATGGCAATTTTGGTCACATTGAGGCTTTAAAAAGTAGTTATTCAACATGAGGCACAATCCAAATGACATTTTGAATCAATTTTTCTAAAGTCCAAAAATCAATTTTCTGATGAAAAAAGATGACCCGTGACCTGTTGAACTTTCTCCAGATGGTCAGAAATGGTAATTTTTTAATGTTTAATTTTTTGACTGTAAATGACTACTGCATATGAATTATCACTTTTGGAACTAAAAGAAGTGTGTTTAGAGTCATTTTAATGCCTGAAATTGGTCGAAATAGAAGCTCCTAGTAGGAAAAAAAGTGTGTAAAAATGGCAATTTTGGTCATATTGATTCTTTAAAAAGTAGTTATTCAACATGAGGCACAATCCAAATGACATTTTGAATCAATTTTTCTAAAGTCCAAAAAATCCATTTTCTGATGAAAAACGATGACCCGCGACCTGTCGAAAATTCTCCAGATGGTCAGAAATGGTAATTTTTTAATGTTTTATTTTTTGACTGTAAATGACTATTGCATGTGAATTATGACTTTTGGAACTAAAATAAGTGTGTTTAGAGTCATTTTAATGCCTGAAAATGGTCGAAATAAAAGCTTCTAGTAGGAGAAAAAGTCTGTAAAAATGGCAATTTTGGTCACATTGAGGCTTTAAAAAGTAGTTATTCAACATGAGGCACAATCCAAATGACATTTTGAATCAATTTTTCTAAAGTCCAAAAAATCCATTTTCTGATGAAAAACGATGACCCGCGATCTGTCGAAATTTCTCCAGATGGTCAGAAATGGTAATTTTTTAATGTTTTATTTTTTGACTGTAAATGACTATTGCATGTGAATTATCACTTTTGGAACTAAAATAAGTGTGTTTAGAGTCATTTTAATGCCTGAAATTGTTTGAAATAAAAGCTTCTAGTAGGAGAAAAAGTCTGTAAAAATGGCAATTTTGGTCACATTGAGGCTTTAAAAAGTAGTTATTCAACATGAGGCACAATCCAAATGATATTTTGAATCAATTTTTCTAAAGTCCAAAAAATCCATTTTCTGATGAAAAACGATGACCAGTGACCTGTCGAAATTTCTCCAGATGGTCAGAAATGGTAATTTTTTAATGTTTAAATTTTTGACTGTAAATGACTATCGCATGTGAATTATCACTTGTGGAACTAAAATAAGTGTGTTTAGAGTCGTTTTAATGCCTGAAATTAGTCATATTAGAAGCTTTTGAGAAGGAGAAAAAGTCTGTAAAAATGGCAATTTTGGTCACATTGAGGCTTTAAAAAGTAGTTATTCAACATGAGGCACAATCCAAATGATATTTTGAATCAATTTTTCTAAAGTCGAAAAAATTAATTTTCTGATGAAAAACGATGACCCGTGACCTGTTGAACTTTCTCCAGATGGTCAGAAATGGTAATTTTTTAATGTTTAATTTTTTTACTGTAAATGACTATTGCATGTGAATTATCACTTTTGGAACTAAAATAAGTGTGTTTAGAGTCATTTTAATGCCTGTAATTGGTCGAAATAGAAGCTTCTAGTAGGAGAAAAAGTCTGTAAAAATGGCAATTTTGGTCACATTGAGGCTTTAAAAAGTAGTTATTCAACATGAGGCACAATCCAAATGACATTTTGAATCAATTTTTCTAAAGTCCAAAAAATCAATTTTCTGATGAAAAACGTTGACCCGCGACCTGTCGAAATTTCTCCAGATGGTCAGAAATAGTAATTTTTTAATGTTTAATTTTTTGACTGTAAATGACTATTGCATGTGAATTATCACTTTTGGAACTAAAATAAGTGTGTTTAGAGTCATTTTAATGCCTGAAATTGGTCGAAATAGAAGCTTCTAGTAGGAGAAAAAGTCTGTAAAAATGGCAATTTTGGTCACATTGAGGCTTTAAAAAGTAGTTATTCAACATGAGGCAAAATCCAAATGACATTTTGAATCAATTTTTATAAAGTCGAAAAAATCAATTTTCTGATGAAAAACGATGACCCGCGACCTGTCGAAATTTCTCCAGATGGTCAGAAATGGTAATTTTTTAATGGTTCTATTTTTGACTGTAAATGACTATTGCATGTGAATTATCACTTGTGGAACTAAAATAAGTGTGTTTAGACTCGTTTTAATTCCTGAAATTAGTCATATTAGAAGCTTCTGAGAAGGAGAAAAAGTCTGTAAAAATGGCAATTTTGGTCACATTGAGGCTTTAAAAAGTAGTTATTCAACATGAGGCACAATCCAAATGACATTTTGAATCAATTTTTCTAAAGTCCAAAAAATCCATTTTCTGATGAAAAACGATGACCCGCGACCTGTCGAAAATTCTCCAGATGGTCAGAAATGGTAATTTTTTAATGTTTTATTTTTTGACTGTAAATGACTATTGCATGTGAATTATCACTTTTGGAACTAAAATAAGTGTGTTTAGAGTCATTTTAATGCCTGAAAATGGTCGAAATAGAAGCTTCTAGTAGGAGAAAAAGTCTGTAAAAATGGCAATTTTGGTCACATTGAGGCTTTAAAAAGTAGTTATTCAACATGAGGCACAATCCAAATGACATTTTGAATCAATTTTTCTAAAGTCCAAAAAATCCATTTTCTGATGAAAAACGATGACCCGCGACCTGTCGAAATTTCTCCAGATGGTCAGAAATGGTAATTTTTTAATGTTTTATTTTTTGACTGTAAATGACTATTGCATGTGAATTATCACTTTTGGAACTAAAATAAGTGTGTTTAGAGTCATTTTAATGCCTGAAATTGGTCGAAATAGAAGCTTCTAGTAGGAGAAAAAGTCTGTAAAAATGGCAATATTGGTCACATTGAGGCTTTAAAAAGTAGTTATTCAACATGAGGCAAAATCCAAATGACATTTTGAATCAATTTTTCTAAAGTCCAAAAAATCCTTTTTCTGATGAAAAACGATGACCCGCGACCTGTCGACATTTCTCCAGATGGTCAGAAATGGTCATTTTTTAATGGTTCTATTTTTGACTGTAAATGACTATTGCATATGAATTATCACTTGTGGAACTAAAATAAGTGTGTTTAGAGTCGTTTTAATTCCTGAAATTAGTCATATTAGAAGCTTCTGAGAAGGAGAAAAAGTCTGTAAAAATGGCAATTTTGGTCACATTGAGGCTTTAAAAAGTAGTTTTTCAACATGAGGCACAATCCAAATGACATTTTGAATCAATTTTTCTAAAGTCCAAAAAATCAATTTTCTGATGAAAAAAGATGACCCGTGACCTGTTGAACTTTCTCCAGATGGTCAGAAATGGTAATTTTTTAATGTTTAATTTTTTGACTGTAAATGACTACTGCATATGAATTATCACTTTTGGAACTAAAAGTAGTGTGTTTAGAGTCATTTTAATGCCTGAAATTGGTCGAAATAGAAGCTTCTAGTAGGAGAAAAAGTCTGTAAAAATGGCAATTTTGGTCACATTGAGGCTTTAAAAAGTAGTTATTCAACATGAGGCACAATCCAAATGACATTTTGAATCAATTTTTCTAAAGTCCAAAAATCAATTTTCTGATGAAAAAAGATGACCCGTGACCTGTTGAACTTTCTCCAGATGGTCAGAAATGGTAATTTTTTAATGTTTAATTTTTTGACTGTAAATGACTACTGCATATGAATTATCACTTTTGGAACTAAAAGAAGTGTGTTTAGAGTCATTTTAATGCCTGAAATTGGTCGAAATAGAAGCTCCTAGTAGGAAAAAAAAGTGTGTAAAAATGGCAATTTTGGTCATATTGATTCTTTAAAAAGTAGTTATTCAACATGAGGCACAATCCAAATGACATTTTGAATCAATTTTTCTAAAGTCCAAAAAATCCATTTTCTGATGAAAAACGATGACCCGCGACCTGTCGAAAATTCTCCAGATGGTCAGAAATGGTAATTTTTTAATGTTTTATTTTTTGACTGTAAATGACTATTGCATGTGAATTATGACTTTTGGAACTAAAATAAGTGTGTTTAGAGTCATTTTAATGCCTGAAAATGGTCGAAATAAAAGCTTCTAGTAGGAGAAAAAGTCTGTAAAAATGGCAATTTTGGTCACATTGAGGCTTTAAAAAGTAGTTATTCAACATGAGGCACAATCCAAATGACATTTTGAATCAATTTTTCTAAAGTCCAAAAAATCCATTTTCTGATGAAAAACGATGACCCGCGATCTGTCGAAATTTCTCCAGATGGTCAGAAATGGTAATTTTTTAATGTTTTATTTTTTGACTGTAAATGACTATTGCATGTGAATTATCACTTTTGGAACTAAAATAAGTGTGTTTAGAGTCATTTTAATGCCTGAAAATGGTCGAAATAAAAGCTTCTAGTAGGAGAAAAAGTCTGTAAAAATGGCAATTTTGGTCACATTGAGGCTTTAAAAAGTAGTTATTCAACATGAGGCACAATCCAAATGACATTTTGAATCAATTTTTCTAAAGTCCAAAAAATCCATTTTCTGATGAAAAACGATGACCCGCGACCTGTCGAAATTTCTCCAGATGGTCAGAAATGGTAATTTTTTAATGTTTTATTTTTTGACTGTAAATGACTATTGCATGTGACTTATCACTTTTGGAACTAAAATAAGTGTGTTTAGAGTCATTTTAATGCCTGAAATTGGTCGAAATAGAAGCTGCTAGTAGGAGAAAAAGTCTGTAAAAATGGCAATATTGGTCACATTGAGGCTTTAAAAAGTAGTTATTCAACATGAGGCACAATCCAAATGACATTTTGAATCAATTTTTCTAAAGTCCAAAAAATCCATTTTCTGATGAAAAACGATGACCCGCGACCTGTCGAAATTTCTCCAGATGGTCAGAAATGGTAATTTTTTAATGTTTAATTTTTTGACTGTAAATGACTATTGCATGTGACTTATCACTTTTGGAACTAAAATAAGTGTGTTTAGAGTCATTTTAATGCCTGAAATTGGTCGAAATAGAAGCTTCTATTAGGAGAAAAAGTCTGTAAAAATGGCAATTTTGGTCACATTGAGGCTTTAAAAAGTAGTTATTCAACATGAGGCACAATCCAAATGACATTTTGAATCAATTTTTATAAAGTCCAAAAAATCCATTTTCTGATGAAAAACGATGACCCGCGACCTGTCGAAATTTCTCCAGATGGTCAGAAATGGTAATTTTTTAATGGTTCTATTTTTGACTGTAAATGACTATTGCATGTGAATTATCACTTTTGGAACTAAAATAAGTGTGTTTAGAGTCATTTTAATGCCTGAAATTGTTTGAAATAGAAGCTTCTAGTAGGAGAAAAAGTCTGTAAAATTGGCAATTTTGGTCACATTGAGGCTTTAAAAAGTAGTTATTCAACATGAGGCACAATCCAAATGATATTTTGAATCAATTTTTCTAAAGTCCAAAAAATCCATTTTCTGATATAAAACGATGACCAGTGACCTGTCGAAATTTCTCCAGATGGTCAGAAATGGTAATTTTTTAATGTTTAAATTTTTGACTGTAAATGACTATCGCATGTGAATTATCACTTGTGGAACTAAAATAAGTGTGTTTAGAGTCGTTTTAATGCCTGAAATTAGTCATATTAGAAGCTTCTGAGAAGGAGAAAAAGTCTGTAAAAATGGCAATTTTGGTCACATTGAGGCTTTAAAAAGTAGTTATTCAACATGAGGCACAATCCAAATGATATTTTGAATCAATTTTTCTAAAGTCGAAAAAATTAATTTTCTGATGAAAAACGATGACCCGTGACCTGTTGAACTTTCTCCAGATGGTCAGAAATGGTAATTTTTTAATGTTTAATTTTTTTACTGTAAATGACTATTGCATGTGAATTATCACTTTTGGAACTAAAATAAGTGTGTTTAGAGTCATTTTAATGCCTGTAATTGGTCGAAATAGAAGCTTCTAGTAGGAGAAAAAGTCTGTAAAAATGGCAATTTTGGTCACATTGAGGCTTTAAAAAGTAGTTATTCAACATGAGGCACAATCCAAATGACATTTTGAATCAATTTTTCTAAAGTCCAAAAAATCAATTTTCTGATGAAAAAAGATGACCCGTGACCTGTTGAACTTTCTCCAGATGGTCAGAAATGGTAATTTTTTAATGTTTAATTTTTTGACTGTAAATGACTACTGCATATGAATTATCACTTTTGGAACTAAAAGTAGTGTGTTTAGAGTCATTTTAATGCCTGAAATTGGTCGAAATAGAAGCTTCTAGTAGGAGAAAAAGTCTGTAAAAATGGCAATTTTGGTCACATTGAGGCTTTAAAAAGTAGTTATTCAACATGAGGCACAATCCAAATGACATTTTGAATCAATTTTTCTAAAGTCCAAAAAATCAATTTTCTGATGAAAAACGATGACCCGCGACCTGTCGAAAATTCTCCAGATGGTCAGAAATGGTAATTTTTTAATGTTTTATTTTTTGACTGTAAATGACTATTGCATGCGAATTATCACTTTTGGAACTAAAATAAGTGTGTTTAGAGTCATTTTAATGTCTGAAAATGGTCGAAAGAGAAGCTTCTAGTAGGGGAAAAAGTCTGTAAAAATGGCAATTTTGGTCACATTGAGGCTTTAAAAAGTAGTTATTCAACATGAGGCACAATCCAAATGACATTTTGAATCAATTTTTCTAAAGTCCAAAAATCAATTTTCTGATGAAAAAAGATGACCCGTGACCTGTTGAACTTTCTCCAGATGGTCAGAAATGGTAATTTTTTAATGTTTAATTTTTTGACTGTAAATGACTACTGCATATGAATTATCACTTTTGGAACTAAAATAAGTGTGTTTAGAGTCATTTTAATGCCTGAAATTGGTCGAAATAGAAGCTTCTATTAGGAGAAAAAGTCTGTAAAAATGGCAATTTTGGTCACATTGAGGCTTTAAAAAGTAGTTATTCAACATGAGGCACAATCCAAATGACATTTTGAATCAATTTTTATAAAGTCCAAAAAATCCATTTTCTGATGAAAAACGATGACCCGCGACCTGTCGAAATTTCTCCAGATGGTCAGAAATGGTAATTTTTTAATGGTTCTATTTTTGACTGTAAATGACTATTGCATGTGAATTATCACTTTTGGAACTAAAATAAGTGTGTTTAGAGTCATTTTAATGCCTGAAATTGTTTGAAATAGAAGCTTCTAGTAGGAGAAAAAGTCTGTAAAATTGGCAATTTTGGTCACATTGAGGCTTTAAAAAGTAGTTATTCAACATGAGGCACAATCCAAATGATATTTTGAATCAATTTTTCTAAAGTCCAAAAAATCCATTTTCTGATATAAAACGATGACCAGTGACCTGTCGAAATTTCTCCAGATGGTCAGAAATGGTAATTTTTTAATGTTTAAATTTTTGACTGTAAATGACTATCGCATGTGAATTATCACTTGTGGAACTAAAATAAGTGTGTTTAGAGTCGTTTTAATTCCTGAAATTAGTCATATTAGAAGCTTCTGAGAAGGAGAAAAAGTCTGTAAAAATGGCAATTTTGGTCACATTGAGGCTTTAAAAAGTAGTTTTTCAACATGAGGCACAATCCAAATGACATTTTGAATCAATTTTTCTAAAGTCCAAAAAATCAATTTTCTGATGAAAAAAGATGACCCGTGACCTGTTGAACTTTCTCCAGATGGTCAGAAATGGTAATTTTTTAATGTTTAATTTTTTGACTGTAAATGACTACTGCATATGAATTATCACTTTTGGAACTAAAAGTAGTGTGTTTAGAGTCATTTTAATGCCTGAAATTGGTCGAAATAGAAGCTTCTAGTAGGAGAAAAAGTCTGTAAAAATGGCAATTTTGGTCACATTGAGGCTTTAAAAAGTAGTTATTCAACATGAGGCACAATCCAAATGACATTTTGAATCAATTTTTCTAAAGTCCAAAAAATCAATTTTCTGATGAAAAACGTTGACCCGCGACCTGTCGAAATTTCTCCAGATGGTCAGAAATAGTAATTTTTTAATGTTTAATTTTTTGACTGTAAATGACTATTGCATGTGAATTATCACTTTTGGAACTAAAATAAGTGTGTTTAGAGTCATTTTAATGCCTGAAATTGGTCGAAATAGAAGCTTCTAGTAGGAGAAAAAGTCTGTAAAAATGGCAATTTTGGTCACATTGAGGCTTTAAAAAGTAGTTATTCAACATGAGGCAAAATCCAAATGACATTTTGAATCAATTTTTATAAAGTCGAAAAAATCAATTTTCTGATGAAAAACGATGACCCGCGACCTGTCGAAATTTCTCCAGATGGTCAGAAATGGTAATTTTTTAATGGTTCTATTTTTGACTGTAAATGACTATTGCATGTGAATTATCACTTGTGGAACTAAAATAAGTGTGTTTAGACTCGTTTTAATTCCTGAAATTAGTCATATTAGAAGCTTCTGAGAAGGAGAAAAAGTCTGTAAAAATGGCAATTTTGGTCACATTGAGGCTTTAAAAAGTAGTTATTCAACATGAGGCACAATCCAAATGACATTTTGAATCAATTTTTCTAAAGTCCAAAAAATCCATTTTCTGATGAAAAACGATGACCCGCGACCTGTCGAAAATTCTCCAGATGGTCAGAAATGGTAATTTTTTAATGTTTTATTTTTTGACTGTAAATGACTATTGCATGTGAATTATCACTTTTGGAACTAAAATAAGTGTGTTTAGAGTCATTTTAATGCCTGAAAATGGTCGAAATAGAAGCTTCTAGTAGGAGAAAAAGTCTGTAAAAATGGCAATTTTGGTCACATTGAGGCTTTAAAAAGTAGTTATTCAACATGAGGCACAATCCAAATGACATTTTGAATCAATTTTTCTAAAGTCCAAAAAATCCATTTTCTGATGAAAAACGATGACCCGCGACCTGTCGAAATTTCTCCAGATGGTCAGAAATGGTAATTTTTTAATGTTTTATTTTTTGACTGTAAATGACTATTGCATGTGAATTATCACTTTTGGAACTAAAATAAGTGTGTTTAGAGTCATTTTAATGCCTGAAATTGGTCGAAATAGAAGCTTCTAGTAGGAGAAAAAGTCTGTAAAAATGGCAATATTGGTCACATTGAGGCTTTAAAAAGTAGTTATTCAACATGAGGCACAATCCAAATGACATTTTGAATCAATTTTTCTAAAGTCCAAAAAATCCTTTTTCTGATGAAAAACGATGACCCGCGACCTGTCGACATTTCTCCAGATGGTCAGAAATGGTCATTTTTTAATGGTTCTATTTTTGACTGTAAATGACTATTGCATATGAATTATCACTTGTGGAACTAAAATAAGTGTGTTTAGAGTCGTTTTAATTCCTGAAATTAGTCATATTAGAAGCTTCTGAGAAGGAGAAAAAGTCTGTAAAAATGGCAATTTTGGTCACATTGAGGCTTTAAAAAGTAGTTTTTCAACATGAGGCACAATCCAAATGACATTTTGAATCAATTTTTCTAAAGTCCAAAAAATCAATTTTCTGATGAAAAAAGATGACCCGTGACCTGTTGAACTTTCTCCAGATGGTCAGAAATGGTAATTTTTTAATGTTTAATTTTTTGACTGTAAATGACTACTGCATATGAATTATCACTTTTGGAACTAAAAGTAGTGTGTTTAGAGTCATTTTAATGCCTGAAATTGGTCGAAATAGAAGCTTCTAGTAGGAGAAAAAGTCTGTAAAAATGGCAATTTTGGTCACATTGAGGCTTTAAAAAGTAGTTATTCAACATGAGGCACAATCCAAATGACATTTTGAATCAATTTTTCTAAAGTCCAAAAATCAATTTTCTGATGAAAAAAGATGACCCGTGACCTGTTGAACTTTCTCCAGATGGTCAGAAATGGTAATTTTTTAATGTTTAATTTTTTGACTGTAAATGACTACTGCATATGAATTATCACTTTTGGAACTAAAAGAAGTGTGTTTAGAGTCATTTTAATGCCTGAAATTGGTCGAAATAGAAGCTCCTAGTAGGAAAAAAAGTGTGTAAAAATGGCAATTTTGGTCATATTGATTCTTTAAAAAGTAGTTATTCAACATGAGGCACAATCCAAATGACATTTTGAATCAATTTTTCTAAAGTCCAAAAAATCCATTTTCTGATGAAAAACGATGACCCGCGACCTGTCGAAAATTCTCCAGATGGTCAGAAATGGTAATTTTTTAATGTTTTATTTTTTGACTGTAAATGACTATTGCATGTGAATTATGACTTTTGGAACTAAAATAAGTGTGTTTAGAGTCATTTTAATGCCTGAAAATGGTCGAAATAAAAGCTTCTAGTAGGAGAAAAAGTCTGTAAAAATGGCAATTTTGGTCACATTGAGGCTTTAAAAAGTAGTTATTCAACATGAGGCACAATCCAAATGACATTTTGAATCAATTTTTCTAAAGTCCAAAAAATCCATTTTCTGATGAAAAACGATGACCCGCGCGATCTGTCGAAATTTCTCCAGATGGTCAGAAATGGTAATTTTTTAATGTTTTATTTTTTGACTGTAAATGACTATTGCATGTGACTTATCACTTTTGGAACTAAAATAAGTGTGTTTAGAGTCATTTTAATGCCTGAAATTGGTCGAAATAGAAGCTGCTAGTAGGAGAAAAAGTCTGTAAAAATGGCAATATTGGTCACATTGAGGCTTTAAAAAGTAGTTATTCAACATGAGGCACAATCCAAATGACATTTTGAATCAATTTTTCTAAAGTCCAAAAAATCCATTTTCTGATGAAAAACGATGACCCGCGACCTGTCGAAATTTCTCCAGATGGTCAGAAATGGTAATTTTTTAATGTTTAATTTTTTGACTGTAAATGACTATTGCATGTGACTTATCACTTTTGGAACTAAAATAAGTGTGTTTAGAGTCATTTTAATGCCTGAAATTGGTCGAAATAGAAGCTTCTATTAGGAGAAAAAGTCTGTAAAAATGGCAATTTTGGTCACATTGAGGCTTTAAAAAGTAGTTATTCAACATGAGGCACAATCCAAATGACATTTTGAATCAATTTTTATAAAGTCCAAAAAATCCATTTTCTGATGAAAAACGATGACCCGCGACCTGTCGAAATTTCTCCAGATGGTCAGAAATGGTAATTTTTTAATGGTTCTATTTTTGACTGTAAATGACTATTGCATGTGAATTATCACTTTTGGAACTAAAATAAGTGTGTTTAGAGTCATTTTAATGCCTGAAATTGTTTGAAATAGAAGCTTCTAGTAGGAGAAAAAGTCTGTAAAATTGGCAATTTTGGTCACATTGAGGCTTTAAAAAGTAGTTATTCAACATGAGGCACAATCCAAATGATATTTTGAATCAATTTTTCTAAAGTCCAAAAAATCCATTTTCTGATATAAAACGATGACCAGTGACCTGTCGAAATTTCTCCAGATGGTCAGAAATGGTAATTTTTTAATGTTTAAATTTTTGACTGTAAATGACTATCGCATGTGAATTATCACTTGTGGAACTAAAATAAGTGTGTTTAGAGTCGTTTTAATTCCTGAAATTAGTCATATTAGAAGCTTCTGAGAAGGAGAAAAAGTCTGTAAAAATGGCAATTTTGGTCACATTGAGGCTTTAAAAAGTAGTTATTCAACATGAGGCACAATCCAAATGACATTTTGAATCAATTTTTATAAAGTCCAAAAAATCAATTTTCTGATGAAAAACGATGACCCGCGACCTGTCGAAATTTCTCCAGATGGTCAGAAATGGTAATTTTTTAATGGTTCATTGTTTGACTGTAAATGACTATTGCATGTGAATTATCACTTTTGGAACTAAAATAAGTGTGTTTAGAGTCATTTTAATGCCTGAAATTGTTTGAAATAGAAGCTTCTAGTAGGAGAAAAAGTCTGTAAAAATGGCAATTTTGGTCACATTGAGGCTTTAAAAAGTAGTTATTCAACATGAGGCACAATCCAAATGATATTTTGAATCAATTTTTCTAAAGTCCAAAAAATCCATTTTCTGATGAAAAACGATGACCAGTGACCTGTCGAAATTTCTCCAGATGGTCAGAAATGGTAATTTTTTAATGTTTAAATTTTTGACTGTAAATGACTATCGCATGTGAATTATCACTTGTGGAACTAAAATAAGTGTGTTTAGAGTCGTTTTAATGCCTGAAATTAGTCATATTAGAAGCTTCTGAGAAGGAGAAAAAGTCTGTAAAAATGGCAATTTTGGTCACATTGAGGCTTTAAAAAGTAGTTATTCAACATGAGGCACAATCCAAATGATATTTTGAATCAATTTTTCTAAAGTCGAAAAAATTAATTTTCTGATGAAAAACGATGACCCGTGACCTGTTGAACTTTCTCCAGATGGTCAGAAATGGTAATTTTTTAATGTTTAATTTTTTTACTGTAAATGACTATTGCATGTGAATTATCACTTTTGGAACTAAAATAAGTGTGTTTAGAGTCATTTTAATGCCTGTAATTGGTCGAAATAGAAGCTTCTAGTAGGAGAAAAAGTCTGTAAAAATGGCAATTTTGGTCACATTGAGGCTTTAAAAAGTAGTTATTCAACATGAGGCACAATCCAAATGACATTTTGAATCAATTTTTCTAAAGTCCAAAAAATCAATTTTCTGATGAAAAAAGATGACCCGTGACCTGTTGAACTTTCTCCAGATGGTCAGAAATGGTAATTTTTTAATGTTTAATTTTTTGACTGTAAATGACTACTGCATATGAATTATCACTTTTGGAACTAAAAGTAGTGTGTTTAGAGTCATTTTAATGCCTGAAATTGGTCGAAATAGAAGCTTCTAGTAGGAGAAAAAGTCTGTAAAAATGGCAATTTTGGTCACATTGAGGCTTTAAAAAGTAGTTATTCAACATGAGGCACAATCCAAATGACATTTTGAATCAATTTTTCTAAAGTCCAAAAATCAATTTTCTGATGAAAAAAGATGACCCGTGACCTGTTGAACTTTCTCCAGATGGTCAGAAATGGTAATTTTTTAATGTTTAATTTTTTGACTGTAAATGACTACTGCATATGAATTATCACTTTTGGAACTAAAAGAAGTGTGTTTAGAGTCATTTTAATGTCTGAAAATGGTCGAAAGAGAAGCTTCTAGTAGGGGAAAAAGTCTGTAAAAATGTCAATTTTGGTCATATTGATTCTTTAAAAAGTAGTTATTCAACATGAGGCACAATCCAAATGACATTTTGAATCAATTTTTCTAAAGTCCAAAAAATCAATTTTCTGATGAAAAACGATGACCCGCGACCTGTCGAAAATTCTCCAGATGGTCAGAAATGGTAATTTTTTAATGTTTTATTTTTTGACTGTAAATGACTATTGCATGTGAATTATCACTTTTGGAACTAAAATAAGTGTGTTTAGAGTCATTTTAATGCCTGAAAATGGTCGAAATAAAAGCTTCTAGTAGGAGAAAAAGTCTGTAAAAATGGCAATTTTGGTCACATTGAGGCTTTAAAAAGTAGTTATTCAACATGAGGCACAATCCAAATGACATTTTGAATCAATTTTTCTAAAGTCCAAAAAATCCCTTTTCTGATGAAAAACGATGACCCGCGACCTGTCGAAATTTCTCCAGATGGTAAGAAATGGTAATTTTTTAATGTTTTATTTTTTGACTGTAAATGACTATTGCATGCGAATTATCACTTTTGGAACTAAAATAAGTGTGTTTAGAGTCATTTTAATGCCTGAAAATGGTCGAAATAGAAGCTTCTAGTAGGAAAAAAAGTCTGTAAAAATGGCAATTTTGGTCACATTGAGGCTTTAAAAAGTAGTTATTCAACATGAGGCACAATCCAAATGACATTTTGAATCAATTTTTCTAAAGTCCAAAAAACCCATTTTCTGATGAAAAACGATGACCCGCGACCTGTCGAAATTTCTCCAGATGGTCAGAAATGGTAATTTTTTAATGTTTAATTTCTTGACTGTAAATGACTATTGCATGTGAATTATCACTTTTGGAACTAAAATAAGTGTGTTTAGACTCATTTTAATGCCTGAAATTGTTCGAAATAGAAGCTTCTAGTAGGAGAAAAAGTCTGTAAAAATGGCAATTTTGGTCACATTGAGGCTTTAAAAAGTAGTTATTCAACATGAGGCACAATCCAAATGACATTTTGAATCAATTTTTCTAAAGTCCAAAAAATCAATTTTCTGATGAAAAACGATGACCCGCGACCTGTCGAAAATTCTCCAGAGGGACAGAAATGGTAATTTTTTAATGTTTTATTTTTTGACTGTAAATGACTATTGCATGCGAATTATCACTTTTGGAACTAAAATAAGTGTGTTTAGAGTCATTTTAATGCCTGAAAATGGTCGAAAGCGAAGCTTCTAGTAGGGGAAAAAGTCTGTAAAAATGGCAATTTTGGTCACATTGAGGCTTTAAAAAGTAGTTATTCAACATGAGGCACAATCCAAATGACATTTTGAATCAATATTTCTAAAGTCCAAAAAATCAATTTTCTGATGAAAAACGATGACCCGCGACCTGTCGAAATTTCTCCAGATGGTCAGAAATGGTAATTTTTTAATGTTTAATTTTTTGACTGTAAATGACTATTGCATGTGAATTATCACTTGTGGAACTAAAATAAGTGTGTTTAGAGTCATTTTAATGCCTGAAGTTGGTTGAAATAGAGGCTTCTAGTAGGAGAAAAAGTCTGTAAAAATGGCAATTTTGGTCACATCGAGGCTTTAAAAAGTAGTTATTCAACATGAGGCACAATTAAAATGACATTTTTAATCAATTTTTCTAAAGTCCAAAAATTAATTTTCCGATGAAAAACGATGACCCGTGACCTGTTGAACTTTCTCCAGATGGTCAGAAATGGTAATTTTTTGCTGTTCAATTTTTTGACTGTAAATGACTATTGCATATGAATTATCACTTTTGGAACTAAAAGAAGTGTGTTTAGAGTCATTTTAATGCCTGAAATTGGTCGAAATAGAAGCTTCTAGTAGGAGAAAAAGGCTGTAAAAATGGCAATTTTGGTCACATTGAGGCTTTAAAAAGTAGTTATTCAACATGAGGCACAATCCAAATGACATTTTGAATCAATTTTTCTAAAGTCGAAAAAATTAATTTTCTGATGAAAACTGATGACCCGCGACCTGTCGAAATTTCTCCAGATGGTCAGAAATGGTAATTTTTTAATGTTTAATTTTTTGACTGTAAATGACTATTGCATGTGAATTATCACTTTTGGAACTAAAATAAGTGTGTTTAGAGTCATTTTAATGCCTGAAAATGGTCGAAATAGAAGCTTCTAGTAGGAGAAAAAGTCTGTAAAAATGGCAATTTTGGTCACATTGAGGCTTTAAAAAGTAGTTATTCAACATGAGGCGCAATCCAAATGATATTTTTAATCAATTTTTGTAAAGTCTAAAAAATCCATTTTCTGATGAAAAACGATGACCAGTGACCTGTCGAAATTTCTCCAGATGGTCAGAAATGGTAATTTTTTAATGTTTAATTTTTTGACTGTAAATGACTATCGCATGTGAATTATCACTTGTGGAACTAAAATAAGTGTGTTTAGAGTCGTTTTAATGCCTGAAATTAGTCATAATAGAAGCTTCTGAGAAGGAGAAAAAGTCTTTAAAAATGGCAATTTTGGTCACATTGAGGCTTTAAAAAGTAGTTATTCAACATGAGGCACAATCCAAATGATATTATGAATCAATTTTTCTAAAGTCGAAAAAATTAATTTTCTGATGAAAAATGATGACCCGTGACCTGTTGAACTTTCTCCAGATGGTCAGAAATGGTAATTTTTTAATGTTTAATTTTTTGACTGTAAATGACTATTGCATATGAATTATCACTTTTGGAACTAAAAGAAGTGTGTTTAGAGTCATTTTAATGCCTGAAAATGGTCGAAATAAAAGCTTCTAGTAGGAGAAAAAGGCTGTAAAAATGGCAATTTTGGTCACATTGAGGCTTTAAAAAGTAGTTATTCAACATGAGGCACAATCCAAATGACATTTTGAATCAATTTTTCTAAAGTCCAAAAAATCCATTTTCTGATGAAAAACGATGACCCGCGACCTGTCGAAATTTCTCCAGATGGTCAGAAATGGTAATTTTTTAATGTTTTATTTTTTGACTGTAAATGACTATTGCATGCGAATTATCACTTTTGGAACTAAAATAAGTGTGTTTAGAGTCATTTTAATGTCTGAAAATGGTCGAAAGAGAAGCTTCTAGTAGGGGAAAAAGTCTGTTAAAATGGCAATTTTGGTCACATTGAGGCTTTAAAAAGTAGTTATTCAACATGAGGCACAATCCAAATGACATTTTGAATCAATTTTTCTAAAGTCCAAAAATCAATTTTCTGATGAAATAAGATGACCCGTGACCTGTTGAACTTTCTCCAGATGGTCAGAAATGGTAATTTTTTAATGTTTAATTTTTTGACTGTAAATGACTATTGCATATGAATGATCACTTTTGGAACTAAAAGAAGTGTGTTTAGAGTCATTTTAATGCCTGAAATTGGTCGAAATAGAAGCTCCTAGTAGGAGAAAAAGTGTGTAAAAATGGCAATTTTGGTCATATTGATTCTTTAAAAAGTAGTTATTCAACATGAGGCACAATCCAAATGACATTTTGAATCAATTTTTCTAAAGTCCAAAAAATCCATTTTCTGATGAAAAACGATGACCCGCGACCTGTCGAAATTTCTCCAGATGGTCAGAAATGGTAATTTTTTAATGTTTTATTTTTTGACTGTAAATGACTATTGCATGCGAATTATCACTTTTGGAACTAAAATAAGTGTGTTTAGAGTCATTTTAATGCCTGAAAATGGTCGAAATAGAAGCTTCTAGTAGGAAAAAAAGTCTGTAAAAATGGCAATTTTGGTCACATTGAGGCTTTAAAAAGTAGTTATTCAACATGAGGCACAATCCAAATGACATTTTGAATCAATTTTTCTAAAGTCCAAAAAATCCATTTTCTGATGAAAAACGATGACCCGCGACCTGTCGAAATTTCTCCAGATGGTCAGAAATGGTAATTTTTTTAATGTTTAATTTCTTGACTGTAAATGACTATTGCATGTGAATTATCACTTTTGGAACTAAAATAAGTGTGTTTAGACTCATTTTAATGCCTGAAATTGTTCGAAATAGAAGCTTCTAGTAGGAGAAAAAGTCTGTAAAAATGGCAATTTTGGTCACATTGAGGCTTTAAAAAGTAGTTATTCAACATGAGGCACAATCCAAATGACATTTTGAATCAATATTTCTAAAGTCCAAAAAATCCATTTTCTGATGAAAAACGATGACCCGCGACCTGTCGAAATTTCTCCAGATGGTCAGAAATGTTAATTTTTTAATGTTTAATTTTTTGACTGTAAATGACTATTGCATGTGAATTATCACTTGTGGAACTAAAATAAGTGTGTTTAGAGTCATTTTAATGCCTGAAGTTGGTTGAAATAGAGGCTTCTAGTAGGAGAAAAAGTCTGTAAAAATGGCAATTTTGGTCACATCGAGGCTTTAAAAAGTAGTTATTCAACATGAGGCACAATTAAAATGACATTTTTAATCAATTTTTCTAAAGTCCAAAAATCAATTTTCCGATGAAAAACGATGACCCGTGACCTGTTGAACTTTCTCCAGATGGTCAGAAATGGTAATTTTTTGCTGTTCAATTTTTTGACTGTAAATGACTATTGCATATGAATTATCACTTTTGGAACTAAAAGAAGTGTGTTTAGAGTCATTTTAATGCCTGAAATTGGTCGAAATAGAAGCTTCTAGTAGGAGAAAAAGTGTGTAAAAATGGCAATTTTGGTCACATTGAGGCTTTAAAAAGTAGTTATTCAACATGAGGCACAATCCAAATGATATTTTGAATCAATTTTTCTAAAGTCGAAAAAATTAATTTTCTGATGAAAAATGATGACCCGTGACCTGTTGAACTTTCTCCAGATGGTCAGAAATGGTAATTTTTTAATGTTTCATTTTTTGACTGTAAATGACTATTGCATGTGAATTATCACTTTTGGAACTAAAATAAGTGTGTTTAGAGTCGTTTTAATGCCTGAAATTAGTCATAATAGAAGCTTCTGAGAAGGAGAAAAAGTCTTTAAAAATGGCAATTTTGGTCACATTGAGGCTTTAAAAAGTAATTATTCAACATGAGGCACAATCCAAATGATATTTTGAATCAATTTTTCTAAAGTCGAAAAAATTAATTTTCTGATGAAAAATGATGACCCGTGACCTGTTGAACTTTCTCCAGATGGTCAGAAATGGTAATTTTTTAATGTTTAATTTTTTGACTGTAAATGACTATTGCATGTGAATTATCACTTTTGGAACTAAAATAAGTGTGTTTAGACTCATTTTAATGCCTGAAATTGTTAGAAATAGAAGCTTCTAGTAGGAGAAAAAGTCTGTAAAAATGGCAATTTTGGTCACATTGAGGCTTTAAAAAGTAGTTATTCAACATGAGGCACAATCCAAATGACATTTTGAATCAATTTTTCTAAAGTCCAAAAAATCAATTTTCTGATGAAAAACGATGACCCGCGACCTGTCGAAAATTCTCCAGATGGTCAGAAATGGTAATTTTTTAATGTTTTATTTTTTGACTGTAAATGACTATTGCATGCGAATTATCACTTTTGGAACTAAAATAAGTGTGTTTAGAGTCATTTTAATGTCTGAAAATGGTCGAAAGAGAAGCTTCTAGTAGGGGAAAAAGTCTGTAAAAATGGCAATTTTGGTCACATTGAGGCTTTAAAAAGTAGTTATTCAACATGAGGCACAATCCAAATGACATTTTGAATCAATTTTTCTAAAGTCCAAAAATCAATTTTCTGATGAAAAAAGATGACCCGTGACCTGTTGAACTTTCTCCAGATGGTCAGAAATGGTAATTTTTTAATGTTTAATTTTTTGACTGTAAATGACTATTGCATATCAATGATCACTTTTGGAACTAAAAGAAGTGTGTTTAGAGTCATTTTAATGCCTGAAATTGGTCGAAATAGAAGCTCCTAGTAGGAGAAAAAGTGTGTAAAAATGGCAATTTTGGTCATATTGATTCTTTAAAAAGTAGTTATTCAACATGAGGCACAATCCAAATGACATTTTGAATCAATTTTTCTAAAGTCCAAAAAATCCATTTTCTGATGAAAAACGATGACCCGAGACCTGTCGAAAATTCTCCAGATGGTCAGAAATGGTAATTTTTTAATGTTTTATTTTTTGACTGTAAATGACTATTGCATGTGAATTATCACTTTTGGAACTAAAATAAGTGTGTTTAGAGTCATTTTAATGCCTGAAAATGGTCGAAATAAAAGCTTCTAGTAGGAGAAAAAGTCTGTAAAAATGGCAATTTTGGTCACATTGAGGCTTTAAAAAGTAGTTATTCAACATGAGGCACAATCCAAATGACATTTTGAATCAATTTTTCTAAAGTCCAAAAAATCCATTTTCTGATAAAAAACGATGACCCACGACCTGTCGAAATTTCTCCAGATGGTCAGAAATGGTAATTTTTTAATGTTTTATTTTTTGACTGTAAATGACTATTGCATGCGAATTATCACTTTTGGAACTAAAATAAGTGTGTTTAGACTCATTTTAATACCTGAAATTGTTCGAAATAGAAGCTTCTAGTAGGAGAAAAAGTCTGTAAAAATGGCAATTTTGGTCACATTGAGGCTTTAAAAAGTAGTTATTCAACATGAGGCACAATCCAAATGACATTTTGAATCAATTTTTCCAAAGTCCAAAAAATCAATTTTCTGATGAAAAACGATGACCCGCGACCTGTCGAAAATACTCCAGAGGGTCAGAAATGGTAATTTTTTAATGTTTTATTTTTTGACTGTAAATGACTATTGCATGCGAATTATCACTTTTGGAACTAAAATAAGTGTGTTTAGAGTCATTTTAATGCCTGAAAATGATCGAAAGAGAAGCTTCTAGTAGGGGAAAAAGTCTGTAAAAATGGCAATTTTGGTCACATTGAGGCTTTAAAAAGTAGTTATTCAACATGAGGCACAATCCAAATGACATTTTGAATCAATTTTTCTAAAGTCCAAAAATCAATTTTCTGATGAAATAAGATGACCCGTGACCTGTTGAACTTTCTCCAGATGGTCAGAAATGGTAATTTTTTAATGTTTAATTTTTTGACTGTAAATGACTATTGCATATGAATGATCACTTTTGGAACTAAAAGAAGTGTGTTTAGAGTCATTTTAATGCCTGAAATTGGTCGAAATAGAAGCTCCTAGTAGGAGAAAAAGTGTGTAAAAATGGCAATTTTGGTCATATTGATTCTTTAAAAAGTAGTTATTCAACATGAGGCACAATCCAAATGACATTTTGAATCAATTTTTCTAAAGTCCAAAAAATCCATTTTCTGATGAAAAACGATGACCCACGACCTGTCGAAATTTCTCCAGATGGTCAGAAATGGTAATTTTTTAATGTTTTATTTTTTGACTGTAAATGACTATTGCATGCGAATTATCACTTTTGGAACTAAAATAAGTGTGTTTAGAGTCATTTTAATGCCTGAAAATGGTCGAAATAGAAGCTTCTAGTAGGAAAAAAAGTCTGTAAAAATGGCAATTTTGGTCACATTGAGGCTTTAAAAAGTAGTTATTCAACATGAGGCACAATCCAAATGACATTTTGAATCAATTTTTCTAAAGTCCAAAAAATCCATTTTCTGATGAAAAACGATGACCCGCGACCTGTCGAAATTTCTCCAGATGGTCAGAAATGGTAATTTTTTTAATGTTTAATTTCTTGACTGTAAATGACTATTGCATGTGAATTATCACTTTTGGAACTAAAATAAGTGTGTTTAGACTCATTTTAATGCCTGAAATTGTTCGAAATAGAAGCTTCTAGTAGGAGAAAAAGTCTGTAAAAATGGCAATTTTGGTCACATTGAGGCTTTAAAAAGTAGTTATTCAACATGAGGCACAATCCAAATGACATTTTGAATCAATATTTCTAAAGTCCCAAAAATCCATTTTCTGATGAAAAACGATGACCCGCGACCTGTCGAAATTTCTCCAGATGGTCAGAAATGTTAATTTTTTAATGTTTAATTTTTTGACTGTAAATGACTATTGCATGTGAATTATCACTTGTGGAACTAAAATAAGTGTGTTTAGAGTCATTTTAATGCCTGAAGTTGGTTGAAATAGAGGCTTCTAGTAGGAGAAAAAGTCTGTAAAAATGGCAATTTTGGTCACATCGAGGCTTTAAAAAGTAGTTATTCAACATGAGGCACAATTAAAATGACATTTTTAATCAATTTTTCTAAAGTCCAAAAATCAATTTTCCGATGAAAAACGATGACCCGTGACCTGTTGAACTTTCTCCAGATGGTCAGAAATGGTAATTTTTTGCTGTTCAATTTTTTGACTGTAAATGACTATTGCATATGAATTATCACTTTTGGAACTAAAAGAAGTGTGTTTAGAGTCATTTTAATGCCTGAAATTGGTCGAAATAGAAGCTTCTAGTAGGAGAAAAAGTGTGTAAAAATGGCAATTTTGGTCACATTGAGGCTTTAAAAAGTAGTTATTCAACATGAGGCACAATCCAAATGATATTTTGAATCAATTTTTCTAAAGTCGAAAAAATTAATTTTCTGATGAAAAATGATGACCCGTGACCTGTTGAACTTTCTCCAGATGGTCAGAAATGGTAATTTTTTAATGTTTCATTTTTTGACTGTAAATGACTATTGCATGTGAATTATCACTTTTGGAACTAAAATAAGTGTGTTTAGAGTCGTTTTAATGCCTGAAATTAGTCATAATAGAAGCTTCTGAGAAGGAGAAAAAGTCTTTAAAAATGGCAATTTTGGTCACATTGAGGCTTTAAAAAGTAATTATTCAACATGAGGCACAATCCAAATGATATTTTGAATCAATTTTTCTAAAGTCGAAAAAATTAATTTTCTGATGAAAAATGATGACCCGTGACCTGTTGAACTTTCTCCAGATGGTCAGAAATGGTAATTTTTTAATGTTTAATTTTTTGACTGTAAATGACTATTGCATGTGAATTATCACTTTTGGAACTAAAATAAGTGTGTTTAGACTCATTTTAATGCCTGAAATTGTTAGAAATAGAAGCTTCTAGTAGGAGAAAAAGTCTGTAAAAATGGCAATTTTGGTCACATTGAGGCTTTAAAAAGTAGTTATTCAACATGAGGCACAATCCAAATGACATTTTGAATCAATTTTTCTAAAGTCCAAAAAATCAATTTTCTGATGAAAAACGATGACCCGCGACCTGTCGAAAATTCTCCAGATGGTCAGAAATGGTAATTTTTTAATGTTTTATTTTTTGACTGTAAATGACTATTGCATGCGAATTATCACTTTTGGAACTAAAATAAGTGTGTTTAGAGTCATTTTAATGTCTGAAAATGGTCGAAAGAGAAGCTTCTAGTAGGGGAAAAAGTCTGTAAAAATGGCAATTTTGGTCACATTGAGGCTTTAAAAAGTAGTTATTCAACATGAGGCACAATCCAAATGACATTTTGAATCAATTTTTCTAAAGTCCAAAAATCAATTTTCTGATGAAAAAAGATGACCCGTGACCTGTTGAACTTTCTCCAGATGGTCAGAAATGGTAATTTTTTAATGTTTAATTTTTTGACTGTAAATGACTATTGCATATCAATGATCACTTTTGGAACTAAAAGAAGTGTGTTTAGAGTCATTTTAATGCCTGAAATTGGTCGAAATAGAAGCTCCTAGTAGGAGAAAAAGTGTGTAAAAATGGCAATTTTGGTCATATTGATTCTTTAAAAAGTAGTTATTCAACATGAGGCACAATCCAAATGACATTTTGAATCAATTTTTCTAAAGTCCAAAAAATCCATTTTCTGATGAAAAACGATGACCCGAGACCTGTCGAAAATTCTCCAGATGGTCAGAAATGGTAATTTTTTAATGTTTTATTTTTTGACTGTAAATGACTATTGCATGTGAATTATCACTTTTGGAACTAAAATAAGTGTGTTTAGAGTCATTTTAATGCCTGAAAATGGTCGAAATAAAAGCTTCTAGTAGGAGAAAAAGTCTGTAAAAATGGCAATTTTGGTCACATTGAGGCTTTAAAAAGTAGTTATTCAACATGAGGCACAATCCAAATGACATTTTGAATCAATTTTTCTAAAGTCCAAAAAATCCATTTTCTGATAAAAAACGATGACCCACGACCTGTCGAAATTTCTCCAGATGGTCAGAAATGGTAATTTTTTAATGTTTTATTTTTTGACTGTAAATGACTATTGCATGCGAATTATCACTTTTGGAACTAAAATAAGTGTGTTTAGACTCATTTTAATACCTGAAATTGTTCGAAATAGAAGCTTCTAGTAGGAGAAAAAGTCTGTAAAAATGGCAATTTTGGTCACATTGAGGCTTTAAAAAGTAGTTATTCAACATGAGGCACAATCCAAATGACATTTTGAATCAATTTTTCCAAAGTCCAAAAAATCAATTTTCTGATGAAAAACGATGACCCGCGACCTGTCGAAAATTCTCCAGAGGGTCAGAAATGGTAATTTTTTAATGTTTTATTTTTTGACTGTAAATGACTATTGCATGCGAATTATCACTTTTGGAACTAAAATAAGTGTGTTTAGAGTCATTTTAATGCCTGAAAATGATCGAAAGAGAAGCTTCTAGTAGGGGAAAAAGTCTGTAAAAATGGCAATTTTGGTCACATTGAGGCTTTAAAAAGTAATTATTCAACATGAGGCACAATCCAAATGACATTTTGAATCAATATTTCTAAAGTCCAAAAAATCCATTTTCTGATGAAAAACGATGACCCGCGACCTGTCGAAATTTCTCCAGATGGTCAGAAATGTTAATTTTTTAATGTTTAATTTTTTGACTGTAAATGACTATTGCATGTGAATTATCACTTGTGGAACTAAAATAAGTGTGTTTAGAGTCATTTTAATGCCTGAAGTTGGTTGAAATAGAGGCTTCTAGTAGGAGAAAAAGTCTGTAAAAATGGCAATTTTGGTCACATCGAGGCTGTAAAAAGTAGTTATTCAACATGAGGCACAATTAAAATGACATTTTTAATCAATTTTTCTAAAGTCCAAAAATCAATTTTCCGATGAAAAACGATGACCCGTGACCTGTTGAACTTTCTCCAGATGGTCAGAAATGGTAATTTTTTGCTGTTCAATTTTTTGACTGTAAATGACTATTGCATATGAATTATCACTTTTGGAACTAAAAGAAGTGTGTTTAGAGTCATTTTAATGCCTGAAATTGGTCGAAATAGAAGCTTCTAGTAGGAGAAAAAGTGTGTAAAAATGGCAATTTTGGTCACATTGAGGCTTTAAAAAGTAGTTATTCAACATGAGGCACAATCCAAATGATATTTTGAATCAATTTTTCTAAAGTCGAAAAAATTAATTTTCTGATGAAAAATGATGACCCGTGACCTGTTGAACTTTCTCCAGATGGTCAGAAATGGTAATTTTTTAATGTTTCATTTTTTGACTGTAAATGACTATTGCATGTGAATTATCACTTTTGGAACTAAAATAAGTGTGTTTAGAGGCGTTTTAATGCCTGAAATTAGTCATAATAGAAGCTTCTGAGAAGGAGAAAAAGTCTTTAAAAATGGCAATTTTGGTCACATTGAGGCTTTAAAAAGTAATTATTCAACATGAGGCACAATCCAAATGATATTTTGAATCAATTTTTCTAAAGTCGAAAAAATTAATTTTCTGATGAAAAATGATGACCCGTGACCTGTTGAACTTTCTCCAGATGGTCAGAAATGGTAATTTTTTAATGTTTAATTTTTTGACTGTAAATGACTATTGCATGTGAATTATCACTTTTGGAACTAAAATAAGTGTGTTTAGAGTCATTTTAATGCCTGAAATTGTTCGAAATAGAAGCTTCTAGTAGGTGAAAAAGTCTGCAAAAATGGCAATTTTGGTCACATTGAGGCTTTAAAAAGTAGTTATTCAACATGAGGCACAATCCAAATGATATTTTGAATCAATTTTTGTAAAGTCCAAAAAATCCATTTTCTGATGAAAAACGATGACCCGTGACCTGTCGAAATTTCTCCGGATGGTCAGAAATGGTAATTTTTTAATGTTTCATTTTTTGACTGTAAATGACTATTGCATGTGAATTATCACTTTTGGAACTAAAATAAGTGTGTTTAGAGTCATTTTAATGCCTGAAAATGGTCGAAATAAAAGCTTCTAGTAGGAGAAAAAGTCTGTAAAAATGGCAATTTTGGTCACATTGAGGCTTTAAAAAGTAGTTATTCAACATGAGGCACAATCCAAATGACATTTTGAATCAATTTTTCTAAAGTCCAAAAAATCCATTTTCTGATAAAAAACGATGACCCACGACCTGTCGAAATTTCTCCAGATGGTCAGAAATGGTAATTTTTTAATGTTTTATTTTTTGACTGTAAATGACTATTGCATGCGAATTATCACTTTTGGAACTAAAATAAGTGTGTTTAGACTCATTTTAATACCTGAAATTGTTCGAAATAGAAGCTTCTAGTAGGAGAAAAAGTCTGTAAAAATGGCAATTTTGGTCACATTGAGGCTTTAAAAAGTAGTTATTCAACATGAGGCACAATCCAAATGACATTTTGAATCAATTTTTCCAAAGTCCAAAAAATCAATTTTCTGATGAAAAACGATGACCCGCGACCTGTCGAAAATTCTCCAGAGGGTCAGAAATGGTAATTTTTTAATGTTTTATTTTTTGACTGTAAATGACTATTGCATGCGAATTATCACTTTTGGAACTAAAATAAGTGTGTTTAGAGTCATTTTAATGCCTGAAAATGATCGAAAGAGAAGCTTCTAGTAGGGGAAAAAGTCTGTAAAAATGGCAATTTTGGTCACATTGAGGCTTTAAAAAGTAATTATTCAACATGAGGCACAATCCAAATGATATTTTGAATCAATTTTTCTAAAGTCGAAAAAATTAATTTTCTGATGAAAAATGATGACCCGTGACCTGTTGAACTTTCTCCAGATGGTCAGAAATGGTAATTTTTTAATGTTTAATTTTTTGACTGTAAATGACTATTGCATGTGAATTATCACTTTTGGAACTAAAATAAGTGTGTTTAGACTCATTTTAATGCCTGAAATTGTTAGAAATAGAAGCTTCTAGTAGGAGAAAAAGTCTGTAAAAATGGCAATTTTGGTCACATTGAGGCTTTAAAAAGTAGTTATTCAACATGAGGCACAATCCAAATGACATTTTGAATCAATTTTTCTAAAGTCCAAAAAATCAATTTTCTGATGAAAAACGATGACCCGCGACCTGTCGAAAATTCTCCAGATGGTCAGAAATGGTAATTTTTTAATGTTTTATTTTTTGACTGTAAATGACTATTGCATGCGAATTATCACTTTTGGAACTAAAATAAGTGTGTTTAGAGTCATTTTAATGTCTGAAAATGGTCGAAAGAGAAGCTTCTAGTAGGGGAAAAAGTCTGTAAAAATGGCAATTTTGGTCACATTGAGGCTTTAAAAAGTAGTTATTCAACATGAGGCACAATCCAAATGACATTTTGAATCAATTTTTCTAAAGTCCAAAAATCAATTTTCTGATGAAAAAAGATGACCCGTGACCTGTTGAACTTTCTCCAGATGGTCAGAAATGGTAATTTTTTAATGTTTAATTTTTTGACTGTAAATGACTATTGCATATCAATGATCACTTTTGGAACTAAAAGAAGTGTGTTTAGAGTCATTTTAATGCCTGAAATTGGTCGAAATAGAAGCTCCTAGTAGGAGAAAAAGTGTGTAAAAATGGCAATTTTGGTCATATTGATTCTTTAAAAAGTAGTTATTCAACATGAGGCACAATCCAAATGACATTTTGAATCAATTTTTCTAAAGTCCAAAAAATCCATTTTCTGATGAAAAACGATGACCCGAGACCTGTCGAAAATTCTCCAGATGGTCAGAAATGGTAATTTTTTAATGTTTTATTTTTTGACTGTAAATGACTATTGCATGTGAATTATCACTTTTGGAACTAAAATAAGTGTGTTTAGAGTCATTTTAATGCCTGAAAATGGTCGAAATAAAAGCTTCTAGTAGGAGAAAAAGTCTGTAAAAATGGCAATTTTGGTCACATTGAGGCTTTAAAAAGTAGTTATTCAACATGAGGCACAATCCAAATGACATTTTGAATCAATTTTTCTAAAGTCCAAAAAATCCATTTTCTGATAAAAAACGATGACCCACGACCTGTCGAAATTTCTCCAGATGGTCAGAAATGGTAATTTTTTAATGTTTTATTTTTTGACTGTAAATGACTATTGCATGCGAATTATCACTTTTGGAACTAAAATAAGTGTGTTTAGACTCATTTTAATACCTGAAATTGTTCGAAATAGAAGCTTCTAGTAGGAGAAAAAGTCTGTAAAAATGGCAATTTTGGTCACATTGAGGCTTTAAAAAGTAGTTATTCAACATGAGGCACAATCCAAATGACATTTTGAATCAATTTTTCCAAAGTCCAAAAAATCAATTTTCTGATGAAAAACGATGACCCGCGACCTGTCGAAAATTCTCCAGAGGGTCAGAAATGGTAATTTTTTAATGTTTTATTTTTTGACTGTAAATGACTATTGCATGCGAATTATCACTTTTGGAACTAAAATAAGTGTGTTTAGAGTCATTTTAATGCCTGAAAATGATCGAAAGAGAAGCTTCTAGTAGGGGAAAAAGTCTGTAAAAATGGCAATTTTGGTCACATTGAGGCTTTAAAAAGTAATTATTCAACATGAGGCACAATCCAAATGACATTTTGAATCAATATTTCTAAAGTCCAAAAAATCCATTTTCTGATGAAAAA
This sequence comes from Triturus cristatus, assembly GCF_964204655.1. Lineage (NCBI taxonomy): Eukaryota > Metazoa > Chordata > Amphibia > Caudata > Salamandridae > Triturus > Triturus cristatus. Next base: position 135,493,818 of record NC_140588.1, read on the forward strand.
CGATGACCCGCGACCTGTCGAAATTTCTCCAGATGGTCAGAAATGTTAATTTTTTAATGTTTAATTTTTTGACTGTAAATGACTATTGCATGTGAATTATCACTTGTGGAACTAAAATAAGTGTGTTTAGAGTCATTTTAATGCCTGAAGTTGGTTGAAATAGAGGCTTCTAGTAGGAGAAAAAGTCTGTAAAAATGGCAATTTTGGTCACATCGAGGCTGTAAAAAGTAGTTATTCAACATGAGGCACAATTAAAATGACATTTTTAATCAATTTTTCTAAAGTCCAAAAATCAATTTTCCGATGAAAAACGATGACCCGTGACCTGTTGAACTTTCTCCAGATGGTCAGAAATGGTAATTTTTTGCTGTTCAATTTTTTGACTGTAAATGACTATTGCATATGAATTATCACTTTTGGAACTAAAAGAAGTGTGTTTAGAGTCATTTTAATGCCTGAAATTGGTCGAAATAGAAGCTTCTAGTAGGAGAAAAAGTGTGTAAAAATGGCAATTTTGGTCACATTGAGGCTTTAAAAAGTAGTTATTCAACATGAGGCACAATCCAAATGATATTTTGAATCAATTTTTCTAAAGTCGAAAAAATTAATTTTCTGATGAAAAATGATGACCCGTGACCTGTTGAACTTTCTCCAGATGGTCAGAAATGGTAATTTTTTAATGTTTCATTTTTTGACTGTAAATGACTATTGCATGTGAATTATCACTTTTGGAACTAAAATAAGTGTGTTTAGAGGCGTTTTAATGCCTGAAATTAGTCATAATAGAAGCTTCTGAGAAGGAGAAAAAGTCTTTAAAAATGGCAATTTTGGTCACATTGAGGCTTTAAAAAGTAATTATTCAACATGAGGCACAATCCAAATGATATTTTGAATCAATTTTTCTAAAGTCGAAAAAATTAATTTTCTGATGAAAAATGATGACCCGTGACCTGTTGAACTTTCTCCAGATGGTCAGAAATGGTAATTTTTTAATGTTTAATTTTTTGACTGTAAATGACTATTGCATGTGAATTATCACTTTTGGAACTAAAATAAGTGTGTTTAGAGTCATTTTAATGCCTGAAATTGTTCGAAATAGAAGCTTCTAGTAGGTGAAAAAGTCTGCAAAAATGGCAATTTTGGTCACATTGAGGCTTTAAAAAGTAGTTATTCAACATGAGGCACAATCCAAATGATATTTTGAATCAATTTTTGTAAAGTCCAAAAAATCCATTTTCTGATGAAAAACGATGACCCGTGACCTGTCGAAATTTCTCCGGATGGTCAGAAATGGTAATTTTTTAATGTTTCATTTTTTGACTGTAAATGACTATTGCATGTGAATTATCACTTTTGGAACTAAAATAAGTGTGTTTAGAGTCATTTTAATGCCTGAAAATGGTCGAAATAAAAGCTTCTAGTAGGAGAAAAAGTCTGTAAAAATGGCAATTTTGGTCACATTGAGGCTTTAAAAAGTAGTTATTCAACATGAGGCACAATCCAAATGACATTTTGAATCAATTTTTCTAAAGTCCAAAAAATCCATTTTCTGATAAAAAACGATGACCCACGACCTGTCGAAATTTCTCCAGATGGTCAGAAATGGTAATTTTTTAATGTTTTATTTTTTGACTGTAAATGACTATTGCATGCGAATTATCACTTTTGGAACTAAAATAAGTGTGTTTAGACTCATTTTAATACCTGAAATTGTTCGAAATAGAAGCTTCTAGTAGGAGAAAAAGTCTGTAAAAATGGCAATTTTGGTCACATTGAGGCTTTAAAAAGTAGTTATTCAACATGAGGCACAATCCAAATGACATTTTGAATCAATTTTTCCAAAGTCCAAAAAATCAATTTTCTGATGAAAAACGATGACCCGCGACCTGTCGAAAATTCTCCAGAGGGTCAGAAATGGTAATTTTTTAATGTTTTATTTTTTGACTGTAAATGACTATTGCATGCGAATTATCACTTTTGGAACTAAAATAAGTGTGTTTAGAGTCATTTTAATGCCTGAAAATGATCGAAAGAGAAGCTTCTAGTAGGGGAAAAAGTCTGTAAAAATGGCAATTTTGGTCACATTGAGGCTTTAAAAAGTAATTATTCAACATGAGGCACAATCCAAATGACATTTTGAATCAATATTTCTAAAGTCCAAAAAATCCATTTTCTGATGAAAAACGATGACCCGCGACCTGTCGAAATTTCTCCAGATGGTCAGAAATGTTAATTTTTTAATGTTTAATTTTTTGACTGTAAATGACTATTGCATGTGAATTATCACTTGTGGAACTAAAATAAGTGTGTTTAGAGTCATTTTAATGCCTGAAGTTGGTTGAAATAGAGGCTTCTAGTAGGAGAAAAAGTCTGTAAAAATGGCAATTTTGGTCACATCGAGGCTGTAAAAAGTAGTTATTCAACATGAGGCACAATTAAAATGACATTTTTAATCAATTTTTCTAAAGTCCAAAAATCAATTTTCCGATGAAAAACGATGACCCGTGACCTGTTGAACTTTCTCCAGATGGTCAGAAATGGTAATTTTTTGCTGTTCAATTTTTTGACTGTAAATGACTATTGCATATGAATTATCACTTTTGGAACTAAAAGAAGTGTGTTTAGAGTCATTTTAATGCCTGAAATTGGTCGAAATAGAAGCTTCTAGTAGGAGAAAAAGTGTGTAAAAATGGCAATTTTGGTCACATTGAGGCTTTAAAAAGTAGTTATTCAACATGAGGCACAATCCAAATGATATTTTGAATCAATTTTTCTAAAGTCGAAAAAATTAATTTTCTGATGAAAAATGATGACCCGTGACCTGTTGAACTTTCTCCAGATGGTCAGAAATGGTAATTTTTTAATGTTTCATTTTTTGACTGTAAATGACTATTGCATGTGAATTATCACTTTTGGAACTAAAATAAGTGTGTTTAGAGGCGTTTTAATGCCTGAAATTAGTCATAATAGAAGCTTCTGAGAAGGAGAAAAAGTCTTTAAAAATGGCAATTTTGGTCACATTGAGGCTTTAAAAAGTAATTATTCAACATGAGGCACAATCCAAATGATATTTTGAATCAATTTTTCTAAAGTCGAAAAAATTAATTTTCTGATGAAAAATGATGACCCGTGACCTGTTGAACTTTCTCCAGATGGTCAGAAATGGTAATTTTTTAATGTTTAATTTTTTGACTGTAAATGACTATTGCATGTGAATTATCACTTTTGGAACTAAAATAAGTGTGTTTAGAGTCATTTTAATGCCTGAAATTGTTCGAAATAGAAGCTTCTAGTAGGTGAAAAAGTCTGCAAAAATGGCAATTTTGGTCACATTGAGGCTTTAAAAAGTAGTTATTCAACATGAGGCACAATCCAAATGATATTTTGAATCAATTTTTGTAAAGTCCAAAAAATCCATTTTCTGATGAAAAACGATGACCCGTGACCTGTCGAAATTTCTCCGGATGGTCAGAAATGGTAATTTTTTAATGTTTCATTTTTTGACTGTAAATGACTATTGCATGTGAATTATCACTTTTGGAACTAAAATAAGTGTGTTTAGAGTCATTTTAATGCCTGAAATTGGTCGAAATAGAAGCTTCTAGTAGGAGAAAAGATCTATAAAAATGGCAATTTTGGTCACATTGAGGCTTTAAAAAGTAGTTATTCAACATGAGGCACAATCCAAATGACATTTTGAATCAATTTTTATAAAGTCCAAAAAATCCATTTTCTGATGAAAAACGATGACCCGCGACCTGTCGAAATTTCTCCAGATGTTCAGAAATGGTAATTTTTTAATGGTTCATTTTTTGACTGTAAATGACTATTGCATGTGAATTATCACTTTTGGAACTAAAATAAGTGTGTTTAGAGTCATTTTAATGCCTGAAATTGTTTGAAATAGAAGCTTCTAGTAGGAGAAAAAGTCTGTAAAAATGGCAATTTTGGTCACATTGAGGCTTTAAAAAGTAGTTATTCAACATGAGGCACAATCCAAATGACATTTTGAATCAATTTTTCTAAAGTCCAAAAAATCAATTTTCTGATGAAAAACGATGACCCGCGACCTGTCGAAAATTCTCCAGATGGTCAGAAATGGTAATTTTTTAATGTTTTATTTTTTGACTGTAAATGACTATTGCATGCAAATTATCACTTTTGGAACTAAAATAAGTGTGTTTAGAGTCATTTTAATGTCTGAAAATGGTCGAAAGAGAAGCTTCTAGTAGGGGAAAAAGTCTGTAAAAATGGCAATTTTGGTCACATTGAGGCTTTAAAAAGTAGTTATTCAACATGAGGCACAATCCAAATGACATTTTGAATCAATTTTTCTAAAGTCCAAAAATCAATTTTCTGATGAAAAAAGATGACCCGTGACCTGTTGAACTTTCTCCAGATGGTCAGAAATGGTAATTTTTTAATGTTTAATTTTTTGACTGTAATTGACTATTGCATATGAATTATCACTTTTGGAACTAAAAGAAGTGTGTTTAGAGTCATTTTAATGCCTGAAATTGGTCGAAATAGAAGCTCCTAGTAGGAGAAAAAGTGTGTAAAAATGGCAATTTTGGTCATATTGATACTTTAAAAAGTAGTTATTCAACATGAGGCACAATCCAAATGACATTTTGAATCAATTTTTCTAAAGTCCAAAAAATCCATTTTCTGATGAAAAACGATGACCCGCGACCTGTCGAAATTTCTCCAGATGGTCAGAAATGGTAATTTTTTAATGTTTTATTTTTTGACTGTAAATGACTATTGCATGCGAATTATCACTTTTGGAACTAAAATAAGTGTGTTTAGAGTCATTTTAATGCCTGAAAATGGTCGAAATAGAAGCTTCTAGTAGGAAAAAAAGTCTGTAAAAATGGCAATTTTGGTCATATTGAGGCTTTAAAAAGTAGTTATTCAACATGAGGCACAATCCAAATGACATTTTGAATCAATTTTTCTAAAGTCCAAAAAATCAATTTTCTGATGAAAAACGATGACCCGCGACCTGTCGAAATTTCTCCAGATGGTCAGAAATGGTAATTTTTTAATGTTTAATTTCTTGACTGTAAATGACTATTGCATGTGAATTATCACTTTTGGAACTAAAATAAGTGTGTTTAGACTCATTTTAATGCATGAAATTGTTCGAAATAGAAGCTTCTAGTAGGAGAAAAAGTCTGCAAAAATGGCAATTTTGGTCATATTGAGGCTTTAAAAAGTAGTTATTCAACATGAGGCACAATCCAAATGACATTTTGAATCAATTTTTCTAAAGTCCAAAAATCAATTTTCTGATGAAAAAAGATGACCCGTGACCTGTTGAACTTTGTCCAGATGGTCAGAAATGGTAATTTTTTAATGTTTAATTTTTTGACTGTAAATGACTATTGCATATGAATTATCACTTTTGGAACTAAAAGAAGTGTGTTTAGAGTCATTTTAATGCCTGAAATTGTTTGAAATAGAAGCTTCTAGTAGGAGAAAAAGTCTGTAAAAATGGCAATTTTGGTCACATTGAGGCTTTAAAAAGTAGTTATTCAACATGAGGCACAATCCAAATGACATTTTGAATCAATTTTTCCAAAGTCCAAAAATCAATTTTCTGATGAAAAAAGATGACCCGTGACCTGTTGAACTTTGTCCAGATGGTCAGAAATGGTAATTTTTTAATGTTTTATTTTTTGACTGTAAATGACTATTGCATATGAATTATCACTTTTGGAACTAAAAGAAGTGTGATTAGAGTCATTTTAATGCCTGAAATTGTTTGAAATAGAAGCTTCTAGTAGGAGGAAAAGTCTGTAAAAATGGCAACTTTGGTCACATTGAGGCCTTAAAAAGTAGTTATATAACATGAGGCACAATCCAAATGATATTTTGAATCAATTTTTCTAAAGTCCCAAAAATCCATTTTCTGATGAAAAAATATGACCAGTGACCTGTCGAAATTTCTCCAGATGGTCAGAAATGGTAATTTATTAATGTTTAAATTTTTGACTGTAAATAACTATCGTATGTGAATTATCACTTGTGGAACTAAAAGAAGTGTGTTTAGAGTCATTTTAATGCCTGAAATTGGTCGAAATAGAAGCTCCTAGTAGGAGAAAAAGTGTGTAAAAATGGCAATTTTGGTCATATTGATTCTTTAAAAAGTAGTTATTCAACATGAGGCACAATCCAAATGACATTTTGAATCAATTTTTCTAAAGTCGAAAAAATTAATTTTCTGATGAAAAACGATGACCCGTGACCTGTTGAACTTTCTCCAGATGGTCAGAAATGGTAATTTTTTAATGTTTAATTTTTTTACTGTAAATGACTATTGCATGTGGATTATCACTTTTCGAACTAAAATAAGTGTGTTTAGAGTCATTTTAATGCCTGAAATTGGTCGAAATAGAAGCTTCTAGTAGGAGAAAAAGTCTGTAAAAATGGCAATTTTGGTCACATTGAGGCTTTAAAAAGTAGTTATTCAACATGAGGCACAATCCAAATGACATTTTGAATCAATTTTTCTAAAGTCCAAAAAATCCATTTTCTGATGAAAAACGATGACCCGCGACCTGTCGAAATTTCTCCAGATGGTCGGAAATGGTAATTTTTTAATGTTTAATTTTTTGACTGTAAATGACTATTGCATGTGAATTATCACTTGTGGAACTAAAATAAGTGTGTTTAGAGTCATTTTAATGCCTGAAGTTGGTCGAAATAGAAGCTTCTAGTAGGAGAAAAAGTCTGTAAAAATGGCAATTTTGGTCACATCGAGGCTTTAAAAAGTAGTTATTCAACATGAGGCACAATTCAAATGACATTTTTAATCAATTTTTCTAAAGTCCAAAAATCAATTTTCTGATGAAAAACGATGACCCGTGACCTGTTGAACTTTCTCCAGATGGTCAGAAATGGTAATTTTTTAATGTTTAATTTTTTTACTGTAAATGACTATTGCATATGAATTATCACTTTTGGAACTAAAAGAAGTGTGTTTAGAGTCATTTTAATGCCTGAAATTGGTCGAAATAGAAGCTTCTAGTAGGAGAAAAAGTCTGTAAAAATGGCAATTTTGGTCACATTGAGGCTTTAAAAAGTAGTTATTCAACATGAGGCACAATCCAAATGACATTTTGAATCAATTTTTATAAAGTCCAAAAAATCCATTTTCTGATGAAAAACTATGACCCGCGACCTGTCGAAAATTCTGCAGATGGTCAGAAATGGTAATTTTTTAATGTTTTATTTTTTGACTGTAAATGACTATTGCATGTGAATTATCACTTTTGGAACTAAAATAAGTGTGTTTAGAGTCATTTTAATGCCTGAAAATGGTCGAAATAAAAGCTTCTAGTAGGAGAAAAAGGCTGTAAAAATGGCAATTTTGGTCACATTGAGGCTTTAAAAAGTAGTTATTCAACATGAGGCACAATCCAAATGACATTTTGAATCAATTTTTCTAAAGTCCAAAAAATCCATTTTCTCATGAAAAACGATGACCCGCGACCTGTCGAAATTTCTCCAGATGGTCAGAAATGGTAATTTTTTAATGTTTTATTTTTTGACTGTAAATGACTATTGCATGTGAATTATCACTTTTGGAACTAAAATAAGTGTGTTTAGACTCATTTTAATGCCTGAAATTGTTAGAAATAGAAGCTTCTAGTAGGAGAAAAAGTCTGTAAAAATGGCAATTTTGGTCACATTGAGGCTTTAAAAAGTAGTTATTCAACATGAGGCACAATCCAAATGATATTTTGAATCAATTTTTCTAAAGTCCAAACAATCCATTTTCTGATGAAAAACGATGACCAGTGACCTGTCGAAATTTCTCCAGATGGTCAGAAATGGTAATTTTTTAATGTTTAATTTTTTGACTGTAAATATCTATCGCATGTGAATTATCACTTGTGGAACTAAAATAAGTGTGTTTAGAGTCGTTTTAATGCCTGAAATTAGTCATAATAGAAGCTTCTGAGAAGGAGAAAAGTCTGTAAAAATGGCAATTTTGGTCACATTGAGGCTTTAAAAAGTAGTTATTCAACATGAGGCACAATCCAAATTATATTTTGAATCAATTTTTCTAAAGTCGAAAAAATTAATTTTCGGATGAAAAACGATGACCCGTGACCTGTTGAACTTTCTCCAGATGGTCAGAAATGGTAATTTTTTAATGTTTAATTTCTTTGACTGTAAATGACTATTGCATGTGAATTATCACTTTTGAAACTAAAATAAGTGTGTTTAGAGTCATTTTAATGCCTGAAATTGGTCGAAATAGAAGCTTCTAGTAGGAGAAAAAGTCTGTAAAAATGGCAATTTTGGTCACATTGAGGCTTTAAAAAGTAGTTATTCAACATGAGGCACAATCCAAATGACATTTTGAATCAATTTTTCTAAAGTCCAAAAAATCAATTTTCTGATGAAAAACGATGACCCGCGACCTGTCGAAAATTCTCCAGATGGTCAGAAATGGTAATTTTTTAATGTTTTATTTTTTGACTGTAAATGACTATTGCATGCGAATTATCACTTTTGGAACTAAAATAAGTGTGTTTAGAGTCATTTTAATGTCTGAAAATGGTCGAAAGAGAAGCTTCTAGTAGGGGAAAAAGTCTGTAAAAATGGCAATTTTGGTCACATTGAGGCTTTAAAAAGTAGTTATTCAACATGAGGCACAATCCAAATGACATTTTGAATCAATTTTTCTAAAGTCCAAAAATCAATTTTCTGATGAAAAAAGATGACCCGTGACCTGTTGAACATTCTCCAGATGGTCAGAAATGGTAATTTTTTAATGTTTAATTTTTTGACTGTAAATGACTATTGCATGTGAATTATCACTTTTGGAACTAAAATAAGTGTGTTTAGAGTCATTTTAATGCCTGAAATTGGTCGAAATAGAAGCTTCTAGTAGGAGAAAAAGTCTGTAAAAATGGCAATTTTGGTCACATTGAGGCTTTAAAAAGTAGTTATTCAACATGAGGCACAATCCAAATGACATTTTGAATCAATTTTTATAAAGTCGAAAAAATCAATTTTCTGATGAAAAACGATGACCCGCGACCTGTCGAAATTTCTCCAGATGGTCAGAAATGGTAATTTTTTAATGGTTCTATTTTTGACTGTAAATGACTATTGCATGTGAATTATCACTTTTGGAACTAAAATAAGTGTGTTTAGAGTCATTTTAATTCCTGAAATTAGTCGAAATAGAAGCTTCTAGTAGGAGAAAAAGTCTGTAAAAATGGCAATTTTGGTCACATTGAGGCTTTAAAAAGTAGTTATTCAACATGAGGCACAATCCAAATGACATTTTGAATCAATTTTTATAAAGTCGAAAAAATCAGTTTTCTGATGAAAAACGATGACCCGCGACCTGTCGAAAATTCTCCAGATGGTCAGAAATGGTAATTTTTTAATGGTTCATTTTTTGATTGTAAATGACTATTGCATGTGAATTATCACTTTTGGAACTAAAATAAGTGTGTTTAGAGTCATTTTAATGCCTGAAAATGGTCGAAATAGAAGCTTCTAGTAGGAGAAAAAGTCTGTAAAAATGGCAATTTTGGTCACATTGGGGCTTTAAAAAGTAGTTATTCAACATGAGGCACAATCCAAATGACATTTTGAATCAATTTTTCTAAAGTCCAAAAAATCCCTTTTCTGATGAAAAACGATGACCCGCGACCTGTCGAAATTTCTCCAGATGGTCAGAAATGGTAATTTTTTAATGGTTCATTTTTTGACTGTAAATGACTATTGCATGTGAATTATCACTTTTGGAACTAAAATAAGTGTGTTTAGAGTCATTTTAATGCCTGAAATTGTTCGAAATAGAAGCTTCTAGTAGGAGAAAAAGTCTGCAAAAATGGCAATTTTGGTCATATTGAGGCTTTAAAAAGTAGTTATTCAACATGAGGCACAATCCAAATGACATTTTGAATCAATTTTTCTAAAGTCCAAAAATCAATTTTCCGATGAAAAAAGATGACCCGTGACCCGTTGAACTTTGTCCAGATGGTCAGAAATGGTAATTTTTTAATGTTTAATTTTTTGACTGTAAATGACTATTGCATATGAATTATCACTTTTGGAACTAAAAGAAGTGTGTTTAGAGTCATTTTAATGCCTGAAATTGTTTGAAATAGAAGCTTCTAGTAGGAGAAAAAGTCTGTAAAAATGGCAATTTTGGTCACATTGAGGCTTTAAAAAGTAGTTATTCAACATGAGGCACAATCCAAATGATATTTTGAATCAATTTTTCTAAAGTCCAAAAAATCCATTTTCTGATGAAAAACGATGACCAGTGACCTGTCGAAATTTCTCCAGATGGTCAGAAATGGTAATTTTTTAATGTTTAATTTTTTGACTGTAAATATCTATCGCATGTGAATTATCACTTGTGGAACTAAAATAAGTGTGTTTAGAGTCGTTTTAATGCCTGAAATTAGTCATAATAGAAGCTTCTGAGAAGGAGAAAAGTCTGTAAAAATGGCAATTTTGGTCACATTGAGGCTTTAAAAAGTAGTTATTCAACATGAGGCACAATCCAAATTATATTTTGAATCAATTTTTCTAAAGTCCAAAAAATCCATTTTCTGATGAAAAACGATGACCCGCGACCTGTTGAACTTTCTCCAGATGGTCAGAAATGGTAATTTTTTAATGTTTAATTTCTTTGACTGTAAATGACTATTGCATGTGAATTATCACTTTTGGAACTAAAATAAGTGTGTTTAGAGTCATTTTAATGCCTGAAATTGGTCGAAATAGAAGCTTCTAGTAGGAGAAAAAGTATGTAAAAATGGCAATTTTGGTCACATTGAGGCTTTAAAAAGTAGTTATTCAACATGAGGCACAATCCAAATGACATTTTGAATCAATTTTTCTAAAGTCCAAAAAATCAATTTTCTGATGAAAAACGATGACCCGCGACCTGTCGAAAATTCTCCAGATGGTCAGAAATGGTAATTTTTTAATGTTTTATTTTTTGACTGTAAATGACTATTGCATGCGAATTATCACTTTTGGAACTAAAATAAGTGTGTTTAGAGTCATTTTAATGTCTGAAAATGGTCGAAAGAGAAGCTTCTAGTAGGGGAAAAAGTCTGTAAAAATGGCAATTTTGGTCACATTGAGGCTTTAAAAAGTAGTTATTCAACATGAGGCACAATCCAAATGACATTTTGAATCAATTTTTCTAAAGTCCAAAAATCAATTTTCTGATGAAAAAAGATGACCCGTGACCTGTTGAACTTTCTCCAGATGGTCAGAAATGGTAATTTTTTAATGTTTAATTTTTTGACTGTAAATGACTATTGCATGTGAATTATCACTTTTGGAACTAAAATAAGTGTGTTTAGAGTCATTTTAATGCCTGAAATTGTTAGAAATAGAAGTTTCTAGTAGGAGAAAAAGTCTGTAAAAATGGCAATTTTGGTCACATTGAGGCTTTAAAAAGTAGTTATTCAACATGAGGCACAATCCAAATGACATTTTGAATCAATTTTTCTAAAGTCCAAAAAATCAATTTTCTGATGAAAAACGATGACCCGCGACCTGTCGAAAATTCTCCAGATGGTCAGAAATGGTAATTTTTTAATGTTTTATTTTTTGACTGTAAATGACTATTGCATGCGAATTATCACTTTTGGAACTAAAATAAGTGTGTTTAGAGTCATTTTAATGTCTGAAAATGGTCGAAAGAGAAGCTTCTAGTAGGGGAAAAAGTCTGTAAAAATGGCAATTTTGGTCACATTGAGGCTTTAAAAAGTAGTTATTCAACATGAGGCACAATCCAAATGACATTTTGAATCAATTTTTCTAAAGTCCAAAAATCAATTTTCTGATGAAAAAAGATGACCCGTGACCTGTTGAACTTTCTCCAGATGGTCAGAAATGGTAATTTTTTAATGTTTAATTTTTTGACTGTAAATGACTATTGCATGTGAATTATCACTTGTGGAACTAAAATAAGTGTGTTTAGAGTCATTTTAATGCCTGAAGTTGGTTGAAATAGAGGCTTCTAGTAGGAGAAAAAGTCTGTAAAAATGGCGATTTTGGTCACATCGAGGCTTTAAAAAGTAGTTATTCAACATGAGGCACAATTAAAATGACATTTTTAATCAATTTTTCTAAAGTCCAAAAATCAATTTTCCGATGAAAAACGATGACCCGTGACCTGTTGAACTTTCTCCAGATGGTCAGAAATGGTAATTTTTTGCTGTTCAATTTTTTGACTGTAAATGACTATTGCATATGAATTATCACTTTTGGAACTAAAAGAAGTGTGTTTAGAGTCATTTTAATGCCTGAAATTGGTCGAAATAGAAGCTTCTAGTAGGAGAAAAAGTGTGTAAAAATGGCAATTTTGGTCACATTGAGGCTTTAAAAAGTAGTTATTCAACATGAGGCACAATCCAAATGATATTTTGAATCAATTTTTCTAAAGTCCAAAAAATCCATTTATTGAGGAAAAACGATGACCAGTGACTTGTCGAAATTTCTCCAGATGGTCAGAAATGGTAATTTTTTAATGTTAAAATTTTTGACTGTAAATGACTATCGCATGTGAATTATCACTTGTGGAACTAAAATAAGTGTGTTTAGAGTCGTTTTAATGCCTGTAATTAGTCATATGAGAAGCTTCTGAGAAGGAGAAAAAGTCTGTAAAAATGGCAATTTTGGTCACATTGAGGCTTTAAAAAGTAGTTATTCAACATGAGGCACAATCCAAATGATATTTTGAATCAATTTTTCTAAAGTCCAAAAAATCCATTTTCTCATGAAAAACGATGACCCGCGACCTGTCGAAATTTCTCCAGATGGTCAGAAATGGTAATTTTTTAATGTTTTATTTTTTGACTGTAAATGACTATTGCATGTGAATTATCACTTTTGGAACTAAAATAAGTGTGTTTAGACTCATTTTAATGCCTGAAATTGTTAGAAATAGAAGCTTCTAGTAGGAGAAAAAGTCTGTAAAAATGGCAATTTTGGTCACATTGAGGCTTTAAAAAGTAGTTATTCAACATGAGGCACAATCCAAATGATATTTTGAATCAATTTTTCTAAAGTCCAAACAATCCATTTTCTGATGAAAAACGATGACCAGTGACCTGTCGAAATTTCTCCAGATGGTCAGAAATGGTAATTTTTTAATGTTTAATTTTTTGACTGTAAATATCTATCGCATGTGAATTATCACTTGTGGAACTAAAATAAGTGTGTTTAGAGTCGTTTTAATGCCTGAAATTAGTCATAATAGAAGCTTCTGAGAAGGAGAAAAGTCTGTAAAAATGGCAATTTTGGTCACATTGAGGCTTTAAAAAGTAGTTATTCAACATGAGGCACAATCCAAATTATATTTTGAATCAATTTTTCTAAAGTCGAAAAAATTAATTTTCGGATGAAAAACGATGACCCGTGACCTGTTGAACTTTCTCCAGATGGTCAGAAATGGTAATTTTTTAATGTTTAATTTCTTTGACTGTAAATGACTATTGCATGTGAATTATCACTTTTGAAACTAAAATAAGTGTGTTTAGAGTCATTTTAATGCCTGAAATTGGTCGAAATAGAAGCTTCTAGTAGGAGAAAAAGTCTGTAAAAATGGCAATTTTGGTCACATTGAGGCTTTAAAAAGTAGTTATTCAACATGAGGCACAATCCAAATGACATTTTGAATCAATTTTTCTAAAGTCCAAAAAATCAATTTTCTGATGAAAAACGATGACCCGCGACCTGTCGAAAATTCTCCAGATGGTCAGAAATGGTAATTTTTTAATGTTTTATTTTTTGACTGTAAATGACTATTGCATGCGAATTATCACTTTTGGAACTAAAATAAGTGTGTTTAGAGTCATTTTAATGTCTGAAAATGGTCGAAAGAGAAGCTTCTAGTAGGGGAAAAAGTCTGTAAAAATGGCAATTTTGGTCACATTGAGGCTTTAAAAAGTAGTTATTCAACATGAGGCACAATCCAAATGACATTTTGAATCAATTTTTCTAAAGTCCAAAAATCAATTTTCTGATGAAAAAAGATGACCCGTGACCTGTTGAACATTCTCCAGATGGTCAGAAATGGTAATTTTTTAATGTTTAATTTTTTGACTGTAAATGACTATTGCATGTGAATTATCACTTTTGGAACTAAAATAAGTGTGTTTAGAGTCATTTTAATGCCTGAAATTGGTCGAAATAGAAGCTTCTAGTAGGAGAAAAAGTCTGTAAAAATGGCAATTTTGGTCACATTGAGGCTTTAAAAAGTAGTTATTCAACATGAGGCACAATCCAAATGACATTTTGAATCAATTTTTATAAAGTCGAAAAAATCAATTTTCTGATGAAAAACGATGACCCGCGACCTGTCGAAATTTCTCCAGATGGTCAGAAATGGTAATTTTTTAATGGTTCTATTTTTGACTGTAAATGACTATTGCATGTGAATTATCACTTTTGGAACTAAAATAAGTGTGTTTAGAGTCATTTTAATTCCTGAAATTAGTCGAAATAGAAGCTTCTAGTAGGAGAAAAAGTCTGTAAAAATGGCAATTTTGGTCACATTGAGGCTTTAAAAAGTAGTTATTCAACATGAGGCACAATCCAAATGACATTTTGAATCAATTTTTATAAAGTCGAAAAAATCAGTTTTCTGATGAAAAACGATGACCCGCGACCTGTCGAAAATTCTCCAGATGGTCAGAAATGGTAATTTTTTAATGGTTCATTTTTTGATTGTAAATGACTATTGCATGTGAATTATCACTTTTGGAACTAAAATAAGTGTGTTTAGAGTCATTTTAATGCCTGAAAATGGTCGAAATAGAAGCTTCTAGTAGGAGAAAAAGTCTGTAAAAATGGCAATTTTGGTCACATTGGGGCTTTAAAAAGTAGTTATTCAACATGAGGCACAATCCAAATGACATTTTGAATCAATTTTTCTAAAGTCCAAAAAATCCCTTTTCTGATGAAAAACGATGACCCGCGACCTGTCGAAATTTCTCCAGATGGTCAGAAATGGTAATTTTTTAATGGTTCATTTTTTGACTGTAAATGACTATTGCATGTGAATTATCACTTTTGGAACTAAAATAAGTGTGTTTAGAGTCATTTTAATGCCTGAAATTGTTCGAAATAGAAGCTTCTAGTAGGAGAAAAAGTCTGCAAAAATGGCAATTTTGGTCATATTGAGGCTTTAAAAAGTAGTTATTCAACATGAGGCACAATCCAAATGACATTTTGAATCAATTTTTCTAAAGTACAAAAATCAATTTTCCGATGAAAAAAGATGACCCGTGACCCGTTGAACTTTGTCCAGATGGTCAGAAATGGTAATTTTTTAATGTTTAATTTTTTGACTGTAAATGACTATTGCATATGAATTATCACTTTTGGAACTAAAAGAAGTGTGTTTAGAGTCATTTTAATGCCTGAAATTGTTTGAAATAGAAGCTTCTAGTAGGAGAAAAAGTCTGTAAAAATGGCAATTTTGGTCACATTGAGGCTTTAAAAAGTAGTTATTCAACATGAGGCACAATCCAAATGATATTTTGAATCAATTTTTCTAAAGTCCAAAAAATCCATTTTCTGATGAAAAACGATGACCAGTGACCTGTCGAAATTTCTCCAGATGGTCAGAAATGGTAATTTTTTAATGTTTAATTTTTTGACTGTAAATATCTATCGCATGTGAATTATCACTTGTGGAACTAAAATAAGTGTGTTTAGAGTCGTTTTAATGCCTGAAATTAGTCATAATAGAAGCTTCTGAGAAGGAGAAAAGTCTGTAAAAATGGCAATTTTGGTCACATTGAGGCTTTAAAAAGTAGTTATTCAACATGAGGCACAATCCAAATTATATTTTGAATCAATTTTTCTAAAGTCCAAAAAATCCATTTTCTGATGAAAAACGATGACCCGCGACCTGTTGAACTTTCTCCAGATGGTCAGAAATGGTAATTTTTTAATGTTTAATTTCTTTGACTGTAAATGACTATTGCATGTGAATTATCACTTTTGGAACTAAAATAAGTGTGTTTAGAGTCATTTTAATGCCTGAAATTGGTCGAAATAGAAGCTTCTAGTAGGAGAAAAAGTATGTAAAAATGGCAATTTTGGTCACATTGAGGCTTTAAAAAGTAGTTATTCAACATGAGGCACAATCCAAATGACATTTTGAATCAATTTTTCTAAAGTCCAAAAAATCAATTTTCTGATGAAAAACGATGACCCGCGACCTGTCGAAAATTCTCCAGATGGTCAGAAATGGTAATTTTTTAATGTTTTATTTTTTGACTGTAAATGACTATTGCATGCGAATTATCACTTTTGGAACTAAAATAAGTGTGTTTAGAGTCATTTTAATGTCTGAAAATGGTCGAAAGAGAAGCTTCTAGTAGGGGAAAAAGTCTGTAAAAATGGCAATTTTGGTCACATTGAGGCTTTAAAAAGTAGTTATTCAACATGAGGCACAATCCAAATGACATTTTGAATCAATTTTTCTAAAGTCCAAAAATCAATTTTCTGATGAAAAAAGATGACCCGTGACCTGTTGAACTTTCTCCAGATGGTCAGAAATGGTAATTTTTTAATGTTTAATTTTTTGACTGTAAATGACTATTGCATGTGAATTATCACTTTTGGAACTAAAATAAGTGTGTTTAGAGTCATTTTAATGCCTGAAATTGTTAGAAATAGAAGTTTCTAGTAGGAGAAAAAGTCTGTAAAAATGGCAATTTTGGTCACATTGAGGCTTTAAAAAGTAGTTATTCAACATGAGGCACAATCCAAATGACATTTTGAATCAATTTTTCTAAAGTCCAAAAAATCAATTTTCTGATGAAAAACGATGACCCGCGACCTGTCGAAAATTCTCCAGATGGTCAGAAATGGTAATTTTTTAATGTTTTATTTTTTGACTGTAAATGACTATTGCATGCGAATTATCACTTTTGGAACTAAAATAAGTGTGTTTAGAGTCATTTTAATGTCTGAAAATGGTCGAAAGAGAAGCTTCTAGTAGGGGAAAAAGTCTGTAAAAATGGCAATTTTGGTCACATTGAGGCTTTAAAAAGTAGTTATTCAACATGAGGCACAATCCAAATGACATTTTGAATCAATTTTTCTAAAGTCCAAAAATCAATTTTCTGATGAAAAAAGATGACCCGTGACCTGTTGAACTTTCTCCAGATGGTCAGAAATGGTAATTTTTTAATGTTTAATTTTTTGACTGTAAATGACTATTGCATGTGAATTATCACTTGTGGAACTAAAATAAGTGTGTTTAGAGTCATTTTAATGCCTGAAGTTGGTTGAAATAGAGGCTTCTAGTAGGAGAAAAAGTCTGTAAAAATGGCGATTTTGGTCACATCGAGGCTCTAAAAAGTAGTTATTCAACATGAGGCACAATTAAAATGACATTTTTAATCAATTTTTCTAAAGTCCAAAAATCAATTTTCCGATGAAAAACGATGACCCGTGACCTGTTGAACTTTCTCCAGATGGTCAGAAATGGTAATTTTTTGCTGTTCAATTTTTTGACTGTAAATGACTATTGCATATGAATTATCACTTTTGGAACTAAAAGAAGTGTGTTTAGAGTCATTTTAATGCCTGAAATTGGTCGAAATAGAAGCTTCTAGTAGGAGAAAAAGTGTGTAAAAATGGCAATTTTGGTCACATTGAGGCTTTAAAAAGTAGTTATTCAACATGAGGCACAATCCAAATGATATTTTGAATCAATTTTTCTAAAGTCCAAAAAATCCATTTATTGAGGAAAAACGATGACCAGTGACTTGTCGAAATTTCTCCAGATGGTCAGAAATGGTAATTTTTTAATGTTAAAATTTTTGACTGTAAATGACTATCGCATGTGAATTATCACTTGTGGAACTAAAATAAGTGTGTTTAGAGTCGTTTTAATGCCTGTAATTAGTCATATGAGAAGCTTCTGAGAAGGAGAAAAAGTCTGTAAAAATGGCAATTTTGGTCACATTGAGGCTTTAAAAAGTAGTTATTCAACATGAGGCACAATCCAAATGATATTTTGAATCAATTTTTCTAAAGTCGAAAAAATTAATTTTCTGATGAAAATTGATGACCCGTGACCTGTTGAACTTTCTCCAGATGGTCAGAAATGGTAATTTTTTAATGTTTAATTTCTTTGACTGTAAATGACTATTGCATGTGAATTATCACTTTTGGAACTAAAATAAGTGTGTTTAGAGTCATTTTAATGCCTGAAATTGGTCGAAATAGAAGCTTCTAGTAGGAGAAAAAGTCTGTAAAAATGGCAATTTTGGTCACATTGAGGCTTTAAAAAGTAGTTATTCAACATGAGGCACAATCCAAATGACATTTTGAATCAATTTTTCTAAAGTCCAAAAAATCAATTTTCTGATGAAAAACGATGACCCGCGACCTGTCGAAAATTCTCCAGATGGTCAGAAATGGTAATTTTTTAATGTTTTATTTTTTGACTGTAAATGACTATTGCATGCGAATTATCACTTTTGGAACTAAAATAAGTGTGTTTAGAGTCATTTTAATGTCTGAAAATGGTCGAAAGAGAAGCTTCTAGTAGGGGAAAAAGTCTGTAAAAATGGCAATTTTGGTCACATTGAGGCTTTAAAAAGTAGTTATTCAACATGAGGCACAATCCAAATGACATTTTGAATCAATTTTTCTAAAGTCCAAAAATCAATTTTCTGATGAAAAAAGATGACCCGTGACCTGTTGAACTTTCTCCAGATGGTCAGAAATGGTAATTTTTTAATGTTTAATTTTTTGACTGTAAATGACTATTGCATGTGAATTATCACTTTTGGAACTAAAATAAGTGTGTTTAGAGTCATTTTAATGCCTGAAATTGTTAGAAATAGAAGCTTCTAGTAGGAGAAAAAGTCTGTAAAAATGGCAATTTTGGTCACATTGAGGCTTTAAAAAGTAGTTATTCAACATGAGGCACAATCCAAATGACATTTTGAATCAATATTTCTAAAGTCCAAAAAATCCATTTTCTGATGAAAAACGATGACCCGCGACCTGTCGAAATTTCTCCAGATGGTCAGAAATGGTAATTTTTTAATGTTTAATTTTTTGACTGTAAATGACTATTGCATGTGAATTATCACTTGTGGAACTAAAATAAGTGTGTTTAGAGTCATTTTAATGCCTGAAGTTGGTTGAAATAGAGGCTTCTAGTAGGAGAAAAAGTCTGTAAAAATGGCGATTTTGGTCACATCGAGGCTTTAAAAAGTAGTTATTCAACATGAGGCACAATTAAAATGACATTTTTAATCAATTTTTCTAAAGTCCAAAAATCAATTTTCCGATGAAAAACGATGACCCGTGACCTGCTGAACTTTCTCCAGATGGTCAGAAATGGTAATTTTTTGCTGTTCAATTTTTTGACTGTAAATGACTATTGCATATGAATTATCACTTTTGGAACTAAAAGAAGTGTGTTTAGAGTCATTTTAATGCCTGAAATTGGTCGAAATAGAAGCTTCTAGTAGGAGAAAAAGTGTGTAAAAATGGCAATTTTGGTCACATTGAGGCTTTAAAAAGTAGTTATTCAACATGAGGCACAATCCAAATGATATTTTGAATCAATTTTTCTAAAGTCCAAAAAATCCATTTATTGAGGAAAAACGATGACCAGTGACTTGTCGAAATTTCTCCAGATGGTCAGAAATGGTAATTTTTTAATGTTAAAATTTTTGACTGTAAATGACTATCGCATGTGAATTATCACTTGTGGAACTAAAATAAGTGTGTTTAGAGTCGTTTTAATGCCTGTAATTAGTCATATGAGAAGCTTCTGAGAAGGAGAAAAAGTCTGTAAAAATGGCAATTTTGGTCACATTGAGGCTTTAAAAAGTAGTTATTCAACATGAGGCACAATCCAAATGATATTTTGAATCAATTTTTCTAAAGTCGAAAAAATTAATTTTCTGATGAAAAACGATGACCCGTGACCTGTTGAACTTTCTCCAGATGGTCAGAAATGGTAATTTTTTAATGTTTAATTTTTTTACTGTAAATGACTATTGCATGTGAATTATCACTTTTGGAACTAAAATAAGTGTGTTTAGAGTCATTTTAATGCCTGAAAATGGTCGAAATAGAAGCTTCTAGTAGGAGAAAAAGTCTGTAAAAATGGCAATTTGGTCACATTGAGGCTTTAAAAAGTAGTTATTCAACATGAGGCACAATCCAAATGATATTTTGAATCAATTTTTGTAAAGTCCAAAAAATCCATTTTCTGATGAAAAACGATGACCCGTGACCTGTCGAAATTTCTCCAGATGGTCAGAAATGGTAATTTTTTAATGTTTAATTTTTTGACTGTAAATGACTATTGCATGTGAATTATCACTTTTGGAACTAAAATAAGTGTGCTTAGAGTCATTTTAATGCCTGAAATTGGTCGAAATAGAAGCTTCTAGTAGGAGAAAAAGTCTGTAAAAATGGCAATTTTGGTCACATTGAGGCTTTAAAAAGTAGTTATTCAGCATGAGGCACAATCCAAATGACATTTTGAATCAATTTTTATAAAGTCCAATAAATCCATTTTCTGATGAAAAACGATGACCCGCGACCTGTCGAAATTTCTCCAGATGGTCAGAAATGGTAATTTTTTAATGGTTCATTTTTTGACTGTAAATGACTATTGCATGTGAATTATCACTTTTGGAACTAAAATAAGTGTGTTTAGAGTCATTTTAATGCCTGAAAATGGTCGAAATAGAAGCTTCTAGTAGGAGAAAAAGTCTGTAAAAATGGCAATTTTGGTCACATTGGGGCTTTAAAAAGTAGTTATTCAAAATGAGGCACAATCCAAATGACATTTTGAATCAATTTTTCTAAAGTCCAAAAAATCCCTTTTCTGATGAAAAACGATGACCCGCGACCTGTCGAAATTTCTCCAGATGGTCAGAAATGGTAATTTTTTAATGGTTCATTTTTTGACTGTAAATGACTATTGCATGTGAATTATCACTTTTGGAACTAAAATAAGTGTGTTTAGAGTCATTTTAATGCCTGAAATTGTTCGAAATAGAAGCTTCTAGTAGGAGAAAAAGTCTGTAAAAATGGCAATTTTGGTCACATTGAGGCTTTAAAAAGTAGTTATTCAACATGAGGCACAATCCAAATGACATTTTGAATCAATTTTTATAAAGTCCAAAAAATCCATTTTCTGATGAAAAACGATGACCCGCGACCTGTTGAAATTTCTCCAGATGGTCAGAAATGGTAATTTTTTAATGGTTCATTTTTTGACTGTAAATGACTATTGCATGTGAATTATCACTTTTGGAACTAAAATAAGTGTGTTTAGAGTCATTTTAATGCCTGAAATTGTTTGAAATAGAAGCTTCTAGTAGGAGAAAAAGTCTGTAAAAATGGCAATTTTGGTCACATTGAGGCTTTAAAAAGTAGTTATTCAACATGAGGCACAATCCAAATGATATTTTGAATCAATTTTTCTAAAGTCCAAAAAATCCATTTATTGAGGAAAAACGATGACCAGTGACTTGTCGAAATTTCTCCAGATGGTCAGAAATGGTAATTTTTTAATGTTTAAATTTTTGACTGAAATGACTATCGCATGTGAATTATCACTTGTGGAACTAAAATAAGTGTGTTTAGAGTCGTTTTAATGCCTGTAATTAGTCATATTAGAAGCTTCTAGTAGGAGAAAAAGTCTGTAAAAATGGCAATTTTGGTCACATTGGGGCTTTAAAAAGTAGTTATTCAACATGAGGCACAATCCAAATGACATTTTGAATCAATTTTTCTAAAGTCCAAAAAATCCCTTTTCTGATGAAAAACGATGACCCGCGACCTGTCGAAATTTCTCCAGATGGTCAGAAATGGTAATTTTTTAATGGTTCATTTTTTGACTGTAAATGACTATTGCATGTGAATTATCACTTTTGGAACTAAAATAAGTGTGTTTAGAGTCATTTTAATGCCTGAAATTGTTCGAAATAGAAGCTTCTAGTAGGAGAAAAAGTCTGCAAAAATGGCAATTTTGGTCATATTGAGGCTTTAAAAAGTAGTTATTCAACATGAGGCACAATCCAAATGACATTTTGAATCAATTTTTCTAAAGTCCAAAAATCAATTTTCTGATGAAAAAAGATGACCCGTGACCTGTTGAACTTTGTCCAGATGGTCAGAAATGGTAATTTTTTAATGTTTAATTTTTTGACTGTAAATATCTATCGCATGTGAATTATCACTTGTGGAACTAAAATAAGTGTGTTTAGAGTCGTTTTAATGCCTGAAATTAGTCATAATAGAAGCTTCTGAGAAGGAGAAAAGTCTGTAAAAATGGCAATTTTGGTCACATTGAGGCTTTAAAAAGTAGTTATTCAACATGGGGCACAATCCAAATTATATTTTGAATCAATTTTTCTAAAGTCGAAAAAATTAATTTTCTGATGAAAAACGATGACCCGTGACCTGTTGAACTTTCTCCAGATGGTCAGAAATGGTAATTTTTTAATGTTTAATTTCTTTGACTGTAAATGACTATTGCATGTGAATTATCACTTTTGGAACTAAAATAAGTGTGTTTAGAGTCATTTTAATGCCTGAAATTGGTCGAAATAGAAGCTTCTAGTAGGAGAAAAAGTCTGTAAAAATGGCAATTTTGGTCACATTGAGGCTTTAAAAAGTAGTTATTCAACATGAGGCACAATCCAAATGACATTTTGAATCAATTTTTCTAAAGTCCAAAAAATCAATTTTCTGATGAAAAACGATGACCCGCGACCTGTCGAAAATTCTCCAGATGGTCAGAAATGGTAATTTTTTAATGTTTTATTTTTTGACTGTAAATGACTATTGCATGCGAATTATCACTTTTGGAACTAAAATAAGTGTGTTTAGAGTCATTTTAATGTCTGAAAATGGTCGAAAGAGAAGCTTCTAGTAGGGGAAAAAGTCTGTAAAAATGGCAATTTTGGTCACATTGAGGCTTTAAAAAGTAGTTATTCAACATGAGGCACAATCCAAATGACATTTTGAATCAATTTTTCTAAAGTCCAAAAATCAATTTTCTGATGAAAAAAGATGACCCGTGACCTGTTGAACTTTCTCCAGATGGTCAGAAATGGTAATTTTTTAATGTTTAATTTTTTGACTGTAAATGACTATTGCATATGAATTATCACTTTTGGAACTAAAAGAAGTGTGTTTAGAGTCATTTTAATGCCAGAAATTGGTCGAAATAGAAGCTTCTAGTAGGAGAAAAAGTGTGTAAAAATGGCAATTTTGGTCATATTGATTCTTTAAAAAGTAGTTATTCAACATGAGGCACAATCCAAATGACATTTTGAATCAATTTTTCTAAAGTCCAAAAAATCCATTTTCTGATGAAAAACGATGACCCGCGACCTGTCGAAAATTCTCCAGATGGTCAGAAATGGTAATTTTTTAATGTTTTATTTTTTGACTGTAAATGACTATTGCATGTGAATTATCACTTTTGGAACTAAAATAAGTGTGTTTAGAGTCATTTTAATGCCTGAAAATGGTCGAAATAAAAGCTTCCAGTAGGAGAAAAAGTCTGTAAAAATGGCAATTTTGGTCACATTGAGGCTTTAAAAAGTAGTTATTCAACATGAGGCACAATCCAAATGACATTTTGAATCAATTTTTCTAAAGTCCAAAAAATCCATTTTCTGATGAAAAACGATGACCCGCGACCTGTCGAAATTTCTCCAGATGGTCAGAAATGATAATTTTTTAATGTTTTATTTTTTGACTGTAAATGACTATTGCATGCGAATTATCACTTTTGGAACTAAAATAAGTGTGTTTAGAGTCATTTTAATGCCTGAAAATGGTCGAAATAGAAGCTTCTAGTAGGAAAAAAAGTCTGTAAAAATGGCAATTTTGGTCACATTGAGGCTTTAAAAAGTAGTTATTCAACATGAGGCACAATCCAAATGACATTTTGAATCAATTTTTCTAAAGTCCAAAAAATCCATTTTCTGATGAAAAACGATGACCCGCGACCTGTCGAAATTTCTCCAGATGGTCAGAAATGGTAATTTTTTAATGTTTAATTTCTTGACTGTAAATGACTATTGCATGTGAATTATCACTTTTGGAACTAAAATAAGTGTGTTTAGACTCATTTTAATGCCTGAAATTGTTCGAAATAGAAGCTTCTAGTAGGAGAAAAAGTCTGTAAAAATGGCAATTTTGGTCACATTGAGGCTTTAAAAAGTAGTTATTCAACATGAGGCACAATCCAAATGACATTTTGAATCAATTTTTCTAAAGTCCAAAAAATCAATTTTCTGATGAAAAACGATGACCCGCGACCTGTCGAAATTTCTCCAGATGGTCAGAAATGGTAATTTTTTAATGTTTAATTTTTTGACTGTAAATGACTATTGCATGTGAATTATCACTTGTGGAACTAAAATAAGTGTGTTTAGAGTCATTTTAATGCCTGAAGTTGGTTGAAATAGAGGCTTCTAGTAGGAGAAAAAGTCTGTAAAAATGGCAATTTTGGTCACATTGAGGCTTTAAAAAGTAGTTATTCAACATGAGGCACAATCCAAATGATATTTTGAATCAATTTTTCTAAAGTCCAAAAAATCCATTTTCTGATGAAAAACGATGACCAGTGACCTGTCGAAATTTCTCCAGATGGTCAGAAATGGTAATTTTTTAATGTTTAATTTTTTGACTGTAAATATCTATCGCATGTGAATTATCACTTGTGGAACTAAAATAAGTGTGTTTAGAGTCGTTTTAATGCCTGAAATTAGTCATAATAGAAGCTTCTGAGAAGGAGAAAAGTCTGTAAAAATGGCAATTTTGGTCACATTGAGGCTTTAAAAAGTAGTTATTCAACATGAGGCACAATCCAAATTATATTTTGAATCAATTTTTCTAAAGTCCAAAAAATCCATTTTCTGATGAAAAACGATGACCCGCGACCTGTTGAACTTTCTCCAGATGGTCAGAAATGGTAATTTTTTAATGTTTAATTTCTTTGACTGTAAATGACTATTGCATGTGAATTATCACTTTTGGAACTAAAATAAGTGTGTTTAGAGTCATTTTAATGCCTGAAATTGGTCGAAATAGAAGCTTCTAGTAGGAGAAAAAGTATGTAAAAATGGCAATTTTGGTCACATTGAGGCTTTAAAAAGTAGTTATTCAACATGAGGCACAATCCAAATGACATTTTGAATCAATTTTTCTAAAGTCCAAAAAATCAATTTTCTGATGAAAAACGATGACCCGCGACCTGTCGAAAATTCTCCAGATGGTCAGAAATGGTAATTTTTTAATGTTTTATTTTTTGACTGTAAATGACTATTGCATGCGAATTATCACTTTTGGAACTAAAATAAGTGTGTTTAGAGTCATTTTAATGTCTGAAAATGGTCGAAAGAGAAGCTTCTAGTAGGGGAAAAAGTCTGTAAAAATGGCAATTTTGGTCACATTGAGGCTTTAAAAAGTAGTTATTCAACATGAGGCACAATCCAAATGACATTTTGAATCAATTTTTCTAAAGTCCAAAAATCAATTTTCTGATGAAAAAAGATGACCCGTGACCTGTTGAACTTTCTCCAGATGGTCAGAAATGGTAATTTTTTAATGTTTAATTTTTTGACTGTAAATGACTATTGCATGTGAATTATCACTTTTGGAACTAAAATAAGTGTGTTTAGAGTCATTTTAATGCCTGAAATTGTTAGAAATAGAAGCTTCTAGTAGGAGAAAAAGTCTGTAAAAATGGCAATTTTGGTCACATTGAGGCTTTAAAAAGTAGTTATTCAACATGAGGCACAATCCAAATGACATTTTGAATCAATTTTTCTAAAGTCCAAAAATCAATTTTCTGATGAAAAAAGATGACCCGTGACCTGTTGAACTTTCTCCAGATGGTCAGAAATGGTAATTTTTTAATGTTTAATTTTTTGACTGTAAATGACTATTGCATGTGAATTATCACTTGTGGAACTAAAATAAGTGTGTTTAGAGTCATTTTAATGCCTGAAGTTGGTTGAAATAGAGGCTTCTAGTAGGAGAAAAAGTCTGTAAAAATGGCGATTTTGGTCACATCGAGGCTTTAAAAAGTAGTTATTCAACATGAGGCACAATTAAAATGACATTTTTAATCAATTTTTCTAAAGTCCAAAAATCAATTTTCCGATGAAAAACGATGACCCGTGACCTGTTGAACTTTCTCCAGATGGTCAGAAATGGTAATTTTTTGCTGTTCAATTTTTTGACTGTAAATGACTATTGCATATGAATTATCACTTTTGGAACTAAAAGAAGTGTGTTTAGAGTCATTTTAATGCCTGAAATTGGTCGAAATAGAAGCTTCTAGTAGGAGAAAAAGTGTGTAAAAATGGCAATTTTGGTCACATTGAGGCTTTAAAAAGTAGTTATTCAACATGAGGCACAATCCAAATGATATTTTGAATCAATTTTTCTAAAGTCCAAAAAATCCATTTATTGAGGAAAAACGATGACCAGTGACTTGTCGAAATTTCTCCAGATGGTCAGAAATGGTAATTTTTTAATGTTTTATTTTTTGACTGTAAATGACTATTGCATGTGAATTATCACTTTTGGAACTAAAATAAGTGTGTTTAGAGTCATTTTAATGCCTGAAAATGGTCGAAATAAAAGCTTCCAGTAGGAGAAAAAGTCTGTAAAAATGGCAATTTTGGTCACATTGAGGCTTTAAAAAGTAGTTATTCAACATGAGGCACAATCCAAATGACATTTTGAATCAATTTTTCTAAAGTCCAAAAAATCAATTTTCTGATGAAAAACGATGACCCGCGACCTGTCGAAATTTCTCCAGATGGTCAGAAATGATAATTTTTTAATGTTTTATTTTTTGACTGTAAATGACTATTGCATGCGAATTATCACTTTTGGAACTAAAATAAGTGTGTTTAGAGTCATTTTAATGCCTGAAAATGGTCGAAATAGAAGCTTCTAGTAGGAAAAAAAGTCTGTAAAAATGGCAATTTTGGTCACATTGAGGCTTTAAAAAGTAGTTATTCAACATGAGGCACAATCCAAATGACATTTTGAATCAATTTTTCTAAAGTCCAAAAAATCAATTTTCTGATGAAAAACGATGACCCGCGACCTGTCGAAAATTCTCCAGATGGTCAGAAATGGTAATTTTTTAATGTTTTATTTTTTGACTGTAAATGACTATTGCATGCGAATTATCACTTTTGGAACTAAAATAAGTGTGTTTAGAGTCATTTTAATGTCTGAAAATGGTCGAAAGAGAAGCTTCTAGTAGGGGAAAAAGTCTGTAAAAATGGCAATTTTGGTCACATTGAGGCTTTGAAAAGTAGTTATTCAACATGAGGCACAATCCAAATGACATTTTGAATCAATTTTTCTAAAGTCCAAAAATCAATTTTCTGATGAAAAAAGATGACCCGTGACCTGTTGAACTTTCTCCAGATGGTCAGAAATGGTAATTTTTTAATGTTTAATTTTTTGACTGTAAATGACTATTGCATGTGAATTATCACTTTTGGAACTAAAATAAGTGTGTTTAGAGTCATTTTAATGCCTGAAATTGTTAGAAATAGAAGCTTCTAGTAGGAGAAAAAGTCTGTAAAAATGGCAATTTTGGTCACATTGAGGCTTTAAAAAGTAGTTATTCAAAATGAGGCACAATCCAAATGACATTTTGAATCAATATTTCTAAAGTCCAAAAAATCCATTTTCTGATGAAAAACGATGACCCGCGACCTGTCGAAATTTCTCCAGATGGTCAGAAATGGTAATTTTTTAATGTTTAATTTTTTGACTGTAAATGACTATTGCATGTGAATTATCACTTGTGGAACTAAAATAAGTGTGTTTAGAGTCATTTTAATGCCTGAAGTTGGTTGAAATAGAGGCTTCTAGTAGGAGAAAAAGTCTGTAAAAATGGCGATTTTGGTCACATCGAGGCTTTAAAAAGTAGTTATTCAACATGAGGCACAATTAAAATGACATTTTTAATCAATTTTTCTAAAGTCCAAAAATCAATTTTCCGATGAAAAACGATGACCCGTGACCTGCTGAACTTTCTCCAGATGGTCAGAAATGGTAATTTTTTGCTGTTCAATTTTTTGACTGTAAATGACTATTGCATATGAATTATCACTTTTGGAACTAAAAGAAGTGTGTTTAGAGTCATTTTAATGCCTGAAATTGGTCGAAATAGAAGCTTCTAGTAGGAGAAAAAGTGTGTAAAAATGGCAATTTTGGTCACATTGAGGCTTTAAAAAGTAGTTATTCAACATGAGGCACAATCCAAATGATATTTTGAATCAATTTTTCTAAAGTCCAAAAAATCCATTTATTGAGGAAAAACGATGACCAGTGACTTGTCGAAATTTCTCCAGATGGTCAGAAATGGTAATTTTTTAATGTTAAAATTTTTGACTGTAAATGACTATCGCATGTGAATTATCACTTGTGGAACTAAAATAAGTGTGTTTAGAGTCGTTTTAATGCCTGTAATTAGTCATATGAGAAGCTTCTGAGAAGGAGAAAAAGTCTGTAAAAATGGCAATTTTGGTCACATTGAGGCTTTAAAAAGTAGTTATTCAACATGAGGCACAATCCAAATGATATTTTGAATCAATTTTTCTAAAGTCGAAAAAATTAATTTTCTGATGAAAAACGATGACCCGTGACCTGTTGAACTTTCTCCAGATGGTCAGAAATGGTAATTTTTTAATGTTTAATTTTTTTACTGTAAATGACTATTGCATGTGAATTATCACTTTTGGAACTAAAATAAGTGTGTTTAGAGTCATTTTAATGCCTGAAATTGGTCGAAATAGAAGCTCCTAGTAGGAGAAAAAGTGTGTAAAAATGGCAATTTTGGTCACATTGAGGCTTTAAAAAGTAGTTATTCAACATGAGGCACAATCCAAATGATATTTTGAATCAATTTTTCTAAAGTCGAAAAAATTAATTTTCTCATGAAAAACGATGACCCGCGACCTGTCGAAATTTCTCCAGATGGTCAGAAATGGTAATTTTTTAATGTTTTATTTTTTGACTGTAAATGACTATTGCATGTGAATTATCACTTTTGGAACTAAAATAAGTGTGTTTAGACTCATTTTAATGCCTGAAATTGTTAGAAATAGAAGCTTCTAGTAGGAGAAAAAGTCTGTAAAAATGGCAATTTTGGTCACATTGAGGCTTTAAAAAGTAGTTATTCAACATGAGGCACAATCCAAATGATATTTTGAATCAATTTTTTTAAAGTCCAAACAATCCATTTTCTGATGAAAAACGATGACCAGTGACCTGTCGAAATTTCTCCAGATGGTCAGAAATGGTAATTTTTTAATGTTTAATTTTTTGACTGTAAATATCTATCGCATGTGAATTATCACTTGTGGAACTAAAATAAGTGTGTTTAGAGTCGTTTTAATGCCTGAAATTAGTCATAATAGAAGCTTCTGAGAAGGAGAAAAGTCTGTAAAAATGGCAATTTTGGTCACATTGAGGCTTTAAAAAGTAGTTATTCAACATGAGACACAATCCAAATTATATTTTGAATCAATTTTTCTAAAGTCGAAAAAATTAATTTTCGGATGAAAAACGATGACCCGTGACCTGTTGAACTTTCTCCAGATGGTCAGAAATGGTAATTTTTTAATGTTTAATTTCTTTGACTGTAAATGACTATTGCATGTGAATTATCACTTTTGAAACTAAAATAAGTGTGTTTAGAGTCATTTTAATGCCTGAAATTGGTCGAAATAGAAGCTTCTAGTAGGAGAAAAAGTCTGTAAAAATGGCAATTTTGGTCACATTGAGGCTTTAAAAAGTAGTTATTCAACATGAGGCACAATCCAAATGACATTTTGAATCAATTTTTCTAAAGTCCAAAAAATCAATTTTCTGATGAAAAACGATGACCCGCGACCTGTCGAAAATTCTCCAGATGGTCAGAAATGGTAATTTTTTAATGTTTTATTTTTTGACTGTAAATGACTATTGCATGCGAATTATCACTTTTGGAACTAAAATAAGTGTGTTTAGAGTCATTTTAATGTCTGAAAATGGTCGAAAGAGAAGCTTCTAGTAGGGGAAAAAGTCTGTAAAAATGGCAATTTTGGTCACATTGAGGCTTTAAAAAGTAGTTATTCAACATGAGGCACAATCCAAATGACATTTTGAATCAATTTTTCTAAAGTCCAAAAATCAATTTTCTGATGAAAAAAGATGACCCGTGACCTGTTGAACATTCTCCAGATGGTCAGAAATGGTAATTTTTTAATGTTTAATTTTTTGACTGTAAATGACTATTGCATGTGAATTATCACTTTTGGAACTAAAATAAGTGTGTTTAGAGTCATTTTAATGCCTGAAATTGGTCGAAATAGAAGCTTCTAGTAGGAGAAAAAGTCTGTAAAAATGGCAATTTTGGTCACATTGAGGCTTTAAAAAGTAGTTATTCAATATGAGGCACAATCCAAATGACATTTTGAATCAATTTTTATAAAGTCGAAAAAATCAATTTTCTGATGAAAAACGATGACCCGCGACCTGTCGAAATTTCTCCAGATGGTCAGAAATGGTAATTTTTTAATGGTTCTATTTTTGACTGTAAATGACTATTGCATGTGAATTATCACTTTTGGAACTAAAATAAGTGTGTTTAGAGTCATTTTAATGCCTGAAATTAGTCGAAATAGAAGCTTCTAGTAGGAGAAAAAGTCTGTAAAAATGGCAATTTTGGTCACATTGAGGCTTTAAAAAGTAGTTATTCAACATGAGGCACAATCCAAATGACATTTTGAATCAATTTTTATAAAGTCGAAAAAATCAATTTTCTGATGAAAAACGATGACCCGCGACCTGTCGAAAATTCTCCAGATGGTCAGAAATGGTAATTTTTTAATGGTTCATTTTTTGATTGTAAATGACTATTGCATGTGAATTATCACTTTTGGAACTAAAATAAGTGTGTTTAGAGTCATTTTAATGCCTGAAAATGGTCGAAATAGAAGCTTCTAGTAGGAGAAAAAGTCTGTAAAAATGGCAATTTTGGTCACATTGGGGCTTTAAAAAGTAGTTATTCAACATGAGGCACAATCCAAATGACATTTTGAATCAATTTTTCTAAAGTCCAAAAAATCCCTTTTCTGATGAAAAACGATGACCCGCGACCTGTCGAAATTTCTCCAGATGGTCAGAAATGGTAATTTTTTAATGGTTCATTTTTTGACTGTAAATGACTATTGCATGTGAATTATCACTTTTGGAACTAAAATAAGTGTGTTTAGAGTCATTTTAATGCCTGAAATTGTTCGAAATAGAAGCTTCTAGTAGGAGAAAAAGTCTGCAAAAATGGCAATTTTGGTCATATTGAGGCTTTAAAAAGTAGTTATTCAACATGAGGCACAATCCAAATGACATTTTGAATCAATTTTTCTAAAGTCCAAAAATCAATTTTCCGATGAAAAAAGATGACCCGTGACCTGTTGAACTTTGTCCAGATGGTCAGAAATGGTAATTTTTTAATGTTTAATTTTTTGACTGTAAATGACTATTGCATATGAATTATCACTTTTGGAACTAAAAGAAGTGTGTTTAGAGTCATTTTAATGCCTGAAATTGTTTGAAATAGAAGCTTCTAGTAGGAGAAAAAGTCTGTAAAAATGGCAATTTTGGTCACATTGAGGCTTTAAAAAGTAGTTATTCAACATGAGGCACAATCCAAATGATATTTTGAATCAATTTTTCTAAAGTCCAAAAAATCCATTTTCTGATGAAAAACGATGACCAGTGACCTGTCGAAATTTCTCCAGATGGTCAGAAATGGTAATTTTTTAATGTTTAATTTTTTGACTGTAAATATCTATCGCATGTGAATTATCACTTGTGGAACTAAAATAAGTGTGTTTAGAGTCGTTTTAATGCCTGAAATTAGTCATAATAGAAGCTTCTGAGAAGGAGAAAAGTCTGTAAAAATGGCAATTTTGGTCACATTGAGGCTTTAAAAAGTAGTTATTCAACATGAGGCACAATCCAAATTATATTTTGAATCAATTTTTCTAAAGTCCAAAAAATCCATTTTCTGATGAAAAACGATGACCCGCGACCTGTTGAACTTTCTCCAGATGGTCAGAAATGGTAATTTTTTAATGTTTAATTTCTTTGACTGTAAATGACTATTGCATGTGAATTATCACTTTTGGAACTAAAATAAGTGTGTTTAGAGTCATTTTAATGCCTGAAATTGGTCGAAATAGAAGCTTCTAGTAGGAGAAAAAGTATGTAAAAATGGCAATTTTGGTCACATTGAGGCTTTAAAAAGTAGTTATTCAACATGAGGCACAATCCAAATGACATTTTGAATCAATTTTTCTAAAGTCCAAAAAATCAATTTTCTGATGAAAAACGATGACCCGCGACCTGTCGAAAATTCTCCAGATGGTCAGAAATGGTAATTTTTTAATGTTTTATTTTTTGACTGTAAATGACTATTGCATGCGAATTATCACTTTTGGAACTAAAATAAGTGTGTTTAGAGTCATTTTAATGTCTGAAAATGGTCGAAAGAGAAGCTTCTAGTAGGGGAAAAAGTCTGTAAAAATGGCAATTTTGGTCACATTGAGGCTTTAAAAAGTAGTTATTCAACATGAGGCACAATCCAAATGACATTTTGAATCAATTTTTCTAAAGTCCAAAAATCAATTTTCTGATGAAAAAAGATGACCCGTGACCTGTTGAACTTTCTCCAGATGGTCAGAAATGGTAATTTTTTAATGTTTAATTTTTTGACTGTAAATGACTATTGCATGTGAATTATCACTTTTGGAACTAAAATAAGTGTGTTTAGAGTCATTTTAATGCCTGAAATTGTTAGAAATAGAAGCTTCTAGTAGGAGAAAAAGTCTGTAAAAATGGCAATTTTGGTCACATTGAGGCTTTAAAAAGTAGTTATTCAACATGAGGCACAATCCAAATGACATTTTGAATCAATTTTTCTAAAGTCCAAAAATCAATTTTCTGATGAAAAAAGATGACCCGTGACCTGTTGAACTTTCTCCAGATGGTCAGAAATGGTAATTTTTTAATGTTTAATTTTTTGACTGTAAATGACTATTGCATGTGAATTATCACTTGTGGAACTAAAATAAGTGTGTTTAGAGTCATTTTAATGCCTGAAGTTGGTTGAAATAGAGGCTTCTAGTAGGAGAAAAAGTCTGTAAAAATGGCGATTTTGGTCACATCGAGGCTTTAAAAAGTAGTTATTCAACATGAGGCACAATTAAAATGACATTTTTAATCAATTTTTCTAAAGTCCAAAAATCAATTTTCCGATGAAAAACGATGACCCGTGACCTGTTGAACTTTCTCCAGATGGTCAGAAATGGTAATTTTTTGCTGTTCAATTTTTTGACTGTAAATGACTATTGCATATGAATTATCACTTTTGGAACTAAAAGAAGTGTGTTTAGAGTCATTTTAATGCCTGAAATTGGTCGAAATAGAAGCTTCTAGTAGGAGAAAAAGTGTGTAAAAATGGCAATTTTGGTCACATTGAGGCTTTAAAAAGTAGTTATTCAACATGAGGCACAATCCAAATGATATTTTGAATCAATTTTTCTAAAGTCCAAAAAATTCCATTTATTGAGGAAAAACGATGACCAGTGACTTGTCGAAATTTCTCCAGATGGTCAGAAATGGTAATTTTTTAATGTTAAAATTTTTGACTGTAAATGACTATCGCATGTGAATTATCACTTGTGGAACTAAAATAAGTGTGTTTAGAGTCGTTTTAATGCCTGTAATTAGTCATATGAGAAGCTTCTGAGAAGGAGAAAAAGTCTGTAAAAATGGCAATTTTGGTCACATTGAGGCTTTAAAAAGTAGTTATTCAACATGAGGCACAATCCAAATGATATTTTGAATCAATTTTTCTAAAGTCGAAAAAATTAATTTTCTGATGAAAATTGATGACCCGTGACCTGTTGAACTTTCTCCAGATGGTCAGAAATGGTAATTTTTTAATGTTTAATTTCTTTGACTGTAAATGACTATTGCATGTGAATTATCACTTTTGGAACTAAAATAAGTGTGTTTAGAGTCATTTTAATGCCTGAAATTGGTCGAAATAGAAGCTTCTAGTAGGAGAAAAAGTCTGTAAAAATGGCAATTTTGGTCACATTGAGGCTTTAAAAAGTAGTTATTCAACATGAGGCACAATCCAAATGACATTTTGAATCAATTTTTCTAAAGTCCAAAAAATCAATTTTCTGATGAAAAACGATGACCCGCGACCTGTCGAAAATTCTCCAGATGGTCAGAAATGGTAATTTTTTAATGTTTTATTTTTTGACTGTAAATGACTATTGCATGCGAATTATCACTTTTGGAACTAAAATAAGTGTGTTTAGAGTCATTTTAATGTCTGAAAATGGTCGAAAGAGAAGCTTCTAGTAGGGGAAAAAGTCTGTAAAAATGGCAATTTTGGTCACATTGAGGCTTTAAAAAGTAGTTATTCAACATGAGGCACAATCCAAATGACATTTTGAATCAATTTTTCTAAAGTCCAAAAATCAATTTTCTGATGAAAAAAGATGACCCGTGACCTGTTGAACTTTCTCCAGATGGTCAGAAATGGTAATTTTTTAATGTTTAATTTTTTGACTGTAAATGACTATTGCATGTGAATTATCACTTTTGGAACTAAAATAAGTGTGTTTAGGGTCATTTTAATGCCTGAAATTGTTAGAAATAGAAGCTTCTAGTAGGAGAAAAAGTCTGTAAAAATGGCAATTTTGGTCACATTGAGGCTTTAAAAAGTAGTTATTCAACATGAGGCACAATCCAAATGACATTTTGAATCAATATTTCTAAAGTCCAAAAAATCCATTTTCTGATGAAAAACGATGACCCGCGACCTGTCGAAATTTCTCCAGATGGTCAGAAATGGTAATTTTTTAATGTTTAATTTTTTGACTGTAAATGACTATTGCATGTGAATTATCACTTGTGGAACTAAAATAAGTGTGTTTAGAGTCATTTTAATGCCTGAAGTTGGTTGAAATAGAGGCTTCTAGTAGGAGAAAAAGTCTGTAAAAATGGCGATTTTGGTCACATCGAGGCTTTAAAAAGTAGTTATTCAACATGAGGCACAATTAAAATGACATTTTTAATCAATTTTTCTAAAGTCCAAAAATCAATTTTCCGATGAAAAACGATGACCCGTGACCTGCTGAACTTTCTCCAGATGGTCAGAAATGGTAATTTTTTGCTGTTCAATTTTTTGACTGTAAATGACTATTGCATATGAATTATCACTTTTGGAACTAAAAGAAGTGTGTTTAGAGTCATTTTAATGCCTGAAATTGGTCGAAATAGAAGCTTCTAGTAGGAGAAAAAGTGTGTAAAAATGGCAATTTTGGTCACATTGAGGCTTTAAAAAGTAGTTATTCAACATGAGGCACAATCCAAATGATATTTTGAATCAATTTTTCTAAAGTCCAAAAAATCCATTTATTGAGGAAAAACGATGACCAGTGACTTGTCGAAATTTCTCCAGATGGTCAGAAATGGTAATTTTTTAATGTTAAAATTTTTGACTGTAAATGACTATCGCATGTGAATTATCACTTGTGGAACTAAAATAAGTGTGTTTAGAGTCGTTTTAATGCCTGTAATTAGTCATATGAGAAGCTTCTGAGAAGGAGAAAAAGTCTGTAAAAATGGCAATTTTGGTCACATTGAGGCTTTAAAAAGTAGTTATTCAACATGAGGCACAATCCAAATGATATTTTGAATCAATTTTTCTAAAGTCGAAAAAATTAATTTTCTGATGAAAAACGATGACCCGTGACCTGTTGAACTTTCTCCAGATGGTCAGAAATGATAATTTTTTAATGTTTAATTTTTTTACTGTAAATGACTATTGCATGTGAATTATCACTTTTGGAACTAAAATAAGTGTGTTTAGAGTCATTTTAATGCCTGAAAATGGTCGAAATAGAAGCTTCTAGTAGGAGAAAAAGTCTGTAAAAATGGCAATTTGGTCACATTGAGGCTTTAAAAAGTAGTTATTCAACATGAGGCACAATCCAAATGATATTTTGAATCAATTTTTGTAAAGTCCAAAAAATCCATTTTCTGATGAAAAACGATGACCCGTGACCTGTCGAAATTTCTCCAGATGGTCAGAAATGGTAATTTTTTAATGTTTAATTTTTTGACTGTAAATGACTATTGCATGTGAATTATCACTTTTGGAACTAAAATAAGTGTGCTTAGAGTCATTTTAATGCCTGAAATTGGTCGAAATAGAAGCTTCTAGTAGGAGAAAAAGTCTGTAAAAATGGCAATTTTGGTCACATTGAGGCTTTAAAAAGTAGTTATTCAACATGAGGCACAATCCAAATGACATTTTGAATCAATTTTTATAAAGTCCAATAAATCCATTTTCTGATGAAAAACGATGACCCGCGACCTGTCGAAATTTCTCCAGATGGTCAGAAATGGTAATTTTTTAATGGTTCATTTTTTGACTGTAAATGACTATTGCATGTGAATTATCACTTTTGGAACTAAAATAAGTGTGTTTAGAGTCATTTTAATGCCTGAAAATGGTCGAAATAGAAGCTTCTAGTAGGAGAAAAAGTCTGTAAAAATGGCAATTTTGGTCACATTGGGGCTTTAAAAAGTAGTTATTCAACATGAGGCACAATCCAAATGACATTTTGAATCAATTTTTCTAAAGTCCAAAAAATCCCTTTTCTGATGAAAAACGATGACCCGCGACCTGTCGAAATTTCTCCAGATGGTCAGAAATGGTAATTTTTTAATGGTTCATTTTTTGACTGTAAATGACTATTGCATGTGAATTATCACTTTTGGAACTAAAATAAGTGTGTTTAGAGTCATTTTAATGCCTGAAATTGTTCGAAATAGAAGCTTCTAGTAGGAGAAAAAATCTGTAAAAATGGCAATTTTGGTCACATTGAGGCTTTAAAAAGTAGTTATTCAACATGAGGCACAATCCAAATGACATTTTGAATCAATTTTTATAAAGTCCAAAAAATCCATTTTCTGATGAAAAACGATGACCCGCGACCTGTTGAAATTTCTCCAGATGGTCAGAAATGGTAATTTTTTAATGGTTCATTTTTTGACTGTAAATGACTATTGCATGTGAATTATCACTTTTGGAACTAAAATAAGTGTGTTTAGAGTCATTTTAATGCCTGAAATTGTTTGAAATAGAAGCTTCTAGTAGGAGAAAAAGTCTGTAAAAATGGCAATTTTGGTCACATTGAGGCTTTAAAAAGTAGTTATTCAACATGAGGCACAATCCAAATGATATTTTGAATCAATTTTTCTAAAGTCCAAAAAATCCATTTATTGAGGAAAAACGATGACCAGTGACTTGTCGAAATTTCTCCAGATGGTCAGAAATGGTAATTTTTTAATGTTTAAATTTTTGACTGTAAATGACTATCGCATGTGAATTATCACTTGTGGAACTAAAATAAGTGTGTTTAGAGTCGTTTTAATGCCTGTAATTAGTCATATTAGAAGCTTCTGAGAAGGAGAAAAAGTCTGTAAAAATGGCAATTTTGGTCACATTGAGGCTTTAAAAAGTAGTTATTCAACATGAGGCACAATCCAAATGATATTTTGAATCAATTTTTCTAAAGTCGAAAAAATTAATTTTCTGATGAAAAACGATGACCCGTGACCTGTTGAACTTTCTCCAGATGGTCAGAAATGGTAATTTTTTAATGTTTAATTTTTTTACTGTAAATGACTATTGCATGTGAATTATCACTTTTGGAACTAAAATAAGTGTGTTTAGAGTCATTTTAATGCCTGAAAATGGTCGAAATAGAAGCTTCTAGTAGGAGAAAAAGTCTGTAAAAATGGCAATTTGGTCACATTGAGGCTTTAAAAAGTAGTTATTCAACATGAGGCACAATCCAAATGATATTTTGAATCAATTTTTGTAAAGTCCAAAAAATCCATTTTCTGATGAAAAACGATGACCCGTGACCTGTCGAAATTTCTCCAGATGGTCAGAAATGGTAATTTTTTAATGGTTCATTTTTTGACTGTAAATGACTATTGCATGTGAATTATCACTTTTGGAACTAAAATAAGTGTGTTTAGAGTCATTTTAATGCCTGAAATTGTTCGAAATAGAAGCTTCTAGTAGGAGAAAAAGTCTGCAAAAATGGCAATTTTGGTCATATTCAGGCTTTAAAAAGTAGTTATTCAACATGAGGCACAATCCAAATGACATTTTGAATCAATTTTTCTAAAGTCCAAAAATCAATTTTCTGATGAAAAAAGATGACCCGTGACCTGTTGAACTTTCTCCAGATGGTCAGAAATGGTAATTTTTTAATGTTTAATTTTTTGACTGTAAATGACTATTGCATATGAATTATCACTTTTGGAACTAAAAGAAGTGTGTTTAGAGTCATTTTATAATAAATAAATAAACTTCTTTATTCGGTTATTACAAATTGTACAACCATAAAAGATTCATTTAAAAAAATACAGATTTACAATAAACAGAAAATCAAGATAAAAAGTAGCATTTACACAAAGGCGAAGTCAGATATTTACAGAAAAAAAGGTTCTTACAGTTTCAAAACCGTATCTGGGAGTTCATTAAACATACATTTTACAGATTTTTCCTATGCTTTATAATACATTTTAGGAAGTTAAGGACGCGGTAACAGACCAGTTCAGATTCTAGCAGTTGGAGACGTAGCATCGCTGGACGACATTGTCTAAATCCCCATTGCTTTAATAGGGGTAATAACCAGACCCTCCTGTGTGGATGATGGAATTTACAGAACAGTATTGTATGTATGTTCGACTGTATTGATTCCTCATCGCAAGGACAGGTAGGGAGAGTTGGATCCCAATTTTTCCTCTCTGGAAAGGATACTAATCTATGAAAAAGATCTAGTCTGAACCTTGTCAACAACATTCTATCATAGGTACTAATCTCCAATGTTAGATAGGGCTGGATAAAAAACGTAAGCTGAGTCATATTGGCATGGAGAACAGAGGATTTTGTCGACTCAGATGACAACCTTAATGACTCTAAGTGTGTCAGAGCCAATTGTTTCAATGATCGCTTAGATACTTCGATAATATTTTTGGGTTCAAGGTAATATTTCTCCAATCCGAGGTCATTGAAGAAATTTCTAATGTACCGAAGCCATTTGATTTTTAGTGATTGATCAAGGATCATTGTGTCTGCCACAATTTCCTGGGTTAAGATGTTTTTGTCAGAAGTCCAAATGCGCCTCCAAAGCAATAGTGGTTGAATCCTTATTAAGTCCTCTAAGTAGGGAATTCCAAGTTCCAGATGGGAAGCGTAAGTTGAAGTACTACGCGGTGTTGCTAAGAGGAATCTAAGGAAGGTGTTTTCAGCCACCTGTAGGGCACTGACATCTGCATATCCCCAGACTCCCGCCCCATAAAGTGCAATCGCCTGACACTTGGCGATATAGATTTTTAGTAATTCCACTGGGGGCCTTTTACCTAGTCTATAAGAAAAACTCATCAAGGAAGTTATGGCTCTTTTAAAAAGATGACATCTGGCCTCTACTGCTGGTCTCCAGTTAAGTCTTTCGTCAATCATGATACCCAGGTAGCAGTACTGAGTAGTTACCTCAAGTTTTTGATCTTTGAGGAAGATATTCTTCATACGTTTTTTCCCGCTGCCTGCTACCATGACGAACGTTTTTTTAACGTTTACTTGTAGGTCCAGCCCACCCATGAAATCGACATATCTATTCAAAGACCTCTGTAATTCTCGCGGCGTGCGTGCCAAAATGACGGCATCGTCTGCATAAAGCAGGGCGGGGATCAGGCGCTGTTTTACTCGTGGTAGGTCCTGAGCCCCCCTCAGCATCTCCACCTCTAGTCCGTTTGTGTACAGAGAGAAGAGGAAGGGGGCCAGGACACAGCCCTGCCTGACTCCACGCTCTACAGCAAAGGGTGCCGTCAACTCTCCTCCCGTACCAAAACGCACCCTTGCTGATGCGTTAGAATATAGCTCTCTTAGAAAATCTAAAAGAGGGGGGTCCACTCCCATGTGGGCCAAGATCATCCAAAGTTTTGCGTGTGAAACGCAATCGAACGCGGCAGACAGGTCCACATAGACCATGTAGACCATGTCCTTCTTTGCTTGGAGATATTTGCCCACGATCAAGCTGAGATTAAGGGCCTGCTCTATCGTTCCAAAACCCTCCCGAAATCCAAACTGAAGATCTGAGATGATATCTCCCTCCTCAGCCCAGAGCCTGAGTCGTTCTAACACGACTCTGCCAACGACCTTTCCCAACGAGTCTAATAGAGAGATTGGACGGTAACATTTCACGTCTTGACGGTCACCCTTTTTAAAAATTGGGACCATGATCGATTTTGTCCAGGATTTTAGCAGACCCAGCTTTACGGCTGCTATGCATACTCTCGTGAGGATAGGGGACCAGAGATCTAAATTGAATTTGAAAAGGTCCACTGGAACCCCATCTGGGCCTGGGGCTTTCCCGCTTTTGCTTGCTACCAAGGCCGCTATAACTTCGGAAATATCGAAGTGCAGAGAAATTGGGTATACGACTGTTGGGAGTAAGGATTGTGTCTCTATCGGTGTTGCTGTGTTTTTAAAAATCTTGGAAAAATGGGACACCCAGATATCTTCTTCAATTGCAACTTCTATCTTTGGGCTATCTTTGTCTTGTAAATAAGGGGTTTTAACAGTTCGCCAAAAAGCGTCGCTGTTTTTGGAGACGGCACTGGAATGTAAATCATTCCATATTTTCTTTTTTAAATCTTTAATTCTTTGCTTGCGTGCCCATTGATATTGATGTCTCAAGGATTTAATCTGCTCCTGATCCCTAACAGTTTTATTTAGGGCCTCCTTAAGTTTAGTTAAAGCCGTAGTGCAGCTGTGATTAAACCACCCTTT
Source organism: Triturus cristatus (assembly GCF_964204655.1). NCBI lineage: Eukaryota > Metazoa > Chordata > Amphibia > Caudata > Salamandridae > Triturus > Triturus cristatus. Next base: position 135,534,817 of record NC_140588.1, read on the forward strand.
AGTAGTTGGGTTTAAATTGTTTGAAGTTACTGTGAGAAGTCCCTTAATTTTCTCTAATATTTGTGAGAAATTATTTAGGACTTCTACATCTGGTACTCCTAAATCCAAACAGTTAGTTATGTTTACATATGCTTCCTTGACCAATTTTCCTGTAAGTTCTTCCGGGTTTATTTTCCCCCATTTTAATGTGTAACCATTTTTTCTTCCTAACTCTAGGTTATTTTGTGCAAGGGTCTTCGCTATGGCTACATTTGGGGATTGAAAAGCATTTACAAAAAACTCCATCCTAAGGGCAGAGTGATCACTTAGATCATTTGTCAAAACCTCAAAGAACCTGACTCGGGGCAACAATCCTGTTGACAAGAGAATATAATCAACTGTCGTTTTGTAGCCCCGACCCACGTATGTTGGTTGCAGGGAATTTGAACCTGGGCTTGACTCGTTAGCAATTACGAGTTCCAGGTCTAATAGGGCATTGTTCATAGCTGTCCCCCCCCTGCTATGAAAAAAATGCATGAGGGGAGTATCATTTTCATCCACAATCCCGCAGCGTTTTTTTCCAACATGTGGGCATGGGTGTAAATTCAGATCTCCTCCCCATAGAAGATGGACTGCCCCCTTTCCTATCCTTAGATTATGAGTTAACTTTTCCTTGATGTTAGAAAGAAGAATCAAGAATTCGTCCTCTTCTAAGTTGTTATAGAGATTAAGCAGGAGGATCGACTCTTTATTTTTTAACACAAGGGAGAGTAACTGGAAATTTGGGTTAGACACTACTACAGATACTTTCAGAAAATTAACTGTATTTGCAATGTAAGTGATCAACCCTCCCTTAGGTCTACCTATACCGGTACCCAGAGCAGGGGTAAAAAATGTTTTGTAGCCCGGAAGATGGAGCTCGGTCGTGGACCATGTCTCCTGAAGACATATAATTTTTCCCACCTCCAAGAAGGTAGCAGCCGTCCCATCTTCGATTTTGGAGCGAAGGCCCGCTACGTTCCAAAAGAGGATAGGTAAGGGCTGCGATTCTATATTAGTCGGCACTTCGTTAACTGCACGAGTCATTTTTTCTTTAGGTGCTGAATAATATATCTTGGAGTTAATCATTTCTGGGTCGGTCACAGGTTCATTTGTTGGGCAAATTGTTTTTCCTTCAGGCATTGGATGACATACCTTAAGATTAGTTATTTCTGTCATCGCTAGTGGTCAATCGACCGATTCAAGGACACTGTACCTATTTGCCATCGGGATATTTGACCAAACGTCCCTTTGGGGTGACTCTCTATATGGCATACGAATGCCCCAATCGTCCCGTCCTCCTCCCCAATGTCGTGGCCCCGATGGGTGCCAGGGACCATCGTAGTCATAGTGGCGGGAACCCGCTAATTGCCAGTGATTGGAATGCTTCCCATGACGTAAAGCTGTTACTTCCCAAGGGCGAGCGAAATGGTTTGGAATCCCTTTATAGAGGCCGGAAGGATAAAAAAAGGAGAGTCTCCTAGTTGCTATTTCCTCATTTACATTCGAGAACTCCCAGGAGCAAATATGATTTACCACACAAGGGTCCTCGAATGTGACCAAAATACAGTCTCCTGGTATTGTTTTTCTGCTATTTCCCACCCAAGGGGTCCTACGTACCATCAGAATCCTACAGGTCCAATTTGCTGGTACAGGACGATTCATATTTAACCAGTGTTGGACTTTATTTTTTAATGACCACGTAGGTTCTGCGTTTGGGTCGTCTATTTTAGGGACACCTGTCATTACAACTACAAAAGGACTTGCTTCTGGAGGCAAATCCACAACCAAACTAGTTTCAGGAGGTTTCCTTGGGTCACCTCTATTGGTATCAGGCGTCGCATTTTTTGGGGAGGGTTGTTTTTTTGAGGACAAAGTTTTAGTGTTAGGCAACAGTTTTTTTGGTCCCGAAATTATCGGGACAGGGGTTTTTTCTACCATGACATTGCCCTGGGGCGAAGTTATCGTGGGATTTAGGGTAGATTCCACTACTCTGTTGATGTTTCGTAATTTAGATGGTGGTAATTTAGATGTTGCTTTTATGGATAAAGTTTCAGGGGCTTTATTTTGTCTGTGTGCTGGCTTTTGAGGGGGCATCATTGCTCCTTCTCTGCTTTGGTCCCCAGGAGCTTGCTTTTGTTTCATGATGTTAATCAGGTTCGATAGCTGGTGCTCTATCTGAGTTAGTCTTAATTCAAGTGGAGCGAGGGAAGATTTTAAGAGGGCTGTGATATTATTGATCAATTGTGAATTTTCAATATCACTTCTTATTTTGCTAGATGGTGAGTGCATGAGAACTTCCTCACTAATTAGTTCTAAAGTATTGCGTGTAGACTGATTTATCATTATCGGATCAGTTGACTGTTCTACACTTGGAGGTACAATCTCTTCCCCACTACACTGATCAACAGTTTCTCGGGTGCTCATATTTTTTGAGTTGTTTTTTCGTTTCCGTACCGCGCCCTCCCTCCTCCCTCTTGATTGTCTCAGATCATCGGGTGTTAATTGGGGAATCATCTCTGGTGTCCTCTCTAGGTCTAGACTTAACTGAAAGTCAGATAATTGAGAGGCTGATAGGTCAACGTTGTTAGGCAAGCTACGCCTACCCTCACAGGGCGACCTATGCCCAGTGATACTAGAAGCTTCCGGGGTTTTCGCATCCCTTAAGGTACCAATAGATGATCTCTTGGCCAGAGCTAAATCCAGTGACACCCTACCTTCTATTAAGCTAATACTTTGGTCGATAAAAGTGTTAGCCTTGACTATAAAATCATCCATGGGGCCTGAGAGCTTGCCTCCACCCCCCATTACTTTGGTTTTAGTTTTTTTTCCTCTGGTTAATACCATGTTTCCTAAGCGCCGGTAACAGTGGGTAAGAACTTCAGTGCACGTATTTATCAGAAAGACTCAAATTTTTAAAAACATAAATAAGCGATAAAAGTGAAATAAGATTACATGTAATAATACGTACACAGTTCACAGAGAATTGAGAGCTTTAGAGGGATGGCCCGGTCCGGTCTCTTCCGTTCTCTAACGGCCTCAAACGGCCCGCTCTTTGCCCGGTCTTAGCCCCGTGCTAAGACCCGGGCGCGTCCCGCTGGCGCGTGTAAGAGGGAATGCGATTTATAAGGCAATGGGAGAAAGGTGTTGGGGGAGGAGTTCGGGAAGAGGACCAGGTGCAGCTTGTCAGCGTCACGCACAGCACCCTGGTCCTCGCAGTCCCGAATGCGCCGGGCACTCACGGTTGTCAGAGTGTCCAGGTACACCCCCTCGATGAACTCGGGAACGATACAGCAAACCGGGCAGCGTGGAGTGAGAGCACCGGTGACGCTTTAACAAACAGGCAGCAGAGTCTCGATCCCTCGAGCGGCTCCCGCGAAGCGGGGGCCGCGAGGCGTGGCGGCAAGGTCCAATACTGCAGATAAAATCCAGGTAGTCCCAGGAATGGGAGTCGGCAGACAGCAATCCTTCAAGCAGAGCCCATAGAGCAAGAGCTATAATGCTTGATAAAGGTGTTGGGGGAGGAGTTCGGGAAGAGGACCAGGTGCAGCTTGTCAGCGTCACGCACAGCACCCTGGTCCTCGCAGTCCCGAATGCGCCGGGCACTCACGGTTGTCAGAGTGTCCAGGTACACCCCCTCGATGAACTCGGGAACGATACAGCAAACCGGGCAGCGTGGAGTGAGAGCACCGGTGACGCTTTAACAAACAGGCAGCAGAGTCTCGATCCCTCGAGCGGCACCCGCGAAGCGGGGGCCGCGAGGCGTGGCGGCAAGGTCCAATACTGCAGATAAAATCCAGGTAGTCCCAGGAATGGGAGTCGGCAGACAGCAATCCTTCAAGCAGAGCCCATAGAGCAAGAGCTATAATGCTTGATAAAGGTGTTGGGGGAGGAGTTCGGGAAGAGGACCAGGTGCAGCTTGTCAGCGTCACGCACAGCACCCTGGTCCTAATAGAGTCATTTTAATGCCAGAAATTGGTCGAAATAGAAGCTTCTAGTAGGAGAAAAAGTGTGTAAAAATGGCAATTTTGGTCATATTGATTCTTTAAAAAGTAGTTATTCAACATGAGGCACAATCCAAATGACATTTTGAATCAATTTTTCTAAAGTCCAAAAAATCCATTTTCTGATGAAAAACGATGACCCGCGACCTGTCGAAAATTCTCCAGATGGTCAGAAATGGTAATTTTTTAATGTTTTATTTTTTGACTGTAAATGACTATTGCATGTGAATTATCACTTTTGGAAATAAAATAAGTGTGTTTAGAGTCATTTTATTGCCTGAAAATGGTCGAAATAAAAGCTTCCAGTAGGAGAAAAAGTCTGTAAAAATGGCAATTTTGGTCACATTGAGGCTTTAAAAAGTAGTTATTCAACATGAGGCACAATCCAAATGACATTTTGAATCAATTTTTCTAAAGTCCAAAAAATCCATTTTCTGATGAAAAACGATGACCCGCGACCTGTCGAAATTTCTCCAGATGGTCAGAAATGATAATTTTTTAATGTTTTATTTTTTGACTGTAAATGACTATTGCATGCGAATTATCACTTTTGGAACTAAAATAAGTGTGTTTAGAGTCATTTTAATGCCTGAAAATGGTCGAAATAGAAGCTTCTAGTAGGAAAAAAAGTCTGTAAAAATGGCAATTTTGGTCACATTGAGGCTTTAAAAAGTAGTTATTCAACATGAGGCACAATCCAAATGACATTTTGAATCAATTTTTCTAAAGTCCAAAAAATCCATTTTCTGATGAAAAACGATGACCCGCGACCTGTCGAAATTTCTCCAGATGGTCAGAAATGGTAATTTTTTAATGTTTAATTTCTTGACTGTAAATGACTATTGCATGTGAATTATCACTTTTGGAACTAAAATAAGTGTGTTTAGACTCATTTTAATGCCTGAAATTGTTCGAAATAGAAGCTTCTAGTAGGAGAAAAAGTCTGTAAAAATGGCAATTTTGGTCACATTGAGGCTTTAAAAAGTAGTTATTCAACATGAGGCACAATCCAAATGACATTTTGAATCAATTTTTCTAAAGTCCAAAAAATCAATTTTCTGATGAAAAACGATGACCCGCGACCTGTCGAAATTTCTCCAGATGGTCAGAAATGGTAATTTTTTAATGTTTAATTTTTTGACTGTAAATGACTATTGCATGTGAATTATCACTTGTGGAACTAAAATAAGTGTGTTTAGAGTCATTTTAATGCCTGAAGTTGGTTGAAATAGAGGCTTCTAGTAGGAGAAAAAGTCTGTAAAAATGGCAATTTTGGTCACATCGAGGCTTTAAAAAGTAGTTATTCAACATGAGGCACAATTAAAATGACATTTTTAATCAATTTTTCTAAAGTCCAAAAATCAATTTTCCGATGAAAAACGATGACCAGTGACCTGTCGAAATTTCTCCAGATGGTCAGAAATGGTAATTTTTTAATGTTTCATTTTTTGACTGTAAATGACTATTGCATGTGAATTATCACTTTTGGAACTAAAATAAGTGTGTTTAGAGTCATTTTAATGCCTGAAATTGGTCGAAATAGAAGCTTCTAGTAGGAGAAAAAGTCTATAAAAATGGCAATTTTGGTCACATTGAGGCTTTAAAAAGTAGTTATTCAACATGAGGCACAATCCAAATGACATTTTGAATCAATTTTTATAAAGTCCAAAAAATCCATTTTCTGATGAAAAACGATGACCCGCGACCTGTCGAAATTTCTCCAGATGGTCAGAAATGGTAATTTTTTAATGGTTCATTTTTTGACTGTAAATGACTATTGCATGTGAATTATGACTTTTGGAACTAAAATAAGTGTGTTTAGAGTCATTTTAATGCCTGAAATTGTTCGAAATAGAAGCTTCTAGTAGGAGAAAAAGTCTGTAAAAATTGCAATTTTGGTCACATTGAGGCTTTAAAAAGTAGTTATTCAACATGAGGCACAATCCAAATGATATTTTGAATCAATTTTTCTAAAGTCCAAAAAATCCATTTATTGAGGAAAAACGATGACCAGTGACTTGTCGAAATTTCTCCAGATGGTCAGAAATGGTAATTTTTTAATGTTTAAATTTTTGACTGTAAATGACTATCGCATGTGAATTATCACTTGTGGAACTAAAATAAGTGTGTTTAGAGTCGTTTTAATGCCTGTAATTAGTCATATTAGAAGCTTCTGAGAAGGAGAAAAAGTCTGTAAAAATGGCAATTTTGGTCACATTGAGGCTTTAAAAAGTAGTTATTCAACATGAGGCACAATCCAAATGATATTTTGAATCAATTTTTCTAAAGTCGAAAAAATTAATTTTCTGATGAAAAACGATGACCCGTGACCTGTTGAACTTTCTCCAGATGGTCAGAAATGGTAATTTTTTAATGTTTAATTTTTTTACTGTAAATGACTATTGCATGTGAATTATCACTTTTGGAACTAAAATAAGTGTGTTTAGAGTCATTTTAATGCCTGAAAATGGTCGAAATAGAAGCTTCTAGTAGGAGAAAAAGTCTGTAAAAATGGCAGTATTGGTCACATTGAGGCTTTAAAAAGTAGTTATTCAACATGAGGCACAATCCAAATGACATTTTGAATCAATTTTTCTAAAGTCCAAAAAATCCATTTTCTGATGAAAAACGATGACCCGCGACCTGTCGAAATTTCTCCAGATGGTCAGAAATGGTAATTTTTTAATGTTTAATTTCTTGACTGTAAATGACTATTGCATGTGAATTATCACTTTTGGAACTAAAATAAGTGTGTTTAGACTCATTTTAATGCCTGAAATTGTTCGAAATAGAAGCTTCTAGTAGGAGAAAAAGTCTGTAAAAATGGCAATTTTGGTCACATTGAGGCTTTAAAAAGTAGTTATTCAACATGAGGCACAATCCAAATGACATTTTGAATCAATTTTTCTAAAGTCCAAAAAATCCATTTTCTGATGAAAAACGATGACCCGCGACCTGTCGAAATTTCTCCAGATGGTCAGAAATGGTAATTTTTTAATGTTTAATTTTTTGACTGTAAATGACTATTGCATGTGAATTATCACTTGTGGAACTAAAATAAGTTTGTTTAGAGTCATTTTAATGCCTGAAGTTGGTTGAAATAGAGGCTTCTAGTAGGAGAAAAAGTCTGTAAAAATGGCAATTTTGGTCACATCGAGGCTTTAAAAAGTAGTTATTCAACATGAGGCACAATTAAAATGACATTTTTAATCAATTTTTCTAAAGTCCAAAAATCAATTTTCCGATGAAAAACGATGACCCGTGACCTGTTGAACTTTCTCCAGATTGTCAGAAATGGTAATTTTTTAATGTTTAATTTTTTGACTGTAAATGACTATTGCATGTGAATTATCACTTTTGGAACTAAAATAAGTGTGTTTAGAGTCATTTTAATGCCTGAAAATGGTCGAAATAGAAGCTTCTAGTAGGAGAAAAAGTCTGTAAAAATGACAATTTTGGTCACATTGAGGCTTTAAAAAGTAGTTATTCAACATGAGGCGCAATCCAAATGATATTTTGAATCAATTTTTGTAAAGTCTAAAAAATCCATTTTCTGATGAAAAACGATGACCAGTGACCTGTCGAAATTTCTCCAGATGGTCAGAAATGGTAATTTTTTAATGTTTCATTTTTTGACTGTAAATGACTATTGCATGTGAATTATCACTTTTGGAACTAAAATAAGTGTGTTTAGAGTCATTTTAATGCCTGAAATTGGTCGAAATAGAAGCTTCTAGTAGGAGAAAAAGTCTATAAAAATGGCAATTTTGGTCACATTGAGGCTTTAAAAAGTAGTTATTCAACATGAGGCACAATCCAAATGACATTTTGAATCAATTTTTATAAAGTCCAAAAAATCCATTTTCTGATGAAAAACGATGACCCGCGACCTGTCGAAATTTCTCCAGATGGTCAGAAATGGTAATTTTTTAATGGTTCATTTTTTGACTGTAAATGACTATTGCATGTGAATTATCACTTTTGGAACTAAAATAAGTGTGTTTAGAGTCATTTTAATGCCTGAAATTGTTCGAAATAGAAGCTTCTAGTAGGAGAAAAAGTCTGTAAAAATGGCAATTTTGGTCACATTGAGGCTTTAAAAAGTAGTTATTCAACATGAGGCACAATCCAAATGATATTTTGAATCAATTTTTCTAAAGTCCAAAAAATCCATTTATTGAGGAAAAACGATGACCAGTGACTTGTCGAAATTTCTCCAGATGGTCAGAAATGGTAATTTTTTAATGTTTAAATTTTTGACTGTAAATGACTATCGCATGTGAATTATCACTTGTGGAACTAAAATAAGTGTGTTTAGAGTCGTTTTAATGCCTGTAATTAGTCATATTAGAAGCTTCTGAGAAGGAGAAAAAGTCTGTAAAAATGGCAATTTTGGTCACATTGAGGCTTTAAAAAGTAGTTATTCAACATGAGGCACAATCCAAATGATATTTTGAATCAATTTTTCTAAAGTCGAAAAAATTAATTTTCTGATGAAAAACGATGACCCGTGACCTGTTGAACTTTCTCCAGATGGTCAGAAATGGTAATTTTTTAATGTTTAATTTTTTTACTGTAAATGACTATTGCATGTGAATTATCACTTTTGGAACTAAAATAAGTGTGTTTAGAGTCATTTTAATGCCTGAAAATGGTCGAAATAGAAGCTTCTAGTAGGAGAAAAAGTCTGTAAAAATGACAATTTTGGTCACATTGAGGCTTTAAAAAGTAGTTATTCAACATGAGGCGCAATCCAAATGATATTTTGAATCAATTTTTGTAAAGTCTAAAAAATCCATTTTCTGATGAAAAACGATGACCAGTGACCTGTCGAAATTTCTCCAGATGGTCAGAAATGGTAATTTTTTAATGTTTCATTTTTTGACTGTAAATGACTATTGCATGTGAATTATCACTTTTGGAACTAAAATAAGTGTGTTTAGAGTCATTTTAATGCCTGAAATTGGTCGAAATAGAAGCTTCTAGTAGGAGAAAAAGTCTATAAAAATGGCAATTTTGGTCACATTGAGGCTTTAAAAAGTAGTTATTCAACATGAGGCACAATCCAAATGACATTTTGAATCAATTTTTATAAAGTCCAAAAAATCCATTTTCTGATGAAAAACGATGACCCGCGACCTGTCGAAATTTCTCCAGATGGTCAGAAATGGTAATTTTTTAATGTTTAATTTCTTGACTGTAAATGACTATTGCATGTGAATTATCACTTTTGGAACTAAAATAAGTGTGTTTAGACTCATTTTAATGCCTGAAATTGTTCGAAATAGAAGCTTCTAGTAGGAGAAAAAGTCTGTAAAAATGGCAATTTTGGTCACATTGAGGCTTTAAAAAGTAGTTATTCAACATGAGGCACAATCCAAATGACATTTTGAATCAATTTTTCTAAAGTCCAAAAAATCCATTTTCTGATGAAAAACGATGACCCGCGACCTGTCGAAATTTCTCCAGATGGTCAGAAATGGTAATTTTTTAATGTTTAATTTTTTGACTGTAAATGACTATTGCATGTGAATTATCACTTTTGGAACTAAAATAAGTGTGTTTAGAGTCATTTTAATGCCTAAAAATGGTCGAAATAGAAGCTTCTAGTAGGAGAAAAAGTCTGTAAAAATGACAATTTTGGTCACATTGAGGCTTTAAAAAGTAGTTATTCAACATGAGGCGCAATCCAAATGATATTTTGAATCAATTTTTGTAAACTCTAAAAAATCCATTTTCTGATGAAAAACGATGACCAGTGACCTGTCGAAATTTCTCCAGATGGTCAGAAATGGTAATTTTTTAATGTTTAATTTTTTGACTGTAAATGACTATCGCATGTGAATTATCACTTGTGGAACTAAAATAAGTGTGTTTAGAGTCGTTTTAATGCCTGAAATTAGTCATAATAGAAGCTTCTGAGAAGGAGAAAAAGTCTTTAAAAATGGCAATTTTGGTCACATTGAGGCTTTAAAAAGTAGTTATTCAACATGAGGCACAATCCAAATGATATTTTGAATCAATTTTTCTAAAGTCGAAAAAATTAATTTTCTGATGAAAAATGATGACCCGTGACCTGTTGAACTTTCTCCAGATGGTCAGAAATGGTAATTTTTTAATGTTTAATTTTTTGACTGTAAATGACTATTGCATGTGAATTATCACTTTTGGAACTAAAATAAGTGTGTTTAGAGTCATTTTAATGCCTGAAATTGTTCGAAATAGAAGCTTCTAGTAGGTGAAAAAGTCTGCAAAAATGGCAATTTTGGTCACATTGAGGCTTTAAAAAGTAGTTATTCAACATGAGGCACAATCCAAATGATATTTTGAATCAATTTTTGTAAAGTCCAAAAAATCCATTTTCTGATGAAAAACGATGACCCGTGACCTGTCGAAATTTCTCCAGATGGTCAGAAATGGTAATTTTTTAATGTTTCATTTTTTGACTGTAAATGACTATTGCATGTGAATTATCACTTTTGGAACTAAAATAAGTGTGTTTAGAGTCATTTTAATGCCTGAAATTGGTCGAAATAGAAGCTTCTAGTAGGAGAAAAAGTCTATAAAAATGGCAATTTTGGTCACATTGAGGCTTTAAAAAGTAGTTATTCAACATGAGGCACAATCCAAATGACATTTTGAATCAATTTTTCTAAAGTCCAAAAAATCCATTTTCTGATGAAAAACGATGACCCGCGACCTGTCGAAATTTCTCCAGATAGTCAGAAATGGTAATTTTTTAATGTTTAATTTCTTGACTGTAAATGACTATTGCATGTGAATTATCACTTTTGGAACTAAAATAAGTGTGTTTAGACTCATTTTAATGCCTGAAATTGTTCGAAATAGAAGCTTCTAGTAGGAGAAAAAGTCTGTAAAAATGGCAATTTTGGTCACATTGAGGCTTTAAAAAGTAGTTATTCAACATGAGGCACAATCCAAATGACATTTTGAATCAATTTTTATAAAGTCCAAAAAATCCATTTTCTGATGAAAAACGATGACCCGCGACCTGTCGAAATTTCTCCAGATGGTCAGAAATGGTAATTTTTTAATGGTTCATTTTTTGACTGTAAATGACTATTTCATGTGAATTATCACTTTTGGAACTAAAATAAGTGTGTTTAGAGTCATTTTAATGCCTGAAATTGTTCGAAATAGAAGCTTCTAGTAGGAGAAAAAGTCTGTAAAAATGGCAATTTTGGTCACATTGAGGCTTTAAAAAGTAGTTATTCAACATGAGGCACAATCCAAATGATATTTTGAATCAATTTTTCTAAAGTCCAAAAAATCCATTTATTGAGGAAAAACGATGACCAGTGACTTGTCGAAATTTCTCCAGATGGTCAGAAATGGTAATTTTTTAATGTTTAAATTTTTGACTGTAAATGACTATCGCATGTGAATTATCACTTGTGGAACTAAAATAAGTGTGTTTAGAGTCGTTTTAATGCCTGTAATTAGTCATATTAGAAGCTTCTGAGAAGGAGAAAAAGTCTGTAAAAATGGCAATTTTGGTCACATTGAGGCTTTAAAAAGTAGTTATTCAACATGAGGCACAATCCAAATGATATTTTGAATCAATTTTTCTAAAGTCGAAAAAATTAATTTTCTGATGAAAAACGATGACCCGTGACCTGTTGAACTTTCTCCAGATGGTCAGAAATGGTAATTTTTTAATGTTTAATTTTTTTACTGTAAATGACTATTGCATGTGAATTATCACTTTTGGAACTAAAATAAGTGTGTTTAGAGTCATTTTAATGCCTGAAAATGGTCGAAATAGAAGCTTCTAGTAGGAGAAAAAGTCTGTAAAAATGGCAATTTTGGTCACATTGAGGCTTTAAAAAGTAGTTATTCAACATGAGGCGCAATCCAAATGATATTTTGAATCAATTTTTGTAAAGTCTAAAAAATCCATTTTCTGATGAAAAACGATGACCAGTGACCTGTCGAAATTTCTCCAGATGGTCAGAAATGGTAATTTTTTAATGTTTCATTTTTTGACTGTAAATGACTATTGCATGTGAATTATCACTTTTGGAACTAAAATAAGTGTGTTTAGAGTCATTTTAATGCCTGAAATTGGTCGAAATAGAAGCTTCTAGTAGGAGAAAAAGTCTATAAAAATGGCAATTTTGGTCACATTGAGGCTTTAAAAAGTAGTTATTCAACATGAGGCACAATCCAAATGACATTTTGAATCAATTTTTATAAAGTTCAAAAAATCCATTTTCTGATGAAAAACGATGACCCGCGACCTGTCGAAATTTCTCCAGATGGTCAGAAATGGTAATTTTTTAATGGTTCATTTTTTGACTGTAAATGACTATTGCATGTGAATTATCACTTTTGGAACTAAAATAAGTGTGTTTAGAGTCATTTTAATGCCTGAAATTGTTCGAAATAGAAGCTTCTAGTAGGAGAAAAAGTCTGTAAAAATGGCAATTTTGGTCACATTGAGGCTTTAAAAAGTAGTTATTCAACATGAGGCACAATTAAAATGACATTTTTAATCAATTTTTCTAAAGTCCAAAAATCAATTTTCCGATGAAAAACGATGACCCGTGACCTGTTGAACTTTCTCCAGATGGTCAGAAATGGTAATTTTTTAATGTTTAATTTTTTGACTGTAAATGACTATTGCAGGGAAATTATCACTTTTGGAACTAAAATAAGTGTGTTTAGAGTCATTTTAATGCCTGAAAATGGTCGAAATAGAAGCTTCTAGTAGGAGAAAAAGTCTGTAAAAATGACAATTTTGGTCACATTGAGGCTTTAAAAAGTAGTTATTCAACATGAGGCGCAATCCAAATGATATTTTGAATCAATTTTTGTAAACTCTAAAAAATCCATTTTCTGATGAAAAACGATGACCAGTGACCTGTCGAAATTTCTCCAGATGGTCAGAAATGGTAATTTTTTAATGTTTAATTTTTTGACTGTAAATGACTATCGCATGTGAATTATCACTTGTGGAACTAAAATAAGTGTGTTTAGAGTCGTTTTAATGCCTGAAATTAGTCATAATAGAAGCTTCTAAGAAGGAGAAAAAGTCTTTAAAAATGGCAATTTTGGTCACATTGAGGCTTTAAAAAGTAGTTATTCAACATGAGGCACAATCCAAATGATATTTTGAATCAATTTTTCTAAAGTCGAAAAAATTAATTTTCTGATGAAAAATGATGACCCGTGACCTGTTGAACTTTCTCCAGATGGTCAGAAATGGTAATTTTTTAATGTTTAATTTTTTGACTGTAAATGACTATTGCATGTGAATTATCACTTTTGGAACTAAAATAAGTGTGTTTAGAGTCATTTTAATGCCTGAAAATGGTCGAAATAGAAGCTTCTAGTAGGAGAAAAAGTCTGTAAAAATGACAATTTTGGTCACATTGAGGCTTTAAAAAGTAGTTATTCAACATGAGGCGCAATCCAAATGATATTTTGAATCAATTTTTGTAAAGTCTAAAAAATCCATTTTCTGATGAAAAACGATGACCAGTGACCTGTCGAAATTTCTCCAGATGGTCAGAAATGGTAATTTTTTAATGTTTCATTTTTTGACTGTAAATGACTATTGCATGTGAATTATCACTTTTGGAACTAAAATAAGTGTGTTTAGAGTCATTTTAATGCCTGAAATTGGTCGAAATAGAAGCTTCTAGTAGGAGAAAAAGTCTATAAAAATGGCAATTTTGGTCACATTGAGGCTTTAAAAAGTAGTTATTCAACATGAGGCACAATCCAAATGACATTTTGAATCAATTTTTATAAAGTTCAAAAAATCCATTTTCTGATGAAAAACGATGACCCGCGACCTGTCGAAATTTCTCCAGATGGTCAGAAATGGTAATTTTTTAATGGTTCATTTTTTGACTGTAAATGACTATTGCATGTGAATTATCACTTTTGGAACTAAAATAAGTGTGTTTAGAGTCATTTTAATGCCTGAAATTGTTCGAAATAGAAGCTTCTAGTAGGAGAAAAAGTCTGTAAAAATGGCAATTTTGGTCACATTGAGGCTTTAAAAAGTAGTTATTCAACATGAGGCACAATTAAAATGACATTTTTAATCAATTTTTCTAAAGTCCAAAAATCAATTTTCCGATGAAAAACGATGACCCGTGACCTGTTGAACTTTCTGCAGATGGTCAGAAATGGTAATTTTTTAATGTTTAATTTTTTGACTGTAAATGACTATTGCAGGGAAATTATCACTTTTGGAACTAAAATAAGTGTGTTTAGAGTCATTTTAATGCCTGAAAATGGTCGAAATAGAAGCTTCTAGTAGGAGAAAAAGTCTGTAAAAATGACAATTTTGGTCACATTGAGGCTTTAAAAAGTAGTTATTCAACATGAGGCGCAATCCAAATGATATTTTGAATCAATTTTTGTAAACTCTAAAAAATCCATTTTCTGATGAAAAACGATGACCAGTGACCTGTCGAAATTTCTCCAGATGGTCAGAAATGGTAATTTTTTAATGTTTAATTTTTTGACTGTAAATGACTATCGCATGTGAATTATCACTTGTGGAACTAAAATAAGTGTGTTTAGAGTCGTTTTAATGCCTGAAATTAGTCATAATAGAAGCTTCTAAGAAGGAGAAAAAGTCTTTAAAAATGGCAATTTTGGTCACATTGAGGCTTTAAAAAGTAGTTATTCAACATGAGGCACAATCCAAATGATATTTTGAATCAATTTTTCTAAAGTCGAAAAAATTAATTTTCTGATGAAAAATGATGACCCGTGACCTGTTGAACTTTCTCCAGATGGTCAGAAATGGTAATTTTTTAATGTTTAATTTTTTGACTGTAAATGACTATTGCATGTGAATTATCACTTTTGGAACTAAAATAAGTGTGTTTAGAGTCATTTTAATGCCTGAAATTGTTCGAAATAGAAGCTTCTAGTAGGTGAAAAAGTCTGCAAAAATGGCAATTTTGGTCACATTGAGGCTTTAAAAAGTAGTTATTCAACATGAGGCACAATCCAAATGATATTTTGAATCAATTTTTGTAAAGTCCAAAAAATCCATTTTCTGATGAAAAACGATGACCCGTGACCTGTCGAAATTTCTCCAGATGGTCAGAAATTGTAATTTTTTAATGTTTCATTTTTTGACTGTAAATGACTATTGCATGTGAATTATCACTTTTGGAACTAAAATAAGTGTGTTTAGAGTCATTTTAATGCCTGAAATTGGTCGAAATAGAAGCTTCTAGTAGGAGAAAAAGTCTATAAAAATGGCAATTTTGGTCACATTGAGGCTTTAAAAAGTAGTTATTCAACATGAGGCACAATCCAAATGACATTTTGAATCAATTTTTCTAAAGTCCAAAAAATCCATTTTCTGATGAAAAACGATGACCCGCGACCTGTCGAAATTTCTCCAGATGGTCAGAAATGGTAATTTTTTAATGTTTAATTTCTTGACTGTAAATGACTATTGCATGTGAATTATCACTTTTGGAACTAAAATAAGTGTGTTTAGACTCATTTTAATGCCTGAAATTGTTCGAAATAGAAGCTTCTAGTAGGAGAAAAAGTCTGTGAAAATGGCAATTTTGGTCACATTGAGGCTTTAAAAAGTAGTTATTCAACATGAGGCACAATCCAAATGACATTTTGAATCAATTTTTCTAAAGTCCAAAAAATCAATTTTCTGATGAAAAACGATGACCCGCGACCTGTCGAAATTTCTCCAGATGGTCAGAAATGGTAATTTTTTAATGTTTAATTTTTTTACTGTAAATGACTATTGCATGTGAATTATCACTTGTGGAACTAAAATAAGTGTGTTTAGAGTCATTTTAATGCCTGAAGTTGGTTGAAATAGAGGCTTCTAGTAGGAGAAAAAGTCTGTAAAAATGGCAATTTTGGTCACATCGAGGCTTTAAAAAGTAGTTATTCAACATGAGGCACAATTAAAATGACATTTTTAATCAATTTTTCTAAAGTCCAAAAATCAATTTTCCAATGAAAAACGATGACCCGTGACCTGTTGAACTTTCTCCAGATGGTCAGAAATGGTAATTTTTTAATGTTTAATTTTTTGACTGTAAATGACTATTGCATGTGAATTATCACTTTTGGAACTAAAATAAGTGTGTTTAGAGTCATTTTAATGCCTGAAAATGGTCGAAATAGAAGCTTCTAGTAGGAGAAAAAGTCTGTAAAAATGACAATTTTGGTCACATTGAGGCCTTAAAAAGTAGTTATTCAACATGAGGCGCAATCCAAATGATATTTTGAATCAATTTTTGTAAAGTCTAAAAAATCCATTTTCTGATGAAAAACGATGACCAGTGACCTGTCGAAATTTCTCCAGATGGTCAGAAATGGTAATTTTTTAATGTTTCATTTTTTGACTGTAAATGACTATTGCATGTGAATTATCACTTTTGGAACTAAAATAAGTGTGTTTAGAGTCATTTTAATGCCTGAAATTGGTCGAAATAGAAGCTTCTAGTAGGAGAAAAAGTCTATAAAAATGGCAATTTTGGTCACATTGAGGCTTTAAAAAGTAGTTATTCAACATGAGGCACAATCCAAATGACATTTTGAATCAATTTTTATAAAGTCCAAAAAATCCATTTTCTGATGAAAAACGATGACCCGCGACCTGTCGAAATTTCTCCAGATGGTCAGAAATGGTAATTTTTTAATGGTTCATTTTTTGACTGTAAATGACTATTGCATGTGAATTATCACTTTTGGAACTAAAATAAGTGTGTTTAGAGTCATTTTAATGCCTGAAATTGTTCGAAATAGAAGCTTCTAGTAGGAGAAAAAGTCTGTAAAAATGGCAATTTTGGTCACATTGAGGCTTTAAAAAGTAGTTATTCAACATGAGGCACAATCCAAATGATATTTTGAATCAATTTTTCTAAAGTCCAAAAAATCCATTTATTGAGGAAAAACGATGACCAGTGACTTGTCGAAATTTCTCCAGATGGTCAGAAATGGTAATTTTTTAATGTTTAAATTTTTGACTGTAAATGACTATCGCATGTGAATTATCACTTGTGGAACTAAAATAAGTGTGTTTAGAGTCGTTTTAATGCCTGTAATTAGTCATATTAGAAGCTTCTGAGAAGGAGAAAAAGTCTGTAAAAATGGCAATTTTGGTCACATTGAGGCTTTAAAAAGTAGTTATTCAACATGAGGCACAATCCAAATGATATTTTGAATCAATTTTTCTAAAGTCGAAAAAATTAATTTTCTGATGAAAAACGATGACCCGTGACCTGTTGAACTTTCTCCAGATGGTCAGAAATGGTAATTTTTTAATGTTTAATTTTTTTACTGTAAATGACTATTGCATGTGAATTATCACTTTTGGAACTAAAATAAGTGTGTTTAGAGTCATTTTAATGCCTGAAAATGGTCGAAATAGAAGCTTCTAGTAGGAGAAAAAGTCTGTAAAAATGGCAATTTGGTCACATTGAGGCTTTAAAAAGTAGTTATTCAACATGAGGCACAATCCAAATGATATTTTGAATCAATTTTTGTAAAGTCCAAAAAATCCATTTTCTGATGAAAAACGATGACCCGTGACCTGTCGAAATTTCTCCAGATGGTCAGAAATGGTAATTTTTTAATGTTTAATTTTTTGACTGTAAATGACTATTGCATGTGAATTATCACTTTTGGAACTCAAATAAGTGTGTTTAGAGTCATTTTAATGCCTGAAATTGTTCGAAATAGAAGCTTCTAGTAGGTGAAAAAGTCTGCAAAAATGGCAATTTTGGTCACATTGAGGCTTTAAAAAGTAGTTATTCAACATGAGGCACAATCCAAATGATATTTTGAATCAATTTTTGTAAAGTCCAAAAAATCCATTTTCTGATGAAAAACGATGACCCGTGACCTGTCGAAATTTCTCCAGATGGTCAGAAATGGTAATTTTTTAATGTTTCATTTTTTGACTGTAAATGACTATTGCATGTGAATTATCACTTTTGGAACTAAAATAAGTGTGTTTAGAGTCATTTTAATGCCTGAAATTGGTCGAAATAGAAGCTTCTAGTAGGAGAAAAAGTCTATAAAAATGGCAATTTTGGTCACATTGAGGCTTTAAAAAGTAGTTATTCAACATGAGGCACAATCCAAATGACATTTTGAATCAATTTTTCTAAAGTCCAAAAAATCCATTTTCTGATGAAAAACGATGACCCGCGACCTGTCGAAATTTCTCCATATGGTCAGAAATGGTAATTTTTTAATGTTTAATTTCTTGACTGTAAATGACTATTGCATGTGAATTATCACTTTTGGAACTAAAATAAGTGTGTTTAGACTCATTTTAATGCCTGAAATTGTTCGAAATAGAAGCTTCTAGTAGGAGAAAAAGTCTGTAAAAATGGCAATTTTGGTCACATTGAGGCTTTAAAAAGTAGTTATTCAACATGAGGCACAATCCAAATGACATTTTGAATCAATTTTTCTAAAGTCCAAAAAATCAATTTTCTGATGAAAAACGATGACCCGCGACCTGTCGAAATTTCTCCAGATGGTCAGAAATGGTAATTTTTTAATGTTTAATTTTTTGACTGTAAATGACTATTGCATGTGAATTATCACTTGTGGAACTAAAATAAGTTTGTTTAGAGTCATTTTAATGCCTGAAGTTGGTTGAAATAGAGGCTTCTAGTAGGAGAAAAAGTCTGTAAAAATGGCAATTTTGGTCACATCGAGGCTTTAAAAAGTAGTTATTCAACATGAGGCACAATTAAAATGACATTTTTAATCAATTTTTCTAAAGTCCAAAAATCAATTTTCCGATGAAAAACGATGACCCGTGACCTGTTGAACTTTCTCCAGATTGTCAGAAATGGTAATTTTTTAATGTTTAATTTTTTGACTGTAAATGACTATTGCATGTGAATTATCACTTTTGGAACTAAAATAAGTGTGTTTAGAGTCATTTTAATGCCTGAAAATGGTCGAAATAGAAGCTTCTAGTAGGAGAAAAAGTCTGTAAAAATGACAATTTTGGTCACATTGAGGCTTTAAAAAGTAGTTATTCAACATGAGGCACAATCCAAATGACATTTTGAATCAATTTTTATAAAGTCCAAAAAATCCATTTTCTGATGAAAAACGATGACCCGCGACCTGTTGAAATTTCTCCAGATGGTCAGAAATGGTAATTTTTTAATGGTTCATTTTTTGACTGTAAATGACTATTGCATGTGAATTATCACTTTTGGAACTAAAATAAGTGTGTTTAGAGTCATTTTAATGCCTGAAATTGTTTGAAATAGAAGCTTCTAGTAGGAGAAAAAGTCTGTAAAAATGGCAATTTTGGTCACATTGAGGCTTTAAAAAGTAGTTATTCAACATGAGGCACAATCCAAATGATATTTTGAATCAATTTTTCTAAAGTCCAAAAAATCCATTTATTGAGGAAAAACGATGACCAGTGACTTGTCGAAATTTCTCCAGATGGTCAGAAATGGTAATTTTTTAATGTTTAAATTTTTGACTGTAAATGACTATCGCATGTGAATTATCACTTGTGGAACTAAAATAAGTGTGTTTAGAGTCGTTTTAATGCCTGTAATTAGTCATATTAGAAGCTTCTAGTAGGAGAAAAAGTCTGTAAAAATGGCAATTTTGGTCACATTGGGGCTTTAAAAAGTAGTTATTCAACATGAGGCACAATCCAAATGACATTTTGAATCAATTTTTCTAAAGTCCAAAAAATCCCTTTTCTGATGAAAAACGATGACCCGCGACCTGTCGAAATTTCTCCAGATGGTCAGAAATGGTAATTTTTTAATGGTTCATTTTTTGACTGTAAATGACTATTGCATGTGAATTATCACTTTTGGAACTAAAATAAGTGTGTTTAGAGTCATTTTAATGCCTGAAATTGTTCGAAATAGAAGCTTCTAGTAGGAGAAAAAGTCTGCAAAAATGGCAATTTTGGTCATATTGAGGCTTTAAAAAGTAGTTATTCAACATGAGGCACAATCCAAATGACATTTTGAATCAATTTTTCTAAAGTCCAAAAATCAATTTTCTGATGAAAAAAGATGACCCGTGACCTGTTGAACTTTGTCCAGATGGTCAGAAATGGTAATTTTTTAATGTTTAATTTTTTGACTGTAAATATCTATCGCATGTGAATTATCACTTGTGGAACTAAAATAAGTGTGTTTAGAGTCGTTTTAATGCCTGAAATTAGTCATAATAGAAGCTTCTGAGAAGGAGAAAAGTCTGTAAAAATGGCAATTTTGGTCACATTGAGGCTTTAAAAAGTAGTTATTCAACATGGGGCACAATCCAAATTATATTTTGAATCAATTTTTCTAAAGTCGAAAAAATTAATTTTCTGATGAAAAACGATGACCCGTGACCTGTTGAACTTTCTCCAGATGGTCAGAAATGGTAATTTTTTAATGTTTAATTTCTTTGACTGTAAATGACTATTGCATGTGAATTATCACTTTTGGAACTAAAATAAGTGTGTTTAGAGTCATTTTAATGCCTGAAATTGTTCGAAATAGAAGCTTCAAGTAGGAGAAAAAGTCTGCAAAAATGGCAATTTTGGTCACATTGAGGCTTTAAAAAGTAGTTATTCAACATGAGGCACAATCCAAATGATATTTTGAATCAATTTTTGTAAAGTCCAAAAAATCCATTTTCTGATGAAAAACGATGACCCGTGACCTGTCGAAATTTCCCCAGATGGTCAGAAATGGTAATTTTTTAATGTTTACATTTTTTTACTGTAAATGACTATTGCATGTGAATTATCACTTTTGGAACTAAAATAAGTGTGTTTAGAGTCATTTTAATGCCTGAAATTGGTCAAAATAGAAGCTTCTAGTAGGAGAAAAAGTCTGTAAAAATGGCAGTATTGGTCATTTTGAGGCTTTAAAAAGTAGTTATTCAACATGAGGCACAATCCAAATGACATTTTGAATCAATTTTTCGAAAGCCAAAAAAATCCATTTTCTGATGAAAAACGATGACCTGCGACCTGACGAAATTTCTCCAGATGGTCAGAAAGGGTAATTTTTTAATGGTTCATTTTTTGACTGTAAATGAATATTGCATGTGAATTATCACTTTTGGAACTAAAATACGTGTGTTTAGAGTCCTTTTAATGCCTGAAATTGTTTGAAATAGAAGCTTCAAGTAGGAGAAAAAGTCTGTAAAAATGGCAATTTTGGTCACATTGAGGCTTTAAAAAGTAGTTATTCAACATGAGGCACAATCCAAATGATATTTTGAATCAATTTTTCTAAAGTCCAAAAAATCCATTTTCTGATGAAAAACGATGACCAGTGACCCGTCGAAATTTCTCCAGATGGTCAGAAATGGTAATTTTTTAATGTTTTATTTTTTGACTGTAAATGACTATTGCATGTGAATTATCACTTTTGGAACTAAAATAAGTGTGTTTAGAGTCATTTTAATGCCTGAAATTGTTCGAAATAGAAGCTTCAAGTAGGAGAAAAAGTCTGCAAAAATGGCAATTTTGGTCACATTGAGGCTTTAAAAAGTAGTTATTCAACATGAGGCACAATCCAAATGACATTTTGAATCAATTTTTCGAAAGCCAAAAAAATCCATTTTCTGATGAAAAACGATGACCCGCGACCTGTCGAAATTTCTCCAGATGGTCAGAAATGGTAATTTTTTAATGTTTAATTTTTTGACTGTAAATGACTATTGCATATGAATTATCACTTTTGGAACTAAAAGAAGTGTGTTTAGAGTCATTTTAATGCCTGAAATTGGTCGAAATAGAAGCTTCTAGTAGGAGAAAAAGTCTGTAAGAATGGCAATTTTGGTCACATTGAGGCTTTAAAAAGTAGTTATTCAACATGAGGCACAATCCGAATGACATTTTGAATCAATTTTTCTAAAGTCCAAAAAATCCATTTTCTGATGAAAAACGATGACCAGTGACCTGTCGAAATTTCTCCAGATGGTCAGAAATGGTAATTTTTTAATGGTTCATTTTTTGACTGTAAATGACTATTGCATGTGAATTATCACTTTTGGAACTAAAATAAGTGTGTTTAGAGTCATTTTAATGCCTGAAATTGGTCGAAATAGAAGCTTCTAGTAGGAGAAAAAGTCTATAAAAATGGCAATTTTGGTCACATTGAGGCTTTAAAAAGTAGTTATTCAACATAAGGCACAATCCAAATGACATTTTGAATCAATTTTTATAAAGTCCAAAAAATCCATTTTCTGATGAAAAACGATGACCCGCGACCTGTCGAAATTTCTCCAGATGTTCAGAAATGGTAATTTTTTAATGGTTCATTTTTTGACTGTAAATGACTATTGCATGTGAATTATCACTTTTGGAACTAAAATAAGTGTGTTTAGAGTCATTTTAATGCCTGAAATTGTTCGAAATAGAAGCTTCTAGTAGGAGAAAAAGTCTGTAAAAATGGCAATTTTGGTCACATTGAGGCTTTAAAAAGTAGTTATTCAACATGAGGCACAATCCAAATGATATTTTGAATCAATTTTTGTAAAGTCTAAAAAATCCATTTTCTGATGAAAAACGATGACCAGTGACCTGTCGAAATTTCTCCAGATGGTCAGAAATGGTAATTTTTTAATGGTTCATTTTTTGACTGTAAATGACTATCGCATGTGAATTATCACTTGTGGAACTAAAATAAGTGTGTTTAGAGTCGTTTTAATGCCTGTAATTAGTCATATTAGAAGCTTCTGAGAAGGAGAAAAAGTCTGTAAAAATGGCAATTTTGGTCACATTGAGGCTTTAAAAAGTAGTTATTCAACATGAGGCACAATCCAAATGATATTTTGAATCAATTTTTCTAAAGTCGAAAAAATCAATTTTCTGATGAAAAACGATGACCCGTGACCTGTTGAACTTTCTCCAGATGGTCAGAAATGGTAATTTTTTAATGTTTAATTTTTTGACTGTAAATGACTATTGCATGTGAATTATCACTTTTGGAACTAAAATAAGTGTGTTTAGAGTCATTTTAATGCCTGAAATTGTTCGAAATAGAAGCTTCTAGTAGGAGAAAAAGTCTATAAAAATGGCAATTTTGGTCACATTGAGGCTTTAAAAAGTAGTTATTCAACATGAGGCACAATCCAAATGACATTTTGAATCAATTTTTATAAAGTCCAAAAAATCCATTTTCTGATGAAAAACGATGACCCGCGACCTGTCGAAATTTCTCCAGATGGTCAGAAATGGTAATTTTTTAATGTTTCATTTTTTGACTGTAAATGACTATTGCATGTGAATTATCACTTTTGGAACTAAAATAAGTGTGTTTAGAGTCATTTTAATGCCTGAAATTGTTCGAAATAGAAGCTTCTAGTAGGAGAAAAAGTCTGTAAAAATGGCAATTTTGGTCACATTGAGGCTTTAAAAAGTAGTTATTCAACATGAGGCACAATTAAAATGACATTTTTAATCAATTTTTCTAAAGTCCAAAAATCAATTTTCCGATGAAAAACGATGACCCGTGACCTGTTGAACTTTCTCCAGATGGTCAGAAATGGTAATTTTTTAATGTTTAATTTTTTGACTGTAAATGACTATTGCATGTGAATTATCACTTTTGGAACTGAAATAAGTGTGTTTAGAGTCATTTTAATGCCTGAAAATGGTCGAAATAGAAGCTTCTAGTAGGAGAAAAAGTCTGTAAAAATGACAATTTTGGTCACATTGAGGCTTTAAAAAGTAGTTATTCAACATGAGGCGCAATCCAAATGATATTTTGAATCAATTTTTGTAAACTCTAAAAAATCCATTTTCTGATGAAAAACGATGACCAGTGACCTGTCGAAATTTCTCCAGATGGTCAGAAATGGTAATTTTTTAATGTTTAATTTTTTGACTGTAAATGACTATCGCATGTGAATTATCACTTGTGGAACTAAAATAAGTGTGTTTAGAGTCGTTTTAATGCCTGAAATTAGTCATAATAGAAGCTTCTGAGAAGGAGAAAAAGTCTTTAAAAATGGCAATTTTGGTCACATTGAGGCTTTAAAAAGTAGTTATTCAACATGAGGCACAATCCAAATGATATTTTGAATCAATTTTTCTAAAGTCGAAAAAATTAATTTTCTGATGAAAAATGATGACCCGTGACCTGTTGAACTTTCTCCAGATGGTCAGAAATGGTAATTTTTTAATGTTTAATTTTTTGACTGTAAATGACTATTGCATGTGAATTATCACTTTTGGAACTAAAATAAGTGTGTTTAGAGTCATTTTAATGCCTGAAATTGTTCGAAATAGAAGCTTCTAGTAGGTGAAAAAGTCTGCAAAAATGGCAATTTTGGTCACATTGAGGCTTTAAAAAGTAGTTATTCAACATGAGGCACAATCCAAATGATATTTTGAATCAATTTTTGTAAAGTCCAAAAAATCCATTTTCTGATGAAAAACGATGACCCGTGACCTGTCGAAATTTCTCCAGATGGTCAGAAATGGTAATTTTTTAATGTTTCATTTTTTGACTGTAAATGACTATTGCATGTGAATTATCACTTTTGGAACTAAAATAAGTGTGTTTAGAGTCATTTTAATGCCTGAAATTGGTCGAAATAGAAGCTTCTAGTAGGAGAAAAAGTCTATAAAAATGGCAATTTTGGTCACATTGAGGCTTTAAAAAGTAGTTATTCAACATGAGGCACAATCCAAATGACATTTTGAATCAATTTTTCTAAAGTCCAAAAAATCCATTTTCTGATGAAAAACGATGACCCGCGACCTGTCGAAATTTCTCCAGATGGTCAGAAATGGTAATTTTTTAATGTTTAATTTCTTGACTGTAAATGACTATTGCATGTGAATTATCACTTTTGGAACTAAAATAAGTGTGTTTAGACTCATTTTAATGCCTGAAATTGTTCGAAATAGAAGCTTCTAGTAGGAGAAAAAGTCTGTAAAAATGGCAATTTTGGTCACATTGAGGCTTTAAAAAGTAGTTATTCAACATGAGGCACAATCCAAATGACATTTTGAATCAATTTTTCTAAAGTCCAAAAAATCAATTTTCTGATGAAAAACGATGACCCGCGACCTGTCGAAATTTCTCCAGATGGTCAGAAATGGTAATTTTTTAATGTTTAATTTTTTGACTGTAAATGACTATTGCATGTGAATTATCACTTGTGGAACTAAAATAAGTTTGTTTAGAGTCATTTTAATGCCTGAAGTTGGTTGAAATAGAGGCTTCTAGTAGGAGAAAAAGTCTGTAAAAATGGCAATTTTGGTCACATCGAGGCTTTAAAAAGTAGTTATTCAACATGAGGCACAATTAAAATGACATTTTTAATCAATTTTTCTAAAGTCCAAAAATCAATTTTCCGATGAAAAACGATGACCCGTGACCTGTTGAACTTTCTCCAGATTGTCAGAAATGGTAATTTTTTAATGTTTAATTTTTTGACTGTAAATGACTATTGCATGTGAATTATCACTTTTGGAACTAAAATAAGTGTGTTTAGAGTCATTTTAATGCCTGAAAATGGTCGAAATAGAAGCTTCTAGTAGGAGAAAAAGTCTGTAAAAATGACAATTTTGGTCACATTGAGGCTTTAAAAAGTAGTTATTCAACATGAGGCGCAATCCAAATGATATTTTGAATCAATTTTTGTAAAGTCTAAAAAATCCATTTTCTGATGAAAAACGATGACCCGCGACCTGTCGAAATTTCTCCAGATGGTCAGAAATGGTAATTTTTTAATGTTTAATTTCTTGACTGTAAATGACTATTGCATGTGAATTATCACTTTTGGAACTAAAATAAGTGTGTTTAGACTCATTTTAATGCCTGAAATTGTTTGAAATAGAAGCTTCTAGTAGGAGAAAAAGTCTGTAAAAATGGCAATTTTGGTCACATTGAGGCTTTAAAAAGTAGTTATTCAACATGAGGCACAATCCAAATGACATTTTGAATCAATTTTTCTAAAGTCCAAAAAATCAATTTTCTGATGAAAAACGATGACCCGCGACCTGTCGAAATTTCTCCAGATGGTCAGAAATGGTAATTTTTTAATGTTTAATTTTTTGACTGTAAATGACTATTGCATGTGAATTATCACTTGTGGAACTAAAATAAGTTTGTTTAGAGTCATTTTAATGCCTGAAGTTGGTTGAAATAGAGGCTTCTAGTAGGAGAAAAAGTCTGTAAAAATGGCAATTTTGGTCACATCGAGGCTTTAAAAAGTAGTTATTCAACATGAGGCACAATTAAAATGACATTTTTAATCAATTTTTCTAAAGTCCAAAAATCAATTTTCCGATGAAAAACGATGACCCGTGACCTGTTGAACTTTCTCCAGATGGTCAGAAATGGTAATTTTTTGCTGTTCAATTTTTTGACTGTAAATGACTATTGCATATGAATTATCACTTTTGGAACTAAAAGAAGTGTGTTTAGAGTCATTTTAATGCCTGAAATTGGTCGAAATAGAAGCTTCTAGTAGGAGAAAAAGTGTGTAAAAATGGCAATTTTGGTCACATTGAGGCTTTAAAAAGTAGTTATTCAACATGAGGCACAATCCAAATGATATTTTGAATCAATTTTTCTAAAGTCGAAAAAATTAATTTTCTGATGAAAAATGATGACCCGTGACCTGTTGAACTTTCTCCAGATGGTCAGAAATGGTAATTTTTTAATGTTTCATTTTTTGACTGTAAATGACTATTGCATGTGAATTATCACTTTTGGAACTAAAATAAGTGTGTTTAGAGGCGTTTTAATGCCTGAAATTAGTCATAATAGAAGCTTCTGAGAAGGAGAAAAAGTCTTTAAAAATGGCAATTTTGGTCACATTGAGGCTTTAAAAAGTAATTATTCAACATGAGGCACAATCCAAATGATATTTTGAATCAATTTTTCTAAAGTCGAAGAAATTAATTTTCTGATGAAAAATGATGACCCGTGACCTGTTGAACTTTCTCCAGATGGTCAGAAATGGTAATTTTTTAATGTTTAATTTTTTGACTGTAAATGACTATTGCATGTGAATTATCACTTTTGGAACTAAAATAAGTGTGTTTAGAGTCATTTTAATGCCTGAAATTGTTCGAAATAGAAGCTTCTAGTAGGTGAAAAAGTCTGCAAAAATGGCAATTTTGGTCACATTGAGGCTTTAAAAAGTAGTTATTCAACATGAGGCACAATCCAAATGATATTTTGAATCAATTTTTGTAAAGTCCAAAAAATCCATTTTCTGATGAAAAACGATGACCCGTGACCTGTCAAAATTTCTCCGGATGGTCAGAAATGGTAATTTTTTAATGTTTCATTTTTTGACTGTAAATGACTATTGCATGTGAATTATCACTTTTGGAACTAAAATAAGTGTGTTTAGAGTCATTTTAATGCCTGAAATTGGTCGAAATAGAAGCTTCTAGTAGGAGAAAAAGTCTATAAAAATGGCAATTTTGGTCACATTGAGGCTTTAAAAAGTAGTTATTCAACATGAGGCACAATCCAAATGACATTTTGAATCAATTTTTATAAAGTCCAAAAAATCCATTTTCTGATGAAAAACGATGACCCGCGACCTGTCGAAATTTCTCCAGATGTTCAGAAATGGTAATTTTTTAATGGTTCATTTTTTGACTGTAAATGACTATTGCATGTGAATTATCACTTTTGGAACTAAAATAAGTGTGTTTAGAGTCATTTTAATGCCTGAAATTGTTCGAAATAGAAGCTTCTAGTAGGAGAAAAAGTCTGTAAAAATGGCAATTTTGGTCACATTGAGGCTTTAAAAAGTAGTTATTCAACATGAGGCACAATCCAAATGATATTTTGAATCAATTTTTGTAAAGTCTAAAAAATCCATTTTCTGATGAAAAACGATGACCAGTGACCTGTCGAAATTTCTCCAGATGGTCAGAAATGGTAATTTTTTAATGGTTCATTTTTTGACTGTAAATGACTATCGCATGTGAATTATCACTTGTGGAACTAAAATAAGTGTGTTTAGAGTCGTTTTAATGCCTGTAATTAGTCATATTAGAAGCTTCTGAGAAGGAGAAAAAGTCTGTAAAAATGGCAATTTTGGTCACATTGAGGCTTTAAAAAGTAGTTATTCAACATGAGGCACAATCCAAATGATATTTTGAATCAATTTTTCTAAAGTCGAAAAAATCAATTTTCTGATGAAAAACGATGACCCGTGACCTGTTGAACTTTCTCCAGATGGTCAGAAATGGTAATTTTTTAATGTTTAATTTTTTGACTGTAAATGACTATTGCATGTGAATTATCACTTTTGGAACTAAAATAAGTGTGTTTAGAGTCATTTTAATGCCTGAAATTGTTCGAAATAGAAGCTTCTAGTAGGAGAAAAAGTCTATAAAAATGGCAATTTTGGTCACATTGAGGCTTTAAAAAGTAGTTATTCAACATGAGGCACAATCCAAATGACATTTTGAATCAATTTTTATAAAGTCCAAAAAATCCATTTTCTGATGAAAAACGATGACCCGCGACCTGTCGAAATTTCTCCAGATGGTCAGAAATGGTAATTTTTTAATGTTTCATTTTTTGACTGTAAATGACTATTGCATGTGAATTATCACTTTTGGAACTAAAATAAGTGTGTTTAGAGTCATTTTAATGCCTGAAATTGTTCGAAATAGAAGCTTCTAGTAGGAGAAAAAGTCTGTAAAAATGGCAATTTTGGTCACATTGAGGCTTTAAAAAGTAGTTATTCAACATGAGGCACAATTAAAATGACATTTTTAATCAATTTTTCTAAAGTCCAAAAATCAATTTTCCGATGAAAAACGATGACCCGTGACCTGTTGAACTTTCTCCAGATGGTCAGAAATGGTAATTTTTTAATGTTTAATTTTTTGACTGTAAATGACTATTGCATGTGAATTATCACTTTTGGAACTGAAATAAGTGTGTTTAGAGTCATTTTAATGCCTGAAAATGGTCGAAATAGAAGCTTCTAGTAGGAGAAAAAGTCTGTAAAAATGACAATTTTGGTCACATTGAGGCTTTAAAAAGTAGTTATTCAACATGAGGCGCAATCCAAATGATATTTTGAATCAATTTTTGTAAACTCTAAAAAATCCATTTTCTGATGAAAAACGATGACCAGTGACCTGTCGAAATTTCTCCAGATGGTCAGAAATGGTAATTTTTTAATGTTTAATTTTTTGACTGTAAATGACTATCGCATGTGAATTATCACTTGTGGAACTAAAATAAGTGTGTTTAGAGTCGTTTTAATGCCTGAAATTAGTCATAATAGAAGCTTCTGAGAAGGAGAAAAAGTCTTTAAAAATGGCAATTTTGGTCACATTGAGGCTTTAAAAAGTAGTTATTCAACATGAGGCACAATCCAAATGATATTTTGAATCAATTTTTCTAAAGTCGAAAAAATTAATTTTCTGATGAAAAATGATGACCCGTGACCTGTTGAACTTTCTCCAGATGGTCAGAAATGGTAATTTTTTAATGTTTAATTTTTTGACTGTAAATGACTATTGCATGTGAATTATCACTTTTGGAACTAAAATAAGTGTGTTTAGAGTCATTTTAATGCCTGAAATTGTTCGAAATAGAAGCTTCTAGTAGGTGAAAAAGTCTGCAAAAATGGCAATTTTGGTCACATTGAGGCTTTAAAAAGTAGTTATTCAACATGAGGCACAATCCAAATGATATTTTGAATCAATTTTTGTAAAGTCCAAAAAATCCATTTTCTGATGAAAAACGATGACCCGTGACCTGTCGAAATTTCTCCAGATGGTCAGAAATGGTAATTTTTTAATGTTTCATTTTTTGACTGTAAATGACTATTGCATGTGAATTATCACTTTTGGAACTAAAATAAGTGTGTTTAGAGTCATTTTAATGCCTGAAATTGGTCGAAATAGAAGCTTCTAGTAGGAGAAAAAGTCTATAAAAATGGCAATTTTGGTCACATTGAGGCTTTAAAAAGTAGTTATTCAACATGAGGCACAATCCAAATGACATTTTGAATCAATTTTTCTAAAGTCCAAAAAATCCATTTTCTGATGAAAAACGATGACCCGCGACCTGTCGAAATTTCTCCAGATGGTCAGAAATGGTAATTTTTTAATGTTTAATTTCTTGACTGTAAATGACTATTGCATGTGAATTATCACTTTTGGAACTAAAATAAGTGTGTTTAGACTCATTTTAATGCCTGAAATTGTTCGAAATAGAAGCTTCTAGTAGGAGAAAAAGTCTGTAAAAATGGCAATTTTGGTCACATTGAGGCTTTAAAAAGTAGTTATTCAACATGAGGCACAATCCAAATGACATTTTGAATCAATTTTTCTAAAGTCCAAAAAATCAATTTTCTGATGAAAAACGATGACCCGCGACCTGTCGAAATTTCTCCAGATGGTCAGAAATGGTAATTTTTTAATGTTTAATTTTTTTACTGTAAATGACTATTGCATGTGAATTATCACTTGTGGAACTGAAATAAGTGTGTTTAGAGTCATTTTAATGCCTGAAGTTGGTCGAAATAGAAGCTTCTAGTAGGAGAAAAAGTCTGTAAAAATGGCAATTTTGGTCACATCGAGGCTTTAAAAAGTAGTTATTCAACATGAGGCACAATTAAAATGACATTTTTAATCAATTTTTCTAAAGTCCAAAAATCAATTTTCCGATGAAAAACGATGACCCGTGACCTGTTGAACTTTCTCCAGATGGTCAGAAATGGTAATTTTTTAATGTTTAATTTTTTGACTGTAAATGACTATTGCATGTGAATTATCACTTTTGGAACTAAAATAAGTGTGTTTAGAGTCATTTTAATGCCTGAAAATGGTCGAAATAGAAGCTTCTAGTAGGAGAAAAAGTCTGTAAAAATGACAATTTTGGTCACATTGAGGCTTTAAAAAGTAGTTATTCAACATGAGGCGCAATCCAAATGATATTTTGAATCAATTTTTGTAAAGTCTAAAAAATCCATTTTCTGATGAAAAACGATGACCAGTGACCTGTCGAAATTTCTCCAGATGGTCAGAAATGGTAATTTTTTAATGTTTAAATTTTTGACTGTAAATGACTATCGCATGTGAATTATCTCTTGTGGAACTAAAATAAGTGTGTTTAGAGTCGTTTTAATTCCTGAAATTAGTCATATTAGAAGCTTCTGAGAAGGAGAAAAAGTCTGTAAAAATGGCAATTTTGGTCACATTGAGGCTTTAAAAAGTAGTTATTCAACATGAGGCACAATCCAAATGACATTTTGAATCAATTTTTCTAAAGTCCAAAAAATCCATTTTCTGATGAAAAACGATGACCCGCGACCTGTCGAAATTTCTCCAGATGGTCAGAAATGGTAATTTTTTAATGTTTAATTTCTTGACTGTAAATGACTATTGCATGTGAATTATCACTTTTGGAACTAAAATAAGTGTGTTTAGACTCATTTTAATGCCTGAAATTGTTCGAAATAGAAGCTTCTAGTAGGAGAAAAAGTCTGTAAAAATGGCAATTTTGGTCACATTGAGGCTTTAAAAAGTAGTTATTCAACATGAGGCACAATCCAAATGACATTTTGAATCAATTTTTCTAAAGTCCAAAAAATCAATTTTCTGATGAAAAACGATGACCCGCGACCTGTCGAAATTTCTCCAGATGGTCAGAAATGGTAATTTTTTAATGTTTAATTTTTTTACTGTAAATGACTATTGCATGTGAATTATCACTTGTGGAACTGAAATAAGTGTGTTTAGAGTCATTTTAATGCCTGAAGTTGGTCGAAATAGAAGCTTCTAGTAGGAGAAAAAGTCTGTAAAAATGGCAATTTTGGTCACATCGAGGCTTTAAAAAGTAGTTATTCAACATGAGGCACAATTAAAATGACATTTTTAATCAATTTTTCTAAAGTCCAAAAATCAATTTTCCGATGAAAAACGATGACCCGTGACCTGTTGAACTTTCTCCAGATGGTCAGAAATGGTAATTTTTTAATGTTTAATTTTTTGACTGTAAATGACTATTGCATGTGAATTATCACTTTTGGAACTAAAATAAGTGTGTTTAGAGTCATTTTAATGCCTGAAAATGGTCGAAATAGAAGCTTCTAGTAGGAGAAAAAGTCTGTAAAAATGACAATTTTGGTCACATTGAGGCTTTAAAAAGTAGTTATTCAACATGAGGCGCAATCCAAATGATATTTTGAATCAATTTTTGTAAAGTCTAAAAAATCCATTTTCTGATGAAAAACGATGACCAGTGACCTGTCGAAATTTCTCCAGATGGTCAGAAATGGTAATTTTTTAATGTTTCATTTTTTGACTGTAAATGACTATTGCATGTGAATTATCACTTTTGGAACTAAAATAAGTGTGTTTAGAGTCATTTTAATGCCTGAAATTGGTCGAAATAGAAGCTTCTAGTAGGAGAAAAAGTCTATAAAAATGGCAATTTTGGTCACATTGAGGCTTTAAAAAGTAGTTATTCAACATGAGGCACAATCCAAATGACATTTTGAATCAATTTTTATAAAGTCCAAAAAATCCATTTTCTGATGAAAAACGATGACCCGCGACCTGTCGAAATTTCTCCAGATGGTCAGAAATGGTAATTTTTTAATGGTTCATTTTTTGACTGTAAATGACTATTGCATGTGAATTATCACTTTTGGAACTAAAATAAGTGTGTTTAGAGTCATTTTAATGCCTGAAATTGTTCGAAATAGAAGCTTCTAGTAGGAGAAAAAGTCTGTAAAAATGGCAATTTTGGTCACATTGAGGCTTTAAAAAGTAGTTATTCAACATGAGGCACAATCCAAATGATATTTTGAATCAATTTTTCTAAAGTCCAAAAAATCCATTTATTGAGGAAAAACGATGACCAGTGACTTGTCGAAATTTCTCCAGATGGTCAGAAATGGTAATTTTTTAATGTTTAAATTTTTGACTGTAAATGACTATCGCATGTGAATTATCACTTGTGGAACTAAAATAAGTGTGTTTAGAGTCGTTTTAATGCCTGTAATTAGTCATATTAGAAGCTTCTGAGAAGGAGAAAAAGTCTGTAAAAATGGCAATTTTGGTCACATTGAGGCTTTAAAAAGTAGTTATTCAACATGAGGCACAATCCAAATGATATTTTGAATCAATTTTTCTAAAGTCGAAAAAATTAATTTTCTGATGAAAAACGATGACCCGTGACCTGTTGAACTTTCTCCAGATGGTCAGAAATGGTAATTTTTTAATGTTTAATTTTTTTACTGTAAATGACTATTGCATGTGAATTATCACTTTTGGAACTAAAATAAGTGTGTTTAGAGTCATTTTAATGCCTGAAAATGGTCGAAATAGAAGCTTCTAGTAGGAGAAAAAGTCTGTAAAAATGGCAATTTGGTCACATTGAGGCTTTAAAAAGTAGTTATTCAACATGAGGCACAATCCAAATGATATTTTGAATCAATTTTTGTAAAGTCCAA
This sequence comes from Triturus cristatus, assembly GCF_964204655.1. NCBI lineage: Eukaryota > Metazoa > Chordata > Amphibia > Caudata > Salamandridae > Triturus > Triturus cristatus. Next base: position 135,568,278 of record NC_140588.1, read on the forward strand.
AAAATCCATTTTCTGATGAAAAACGATGACCCGTGACCTGTCGAAATTTCTCCAGATGGTCAGAAATGGTAATTTTTTAATGTTTCATTTTTTGACTGTAAATGACTATTGCATGTGAATTATCACTTTTGGACCTAAAATAAGTGTGTTTAGAGTCATTTTAATGCCTGAAATTGGTCGAAATAGAAGCTTCTAGTAGGAGAAAAAGTCTATAAAAATGGCAATTTTGGTCACATTGAGGCTTTAAAAAGTAGTTATTCAACATGAGGCACAATCCAAATGACATTTTGAATCAATTTTTCTAAAGTCCAAAAAATCCATTTTCTGATGAAAAACGATGACCCGCGACCTGTCGAAATTTCTCCAGATGGTCAGAAATGGTAATTTTTTAATGTTTAATTTCTTGACTGTAAATGACTATTGCATGTGAATTATCACTTTTGGAACTAAAATAAGTGTGTTTAGACTCATTTTAATGCCTGAAATTGTTCGAAATAGAAGCTTCTAGTAGGAGAAAAAGTCTGTAAAAATGGCAATTTTGGTCACATTGAGGCTTTAAAAAGTAGTTATTCAACATGAGGCACAATCCAAATGACATTTTGAATCAATTTTTCTAAAGTCCAAAAAATCAATTTTCTGATGAAAAACGATGACCCGCGACCTGTCGAAATTTCTCCAGATGGTCAGAAATGGTAATTTTTTAATGTTTAATTTTTTGACTGTAAATGACTATTGCATGTGAATTATCACTTGTGGAACTAAAATAAGTTTGTTTAGAGTCATTTTAATGCCTGAAGTTGGTTGAAATAGAGGCTTCTAGTAGGAGAAAAAGTCTGTAAAAATGGCAATTTTGGTCACATCGAGGCTTTAAAAAGTAGTTATTCAACATGAGGCACAATTAAAATGACATTTTTAATCAATTTTTCTAAAGTCCAAAAATCAATTTTCCGATGAAAAACGATGACCCGTGACCTGTTGAACTTTCTCCAGATTGTCAGAAATGGTAATTTTTTAATGTTTAATTTTAGACTGTAAATGACTATTGCATGTGAATTATCACTTTTGGAACTAAAATAAGTGTGTTTAGAGTCATTTTAATGCCTGAAAATGGTCGAAATAGAAGCTTCTAGTAGGAGAAAAAGTCTGTAAAAATGACAATTTTGGTCACATTGAGGCTTTAAAAAGTAGTTATTCAACATGAGGCGCAATCCAAATGATATTTTGAATCAATTTTTGTAAAGTCTAAAAAATCCATTTTCTGATGAAAAACGATGACCAGTGACCTGTCGAAATTTCTCCAGATGGTCAGAAATGGTAATTTTTTAATGTTTCATTTTTTGACTGTAAATGACTATTGCATGTGAATTATCACTTTTGGAACTAAAATAAGTGTGTTTAGAGTCATTTTAATGCCTGAAATTGGTCGAAATAGAAGCTTCTAGTAGGAGAAAAAGTCTATAAAAATGGCAATTTTGGTCACATTGAGGCTTTAAAAAGTAGTTATTCAACATGAGGCACAATCCAAATGACATTTTGAATCAATTTTTATAAAGTCCAAAAAATCCATTTTCTGATGAAAAACGATGACACGCGACCTGTCGAAATTTCTCCAGATGGTCAGAAATGGTAATTTTTTAATGGTTCATTTTTTGACTGTAAATGACTATTGCATGTGAATTATCACTTTTGGAACTAAAATAAGTGTGTTTAGAGTCATTTTAATGCCTGAAATTGTTCGAAATAGAAGCTTCTAGTAGGAGAAAAAGTCTGTAAAAATGGCAATTTTGGTCACATTGAGGCTTTAAAAAGTAGTTATTCAACATGAGGCACAATCCAAATGATATTTTGAATCAATGTTTCTAAAGTCCAAAAAATCCATTTATTGAGGAAAAACGATGACCAGTGACTTGTCGAAATTTCTCCAGATGGTCAGAAATGGTAATTTTTTAATGTTTAAATTTTTGACTGTAAATGACTATCGCATGTGAATTATCACTTGTGGAACTAAAATAAGTGTGTTTAGAGTCGTTTTAATGCCTGTAATTAGTCATATTAGAAGCTTCTGAGAAGGAGAAAAAGTCTGTAAAAATGGCAATTTTGGTCACATTGAGGCTTTAAAAAGTAGTTATTCAACATGAGGCACAATCCAAATGATATTTTGAATCAATTTTTCTAAAGTCGAAAAAATTAATTTTCTGATGAAAAACGATGACCCGTGACCTGTTGAACTTTCTCCAGATGGTCAGAAATGGTAATTTTTTAATGTTTAATTTTTTTACTGTAAATGACTATTGCATGTGAATTATCACTTTTGGAACTAAAATAAGTGTATTTAGAGTCATTTTAATGCCTGAAAATGGTCGAAATAGAAGCTTCTAGTAGGAGAAAAAGTCTGTAAAAATGACAATTTTGGTCACATTGAGGCTTTAAAAAGTAGTTATTCAACATGAGGCGCAATCCAAATGATATTTTGAATCAATTTTTGTAAAGTCCAAAAAATCCATTTTCTGATGAAAAACGATGAGCCGCGACCTGTCGAAATTTCTCCAGATGGTCAGAAATGGTAATTTTTTAATGGTTCATTTTTTGACTGTAAATGACTATTGCATGTGAATTATCACTTTTGGAACTAAAATAAGTGTGTTTAGAGTCATTTTAATGCCTGAAATTGTTCGAAATAGAAGCTTCTAGTAGGAGAAAAAGTCTGTAAAAATGGCAATTTTGGTCACATTGAGGCTTTAAAAAGTAGTTATTCAACATGAGGCACAATCCAAATGATATTTTGAATCAATTTTTCTAAAGTCCAAAAAATCCATTTATTGAGGAAAAACGATGACCAGTGACTTGTCGAAATTTCTCCAGATGGTCAGAAATGGTAATTTTTTAATGTTTAAATTTTTGACTGTAAATGACTATCGCATGTGAATTATCACTTGTGGAACTAAAATAAGTGTGTTTAGAGTCGTTTTAATGCCTGTAATTAGTCATATTAGAAGCTTCTGAGAAGGAGAAAAAGTCTGTAAAAATGGCAATTTTGGTCACATTGAGGCTTTAAAAAGTAGTTATTCAACATGAGGCACAATCCAAATGATATTTTGAATCAATTTTTCTAAAGTCGAAAAAATTAATTTTCTGATGAAAAACGATGACCCGTGACCTGTTGAACTTTCTCCAGATGGTCAGAAATGGTAATTTTTTAATGTTTAATTTTTTTACTGTAAATGACTATTGCATGTGAATTATCACTTTTGGAACTAAAATAAGTGTGTTTAGAGTCATTTTAATGCCTGAAAATGGTCGAAATAGAAGCTTCTAGTAGGAGAAAAAGTCTGTAAAAATGGCAATTTGGTCACATTGAGGCTTTAAAAAGTAGTTATTCAACATGAGGCACAATCCAAATGATATTTTGAATCAATTTTTGTAAAGTCCAAAAAATCCATTTTCTGATGAAAAACGATGACCCGTGACCTGTCGAAATTTCTCCAGATGGTCAGAAATGGTAATTTTTTAATGTTTAATTTTTTGACTGTAAATGACTATTGCATGTGAATTATCACTTTTGGAACTAAAATAAGTGTGTTTAGAGTCATTTTAATGCCTGAAATTGGTCGAAATAGAAGCTTCTAGTAGGAGAAAAAGTCTGTAAAAATGGCAATTTTGGTCACATTGAGGCTTTAAAAAGTAGTTATTCAACATGAGGCACAATCCAAATGACATTTTGAATCAATTTTTATAAAGTCCAATAAATCCATTTTCTGATGAAAAACGATGACCCGCGACCTGTCGAAATTTCTCCAGATGGTCAGAAATGGTAATTTTATAATGGTTCATTTTTTGACTGTAAATGACTATTGCATGTGAATTATCACTTTTGGAACTAAAATAAGTGTGTTTAGAGTCATTTTAATGCCTGAAAATGGTCGAAATAGAAGCTTCTAGTAGGAGAAAAAGTCTGTAAAAATGGCAATTTTGGTCACATTGGGGCTTTAAAAAGTAGTTATTCAACATGAGGCACAATCCAAATGACATTTTGAATCAATTTTTCTAAAGTCCAAAAAATCCCTTTTCTGATGAAAAACGATGACCCGCGACCTGTCGAAATTTCTCCAGATGGTCAGAAATGGTAATTTTTTAATGGTTCATTTTTTGACTGTAAATGACTATTGCATGTGAATTATCACTTTTGGAACTAAAATAAGTGTGTTTAGAGTCATTTTAATGCCTGAAAATGGTCGAAATAGAAGCTTCTAGTAGGAGAAAAAGTCTGTAAAAATGACAATTTTGGTCACATTGAGGCTTTAAAAAGTAGTTATTCAACATGAGGCGCAATCCAAATGATATTTTGAATCAATTTTTGTAAACTCTAAAAAATCCATTTTCTGATGAAAAACGATGACCAGTGACCTGTCGAAATTTCTCCAGATGGTCAGAAATGGTAATTTTTTAATGTTTAATTTTTTGACTGTAAATGACTATCGCATGTGAATTATCACTTGTGGAACTAAAATAAGTGTGTTTAGAGTCGTTTTAATGCCTGAAATTAGTCATAATAGAAGCTTCTGAGAAGGAGAAAAAGTCTTTAAAAATGGCAATTTTGGTCACATTGAGGCTTTAAAAAGTAGTTATTCAACATGAGGCACAATCCAAATGATATTTTGAATCAATTTTTCTAAAGTCGAAAAAATTAATTTTCTGATGAAAAATGATGACCCGTGACCTGTTGAACTTTCTCCAGATGGTCAGAAATGGTAATTTTTTAATGTTTAATTTTTTGACTGTAAATGACTATTGCATGTGAATTATCACTTTTGGAACTAAAATAAGTGTGTTTAGAGTCATTTTAATGCCTGAAATTGTTCGAAATAGAAGCTTCTAGTAGGTGAAAAAGTCTGCAAAAATGGCAATTTTGGTCACATTGAGGCTTTAAAAAGTAGTTATTCAACATGAGGCACAATCCAAATGATATTTTGAATCAATTTTTGTAAAGTCCAAAAAATCCATTTTCTGATGAAAAACGATGACCCGTGACCTGTCGAAATTTCTCCAGATGGTCAGAAATGGTAATTTTTTAATGTTTCATTTTTTGACTGTAAATGACTATTGCATGTGAATTATCACTTTTGGAACTAAAATAAGTGTGTTTAGAGTCATTTTAATGCCTGAAATTGGTCGAAATAGAAGCTTCTAGTAGGAGAAAAAGTCTATAAAAATGGCAATTTTGGTCACATTGAGGCTTTAAAAAGTAGTTATTCAACATGAGGCACAATCCAAATGACATTTTGAATCAATTTTTCTAAAGACCAATAAATTCATTTTCTGATGAAAAACGATGACCCGCGAACTGTCGAAATTTCTCCAGATGGTCAGAAATGGTAATTTTTTAATGTTTAATTTCTTGACTGTAAATGACTATTGCATGTGAATTATCACTTTTGGAACTAAAATAAGTGTGTTTAGACTCATTTTAATGCCTGAAAATGGTCGAAATAGAAGCTTCTAGTAGGAGAAAAAGTCTGTAAAAATGGCAATTTTGGTCACATTGAGGCTTTAAAAAGTAGTTATTCAACATGAGGCACAATCCAAATGACATTTTGAATCAATTTTTCTAAAGTCCAAAAAATCAATTTTCTGATGAAAAACGATGACCCGCGACCTGTCGAAATTTCTCCAGATGGTCAGAAATGGTAATTTTTTAATGTTTAATTTTTTTACTGTAAATGACTATTGCATGTGAATTATCACTTGTGGAACTAAAATAAGTGTGTTTAGAGTCATTTTAATGCCTGAAGTTGGTTGAAATAGAGGCTTCTAGTAGGAGAAAAAGTCTGTAAAAATGGCAATTTTGGTCACATCGAGGCTTTAAAAAGTAGTTATTCAACATGAGGCACAATTAAAATGACATTTTTAATCAATTTTTCTAAAGTCCAAAAATCAATTTTCCGATGAAAAACGATGACCCGTGACCTGTTGAACTTTCTCCAGATGGTCAGAAATGGTAATTTTTTAATGTTTAATTTTTTGACTGTAAATGACTATTGCATGTGAATTATCACTTTTGGAACTAAAATAAGTGTGTTTAGAGTCATTTTAATGCCTGAAAATGGTCGAAATAGAAGCTTCTAGTAGGAGAAAAAGTCTGTAAAAATGACAATTTTGGTCACATTGAGGCTTTAAAAAGTAGTTATTCAACATGAGGCACAATCCAAATGACATTTTGAATCAATTTTTATAAAGTCCAAAAAATCCATTTTCTGATGAAAAACGATGACCCGCGACCTGTCGAAATTTCTCCAGATGGTCAGAAATGGTAATTTTTTAATGGTTCATTTTTTGACTGTAAATGACTATTGCATGTGAATTATCACTTTTGGAACTAAAATAAGTGTGTTTAGAGTCATTTTAATGCCTAAAATTGTTCGAAATAGAAGCTTCTAGTAGGAGAAAAAGTCTGTAAAAATGGCAATTTTGGTCACATTGAGGCTTTAAAAAGTAGTTATTCAACATGAGGCACAATCCAAATGATATTTTGAATCAATTTTTCTAAAGTCCAAAAAATCCATTTATTGAGGAAAAACGATGACCAGTGACTTGTCGAAATTTCTCCAGATGGTCAGAAATGGTAATTTTTTAATGTTTAAATTTTTGACTGTAAATGACTATCGCATGTGAATTATCACTTGTGGAACTAAAATAAGTGTGTTTAGAGTCGTTTTAATGCCTGTAATTAGTCATATTAGAAGCTTCTGAGAAGGAGAAAAAGTCTGTAAAAATGGCAATTTTGGTCACATTGAGGCTTTAAAAAGTAGTTATTCAACATGAGGCACAATCCAAATGATATTTTGAATCAATTTTTCTAAAGTCGAAAAAATTAATTTTCTGATGAAAAACGATGACCCGTGACCTGTTGAACTTTCTCCAGATGGTCAGAAATGGTAATTTTTTAATGTTTAATTTTTTTACTGTAAATGACTATTGCATGTGAATTATCACTTTTGGAACTAAAATAAGTGTGTTTAGAGTCATTTTAATGCCTGAAAATGGTCGAAATAGAAGCTTCTAGTAGGAGAAAAAGTCTGTAAAAATGGCAATTTGGTCACATTGAGGCTTTAAAAAGTAGTTATTCAACATGAGGCACAATCCAAATGATATTTTGAATCAATTTTTGTAAAGTCCAAAAAATCCATTTTCTGATGAAAAACGATGACCCGTGACCTGTCGAAATTTCTCCAGATGGTCAGAAATGGTAATTTTTTAATGTTTCATTTTTTGACTGTAAATGACTATTGCATGTGAATTATCACTTTTGGAACTAAAATAAGTGTGTTTAGAGTCATTTTAATGCCTGAAATTGGTCGAAATAGAAGCTTCTAGTAGGAGAAAAAGTCTATAAAAATGGCAATTTTGGTCACATTGAGGCTTTAAAAAGTAGTTATTCAACATGAGGCACAATCCAAATGACATTTTGAATCAATTTTTCTAAAGTCCAAAAAATCCATTTTCTGATGAAAAACGATGACCCGCGACCTGTCGAAATTTCTCCAGATGGTCAGAAATGGTAATTTTTTAATGTTTAATTTCTTGACTGTAAATGACTATTGCATGTGAATTATCACTTTTGGAACTAAAATAAGTGTGTTTAGACTCATTTTAATGCCTGAAATTGTTCGAAATAGAAGCTTCTAGTAGGAGAAAAAGTCTGTAAAAATGGCAATTTTGGTCACATTGAGGCTTTAAAAAGTAGTTATTCAACATGAGGCACAATCCAAATGACATTTTGAATCAATTTTTCTAAAGTCCAAAAAATCCATTTTCTGATGAAAAACGATGACCCGCGACCTGTCGAAATTTCTCCAGATGGTCAGAAATGGTAATTTTTTAATGTTTAATTTTTTGACTGTAAATGACTATTGCATGTGAATTATCACTTGTGGAACTAAAATAAGTTTGTTTAGAGTCATTTTAATGCCTGAAGTTGGTTGAAATAGAGGCTTCTAGTAGGAGAAAAAGTCTGTAAAAATGGCAATTTTGGTCACATCGAGGCTTTAAAAAGTAGTTATTCAACATGAGGCACAATTAAAATGACATTTTTAATCAATTTTTCTAAAGTCCAAAAATCAATTTTCCGATGAAAAACGATGACCCGTGACCTGTTGAACTTTCTCCAGATGGTCAGAAATGGTAATTTTTTGCTGTTCAATTTTTTGACTGTAAATGACTATTGCATATGAATTATCACTTTTGGAACTAAAAGAAGTGTGTTTAGAGTCATTTTAATGCCTGAAATTGGTCGAAATAGAAGCTTCTAGTAGGAGAAAAAGTGTGTAAAAATGGCAATTTTGGTCACATTGAGGCTTTAAAAAGTAGTTATTCAACATGAGGCACAATCCAAATGATATTTTGAATCAATTTTTCTAAAGTCGAAAAAATTAATTTTCTGATGAAAAATGATGACCCGTGACCTGTTGAACTTTCTCCAGATGGTCAGAAATGGTAATTTTTTAATGTTTCATTTTTTGACTGTAAATGACTATTGCATGTGAATTATCACTTTTGGAACTAAAATAAGTGTGTTTAGAGGCGTTTTAATGCCTGAAATTAGTCATAATAGAAGCTTCTGAGAAGGAGAAAAAGTCTTTAAAAATGGCAATTTTGGTCACATTGAGGCTTTAAAAAGTAATTATTCAACATGAGGCACAATCCAAATGATATTTTGAATCAATTTTTCTAAAGTCGAAAAAATTAATTTTCTGATGAAAAATGATGACCCGTGACCTGTTGAACTTTCTCCAGATGGTCAGAAATGGTAATTTTTTAATGTTTAATTTTTTGACTGTAAATGACTATTGCATGTGAATTATCACTTTTGGAACTAAAATAAGTGTGTTTAGAGTCATTTTAATGCCTGAAATTGTTCGAAATAGAAGCTTCTAGTAGGAGAAAAAGTCTGCAAAAATGGCAATTTTGGTCACATTGAGGCTTTAAAAAGTAGTTATTCAACATGAGGCACAATCCAAATGACATTTTGAATCAATTTTTATAAAGTCCAAAAAATCCATTTTCTGATGAAAAACGATGACCCGCGACCTGTCGAAATTTCTCCAGATGTTCAGAAATGGTAATTTTTTAATGGTTCATTTTTTGACTGTAAATGACTATTGCATGTGAATTATCACTTTTGGAACTAAAATAAGTGTGTTTAGAGTCATTTTAATGCCTGAAATTGTTCGAAATAGAAGCTTCTAGTAGGAGAAAAAGTCTGTAAAAATGGCAATTTTGGTCACATTGAGGCTTTAAAAAGTAGTTATTCAACATGAGGCACAATCCAAATGATATTTTGAATCAATTTTTGTAAAGTCTAAAAAATCCATTTTCTGATGAAAAACGATGACCAGTGACCTGTCGAAATTTCTCCAGATGGTCAGAAATGGTAATTTTTTAATGTTTCATTTTTTGACTGTAAATGACTATTGCATGTGAATTATCACTTTTGGAACTAAAATAAGTGTGTTTAGAGTCATTTTAATGCCTGAAATTGGTCGAAATAGAAGCTTCTAGTAGGAGAAAAAGTCTATAAAAATGGCAATTTTGGTCACATTGAGGCTTTAAAAAGTAGTTATTCAACATGAGGCACAATCCAAATGACATTTTGAATCAATTTTTATAAAGTCCAAAAAATCCATTTTCTGATGAAAAACGATGACACGCGACCTGTCGAAATTTCTCCAGATGGTCAGAAATGGTAATTTTTTAATGGTTCATTTTTTGACTGTAAATGACTATTGCATGTGAATTATCACTTTTGGAACTAAAATAAGTGTGTTTAGAGTCATTTTAATGCCTGAAATTGTTCGAAATAGAAGCTTCTAGTAGGAGAAAAAGTCTGTAAAAATGGCAATTTTGGTCACATTGAGGCTTTAAAAAGTAGTTATTCAACATGAGGCACAATCCAAATGATATTTTGAATCAATGTTTCTAAAGTCCAAAAAATCCATTTATTGAGGAAAAACGATGACCAGTGACTTGTCGAAATTTCTCCAGATGGTCAGAAATGGTAATTTTTTAATGTTTAAATTTTTGACTGTAAATGACTATCGCATGTGAATTATCACTTGTGGAACTAAAATAAGTGTGTTTAGAGTCGTTTTAATGCCTGTAATTAGTCATATTAGAAGCTTCTGAGAAGGAGAAAAAGTCTGTAAAAATGGCAATTTTGGTCACATTGAGGCTTTAAAAAGTAGTTATTCAACATGAGGCACAATCCAAATGATATTTTGAATCAATTTTTCTAAAGTCGAAAAAATTAATTTTCTGATGAAAAACGATGACCCGTGACCTGTTGAACTTTCTCCAGATGGTCAGAAATGGTAATTTTTTAATGTTTAATTTTTTTACTGTAAATGACTATTGCATGTGAATTATCACTTTTGGAACTAAAATAAGTGTATTTAGAGTCATTTTAATGCCTGAAAATGGTCGAAATAGAAGCTTCTAGTAGGAGAAAAAGTCTGTAAAAATGACAATTTTGGTCACATTGAGGCTTTAAAAAGTAGTTATTCAACATGAGGCGCAATCCAAATGATATTTTGAATCAATTTTTGTAAAGTCCAAAAAATCCATTTTCTGATGAAAAACGATGACCCGCGACCTGTCGAAATTTCTCCAGATGGTCAGAAATGGTAATTTTTTAATGGTTCATTTTTTGACTGTAAATGACTATTGCATGTGAATTATCACTTTTGGAACTAAAATAAGTGTGTTTAGAGTCATTTTAATGCCTGAAATTGTTCGAAATAGAAGCTTCTAGTAGGAGAAAAAGTCTGTAAAAATGGCAATTTTGGTCACATTGAGGCTTTAAAAAGTAGTTATTCAACATGAGGCACAATCCAAATGATATTTTGAATCAATTTTTCTAAAGTCCAAAAAATCCATTTATTGAGGAAAAACGATGACCAGTGACTTGTCGAAATTTCTCCAGATGGTCAGAAATGGTAATTTTTTAATGTTTAAATTTTTGACTGTAAATGACTATCGCATGTGAATTATCACTTGTGGAACTAAAATAAGTGTGTTTAGAGTCGTTTTAATGCCTGTAATTAGTCATATTAGAAGCTTCTGAGAAGGAGAAAAAGTCTGTAAAAATGGCAATTTTGGTCACATTGAGGCTTTAAAAAGTAGTTATTCAACATGAGGCACAATCCAAATGATATTTTGAATCAATTTTTCTAAAGTCGAAAAAATTAATTTTCTGATGAAAAACGATGACCCGTGACCTGTTGAACTTTCTCCAGATGGTCAGAAATGGTAATTTTTTAATGTTTAATTTTTTTACTGTAAATGACTATTGCATGTGAATTATCACTTTTGGAACTAAAATAAGTGTGTTTAGAGTCATTTTAATGCCTGAAAATGGTCGAAATAGAAGCTTCTAGTAGGAGAAAAAGTCTGTAAAAATGGCAATTTGGTCACATTGAGGCTTTAAAAAGTAGTTATTCAACATGAGGCACAATCCAAATGACATTTTGAATCAATTTTTATAAAGTCCAATAAATCCATTTTCTGATGAAAAACGATGACCCGCGACCTGTCGAAATTTCTCCAGATGGTCAGAAATGGTAATTTTATAATGGTTCATTTTTTGACTGTAAATGACTATTGCATGTGAATTATCACTTTTGGAACTAAAATAAGTGTGTTTAGAGTCATTTTAATGCCTGAAAATGGTCGAAATAGAAGCTTCTAGTAGGAGAAAAAGTCTGTAAAAATGGCAATTTTGGTCACATTGGGGCTTTAAAAAGTAGTTATTCAACATGAGGCACAATCCAAATGACATTTTGAATCAATTTTTCTAAAGTCCAAAAAATCCCTTTTCTGATGAAAAACGATGACCCGCGACCTGTCGAAATTTCTCCAGATGGTCAGAAATGGTAATTTTTTAATGGTTCATTTTTTGACTGTAAATGACTATTGCATGTGAATTATCACTTTTGGAACTAAAATAAGTGTGTTTAGAGTCATTTTAATGTCTGAAATTGTTCGAAATAGAAGCTTCTAGTAGGTGAAAAAGTCTGCAAAAATGGCAATTTTGGTCACATTGAGGCTTTAAAAAGTAGTTATTCAACATGAGGCACAATCCAAATGATATTTTGAATCAATTTTTGTAAAGTCCAAAAAATCAATTTTCTGATGAAAAACGATGACCCGTGACCTGTCGAAATTTCTCCAGATGGTCAGAAATGGTAATTTTTTAATGTTTCATTTTTTGACTGTAAATGACTATTGCATGTGAATTATCACTTTTGGAACTAAAATAAGTGTGTTTAGAGTCATTTTAATGCCTGAAATTGGTCGAAATAGAAGCTTCTAGTAGGAGAAAAAGTCTGTAAAAATGGCAATTTTGGTCACATTGAGGCTTTAAAAAGTAGTTATTCAACATGAGGCACAATCCAAATGGTATTTTGAATCAATTTTTCTAAAGTCCAAAAAATCCATTTATTGAGGAAAAACGATGACCAGTGACTTGTCGAAATTTCTCCAGATGGTCAGAAATGGTAATTTTTTAATGTTTAAATTTTTGACTGTAAATGACTATCGCATGTGAATTATCACTTGTGGAACTAAAATAAGTGTGTTTAGAGTCGTTTTAATGCCTGTAATTAGTCATATTAGAAGCTTCTGAGAAGGAGAAAAAGTCTGTCAAAATGGCAATTTTGGTCACATTGAGGCTTTAAAAAGTAGTTATTCAACATGAGGCACAATCCAAATGATATTTTGAATCAATTTTTCTAAAGTCGAAAAAATTAATTTTCTGATGAAAAACGATGACCCGTGACCTGTTGAACTTTCTCCAGATGGTCAGAAATGGTAATTTTTTAATGTTTAATTTTTTTACTGTAAATGACTATTGCATGTGAATTATCACTTTTGGAACTAAAATAAGTGTGTTTAGAGTCATTTTAATGCCTGAAAATGGTCGAAATAGCAGCTTCTAGTAGGAGAAAAAGTCTGTAAAAATGGCAATTTGGTCACATTGAGGCTTTAAAAAGTAGTTATTCAACATGAGGCACAATCCAAATGATATTTTGAATCAATTTTTGTAAAGTCCAAAAAATCCATTTTCTGATAAAAAACGATGACCCGTGACCTGTCGAAATTTCTCCAGATGGTCAGAAATGGTAATTTTTTAATGTTTAATTTTTTGACTGTAAATGACTATTGCATGTGAATTATCACTTTTGGAACTAAAATAAGTGTGTTTAGAGTCCTTTTAATGCCTGAAATTGGTCGAAATAGAAGCTTCTAGTAGGAGAAAAAGTCTGTAAAAATGGCAATTTTGGTCACATTGAGGCTTTAAAAAGTAGTTATTCAACATGAGGCACAATCCAAATGACATTTTGAATCAATTTTTATAAAGTCCAATAAATCCATTTTCTGATGAAAAACGATGACCCGCGACCTGTCGAAATTTCTCCAGATGGTCAGAAATGGTAATTTTATAATGGTTCATTTTTTGACTGTAAATGACTATTGCATGTGAATTATCACTTTTGGAACTAAAATAAGTGTGTTTAGAGTCATTTTAATGCCTGAAAATGGTCGAAATAGAAGCTTCTAGTAGGAGAAAAAGTCTGTAAAAATGGCAATTTTGGTCACATTGGGGCTTTAAAAAGTAGTTATTCAACATGAGGCACAATCCAAATGATATTTTGAATCAATTTTTCTAAAGTCCAAAAAATCCATTTATTGAGGAAAAACGATGACCAGTGACTTGTCGAAATTTCTCCAGATGGTCAGAAATGGTAATTTTTTAATGTTTAAATTTTTGACTGTAAATGACTATCGCATGTGAATTATCACTTGTGGAACTAAAATAAGTGTGTTTAGAGTCGTTTTAATGCCTGTAATTAGTCATATTAGAAGCTTCTGAGAAGGAGAAAAAGTCTGTAAAAATGGCAATTTTGGTCACATTGAGGCTTTAAAAAGTAGTTATTCAACATGAGGCACAATCCAAATGATATTTTGAATCAATTTTTCTAAAGTCGAAAAAATTAATTTTCTGATGAAAAACGATGACCCGTGACCTGTTGAACTTTCTCCAGATGGTCAGAAATGGTAATTTTTTAATGTTTAATTTTTTTACTGTAAATGACTATTGCATGTGAATTATCACTTTTGGAACTAAAATAAGTGTGTTTAGAGTCATTTTAATGCCTGAAAATGGTCGAAATAGAAGCTTCTAGTAGGAGAAAAAGTCTGTAAAAATGGCAATTTGGTCACATTGAGGCTTTAAAAAGTAGTTATTCAACATGAGGCACAATCCAAATGATATTTTGAATCAATTTTTGTAAAGTCCAAAAAATCAATTTTCTGATGAAAAACGATGACCCGTGACCTGTCGAAATTTCTCCAGATGGTCAGAAATGGTAATTTTTTAATGTTTAATTTTTTGACTGTAAATGACTATTGCATGTGAATTATCACTTTTGGAACTAAAATAAGTGTGTTTAGAGTCATTTTAATGCCTGAAATTGGTCGAAATAGAAGCTTCTAGTAGGAGAAAAAGTCTGTAAAAATGGCAATTTTGGTCACATTGAGGCTTTAAAAAGTAGTTATTCAACATGAGGCACAATCCAAATGACATTTTAAATCAATTTTTATAAAGTCCAATAAATCCATTTTCTGATGAAAAACGATGACCCGCGACCTGTCGAAATTTCTCCAGATGGTCAGAAATGGTAATTTTATAATGGTTCATTTTTTGACTGTAAATGACTATTGCATGTGAATTATCACTTTTGGAACTAAAATAAGTGTGTTTAGAGTCATTTTAATGCCTGAAAATGGTCGAAATAGAAGCTTCTAGTAGGAGAAAAAGTCTGTAAAAATGGCAATTTTGGTCACATTGGGGCTTTAAAAAGTAGTTATTCAACATGAGGCACAATCCAAATGATATTTTGAATCAATTTTTCTAAAGTCCAAAAAATCCATTTATTGAGGAAAAACGATGACCAGTGACTTGTCGAAATTTCTCCAGATGGTCAGAAATGGTAATTTTTTAATGTTTAAATTTTTGACTGTAAATGACTATCGCATGTGAATTATCACTTGTGGAACTAAAATAAGTGTGTTTAGAGTCGTTTTAATGCCTGTAATTAGTCATATTAGAAGCTTCTGAGAAGGAGAAAAAGTCTGTAAAAATGGCAATTTTGGTCACATTGAGGCTTTAAAAAGTAGTTATTCAACATGAGGCACAATCCAAATGATATTTTGAATCAATTTTTCTAAAGTCGAAAAAATTAATTTTCTGATGAAAAACGATGACCCGTGACCTGTTGAACTTTCTCCAGATGGTCAGAAATGGTAATTTTTTAATGTTTAATTTTTTTACTGTAAATGACTATTGCATGTGAATTATCACTTTTGGAACTAAAATAAGTGTGTTTAGAGTCATTTTAATGCCTGAAAATGGTCGAAATAGAAGCTTCTAGTAGGAGAAAAAGTCTGTAAAAATGGCAATTTGGTCACATTGAGGCTTTAAAAAGTAGTTATTCAACATGAGGCACAATCCAAATGATATTTTGAATCAATTTTTGTAAAGTCCAAAAAATCAATTTTCTGATGAAAAACGATGACCCGTGACCTGTCGAAATTTCTCCAGATGGTCAGAAATGGTAATTTTTTAATGTTTAATTTTTTGACTGTAAATGACTATTGCATGTGAATTATCACTTTTGGAACTAAAATAAGTGTGTTTAGAGTCATTTTAATGCCTGAAATTGGTCGAAATAGAAGCTTCTAGTAGGAGAAAAAGTCTGTAAAAATGGCAATTTTGGTCACATTGAGGCTTTAAAAAGTAGTTATTCAACATGAGGCACAATCCAAATGACATTTTGAATCAATTTTTATAAAGTCCAATAAATCCCTTTTCTGATGAAAAACGATGACCCGCGACCTGTCGAAATTTCTCCAGATGGTCAGAAATGGTAATTTTATAATGGTTCATTTTTTGACTGTAAATGACTATTGCATGTGAATTATCACTTTTGGAACTAAAATAAGTGTGTTTAGAGTCATTTTAATGCCTGAAAATGGTCGAAATAGAAGCTTCTAGTGGGAGAAAAAGTCTGTAAGAATGGCAATTTTGGTCACATTGGGGCTTTAAAAAGTAGTTATAAATGACTATTGCATGTGAATTATCACTTTTGGAACTAAAATAAGTGTGTTTAGAGTCATTTTAATGCCTGAAATTGTTTGAAATAGAAGCTTCTAGTAGGAGAAAAAGTCTGTAAAAATGGCAATTTTGGTCACATTGAGGCTTTAAAAAGTAGTTATTCAACATGAGGCACAATCCAAATGATATTTTGAATCAATTTTTCTAAAGTCCAAAAAATCCATTTATTGAGGAAAAACGATGACCAGTGACTTGTCGAAATTTCTCCAGATGGTCAGAAATGGTAATTTTTTAATGGTTCATTTTTTGACTGTAAATGACTATTGCATGTGAATTATCACTTTTGGAACTAAAATAAGTGTGTTTAGAGTCGTTTTAATGCCTGTAATTAGTCATATTAGAAGCTTCTGAGAAGGAGAAAAAGTCTGTAAAAATGGCAATTTTGGTCACATTGAGGCTTTAAAAAGTAGTTATTCAACATGAGGCACAATCCAAATGATATTTTGAATCAATTTTTCTAAAGTCGAAAAAATTAATTTTCTGATGAAAAACGATGACCCGTGACCTGTTGAACTTTCTCCAGATGGTCAGAAATTGTAATTTTTTAATGTTTAATTTTTTTACTGTAAATGACTATTGCATGTGAATTATCACTTTTGGAACTAAAATAAGTGTGTTTAGAGTCATTTTAATGCCTGAAAATGGTCGAAATAGAAGCTTCTAGTAGGAGAAAAAGTCTGTAAAAATGGCAATTTGGTCACATTGAGGCTTTAAAAAGTAGTTATTCAACATGAGGCACAATCCAATGATATTTTGAATCAATTTTTGTAAAGTCCAAAAAATCCATTTTCTGATGAAAAACGATGACCCGTGACCTGTCGAAATTTCTCCAGATGGTCAGAAATGGTAATTTTTTAATGTTTAATTTTTTGACTGTAAATGACTATTGCATGTGAATTATCACTTTTGGAACTAAAATAAGTGTGTTTAGAGTCATTTTAATGCCTGAAATTGGTCGAAATAGAAGCTTCTAGTAGGAGAAAAAGTCTGTAAAAATGGCAATTTTGGTCACATTGAGGCTTTAAAAAGTAGTTATTCAACATGAGGCACAATCCAAATGACATTTTGAATCAATTTTTATAAAGTCCAATAAATCCCTTTTCTGATGAAAAACGATGACCCGCGACCTGTCGAAATTTCTCCAGATGGTCAGAAATGGTAATTTTATAATGGTTCATTTTTTGACTGTAAATGACTATTGCATGTGAATTATCACTTTTGGAACTAAAATAAGTGTGTTTAGAGTCATTTTAATGCCTCAAAATGGTCGAAATAGAAGCTTCTAGTGGGAGAAAAAGTCTGTAAGAATGGCAATTTTGGTCACATTGGGGCTTTAAAAAGTAGTTATTCAACATGAGACACAATCCAAATGACATTTTGAATCAATTTTTCTAAAGTCCAAAAAATCCCTTTTCTGATGAAAAACGATGACCCGCGACCTGTCGAAATTTCTCCAGATGGTCAGAAATGGTAATTTTTTAATGGTTCATTTTTTGACTGTAAATGACTATTGCATGTGAATTATCACTTTTGGAACTAAAATAAGTGTGTTTAGAGTCATTTTAATGCCTGAAATTGTTTGAAATAGAAGCTTCTAGTAGGAGAAAAAGTCTGTAAAAATGGCAATTTTGGTCACATTGAGGCTTTAAAAAGTAGTTATTCAACATGAGGCACAATCCAAATGATATTTTGAATCAATTTTTCTAAAGTCCAAAAAATCCAGTTATTGAGGAAAAACGATGACCAGTGACTTGTCGAAATTTCTCCAGATGGTCAGAAATGGTAATTTTTTAATGTTTAAATTTTTGACTGTAAATGACTATCGCATGTGAATTATCACTTGTGGAACTAAAATAAGTGTGTTTAGAGTCGTTTTAATGCCTGTAATTAGTCATATTAGAAGCTTCTGAGAAGGAGAAAAAGTCTGTAAAAATGGCAATTTTGGTCAAATTGAGGCTTTAAAAAGTAGTTATTCAACATGAGGCACAATCCAAATGATATTTTGAATCAATTTTTCTAAAGTCGAAAAAAATAATTTTCTGATGAAAAACGATGACCCGTGACCTGTTGAACTTTCTCCAGATGGTCAGAAATGGTAATTTTTTAATGTTTAATTTTTTTACTGTAAATGACTATTGCATGTGAATTATCACTTTTGGAACTAAAATAAGTGTGTTTAGAGTCATTTTAATGCCTGAAAATGGTCGAAATAGAAGCTTCTAGTAGGAGAAAAAGTCTGTAAAAATGGCAATTTGGTCACATTGAGGCTTTAAAAAGTAGTTATTCAACATGAGGCACAATCCAAATGATATTTTGAATCAATTTTTGTAAAGTCCAAAAAATCCATTTTCTGATGAAAAACGATGACCCGTGACCTGTCGAAATTTCTCCAGATGGTCAGAAATGGTAATTTTTTAATGTTTAATTTTTTGACTGTAAATGACTATTGCATGTGAATTATCACTTTTGGAACTAAAATAAGTGTGTTTAGAGTCATTTTAATGCCTGAAATTGGTCGAAATAGAAGCTTCTAGTAGGAGAAAAAGTCTGTAAAAATGGCAATTTTGGTCACATTGAGGCTTTAAAAAGTAGTTATTCAACATGAGGCACAATCCAAATGACATTTTGAATCAATTTTTATAAAGTCCAATAAATCCATTTTCTGATGAAAAACGATGACCCGCGACCTGTCGAAATTTCTCCAGATGGTCAGAAATGGTAATTTTATAATGGTTCATTTTTTGACTGTAAATGACTATTGCATGTGAATTATCACTTTTGGAACTAAAATAAGTGTGTTTAGAGTCATTTTAATGCCTGAAATTGGTCGAAATAGAAGCTTCTAGTAGGAGAAAAAGTCTGTAAAAATGGCAATTTTGGTCACATTGAGGCTTTAAAAAGTAGTTATTCAACATGAGGCACAATCCAAATGACATTTTGAATCAATTTTTATAAAGTCCAATAAATCCATTTTCTGATGAAAAACGATGACCCGCGACCTGTCGAAATTTCTCCAGATGGTCAGAAATGGTAATTTTATAATGGTTCATTTTTTGACTGTAAATGACTATTGCATGTGAATTATCACTTTTGGAACTAAAATAAGTGTGTTTAGAGTCATTTTAATGCCTGAAAATGGTCGAAATAGAAGCTTCTAGTAGGAGAAAAAGTCTGTAAAAATGGCAATTTTGGTCACATTGGGGCTTTAAAAAGTAGTTATTCAACATGAGGCACAATCCAAATGATATTTTGAATCAATTTTTCTAAAGTCCAAAAAATCCATTTATTGAGGAAAAACGATGACCAGTGACTTGTCGAAATTTCTCCAGATGGTCAGAAATGGTAATTTTTTAATGTTTAAATTTTTGACTGTAAATGACTATCGCATGTGAATTATCACTTGTGGAACTAAAATAAGTGTGTTTAGAGTCGTTTTAATGCCTGTAATTAGTCATATTAGAAGCTTCTGAGAAGGAGAAAAAGTCTGTAAAAATGGCAATTTTGGTCACATTGAGGCTTTAAAAAGTAGTTATTCAACATGAGGCACAATCCAAATGATATTTTGAATCAATTTTTCTAAAGTCGAAAAAATTAATTTTCTGATGAAAAACGATGACCCGTGACCTGTTGAACTTTCTCCAGATGGTCAGAAATGGTAATTTTTTAATGTTTAATTTTTTTACTGTAAATGACTATTGCATGTGAATTATCACTTTTGGAACTAAAATAAGTGTGTTTAGAGTCATTTTAATGCCTGAAAATGGTCGAAATAGAAGCTTCTAGTAGGAGAAAAAGTCTGTAAAAATGGCAATTTGGTCACATTGAGGCTTTAAAAAGTAGTTATTCAACATGAGGCACAATCCAAATGATATTTTGAATCAATTTTTGTAAAGTCCAAAAAATCGATTTTCTGATGAAAAACGATGACCCGTGACCTGTCGAAATTTCTCCAGATGGTCAGAAATGGTAATTTTTTAATGTTTAATTTTTTGACTGTAAATGACTATTGCATGTGAATTATCACTTTTGGAACTAAAATAAGTGTGTTTAGAGTCATTTTAATGCCTGAAATTGGTCGAAATAGAAGCTTCTAGTAGGAGAAAAAGTCTGTAAAAATGGCAATTTTGGTCACATTGAGGCTTTAAAAAGTAGTTATTCAACATGAGGCACAATCCAAATGACATTTTAAATCAATTTTTATAAAGTCCAATAAATCCATTTTCTGATGAAAAACGATGACCCGCGACCTGTCGAAATTTCTCCAGATGGTCAGAAATGGTAATTTTATAATGGTTCATTTTTTGACTGTAAATGACTATTGCATGTGAATTATCACTTTTGGAACTAAAATAAGTGTGTTTAGAGTCATTTTAATGCCTGAAAATGGTCGAAATAGAAGCTTCTAGTAGGAGAAAAAGTCTGTAAAAATGGCAATTTTGGTCACATTGGGGCTTTAAAAAGTAGTTATTCAACATGAGGCACAATCCAAATGATATTTTGAATCAATTTTTCTAAAGTCCAAAAAATCCATTTATTGAGGAAAAACGATGACCAGTGACTTGTCGAAATTTCTCCAGATGGTCAGAAATGGTAATTTTTTAATGTTTAAATTTTTGACTGTAAATGACTATCGCATGTGAATTATCACTTGTGGAACTAAAATAAGTGTGTTTAGAGTCGTTTTAATGCCTGTAATTAGTCATATTAGAAGCTTCTGAGAAGGAGAAAAAGTCTGTAAAAATGGCAATTTTGGTCACATTGAGGCTTTAAAAAGTAGTTATTCAACATGAGGCACAATCCAAATGATATTTTGAATCAATTTTTCTAAAGTCGAAAAAATTAATTTTCTGATGAAAAACGATGACCCGTGACCTGTTGAACTTTCTCCAGATGGTCAGAAATGGTAATTTTTTAATGTTTAATTTTTTTACTGTAAATGACTATTGCATGTGAATTATCACTTTTGGAACTAAAATAAGTGTGTTTAGATTCATTTTAATGCCTGAAAATGGTCGAAATAGAAGCTTCTAGTAGGAGAAAAAGTCTGTAAAAATGGCAATTTGGTCACATTGAGGCTTTAAAAAGTAGTTATTCAACATGAGGCACAATCCAAATGATATTTTGAATCAATTTTTGTAAAGTCCAAAAAATCAATTTTCTGATGAAAAACGATGACCCGTGACCTGTCGAAATTTCTCCAGATGGTCAGAAATGGTAATTTTTTAATGTTTAATTTTTTGACTGTAAATGACTATTGCATGTGAATTATCACTTTTGGAACTAAAATAAGTGTGTTTAGAGTCATTTTAATGCCTGAAATTGGTCGAAATAGAAGCTTCTAGTAGGAGAAAAAGTCTGTAAAAATGGCAATTTTGGTCACATTGAGGCTTTAAAAAGTAGTTATTCAACATGAGGCACAATCCAAATGACATTTTGAATCAATTTTTATAAAGTCCAATAAATCCCTTTTCTGATGAAAAACGATGACCCGCGACCTGTCGAAATTTCTCCAGATGGTCAGAAATGGTAATTTTATAATGGTTCATTTTTTGACTGTAAATGACTATTGCATGTGAATTATCACTTTTGGAACTAAAATAAGTGTGTTTAGAGTCATTTTAATGCCTGAAAATGGTCGAAATAGAAGCTTCTAGTGGGAGAAAAAGTCTGTAAGAATGGCAATTTTGGTCACATTGGGGCTTTAAAAAGTAGTTATTCAACATGAGACACAATCCAAATAACATTTTGAATCAATTTTTCTAAAGTCCAAAAAATCCCTTTTCTGATGAAAAACGATGACCCGCGACCTGTCGAAATTTCTCCAGATGGTCAGAAATGGTAATTTTTTAATGGTTCATTTTTTGACTGTAAATGACTATTGCATGTGAATTATCACTTTTGGAACTAAAATAAGTGTGTTTAGAGTCATTTTAATGCCTGAAATTGTTTGAAATAGAAGCTTCTAGTAGGAGAAAAAGTCTGTAAAAATGGCAATTTTGGTCACATTGAGGCTTTAAAAAGTAGTTATTCAACATGAGGCACAATCCAAATGATATTTTGAATCAATTTTTCTAAAGTCCAAAAAATCCATTTATTGAGGAAAAACGATGACCAGTGACTTGTCGAAATTTCTCCAGATGGTCAGAAATGGTAATTTTTTAATGGTTCATTTTTTGACTGTAAATGACTATTGCATGTGAATTATCACTTTTGGAACTAAAATAAGTGTGTTTAGAGTCGTTTTAATGCCTGTAATTAGTCATATTAGAAGCTTCTGAGAAGGAGAAAAAGTCTGTAAAAATGGCAATTTTGGTCACATTGAGGCTTTAAAAAGTAGTTATTCAACATGAGGCACAATCCAAATGATATTTTGAATCAATTTTTCTAAAGTCGAAAAAATTAATTTTCTGATGAAAAACGATGACCCGTGACCTGTTGAACTTTCTCCAGATGGTCAGAAATGGTAATTTTTTAATGTTTAATTTTTTTACTGTAAATGACTATTGCATGTGAATTATCACTTTTGGAACTAAAATAAGTGTGTTTAGAGTCATTTTAATGCCTGAAAATGGTCGAAATAGAAGCTTCTAGTAGGAGAAAAAGTCTGTAAAAATGGCAATTTGGTCACATTGAGGCTTTAAAAAGTAGTTATTCAACATGAGGCACAATCCAAATGATATTTTGAATCAATTTTTGTAAAGTCCAAAAAATCCATTTTCTGATGAAAAACGATGACCCGTGACCTGTCGAAATTTCTCCAGATGGTCAGAAATGGTAATTTTTTAATGTTTAATTTTTTGACTGTAAATGACTATTGCATGTGAATTATCACTTTTGGAACTAAAATAAGTGTGTTTAGAGTCATTTTAATGCCTGAAATTGGTCGAAATAGAAGCTTCTAGTAGGAGAAAAAGTCTGTAAAAATGGCAATTTTGGTCACATTGAGGCTTTAAAAAGTAGTTATTCAACATGAGGCACAATCCAAATGACATTTTGAATCAATTTTTATAAAGTCCAATAAATCCCTTTTCTGATGAAAAACGATGACCCGCGACCTGTCGAAATTTCTCCAGATGGTCAGAAATGGTAATTTTATAATGGTTCATTTTTTGACTGTAAATGACTATTGCATGTGAATTATCACTTTTGGAACTAAAATAAGTGTGTTTAGAGTCATTTTAATGCCTCAAAATGGTCGAAATAGAAGCTTCTAGTGGGAGAAAAAGTCTGTAAGAATGGCAATTTTGGTCACATTGGGGCTTTAAAAAGTAGTTATTCAACATGAGACACAATCCAAATGACATTTTGAATCAATTTTTCTAAAGTCCAAAAAATCCCTTTTCTGATGAAAAACGATGACCCGCGACCTGTCGAAATTTCTCCAGATGGTCAGAAATGGTAATTTTTTAATGGTTCATTTTTTGACTGTAAATGACTATTGCATGTGAATTATCACTTTTGGAACTAAAATAAGTGTGTTTAGAGTCATTTTAATGCCTGAAATTGTTTGAAATAGAAGCTTCTAGTAGGAGAAAAAGTCTGTAAAAATGGCAATTTTGGTCACATTGAGGCTTTAAAAAGTAGTTATTCAACATGAGGCACAATCCAAATGATATTTTGAATCAATTTTTCTAAAGTCCAAAAAATCCAGTTATTGAGGAAAAACGATGACCAGTGACTTGTCGAAATTTCTCCAGATGGTCAGAAATGGTAATTTTTTAATGTTTAAATTTTTGACTGTAAATGACTATCGCATGTGAATTATCACTTGTGGAACTAAAATAAGTGTGTTTAGAGTCGTTTTAATGCCTGTAATTAGTCATATTAGAAGCTTCTGAGAAGGAGAAAAAGTCTGTAAAAATGGCAATTTTGGTCAAATTGAGGCTTTAAAAAGTAGTTATTCAACATGAGGCACAATCCAAATGATATTTTGAATCAATTTTTCTAAAGTCGAAAAAATTAATTTTCTGATGAAAAACGATGACCCGTGACCTGTTGAACTTTCTCCAGATGGTCAGAAATGGTAATTTTTTAATGTTTAATTTTTTTACTGTAAATGACTATTGCATGTGAATTATCACTTTTGGAACTAAAATAAGTGTGTTTAGAGTCATTTTAATGCCTGAAAATGGTCGAAATAGAAGCTTCTAGTAGGAGAAAAAGTCTGTAAAAATGGCAATTTGGTCACATTGAGGCTTTAAAAAGTAGTTATTCAACATGAGGCACAATCCAAATGATATTTTGAATCAATTTTTGTAAAGTCCAAAAAATCCATTTTCTGATGAAAAACGATGACCCGTGACCTGTCGAAATTTCTCCAGATGGTCAGAAATGGTAATTTTTTAATGTTTAATTTTTTGACTGTAAATGACTATTGCATGTGAATTATCACTTTTGGAACTAAAATAAGTGTGTTTAGAGTCATTTTAATGCCTGAAATTGGTCGAAATAGAAGCTTCTAGTAGGAGAAAAAGTCTGTAAAAATGGCAATTTTGGTCACATTGAGGCTTTAAAAAGTAGTTATTCAACATGAGGCACAATCCAAATGACATTTTGAATCAATTTTTATAAAGTCCAATAAATCCATTTTCTGATGAAAAACGATGACCCGCGACCTGTCGAAATTTCTCCAGATGGTCAGAAATGGTAATTTTATAATGGTTCATTTTTTGACTGTAAATGACTATTGCATGTGAATTATCACTTTTGGAACTAAAATAAGTGTGTTTAGAGTCATTTTAATGCCTGAAAATGGTCGAAATAGAAGCTTCTAGTGGGAGAAAAAGTCTGTAAGAATGGCAATTTTGGTCACATTGGGGCTTTAAAAAGTAGTTATTCAACATGAGACACAATCCAAATGACATTTTGAATCAATTTTTCTAAAGTCCAAAAAATCCCTTTTCTGATGAAAAACGATGACCCGCGACCTGTCGAAATTTCTCCAGATGGTCAGAAATGGTAATTTTTTAATGGTTCATTTTTTGACTGTAAATGACTATTGCATGTGAATTATCACTTTTGGAACTAAAATAAGTGTGTTTAGAGTCATTTTAATGCCTGAAATTGTTTGAAATAGAAGCTTCTAGTAGGAGAAAAAGTCTGTAAAAATGGCAATTTTGGTCACATTGAGGCTTTAAAAAGTAGTTATTCAACATGAGGCACAATCCAAATGATATTTTGAATCAATTTTTCTAAAGTCCAAAAAATCCATTTATTGAGGAAAAACGATGACCAGTGACTTGTCGAAATTTCTCCAGATGGTCAGAAATGGTAATTTTTTAATGGTTCATTTTTTGACTGTAAATGACTATTGCATGTGAATTATCACTTTTGGAACTAAAATAAGTGTGTTTAGAGTCGTTTTAATGCCTGTAATTAGTCATATTAGAAGCTTCTGAGAAGGAGAAAAAGTCTGTAAAAATGGCAATTTTGGTCACATTGAGGCTTTAAAAAGTAGTTATTCAACATGAGGCACAATCCAAATGATATTTTGAATCAATTTTTCTAAAGTCGAAAAAATTAATTTTCTGATGAAAAACGATGACCCGTGACCTGTTGAACTTTCTCCAGATGGTCAGAAATGGTAATTTTTTAATGTTTAATTTTTTTACTGTAAATGACTATTGCATGTGAATTATCACTTTTGGAACTAAAATAAGTGTGTTTAGAGTCATTTTAATGCCTGAAAATGGTCGAAATAGAAGCTTCTAGTAGGAGAAAAAGTCTGTAAAAATGGCAATTTGGTCACATTGAGGCTTTAAAAAGTAGTTATTCAACATGAGGCACAATCCAAATGATATTTTGAATCAATTTTTGTAAAGTCCAAAAAATCCATTTTCTGATGAAAAACGATGACCCGTGACCTGTCGAAATTTCTCCAGATGGTCAGAAATGGTAATTTTTTAATGTTTAATTTTTTGACTGTAAATGACTATTGCATGTGAATTATCACTTTTGGAACTAAAATAAGTGTGTTTAGAGTCATTTTAATGCCTGAAATTGGTCGAAATAGAAGCTTCTAGTAGGAGAAAAAGTCTGTAAAAATGGCAATTTTGGTCACATTGAGGCTTTAAAAAGTAGTTATTCAACATGAGGCACAATCCAAATGACATTTTGAATCAATTTTTATAAAGTCCAATAAATCCCTTTTCTGATGAAAAACGATGACCCGCGACCTGTCGAAATTTCTCCAGATGGTCAGAAATGGTAATTTTATAATGGTTCATTTTTTGACTGTAAATGACTATTGCATGTGAATTATCACTTTTGGAACTAAAATAAGTGTGTTTAGAGTCATTTTAATGCCTCAAAATGGTCGAAATAGAAGCTTCTAGTGGGAGAAAAAGTCTGTAAGAATGGCAATTTTGGTCACATTGGGGCTTTAAAAAGTAGTTATTCAACATGAGACACAATCCAAATGACATTTTGAATCAATTTTTCTAAAGTCCAAAAAATCCCTTTTCTGATGAAAAACGATGACCCGCGACCTGTCGAAATTTCTCCAGATGGTCAGAAATGGTAATTTTTTAATGGTTCATTTTTTGACTGTAAATGACTATTGCATGTGAATTATCACTTTTGGAACTAAAATAAGTGTGTTTAGAGTCATTTTAATGCCTGAAATTGTTTGAAATAGAAGCTTCTAGTAGGAGAAAAAGTCTGTAAAAATGGCAATTTTGGTCACATTGAGGCTTTAAAAAGTAGTTATTCAACATGAGGCACAATCCAAATGATATTTTGAATCAATTTTTCTAAAGTCCAAAAAATCCAGTTATTGAGGAAAAACGATGACCAGTGACTTGTCGAAATTTCTCCAGATGGTCAGAAATGGTAATTTTTTAATGTTTAAATTTTTGACTGTAAATGACTATCGCATGTGAATTATCACTTGTGGAACTAAAATAAGTGTGTTTAGAGTCGTTTTAATGCCTGTAATTAGTCATATTGGAAGCTTCTGAGAAGGAGAAAAAGTCTGTAAAAATGGCAATTTTGGTCAAATTGAGGCTTTAAAAAGTAGTTATTCAACATGAGGCACAATCCAAATGATATTTTGAATCAATTTTTCTAAAGTCGAAAAAATTAATTTTCTGATGAAAAACGATGACCCGTGACCTGTTGAACTTTCTCCAGATGGTCAGAAATGGTAATTTTTTAATGTTTAATTTTTTTACTGTAAATGACTATTGCATGTGAATTATCACTTTTGGAACTAAAATAAGTGTGTTTAGAGTCATTTTAATGCCTGAAAATGGTCGAAATAGAAGCTTCTAGTAGGAGAAAAAGTCTGTAAAAATGGCAATTTGGTCACATTGAGGCTTTAAAAAGTAGTTATTCAACATGAGGCACAATCCAAATGATATTTTGAATCAATTTTTGTAAAGTCCAAAAAATCCATTTTCTGATGAAAAACGATGACCCGTGACCTGTCGAAATTTCTCCAGATGGTCAGAAATGGTAATTTTTTAATGTTTAATTTTTTGACTGTAAATGACTATTGCATGTGAATTATCACTTTTGGAACTAAAATAAGTGTGTTTAGAGTCATTTTAATGCCTGAAATTGGTCGAAATAGAAGCTTCTAGTAGGAGAAAAAGTCTGTAAAAATGGCAATTTTGGTCACATTGAGGCTTTAAAAAGTAGTTATTCAACATGAGGCACAATCCAAATGACATTTTGAATCAATTTTTATAAAGTCCAATAAATCCATTTTCTGATGAAAAACGATGACCCGCGACCTGTCGAAATTTCTCCAGATGGTCAGAAATGGTAATTTTATAATGGTTCATTTTTTGACTGTAAATGACTATTGCATGTGAATTATCACTTTTGGAACTAAAATAAGTGTGTTTAGAGTCATTTTAATGCCTGAAAATGGTCGAAATAGAAGCTTCTAGTAGGAGAAAAAGTCTGTAAAAATGGCAATTTTGGTCACATTGGGGCTTTAAAAAGTAGTTATTCAACATGAGGCACAATCCAAATGATATTTTGAATCAATTTTTCTAAAGTCCAAAAAATCCATTTATTGAGGAAAAACGATGACCAGTGACTTGTCGAAATTTCTCCAGATGGTCAGAAATGGTAATTTTTTAATGTTTAAATTTTTGACTGTAAATGACTATCGCATGTGAATTATCACTTGTGGAACTAAAATAAGTGTGTTTAGAGTCGTTTTAATGCCTGTAATTAGTCATATTAGAAGCTTCTGAGAAGGAGAAAAAGTCTGTAAAAATGGCAATTTTGGTCACATTGAGGCTTTAAAAAGTAGTTATTCAACATGAGGCACAATCCAAATGATATTTTGAATCAATTTTTCTAAAGTCGAAAAAATTAATTTTCTGATGAAAAACGATGACCCGTGACCTGTTGAACTTTCTCCAGATGGTCAGAAATGGTAATTTTTTAATGTTTAATTTTTTTACTGTAAATGACTATTGCATGTGAATTATCACTTTTGGAACTAAAATAAGTGTGTTTAGAGTCATTTTAATGCCTGAAAATGGTCGAAATAGAAGCTTCTAGTAGGAGAAAAAGTCTGTAAAAATGGCAATTTGGTCACATTGAGGCTTTAAAAAGTAGTTATTCAACATGAGGCACAATCCAAATGATATTTTGAATCAATTTTTGTAAAGTCCAAAAAATCCATTTTCTGATGAAAAACGATGACCCGTGACCTGTCGAAATTTCTCCAGATGGTCAGAAATGGTAATTTTTTAATGTTTAATTTTTTGACTGTAAATGACTATTGCATGTGAATTATCACTTTTGGAACTAAAATAAGTGTGTTTAGAGTCATTTTAATGCCTGAAATTGGTCGAAATAGAAGCTTCTAGTAGGAGAAAAAGTCTGTAAAAATGGCAATTTTGGTCACATTGAGGCTTTAAAAAGTAGTTATTCAACATGAGGCACAATCCAAATGACATTTTGAATCAATTTTTATAAAGTCCAATAAATCCCTTTTCTGATGAAAAACGATGACCCGCGACCTGTCGAAATTTCTCCAGATGGTCAGAAATGGTAATTTTATAATGGTTCATTTTTTGACTGTAAATGACTATTGCATGTGAATTATCACTTTTGGAACTAAAATAAGTGTGTTTAGTGTCATTTTAATGCCTGAAAATGGTTGAAATAGAAGCTTCTAGTGGGAGAAAAAGTCTGTAAAAATGGCAATTTTGGTCACATTGGGGCTTTAAAAAGTAGTTATTCAACATGAGACACAATCCAAATGACATTTTGAATCAATTTTTCTAAAGTCCAAAAAATCCCTTTTCTGATGAAAAACGATGACCCGCGACCTGTCGAAATTTCTCCAGATGGTCAGAAATGGTAATTTTATAATGGTTCATTTTTTGACTGTAAATGACTATTGCATGTGAATTATCACTTTTGGAACTAAAATAAGTGTGTTTAGAGTCATTTTAATGCCTGAAAATGGTCGAAATAGAAGCTTCTAGTAGGAGAAAAAGTCTGTAAAAATGGCAATTTTGGTCACATTGGGGCTTTAAAAAGTAGTTATTCAACATGAGGCACAATCCAAATGATATTTTGAATCAATTTTCTAAAGTCCAAAAAATCCATTTATTGAGGAAAAACGATGACCAGTGACTTGTCGAAATTTCTCCAGATGGTCAGAAATGGTAATTTTTTAATGTTTAAATTTTTGACTGTAAATGACTATCGCATGTGAATTATCACTTGTGGAACTAAAATAAGTGTGTTTAGAGTCGTTTTAATGCCTGTAATTAGTCATATTAGAAGCTTCTGAGAAGGAGAAAAAGTCTGTAAAAATGGCAATTTTGGTCACATTGAGGCTTTAAAAAGTAGTTATTCAACATGAGGCACCATCCAAATGATATTTTGAATCAATTTTTCTAAAGTCGAAAAAATTAATTTTCTGATGAAAAACGATGACCCGTGACCTGTTGAACTTTCTCCAGATGGTCAGAAATGGTAATTTTTTAATGTTTAATTTTTTTACTGTAAATGACTATTGCATGTGAATTATCACTTTTGGAACTAAAATAAGTGTGTTTAGAGTCATTTTAATGCCTGAAAATGGTCGAAATAGAAGCTTCTAGTAGGAGAAAAAGTCTGTAAAAATGGCAATTTGGTCACATTGAGGCTTTAAAAAGTAGTTATTCAACATGAGGCACAATCCAAATGATATTTTGAATCAATTTTTGTAAAGTCCAAAAAATCCATTTTCTGATGAAAAACGATGACCCGTGACCTGTCGAAATTTCTCCAGATGGTCAGAAATGGTAATTTTTTAATGTTTAATTTTTTGACTGTAAATGACTATTGCATGTGAATTATCACTTTTGGAACTAAAATAAGTGTGTTTAGAGTCATTTTAATGCCTGAAATTGGTCGAAATAGAAGCTTCTAGTAGGAGAAAAAGTCTGTAAAAATGGCAATTTTGGTCACATTGAGGCTTTAAAAAGTAGTTATTCAACATGAGGCACAATCCAAATGACATTTTGAATCAATTTTTATAAAGTCCAATAAATCCCTTTTCTGATGAAAAACGATGACCCGCGACCTGTCGAAATTTCTCCAGATGGTCAGAAATGGTAATTTTATAATGGTTCATTTTTTGACTGTAAATGACTATTGCATGTGAATTATCACTTTTGGAACTAAAATAAGTGTGTTTAGAGTCATTTTAATGCCTGAAAATGGTCGAAATAGAAGCTTCTAGTGGGAGAAAAAGTCTGTAAAAATGGCAATTTTGGTCACATTGGGGCTTTAAAAAGTAGTTATTCAACATGAGACACAATCCAAATGACATTTTGAATCAATTTTTCTAAAGTCCAAAAAATCCCTTTTCTGATGAAAAACGATGACCCGCGACCTGTCGAAATTTCTCCAGATGGTCAGAAATGGTAATTTTTTAATGGTTCATTTTTTGACTGTAAATGACTATTGCATGTGAATTATCACTTTTGGAACTAAAATAAGTGTGTTTAGAGTCGTTTTAATGCCTGTAATTAGTCATATTAGAAGCTTCTGAGAAGGAGAAAAAGTCTGTAAAAATGGCAATTTTGGTCACATTGAGGCCTTAAAAAGTAGTTATTCAACATGAGGCACAATCCAAATGATATTTTGAATCAATTTTTCTAAAGTCGAAAAAATTAATTTTCTGATGAAAAACGATGACCCGTGACCTGTTGAACTTTCTCCAGATGGTCAGAAATGGTAATTTTTTAATGTTTAATTTTTTTACTGTAAATGACTATTGCATGTGAATTATCACTTTTGGAACTAAAATAAGTGTGTTTAGAGTCATTTTAATGCCTGAAAATGGTCGAAATAGAAGCTTCTAGTAGGAGAAAAAGTCTGTAAAAATGGCAATTTGGTCACATTGAGGCTTTAAAAAGTAGTTATTCAACATGAGGCACAATCCAAATGATATTTTGAATCAATTTTTGTAAAGTCCAAAAAATCCATTTTCTGATGAAAAACGATGACCCGTGACCTGTCGAAATTTCTCCAGATGGTCAGAAATGGTAATTTTTTAATGTTTAATTTTTTGACTGTAAATGACTATTGCATGTGAATTATCACTTTTGGAACTAAAATAAGTGTGTTTAGAGTCATTTTAATGCCTGAAATTGGTCGAAATAGAAGCTTCTAGTAGGAGAAAAAGTCTGTAAAAATGGCAATTTTGGTCACATTGAGGCTTTAAAAAGTAGTTATTCAACATGAGGCACAATCCAAATGACATTTTGAATCAATTTTTATAAAGTCCAATAAATCCCTTTTCTGATGAAAAACGATGACCCGCGACCTGTCGAAATTTCTCCAGATGGTCAAAAATGGTAATTTTATAATGGTTCATTTTTTGACTGTAAATGACTATTGCATGTGAATTATCACTTTTGGAACTAAAATAAGTGTGTTTAGAGTCATTTTAATGCCTGAAAATGGTCGAAATAGAAGCTTCTAGTGGGAGAAAAAGTCTGTAAGAATGGCAATTTTGGTCACATTGGGGCTTTAAAAAGTAGTTATTCAACATGAGACACAATCCAAATGACATTTTGAATCAATTTTTCTAAAGTCCAAAAAATCCCTTTTCTGATGAAAAACGATGACCCGCGACCTGTCGAAATTTCTCCAGATGGTCAGAAATGGTAATTTTATAATGGTTCATTTTTTGACTGTAAATGACTATTGCATGTGAATTATCACTTTTGGAACTAAAATAAGTGTGTTTAGAGTCATTTTAATGCCTGAAAATGGTCGAAATAGAAGCTTCTAGTGGGAGAAAAAGTCTGTAAGAATGGCAATTTTGGTCACATTGGGGCTTTAAAAAGTAGTTATTCAACATGAGACACAATCCAAATGACATTTTGAATCAATTTTTCTAAAGTCCAAAAAATCCCTTTTCTGATGAAAAACGATGACCCGCGACCTGTCGAAATTTCTCCAGATGGTCAGAAATGGTAATTTTTTAATGGTTCATTTTTTGACTGTAAATGACTATTGCATGTGAATTATCACTTTTGGAACTAAAATAAGTGTGTTTAGAGTCATTTTAATGCCTGAAATTGTTTGAAATAGAAGCTTCTAGTAGGAGAAAAAGTCTGTAAAAATGGCAATTTTGGTCACATTGAGGCTTTAAAAAGTAGTTATTCAACATGAGGCACAATCCAAATGATATTTTGAATCAATTTTTCTAAAGTCCAAAAAATCCATTTATTGAGGAAAAACGATGACCAGTGACTTGTCGAAATTTCTCCAGATGGTCAGAAATGGTAATTTTTTAATGGTTCATTTTTTGACTGTAAATGACTATTGCATGTGAATTATCACTTTTGGAACTAAAATAAGTGTGTTTAGAGTCGTTTTAATGCCTGTAATTAGTCATATTAGAAGCTTCTGAGAAGGAGAAAAAGTCTGTAAAAATGGCAATTTTGGTCACATTGAGGCTTTAAAAAGTAGTTATTCAACATGAGGCACAATCCAAATGATATTTTGAATCAATTTTTCTAAAGTCGAAAAAATTAATTTTCTGATGAAAAACGATGACCCGTGACCTGTTGAACTTTCTCCAGATGGTCAGAAATGGTAATTTTTTAATGTTTAATTTTTTTACTGTAAATGACTATTGCATGTGAATTATCACTTTTGGAACTAAAATAAGTGTGTTTAGAGTCATTTTAATGCCTGAAAATGGTCGAAATAGAAGCTTCTAGTAGGAGAAAAAGTCTGTAAAAATGGCAATTTGGTCACATTGAGGCTTTAAAAAGTAGTTATTCAACATGAGGCACAATCCAAATGATATTTTGAATCAATTTTTGTAAAGTCCAAAAAATCCATTTTCTGATGAAAAACGATGACCCGTGACCTGTCGAAATTTCTCCAGATGGTCAGAAATGGTAATTTTTTAATGTTTAATTTTTTGACTGTAAATGACTATTGCATGTGAATTATCACTTTTGGAACTAAAATAAGTGTGTTTAGAGTCATTTTAATGCCTGAAATTGGTCGAAATAGAAGCTTCTAGTAGGAGAAAAAGTCTGTAAAAATGGCAATTTTGGTCACATTGAGGCTTTAAAAAGTAGTTATTCAACATGAGGCACAATCCAAATGACATTTTGAATCAATTTTTATAAAGTCCAATAAATCCCTTTTCTGATGAAAAACGATGACCCGCGACCTGTCGAAATTTCTCCAGATGGTCAGAAATGGTAATTTTATAATGGTTCATTTTTTGACTGTAAATGACTATTGCATGTGAATTATCACTTTTGGAACTAAAATAAGTGTGTTTAGAGTCATTTTAATGCCTCAAAATGGTCGAAATAGAAGCTTCTAGTGGGAGAAAAAGTCTGTAAGAATGGCAATTTTGGTCACATTGGGGCTTTAAAAAGTAGTTATTCAACATGAGACACAATCCAAATGACATTTTGAATCAATTTTTCTAAAGTCCAAAAAATCCCTTTTCTGATGAAAAACGATGACCCGCGACCTGTCGAAATTTCTCCAGATGGTCAGAAATGGTAATTTTTTAATGGTTCATTTTTTGACTGTAAATGACTATTGCATGTGAATTATCACTTTTGGAACTAAAATAAGTGTGTTTAGAGTCATTTTAATGCCTGAAATTGTTTGAAATAGAAGCTTCTAGTAGGAGAAAAAGTCTGTAAAAATGGCAATTTTGGTCACATTGAGGCTTTAAAAAGTAGTTATTCAACATGAGGCACAATCCAAATGATATTTTGAATCAATTTTTCTAAAGTCCAAAAAATCCAGTTATTGAGGAAAAACGATGACCAGTGACTTGTCGAAATTTCTCCAGATGGTCAGAAATGGTAATTTTTTAATGTTTAAATTTTTGACTGTAAATGACTATCGCATGTGAATTATCACTTGTGGAACTAAAATAAGTGTGTTTAGAGTCGTTTTAATGCCTGTAATTAGTCATATTAGAAGCTTCTGAGAAGGAGAAAAAGTCTGTAAAAATGGCAATTTTGGTCAAATTGAGGCTTTAAAAAGTAGTTATTCAACATGAGGCACAATCCAAATGATATTTTGAATCAATTTTTCTAAAGTCGAAAAAATTAATTTTCTGATGAAAAACGATGACCCGTGACCTGTTGAACTTTCTCCAGATGGTCAGAAATGGTAATTTTTTAATGTTTAATTTTTTTACTGTAAATGACTATTGCATGTGAATTATCACTTTTGGAACTAAAATAAGTGTGTTTAGAGTCATTTTAATGCCTGAAAATGGTCGAAATAGAAGCTTCTAGTAGGAGAAAAAGTCTGTAAAAATGGCAATTTGGTCACATTGAGGCTTTAAAAAGTAGTTATTCAACATGAGGCACAATCCAAATGATATTTTGAATCAATTTTTGTAAAGTCCAAAAAATCCATTTTCTGATGAAAAACGATGACCCGTGACCTGTCGAAATTTCTCCAGATGGTCAGAAATGGTAATTTTTTAATGTTTAATTTTTTGACTGTAAATGACTATTGCATGTGAATTATCACTTTTGGAACTAAAATAAGTGTGTTTAGAGTCATTTTAATGCCTGAAATTGGTCGAAATAGAAGCTTCTAGTAGGAGAAAAAGTCTGTAAAAATGGCAATTTTGGTCACATTGAGGCTTTAAAAAGTAGTTATTCAACATGAGGCACAATCCAAATGACATTTTGAATCAATTTTTATAAAGTCCAATAAATCCATTTTCTGATGAAAAACGATGACCCGCGACCTGTCGAAATTTCTCCAGATGGTCAGAAATGGTAATTTTATAATGGTTCATTTTTTGACTGTAAATGACTATTGCATGTGAATTATCACTTTTGGAACTAAAATAAGTGTGTTTAGAGTCATTTTAATGCCTGAAAATGGTCGAAATAGAAGCTTCTAGTAGGAGAAAAAGTCTGTAAAAATGGCAATTTTGGTCACATTGGGGCTTTAAAAAGTAGTTATTCAACATGAGGCACAATCCAAATGATATTTTGAATCAATTTTTCTAAAGTCCAAAAAATCCATTTATTGAGGAAAAACGATGACCAGTGACTTGTCGAAATTTCTCCAGATGGTCAGAAATGGTAATTTTTTAATGTTTAAATTTTTGACTGTAAATGACTATCGCATGTGAATTATCACTTGTGGAACTAAAATAAGTGTGTTTAGAGTCGTTTTAATGCCTGTAATTAGTCATATTAGAAGCTTCTGAGAAGGAGAAAAAGTCTGTAAAAATGGCAATTTTGGTCACATTGAGGCTTTAAAAAGTAGTTATTCAACATGAGGCACAATCCAAATGATATTTTGAATCAATTTTTCTAAAGTCGAAAAAATTAATTTTCTGATGAAAAACGATGACCCGTGACCTGTTGAACTTTCTCCAGATGGTCAGAAATGGTAATTTTTTAATGTTTAATTTTTTTACTGTAAATGACTATTGCATGTGAATTATCACTTTTGGAACTAAAATAAGTGTGTTTAGAGTCATTTTAATGCCTGAAAATGGTCGAAATAGAAGCTTCTAGTAGGAGAAAAAGTCTGTAAAAATGGCAATTTGGTCACATTGAGGCTTTAAAAAGTAGTTATTCAACATGAGGCACAATCCAAATGATATTTTGAATCAATTTTTGTAAAGTCCAAAAAATCCATTTTCTGATGAAAAACGATGACCCGTGACCTGTCGAAATTTCTCCAGATGGTCAGAAATGGTAATTTTTTAATGTTTAATTTTTTGACTGTAAATGACTATTGCATGTGAATTATCACTTTTGGAACTAAAATAAGTGTGTTTAGAGTCATTTTAATGCCTGAAATTGGTCGAAATAGAAGCTTCTAGTAGGAGAAAAAGTCTGTAAAAATGGCAATTTTGGTCACATTGAGGCTTTAAAAAGTAGTTATTCAACATGAGGCACAATCCAAATGACATTTTGAATCAATTTTTATAAAGTCCAATAAATCCCTTTTCTGATGAAAAACGATGACCCGCGACCTGTCGAAATTTCTCCAGATGGTCAGAAATGGTAATTTTATAATGGTTCATTTTTTGACTGTAAATGACTATTGCATGTGAATTATAACTTTTGGAACTAAAATAAGTGTGTTTAGAGTCATTTTAATGCCTGAAAATGGTCGAAATAGAAGCTTCTAGTGGGAGAAAAAGTCTGTAAGAATGGCAATTTTGGTCACATTGGGGCTTTAAAAAGTAGTTATTCAACATGAGACACAATCCAAATGACATTTTGAATCAATTTTTCTAAAGTCCAAAAAATCCCTTTTCTGATGAAAAACGATGACCCGCGACCTGTCGAAATTTCTCCAGATGGTCAGAAATGGTAATTTTTTAATGGTTCATTTTTTGACTGTAAATGACTATTGCATGTGAATTATCACTTTTGGAACTAAAATAAGTGTGTTTAGAGTCATTTTAATGCCTGAAATTGTTCGAAATAGAAGCTTCTAGTAGGAGAAAAAGTCTGTAAAAATGGCAATTTTGGTCACATTGAGGCTTTAAAAAGTAGTTATTCAACATGAGGCACAATCCAAATGACATTTTGAATCAATTTTTATAAAGTCCAAAAAATCCATTTTCTGATGAAAAACGATGACCCGCGACCTGTCGAAATTTCTCCAGATGGTCAGAAATGGTAATTTTTTAATGGTTCATTTTTTGACTGTAAATGACTATTGCATGTGAATTATCACTTTTGGAACTAAAATAAGTGTGTTTAGAGTCATTTTAATGCCTGAAATTGTTTGAAATAGAAGCTTCTAGTAGGAGAAAAAGTCTGTAAAAATGGCAATTTTGGTCACATTGAGGCTTTAAAAAGTAGTTATTCAACATGAGGCACAATCCAAATGATATTTTGAATCAATTTTTCTAAAGTCCAAAAAATCCATTTATTGAGGAAAAACGATGACCAGTGACTTGTCGAAATTTCTCCAGATGGTCAGAAATGGTAATTTTTTAATGTTTAAATTTTTGACTGTAAATGACTATCGCATGTGAATTATCACTTGTGGAACTAAAATAAGTGTGTTTAGAGTCGTTTTAATGCCTGTAATTAGTCATATTAGAAGCTTCTGAGAAGGAGAAAAAGTCTGTAAAAATGGCAATTTTGGTCACATTGAGGCTTTAAAAAGTAGTTATTCAACATGAGGCACAATCCAAATGATATTTTGAATCAATTTTTCTAAAGTCGAAAAAATTAATTTTCTGATGAAAAACGATGACCCGTAACCTGTTGAACTTTCTCCAGATGGTCAGAAATGGTAATTTTTTAATGTTTAAGTTTTTTTACTGTAAATGACTATTGCATGTGAATTATCACTTTTGGAACTAAAATAAGTGTGTTTAGAGTCATTTTAATGCCTGAAAATGGTCGAAATAGAAGCTTCTAGTAGGAGAAAAAGTCTGTAAAAATGGCAATTTGGTCACATTGAGGCTTTAAAAAGTAGTTATTCAACATGAGGCACAATCCAAATGATATTTTGAATCAATTTTTGTAAAGTCCAAAAAATCCATTTTCTGATGAAAAACGATGACCCGCGACCTGTCGAAATTTCTCCAGATGGTCAGAAATGGTAATTTTTTAATGGTTCATTTTTTGACTGTAAATGACTATTGCATGTGAATTATCACTTTTGGAACTAAAATAAGTGTGTTTAGAGTCATTTTAATGCCTGAAATTGTTCGAAATAGAAGCTTCTAGTAGGAGAAAAAGTCTGCAAAAATGGCAATTTTGGTCACATTGAGGCTTTAAAAAGTAGTTATTCAACATGAGGCACAATCCAAATGATATTTTGAATCAATTTTTCTAAAGTCCAAAAAATCCCTTTTCTGAGGAAAAACGATGACCCGCGACCTGTCGAAATTTCTCCAGATGGTCAGAAATGGTAATTTTTTAATGGTTCATTTTTTGACTGTAAATGACTATTGCATGTGAATTATCACTTTTGGAACTAAAATAAGTGTGTTTAGAGTCATTTTAATGCCTGAAATTGTTCGAAATAGAAGCTTCTAGTAGGAGAAAAAGTCTGCAAAAATGGCAATTTTGGTCACATTGAGGCTTTAAAAAGTAGTTATTCAACATGAGGCACAATCCAAATGATATTTTGAATCAATTTTTCTAAAGTCCAAAAAATCCATTTATTGAGGAAAAACGATGACCAGTGACTTGTCGAAATTTCTCCAGATGGTCAGAAATGGTAATTTTTTAATGTTTAAATTTTTGACTGTAAATGACTATCGCATGTGAATTATCACTTGTGGAACTAAAATAAGTGTGTTTAGAGGTGTTTTTAATGCCTGTAATTAGTCATATTAGAAGCTTCTGAGAAGGAGAAAAAGTCTGTAAAAATGGCAATTTTGGTCACATTGAGGCTTTAAAAAGTAGTTATTCAACATGAGGCACAATCCAAATGATATTTTGAATCAATTTTTCTAAAGTCGAAAAAATTAATTTTCTGATGAAAAACGATGACCCGTGACCTGTTGAACTTTCTCCAGATGGTCAGAAATGGTAATTTTTTAATGTTTAATTTTTTTACTGTAAATGACTATTGCATGTGAATTATCACTTTTGGAACTAAAATAAGTGTGTTTAGAGTCATTTTAATGCCTGAAAATGGTCGAAATAGAAGCTTCTAGTAGGAGAAAAAGTCTGTAAAAATGGCAATTTGGTCACATTGAGGCTTTAAAAAGTAGTTATTCAACATGAGGCACAATCCAAATGATATTTTGAATCAATTTTTGTAAAGTCCAAAAAATCCATTTTCTGATGAAAAACGATGACCCGTGACCTGTCGAAATTTCTCCAGATGGTCAGAAATGGTAATTTTTTAATGTTTAATTTTTTGACTGTAAATGACTATTGCATGTGAATTATCACTTTTGGAACTAAAATAAGTGTGTTTAGAGTCATTTTAATGCCTGAAATTGGTCGAAATAGAAGCTTCTAGTAGGAGAAAAAGTCTGTAAAAATGGCAATTTTGGTCACATTGGGGCTTTAAAAAGTAGTTATTCAACATGAGGCACAATCCAAATGACATTTTGAATCAATTTTTCTAAAGTCCAAAAAATCCCTTTTCTGATGAAAAACGATGACCCGCGACCTGTCGAAATTTCTCCAGATGGTCAGAAATGGTAATTTTTTAATGGTTCATTTTTTGACTGTAAATGACTATTGCATGTGAATTATCACTTTTGGAACTAAAATAAGTGTGTTTAGAGTCATTTTAATGCCTGAAATTGTTCGAAATAGAAGCTTCTAGTAGGAGAAAAAGTCTGCAAAAATGGCAATTTTGGTCATATTGAGGCTTTAAAAAGTAGTTATTCAACATGAGGCACAATCCAAATGACATTTTGAATCAATTTTTCTAAAGTCCAAAAATCAATTTTCTGATGAAAAAAGATGACCCGTGACCTGTTGAACTTTGTTCAGATGGTCAGAAATGGTAATTTTTTAATGTTTAATTTTTTGACTGTAAATGACTATTGCATATGAATTATCACTTTTGGAACTAAAAGAAGTGTGTTTAGAGTCATTTTAATGCCTGAAATTGTTTGAAATAGAAGCTTCTAGTAGGAGAAAAAGTCTGTAAAAATGGCAATTTTGGTCACATTGAGGCTTTAAAAAGTAGTTATTCAACATGAGGCACAATCCAAATGATATTTTGAATCAATTTTTCTAAAGTCCAAAAAATCCATTTTCTGATGAAAAACGATGACCAGTGACCTGTCGAAATTTCTCCAGATGGTCAGAAATGGTAATTTTTTAATGTTTAATTTTTTGACTGTAAATATCTATCGCATGTGAATTATCACTTGTGGAACTAAAATAAGTGTGTTTAGAGTCGTTTTAATGCCTGAAATTAGTCATAATAGAAGCTTCTGAGAAGGAGAAAAGTCTGTAAAAATGGCAATTTTGGTCACATTGAGGCTTTAAAAAGTAGTTATTCAACATGAGGCACAATCCAAATTATATTTTGAATCAATTTTTCTAAAGTCGAAAAAATTAATTTTCTGATGAAAAACGATGACCCGTGACCTGTTGAACTTTCTCCAGATGGTCAGAAATGGTAATTTTTTAATGTTTAATTTCTTTGACTGTAAATGACTATTGCATGTGAATTATCACTTTTGGAACTAAAATAAGTGTGTTTAGAGTCATTTTAATGCCTGAAAATGGTCGAAATAGAAGCTTCTAGTAGGAGAAAAAGTCTGTAAAAATGGCAATTTGGTCACATTGAGGCTTTAAAAAGTAGTTATTCAACATGAGGCACAATCCAAATGACATTTTGAATCAATTTTTCTAAAGTCCAAAAAATCCCTTTTCTGATGAAAAACGATGACCCGCGACCTGTCGAAATTTCTCCAGATGGTCAGAAATGGTAATTTTATAATGGTTCATTTTTTGACTGTAAATGACTATTGCATGTGAATTATCACTTTTGGAACTAAAATAAGTGTGTTTAGAGTCATTTTAATGCCTGAAAATGGTCGAAATAGAAGCTTCTAGTAGGAGAAAAAGTCTGTAAAAATGGCAATTTTGGTCACATTGGGGCTTTAAAAAGTAGTTATTCAACATGAGGCACAATCCAAATGATATTTTGAATCAATTTTTCTAAAGTCCAAAAAATCCATTTATTGAGGAAAAACGATGACCAGTGACTTGTCGAAATTTCTCCAGATGGTCAGAAATGGTAATTTTTTAATGTTT
The DNA here is from genome assembly GCF_964204655.1 of Triturus cristatus. NCBI lineage: Eukaryota > Metazoa > Chordata > Amphibia > Caudata > Salamandridae > Triturus > Triturus cristatus. The sequence goes on from NC_140588.1 coordinate 135,609,705, forward strand.
AAATTTTTGACTGTAAATGACTATCGCATGTGAATTATCACTTGTGGAACTAAAATAAGTGTGTTTAGAGTCGTTTTAATGCCTGTAATTAGTCATATTAGAAGCTTCTGAGAAGGAGAAAAAGTCTGTAAAAATGGCAATTTTGGTCACATTGAGGCTTTAAAAAGTAGTTATTCAACATGAGGCACCATCCAAATGATATTTTGAATCAATTTTTCTAAAGTCGAAAAAATTAATTTTCTGATGAAAAACGATGACCCGTGACCTGTTGAACTTTCTCCAGATGGTCAGAAATGGTAATTTTTTAATGTTTAATTTTTTTACTGTAAATGACTATTGCATGTGAATTATCACTTTTGGAACTAAAATAAGTGTGTTTAGAGTCATTTTAATGCCTGAAAATGGTCGAAATAGAAGCTTCTAGTATCAGAAAAAGTCTGTAAAAATGGCAATTTGGTCACATTGAGGCTTTAAAAAGTAGTTATTCAACATGAGGCACAATCCAAATGATATTTTGAATCAATTTTTGTAAAGTCCAAAAAATCCATTTTCTGATGAAAAACGATGACCCGTGACCTGTCGAAATTTCTCCAGATGGTCAGAAATGGTAATTTTTTAATGTTTAATTTTTTGACTGTAAATGACTATTGCATGTGAATTATCACTTTTGGAACTAAAATAAGTGTGTTTAGAGTCATTTTAATGCCTGAAATTGGTCGAAATAGAAGCTTCTAGTAGGAGAAAAAGTCTGTAAAAATGGCAATTTTGGTCACATTGAGGCTTTAAAAAGTAGTTATTCAACATGAGGCACAATCCAAATGACATTTTGAATCAATTTTTATAAAGTCCAATAAATCCCTTTTCTGATGAAAAACGATGACCCGCGACCTGTCGAAATTTCTCCAGATGGTCAGAAATGGTAATTTTATAATGGTTCATTTTTTGACTGTAAATGACTATTGCATGTGAATTATCACTTTTGGAACTAAAATAAGTGTGTTTAGAGTCATTTTAATGCCTGAAAATGGTCGAAATAGAAGCTTCTAGTGGGAGAAAAAGTCTGTAAAAATGGCAATTTTGGTCACATTGGGGCTTTAAAAAGTAGTTATTCAACATGAGACACAATCCAAATGACATTTTGAATCAATTTTTCTAAAGTCCAAAAAATCCCTTTTCTGATGAAAAACGATGACCCGCGACCTGTCGAAATTTCTCCAGATGGTCAGAAATGGTAATTTTTTAATGGTTCATTTTTTGACTGTAAATGACTATTGCATGTGAATTATCACTTTTGGAACTAAAATAAGTGTGTTTAGAGTCGTTTTAATGCCTGTAATTAGTCATATTAGAAGCTTCTGAGAAGGAGAAAAAGTCTGTAAAAATGGCAATTTTGGTCACATTGAGGCCTTAAAAAGTAGTTATTCAACATGAGGCACAATCCAAATGATATTTTGAATCAATTTTTCTAAAGTCGAAAAAATTAATTTTCTGATGAAAAACGATGACCCGTGACCTGTCGAAATTTCTCCAGATGGTCAGAAATGGTAATTTTTTAATGTTTAATTTTTTGACTGTAAATGACTATTGCATGTGAATTATCACTTTTGGAACTAAAATAAGTGTGTTTAGAGTCATTTTAATGCCTGAAATTGGTCGAAATAGAAGCTTCTAGTAGGAGAAAAAGTCTGTAAAAATGGCAATTTTGGTCACATTGAGGCTTTAAAAAGTAGTTATTCAACATGAGGCACAATCCAAATGACATTTTGAATCAATTTTTATAAAGTCCAATAAATCCCTTTTCTGATGAAAAACGATGACCCGCGACCTGTCGAAATTTCTCCAGATGGTCAGAAATGGTAATTTTATAATGGTTCATTTTTTGACTGTAAATGACTATTGCATGTGAATTATCACTTTTGGAACTAAAATAAGTGTGTTTAGAGTCATTTTAATGCCTGAAAATGGTCGAAATAGAAGCTTCTAGTGGGAGAAAAAGTCTGTAAGAATGGCAATTTTGGTCACATTGGGGCTTTAAAAAGTAGTTATTCAACATGAGACACAATCCAAATGACATTTTGAATCAATTTTTCTAAAGTCCAAAAAATCCCTTTTCTGATGAAAAACGATGACCCGCGACCTGTCGAAATTTCTCCAGATGGTCAGAAATGGTAATTTTTTAATGGTTCATTTTTTGACTGTAAATGACTATTGCATGTGAATTATCACTTTTGGAACTAAAATAAGTGTGTTTAGAGTCATTTTAATGCCTGAAATTGTTTGAAATAGAAGCTTCTAGTAGGAGAAAAAGTCTGTAAAAATGGCAATTTTGGTCACATTGAGGCTTTAAAAAGTAGTTATTCAACATGAGGCACAATCCAAATGATATTTTGAATCAATTTTTCTAAAGTCAAAAAAATTAATTTTCTGATGAAAAACGATGACCCGTGACCTGTTGAACTTTCTCCAGATAGTCAGAAATGGTAATTTTTTAATGTTTAATTTTTTTACTGTAAAGGACTATTGCATGTGAATTATCACTTTTGGAACTAAAATAAGTGTGTTTAGAGTCATTTTAATGCCTGAAAATGGTCGAAATAGAAGCTTCTAGTAGGAGAAAAAGTCTGTAAACATGGCAATTTGGTCACATTGAGGCTTTAAAAAGTAGTTATTCAACATGAGGCACAATCCAAATGATATTTTGAATCAATTTTTGTAAAGTCCAAAAAATCCATTTTCTGATGAAAAACGATGACCCGCGACCTGTCGAAATTTCTCCAGATGGTCAGAAATGGTAATTTTTTAATGGTTCATTTTTTGACTGTAAATGACTATTGCATGTGAATTATCACTTTTGGAACTAAAATAAGTGTGTTTAGAGTCATTTTAATGCCTGAAATTGTTCGAAATAGAAGCTTCTAGTAGGAGAAAAAGTCTGCAAAAATGGCAATTTTGGTCACATTGAGGCTTTAAAAAGTAGTTATTCAACATGAGGCACAATCCAAATGATATTTTGAATCAATTTTTCTAAAGTCCAAAAAATCCCTTTTCTGAGGAAAAACGATGACCCGCGACCTGTCGAAATTTCTCCAGATGGTCAGAAATGGTAATTTTTTAATGGTTCATTTTTTGACTGTAAATGACTATTGCATGTGAATTATCACTTTTGGAACTAAAATAAGTGTGTTTAGAGTCATTTTAATGCCTGAAATTGTTCGAAATAGAAGCTTCTAGTAGGAGAAAAAGTCTGCAAAAATGGCAATTTTGGTCACATTGAGGCTTTAAAAAGTAGTTATTCAACATGAGGCACAATCCAAATGATATTTTGAATCAATTTTTCTAAAGTCCAAAAAATCCATTTATTGAGGAAAAACGATGACCAGTGACTTGTCGAAATTTCTCCAGATGGTCAGAAATGGTAATTTTTTAATGTTTAAATTTTTGACTGTAAATGACTATCGCATGTGAATTATCACTTGTGGAACTAAAATAAGTGTGTTTAGAGTCGTTTTAATGCCTGTAATTAGTCATATTAGAAGCTTCTGAGAAGGAGAAAAAGTCTGTAAAAATGGCAATTTTGGTCACATTGAGGCTTTAAAAAGTAGTTATTCAACATGAGGCACAATCCAAATGAAATTTTGAATCAATTTTTCTAAAGTCCAAAAAATCCCTTTTCTGATGAAAAACGATGACCCGCGACCTGTCGAAATTTCTCCAGATGGTCAGAAATGGTAATTTTTTAATGGTTCATTTTTTGACTGTAAATGACTATTGCATGTGAATTATCACTTTTGGAACTAAAATAAGTGTGTTTAGAGTCATTTTAATGCCTGAAATTGTTCGAAATAGAAGCTTCTAGAGGAGAAAAAGTCTGCAAAAATGGCAATTTTGGTCATATTGAGGCTTTAAAAAGTAGTTATTCAACATGAGGCACAATCCAAATGACATTTTGAATCAATTTTTCTAAAGTCCAAAAATCAATTTTCTGATGAAAAAAGATGACCCGTGACCTGTTGAACTTTGTCCAGATGGTCAGAAATGGTAATTTTTTAATGTTTAATTTTTTGACTATAAATGACTATTGCATATGAATTATCACTTTTGGAACTAAAAGAAGTGTGTTTAGAGTCATTTTAATGCCTGAAATTGTTTGAAATAGAAGCTTCTAGTAGGAGAAAAAGTCTGTAAAAATGGCAATTTTGGTCACATTGAGGCTTTAAAAAGTAGTTATTCAACATGAGGCACAATCCAAATGATATTTTGAATCAATTTTTCTAAAGTCCAAAAAATCCATTTTCTGATGAAAAACGATGACCAGTGACCTGTCGAAATTTCTCCAGATGGTCAGAAATGGTAATTTATTAATGTTTAAATTTTTGACTGTAAATGACTATCGCATGTGAATTATCACTTGTGGAACTAAAATAAGTGTGTTTAGAGTCGTTTTAATTCCTGAAATTAGTCATATTAGAAGCTTCTGAGAAGGAGAAAAAGTCTGTAAAAATGGCAATTTTGGTCACATTGAGGCTTTAAAAAGTAGTTATTCAACATGAGGCACAATCCAAATGACATTTTGAATCAATTTTTCTAAAGTCCAAAAATCAATTTTCTGATGAAAAAAGATGACCCGTGACCTGTTGAACTTTCTCCAGATGGTCAGAAATGGTAATTTTTTAATGTTTAATTTTTTGAATGTAAATGACTACTGCATATGAATTATCACTTTTGGAACTAAAAGAAGTGTGTTTAGAGTCATTTTAATGCCTGAAATTGGTCGAAATAGAAGCTTCTAGTAGGAGAAAAAGTCTGCAAAAATGGCAATTGTGGTCATATTGAGGCTTTAAAAAGTAGTTATTCAACATGAGGCACAATCCAAATGACATTTTGAATCAATTTTTCTAAAGTCCAAAAATCAATTTTCTGATGAAAAAAGATGACCCGTGACCTGTTGAACTTTGTCCAGATGGTCAGAAATGGTAATTTTTTAATGTTTAATTTTTTGACTGTAAATGACTATTGCATATGAATTATCACTTTTGGAACTAAAAGAAGTGTGTTTAGAGTCATTTTAATGCCTGAAATTGTTTGAAATAGAAGCTTCTAGTAGGAGAAAAAGTCTGTAAAAATGGCAATTTTGGTCACATTGAGGCTTTAAAAAGTAGTTATTCAACATGAGGCACAATCCAAATGATATTTTGAATCAATTTTTCTAAAGTCCAAAAATCCATTTTCTGATGAAAAACGATGACCCGCGACCTGTCGAAATTTCTCCAGATGGTCAGAAATGGTAATTTTTTAATGTTTAATTTTTTGACTGTAAATATCTATCGCATGTGAATTATCACTTGTGGAACTAAAATAAGTGTGTTTAGAGTCGTTTTAATGCCTGAAATTAGTCATAATAGAAGCTTCTGAGAAGGAGAAAAGTCTGTAAAAATGGCAATTTTGGTCACATTGAGGCTTTAAAAAGTAGTTATTCAACATGAGGCACAATCCAAATTATATTTTGAATCAATTTTTCTAAAGTCGAAAAAATTAATTTTCTGATGAAAAACAATGACCCGTGACCTGTTGAACTTTCTCCAGATGGTCAGAAATGGTAATTTTTTAATGTTTAATTTCTTTGACTGTAAATGACTATTGCATGTGAATTATCACTTTTGGAACTAAAATAAGTGTGTTTAGAGTCATTTTAATGCCTGAAATTGGTCGAAATAGAAGCTTCTAGTAGGAGAAAAAGTCTGTAAAAATGGCAATTTTGGTCACATTGAGGCTTTAAAAAGTAGTTATTCAACATGAGGCACAATCCAAATGACATTTTGATTCAATTTTTATAAAGTCCCAAAAATCCATTTTCTGATGAAAAACGATGACCCGCGACCTGTTGAACTTTCTCCAGATGGTCAGAAATGGTAATTTTTTAATGTTTAATTTTTTTACTGTAAATGACTATTGCATGTGAATTATCACTTTTGGAACTAAAATAAGTGTGTTTAGAGTCATTTTAATGCCTGAAAATGGTCGAAATAGAAGCTTCTAGTAGGAGAAAAAGTCTGTAAAAATGGCAATTTTGGTCACATTGAGGCTTTAAAAAGTAGTTATTCAACATGAGGCACAATCCAAATGACATTTTGAATCAATTTTTATAAAGTCCAATAAATCCCTTTTCTGATGAAAAACGATGACCCGCGACCTGTCGAAATTTCTCCAGATGGTCAGAAATGGTAATTTTATAATGGTTCATTTTTTGACTGTAAATGACTATTGCATGTGAATTATAACTTTTGGAACTAAAATAAGTGTGTTTAGAGTCATTTTAATGCCTGAAAATGGTCGAAATAGAAGCTTCTAGTGGGAGAAAAAGTCTGTAAGAATGGCAATTTTGGTCACATTGGGGCTTTAAAAAGTAGTTATTCAACATGAGACACAATCCAAATGACATTTTGAATCAATTTTTCTAAAGTCCAAAAAATCCCTTTTCTGATGAAAAACGATGACCCGCGACCTGTCGAAATTTCTCCAGATGGTCAGAAATGGTAATTTTTTAATGGTTCATTTTTTGACTGTAAATGACTATTGCATGTGAATTATCACTTTTGGAACTAAAATAAGTGTGTTTAGAGTCATTTTAATGCCTGAAATTGTTCGAAATAGAAGCTTCTAGTAGGAGAAAAAGTCTGTAAAAATGGCAATTTTGGTCACATTGAGGCTTTAAAAAGTAGTTATTCAACATGAGGCACAATCCAAATGACATTTTGAATCAATTTTTATAAAGTCCAAAAAATCCATTTTCTGATGAAAAACGATGACCCGCGACCTGTCGAAATTTCTCCAGATGGTCAGAAATGGTAATTTTTTAATGGTTCATTTTTTGACTGTAAATGACTATTGCATGTGAATTATCACTTTTGGAACTAAAATAAGTGTGTTTAGAGTCATTTTAATGCCTGAAATTGTTTGAAATAGAAGCTTCTAGTAGGAGAAAAAGTCTGTAAAAATGGCAATTTTGGTCACATTGAGGCTTTAAAAAGTAGTTATTCAACATGAGGCACAATCCAAATGATATTTTGAATCAATTTTTCTAAAGTCCAAAAAATCCATTTATTGAGGAAAAACGATGACCAGTGACTTGTCGAAATTTCTCCAGATGGTCAGAAATGGTAATTTTTTAATGTTTAAATTTTTGACTGTAAATGACTATCGCATGTGAATTATCACTTGTGGAACTAAAATAAGTGTGTTTAGAGTCGTTTTAATGCCTGTAATTAGTCATATTAGAAGCTTCTGAGAAGGAGAAAAAGTCTGTAAAAATGGCAATTTTGGTCACATTGAGGCTTTAAAAAGTAGTTATTCAACATGAGGCACAATCCAAATGATATTTTGAATCAATTTTTCTAAAGTCGAAAAAATTAATTTTCTGATGAAAAACGATGACCCGTAACCTGTTGAACTTTCTCCAGATGGTCAGAAATGGTAATTTTTTAATGTTTAAGTTTTTTTACTGTAAATGACTATTGCATGTGAATTATCACTTTTGGAACTAAAATAAGTGTGTTTAGAGTCATTTTAATGCCTGAAAATGGTCGAAATAGAAGCTTCTAGTAGGAGAAAAAGTCTGTAAAAATGGCAATTTGGTCACATTGAGGCTTTAAAAAGTAGTTATTCAACATGAGGCACAAACCAAATGATATTTTGAATCAATTTTTGTAAAGTCCAAAAAATCCATTTTCTGATGAAAAACGATGACCCGCGACCTGTCGAAATTTCTCCAGATGGTCAGAAATGGTAATTTTTTAATGGTTCATTTTTTGACTGTAAATGACTATTGCATGTGAATTATCACTTTTGGAACTAAAATAAGTGTGTTTAGAGTCATTTTAATGCCTGAAATTGTTCGAAATAGAAGCTTCTAGTAGGAGAAAAAGTCTGCAAAAATGGCAATTTTGGTCACATTGAGGCTTTAAAAAGTAGTTATTCAACATGAGGCACAATCCAAATGATATTTTGAATCAATTTTTCTAAAGTCCAAAAAATCCCTTTTCTGAGGAAAAACGATGACCCGCGACCTGTCGAAATTTCTCCAGATGGTCAGAAATGGTAATTTTTTAATGGTTCATTTTTTGACTGTAAATGACTATTGCATGTGAATTATCACTTTTGGAACTAAAATAAGTGTGTTTAGAGTCATTTTAATGCCTGAAATTGTTCGAAATAGAAGCTTCTAGTAGGAGAAAAAGTCTGCAAAAATGGCAATTTTGGTCACATTGAGGCTTTAAAAAGTAGTTATTCAACATGAGGCACAATCCAAATGATATTTTGAATCAATTTTTCTAAAGTCCAAAAAATCCATTTATTGAGGAAAAACGATGACCAGTGACTTGTCGAAATTTCTCCAGATGGTCAGAAATGGTAATTTTTTAATGTTTAAATTTTTGACTGTAAATGACTATCGCATGTGAATTATCACTTGTGGAACTAAAATAAGTGTGTTTAGAGTCGTTTTAATGCCTGTAATTAGTCATATTAGAAGCTTCTGAGAAGGAGAAAAAGTCTGTAAAAATGGCAATTTTGGTCACATTGAGGCTTTAAAAAGTAGTTATTCAACATGAGGCACAATCCAAATGATATTTTGAATCAATTTTTCTAAAGTCGAAAAAATTAATTTTCTGATGAAAAACGATGACCCGTGACCTGTTGAACTTTCTCCAGATGGTCAGAAATGGTAATTTTTTAATGTTTAATTTTTTTACTGTAAATGACTATTGCATGTGAATTATCACTTTTGGAACTAAAATAAGTGTGTTTAGAGTCATTTTAATGCCTGAAAATGGTCGAAATAGAAGCTTCTAGTAGGAGAAAAAGTCTGTAAAAATGGCAATTTGGTCACATTGAGGCTTTAAAAAGTAGTTATTCAACATGAGGCACAATCCAAATGATATTTTGAATCAATTTTTGTAAAGTCCAAAAAATCCATTTTCTGATGAAAAACGATGACCCGTGACCTGTCGAAATTTCTCCAGATGGTCAGAAATGGTAATTTTTTAATGTTTAATTTTTTGACTGTAAATGACTATTGCATGTGAATTATCACTTTTGGAACTAAAATAAGTGTGTTTAGAGTCATTTTAATGCCTGAAATTGGTCGAAATAGAAGCTTCTAGTAGGAGAAAAAGTCTGTAAAAATGGCAATTTTGGTCACATTGGGGCTTTAAAAAGTAGTTATTCAACATGAGGCACAATCCAAATGACATTTTGAATCAATTTTTCTAAAGTCCAAAAAATCCCTTTTCTGATGAAAAACGATGACCCGCGACCTGTCGAAATTTCTCCAGATGGTCAGAAATGGTAATTTTTTAATGGTTCATTTTTTGACTGTAAATGACTATTGCATGTGAATTATCACTTTTGGAACTAAAATAAGTGTGTTTAGAGTCATTTTAATGCCTGAAATTGTTCGAAATAGAAGCTTCTAGTAGGAGAAAAAGTCTGCAAAAATGGCAATTTTGGTCATATTGAGGCTTTAAAAAGTAGTTATTCAACATGAGGCACAATCCAAATGACATTTTGAATCAATTTTTCTAAAGTCCAAAAATCAATTTTCTGATGAAAAAAGATGACCCGTGACCTGTTGAACTTTGTTCAGATGGTCAGAAATGGTAATTTTTTAATGTTTAATTTTTTGACTGTAAATGACTATTGCATATGAATTATCACTTTTGGAACTAAAAGAAGTGTGTTTAGAGTCATTTTAATGCCTGAAATTGTTTGAAATAGAAGCTTCTAGTAGGAGAAAAAGTCTGTAAAAATGGCAATTTTGGTCACATTGAGGCTTTAAAAAGTAGTTATTCAACATGAGGCACAATCCAAATGATATTTTGAATCAATTTTTCTAAAGTCCAAAAAATCCATTTTCTGATGAAAAACGATGACCAGTGACCTGTCGAAATTTCTCCAGATGGTCAGAAATGGTAATTTTTTAATGTTTAATTTTTTGACTGTAAATATCTATCGCATGTGAATTATCACTTGTGGAACTAAAATAAGTGTGTTTAGAGTCGTTTTAATGCCTGAAATTAGTCATAATAGAAGCTTCTGAGAAGGAGAAAAGTCTGTAAAAATGGCAATTTTGGTCACATTGAGGCTTTAAAAAGTAGTTATTCAACATGAGGCACAATCCAAATTATATTTTGAATCAATTTTTCTAAAGTCGAAAAAATTAATTTTCTGATGAAAAACGATGACCCGTGACCTGTTGAACTTTCTCCAGATGGTCAGAAATGGTAATTTTTTAATGTTTAATTTCTTTGACTGTAAATGACTATTGCATGTGAATTATCACTTTTGGAACTAAAATAAGTGTGTTTAGAGTCATTTTAATGCCTGAAATTGGTCGAAATAGAAGCTTCTAGTAGGAGAAAAAGTCTGTAAAAATGGCAATTTTGGTCACATTGAGGCTTTAAACAGTAGTTATTCAACATGAGGCACAATCCAAATGACATTTTGATTCAATTTTTATAAAGTCCAAAAAATCCATTTTCTGATGAAAAACGATGACCCGCGACCTGTTGAAATTTCTCCAGATGGTCAGAAATGGTAATTTTTTAATGGTTCTATTTTTGACTGTAAATGACTATTGCATGTGAATTATCACTTTTGGAACTAAAATAAGTGTGTTTAGAGTCATTTTAATGCCTGAAATTGTTTGAAATAGAAGCTTCTAGTAGGAGAAAAAGTCTGTAAAAATGGCAATTTTGGTCACATTGAGGCTTTAAAAAGTAGTTATTCAACATGAGGCACAATCCAAATGATATTTTGAATCAATTTTTCTAAAGTTCAAAAAATCCATTTTCTGATGAAAAACGATGACCAGTGACCTGTCGAAATTTCTCCAGATGGTCAGAAATGGTAATTTATTAATGTTTAAATTTTTGACTGTAAATGACTATCGCATGTGAATTATCACTTGTGGAACTAAAATAAGTGTGTTTAGAGTCGTTTTAATTCCTGAAATTAGTCATATTAGAAGCTTCTGAGAAGGAGAAAAAGTCTGTAAAAATGGCAATTTTGGTCACATTGAGGCTTTAAAAAGTAGTTATTCAACATGAGGCACAATCCAAATGACATTTTGAATCAATTTTTCTAAAGTCCAAAAATCAATTTTCTGATGAAAAAAGATGACCCGTGACCTGTTGAACTTTCTCCAGATGGTCAGAAATGGTAATTTTTTAATGTTGAATTTTTTGACTGTAAATGACTACTGCATATGAATTATCACTTTTGGAACTAAAAGAAGTGTGTTTAGAGTCATTTTAATGCCTGAAATTGGTCGAAATAGAAGCTTCTAGTAGGAGAAAAAGTCTGCAAAAATGGCAATTTTGGTCATATTGAGGCTTTAAAAAGTAGTTATTCAACATGAGGCACAATCCAAATGACATTTTGAATCAATTTTTCTAAAGTCCAAAAATCAATTTTCTGATGAAAAAAGATGACCCGTGACCTGTTGAACTTTGTCCAGATGGTCAGAAATGGTAATTTTTTAATGTTTAATTTTTTGACTATAAATGACTATTGCATATGAATTATCACTTTTGGAACTAAAAGAAGTGTGTTTAGAGTCATTTTAATGCCTGAAATTGTTTGAAATAGAAGCTTCTAGTAGGAGAAAAAGTCTGCAAAAATGGCAATTTTGGTCACATTGGGGCTTTAAAAAGTAGTTATTCAACATGAGGCACAATCCAAATGACATTTTGAATCAATTTTTCTAAAGTCCAAAAAATCCCTTTTCTGATGAAAAATGATGACCCGCGACCTGTCGAAATTTCTCCAGATGGTCAGAAATGGTAATTTTTTAATGGTTCATTTTTTGACTGTAAATGACTATTGCATGTGAATTATCACTTTTGGAACTAAAATAAGTGTGTTTAGAGTCATTTTAATGCCTGAAATTGTTCGAAATAGAAGCTTCTAGAGGAGAAAAAGTCTGCAAAAATGGCAATTTTGGTCATATTGAGGCTTTAAAAAGTAGTTATTCAACATGAGGCACAATCCAAATGACATTTTGAATCAATTTTTCTAAAGTCCAAAAATCAATTTTCTGATGAAAAAAGATGACCCGTGACCTGTTGAACTTTGTCCAGATGGTCAGAAATGGTAATTTTTTAATGTTTAATTTTTTGACTATAAATGACTATTGCATATGAATTATCACTTTTGGAACTAAAAGAAGTGTGTTTAGAGTCATTTTAATGCCTGAAATTGTTTGAAATAGAAGCTTCTAGTAGGAGAAAAAGTCTGTAAAAATGGCAATTTTGGTCACATTGAGGCTTTAAAAAGTAGTTATTCAACATGAGGCACAATCCAAATGATATTTTGAATCAATTTTTCTAAAGTCCAAAAAATCCATTTTCTGATGAAAAACGATGACCAGTGACCTGTCGAAATTTCTCCAGATGGTCAGAAATGGTAATTTATTAATGTTTAAATTTTTGACTGTAAATGACTATCGCATGTGAATTATCACTTGTGGAACTAAAATAAGTGTGTTTAGAGTCGTTTTAATTCCTGAAATTAGTCATATTAGAAGCTTCTGAGAAGGAGAAAAAGTCTGTAAAAATGGCAATTTTGGTCACATTGAGGCTTTAAAAAGTAGTTATTCAACATGAGGCACAATCCAAATGACATTTTGAATCAATTTTTCTAAAGTCCAAAAATCAATTTTCTGATGAAAAAAGATGACCCGTGACCTGTTGAACTTTCTCCAGATGGTCAGAAATGGTAATTTTTTAATGTTTAATTTTTTGACTGTAAATGACTACTGCATATGAATTATCACTTTTGGAACTAAAAGAAGTGTGTTTAGAGTCATTTTAATGCCTGAAATTGTTTGAAATAGAAGCTTCTAGTAGGAGAAAAAGTCTGTAAAAATGGCAATTTTGGTCACATTGAGGCTTTAAAAAGTAGTTATTCAACATGAGGCACAATCCAAATGATATTTTGAATCAATTTTTCTAAAGTCCAAAAATCCATTTTCTGATGAAAAACGATGACCCGCGACCTGTCGAAATTTCTCCAGATGGTCAGAAATGGTAATTTTTTAATGTTTAATTTTTTGACTGTAAATATCTATCGCATGTGAATTATCACTTGTGGAACTAAAATAAGTGTGTTTAGAGTCGTTTTAATGCCTGAAATTAGTCATAATAGAAGCTTCTGAGAAGGAGAAAAGTCTGTAAAAATAGCAATTTTGGTCACATTGAGGCTTTAAAAAGTAGTTATTCAACATGAGGCACAATCCAAATTATATTTTGAATCAATTTTTCTAAAGTCGAAAAACTTAATTTTCTGATGAAAAACGATGACCCGTGACCTGTTGAACTTTCTCCAGATGGTCAGAAATGGTAATTTTTTAATGTTTAATTTTTTTACTGTAAATGACTATTGCATGTGAATTATCACTTTTGGAACTAAAATAAGTGTGTTTAGAGTCATTTTAATGCCTGAAAATGGTCGAAATAGAAGCTTCTAGTAGGAGAAAAAGTCTGTAAAAATGGCAATTTGGTCACATTGAGGCTTTAAAAAGTAGTTATTCAACATGAGGCACAATCCAAATGATATTTTGAATCAATTTTTGTAAAGTCCAAAAAATCCATTTTCTGATGAAAAACGATGACCCGTGACCTGTCGAAATTTCTCCAGATGGTCAGAAATGGTAATTTTTTAATGTTTAATTTTTTGACTGTAAATGACTATTGCATGTGAATTATCACTTTTGGAACTAAAATAAGTGTGTTTAGAGTCATTTTAATGCCTGAAATTGGTCGAAATAGAAGCTTCTAGTAGGAGAAAAAGTCTGTAAAAATGGCAATTTTGGTCACATTGGGGCTTTAAAAAGTAGTTATTCAACATGAGGCACAATCCAAATGACATTTTGAATCAATTTTTCTAAAGTCCAAAAAATCCCTTTTCTGATGAAAAACGATGACCCGCGACCTGTCGAAATTTCTCCAGATGGTCAGAAATGGTAATTTTTTAATGGTTCATTTTTTGACTGTAAATGACTATTGCATGTGAATTATCACTTTTGGAACTAAAATAAGTGTGTTTAGAGTCATTTTAATGCCTGAAATTGTTCGAAATAGAAGCTTCTAGTAGGAGAAAAAGTCTGCAAAAATGGCAATTTTGGTCATATTGAGGCTTTAAAAAGTAGTTATTCAACATGAGGCACAATCCAAATGACATTTTGAATCAATTTTTCTAAAGTCCAAAAATCAATTTTCTGATGAAAAAAGATGACCCGTGACCTGTTGAACTTTGTTCAGATGGTCAGAAATGGTAATTTTTTAATGTTTAATTTTTTGACTGTAAATGACTATTGCATATGAATTATCACTTTTGGAACTAAAAGAAGTGTGTTTAGAGTCATTTTAATGCCTGAAATTGTTTGAAATAGAAGCTTCTAGTAGGAGAAAAAGTCTGTAAAAATGGCAATTTTGGTCACATTGAGGCTTTAAAAAGTAGTTATTCAACATGAGGCACAATCCAAATGATATTTTGAATCAATTTTTCTAAAGTCCAAAAAATCCATTTTCTGATGAAAAACGATGACCAGTGACCTGTCGAAATTTCTCCAGATGGTCAGAAATGGTAATTTTTTAATGTTTAATTTTTTGACTGTAAATATCTATCGCATGTGAATTATCACTTGTGGAACTAAAATAAGTGTGTTTAGAGTCGTTTTAATGCCTGAAATTAGTCATAATAGAAGCTTCTGAGAAGGAGAAAAGTCTGTAAAAATGGCAATTTTGGTCACATTGAGGCTTTAAAAAGTAGTTATTCAACATGAGGCACAATCCAAATTATATTTTGAATCAATTTTTCTAAAGTCGAAAAAATTAATTTTCTGATGAAAAACGATGACCCGTGACCTGTTGAACTTTCTCCAGATGGTCAGAAATGGTAATTTTTTAATGTTTAATTTCTTTGACTGTAAATGACTATTGCATGTGAATTATCACTTTTGGAACTAAAATAAGTGTGTTTAGAGTCATTTTAATGCCTGAAATTGGTCGAAATAGAAGCTTCTAGTAGGAGAAAAAGTCTGTAAAAATGGCAATTTTGGTCACATTGAGGCTTTAAACAGTAGTTATTCAACATGAGGCACAATCCAAATGACATTTTGATTCAATTTTTATAAAGTCCAAAAAATCCATTTTCTGATGAAAAACGATGACCCGCGACCTGTTGAAATTTCTCCAGATGGTCAGAAATGGTAATTTTTTAATGGTTCTATTTTTGACTGTAAATGACTATTGCATGTGAATTATCACTTTTGGAACTAAAATAAGTGTGTTTAGAGTCATTTTAATGCCTGAAATTGTTTGAAATAGAAGCTTCTAGTAGGAGAAAAAGTCTGTAAAAATGGCAATTTTGGTCACATTGAGGCTTTAAAAAGTAGTTATTCAACATGAGGCACAATCCAAATGATATTTTGAATCAATTTTTCTAAAGTTCAAAAAATCCATTTTCTGATGAAAAACGATGACCAGTGACCTGTCGAAATTTCTCCAGATGGTCAGAAATGGTAATTTATTAATGTTTAAATTTTTGACTGTAAATGACTATCGCATGTGAATTATCACTTGTGGAACTAAAATAAGTGTGTTTAGAGTCGTTTTAATTCCTGAAATTAGTCATATTAGAAGCTTCTGAGAAGGAGAAAAAGTCTGTAAAAATGGCAATTTTGGTCACATTGAGGCTTTAAAAAGTAGTTATTCAACATGAGGCACAATCCAAATGACATTTTGAATCAATTTTTCTAAAGTCCAAAAATCAATTTTCTGATGAAAAAAGATGACCCGTGACCTGTTGAACTTTCTCCAGATGGTCAGAAATGGTAATTTTTTAATGTTGAATTTTTTGACTGTAAATGACTACTGCATATGAATTATCACTTTTGGAACTAAAAGAAGTGTGTTTAGAGTCATTTTAATGCCTGAAATTGGTCGAAATAGAAGCTTCTAGTAGGAGAAAAAGTCTGCAAAAATGGCAATTTTGGTCATATTGAGGCTTTAAAAAGTAGTTATTCAACATGAGGCACAATCCAAATGACATTTTGAATCAATTTTTCTAAAGTCCAAAAATCAATTTTCTGATGAAAAAAGATGACCCGTGACCTGTTGAACTTTGTCCAGATGGTCAGAAATGGTAATTTTTTAATGTTTAATTTTTTGACTATAAATGACTATTGCATATGAATTATCACTTTTGGAACTAAAAGAAGTGTGTTTAGAGTCATTTTAATGCCTGAAATTGTTTGAAATAGAAGCTTCTAGTAGGAGAAAAAGTCTGCAAAAATGGCAATTTTGGTCACATTGGGGCTTTAAAAAGTAGTTATTCAACATGAGGCACAATCCAAATGACATTTTGAATCAATTTTTCTAAAGTCCAAAAAATCCCTTTTCTGATGAAAAATGATGACCCGCGACCTGTCGAAATTTCTCCAGATGGTCAGAAATGGTAATTTTTTAATGGTTCATTTTTTGACTGTAAATGACTATTGCATGTGAATTATCACTTTTGGAACTAAAATAAGTGTGTTTAGAGTCATTTTAATGCCTGAAATTGTTCGAAATAGAAGCTTCTAGAGGAGAAAAAGTCTGCAAAAATGGCAATTTTGGTCATATTGAGGCTTTAAAAAGTAGTTATTCAACATGAGGCACAATCCAAATGACATTTTGAATCAATTTTTCTAAAGTCCAAAAATCAATTTTCTGATGAAAAAAGATGACCCGTGACCTGTTGAACTTTGTCCAGATGGTCAGAAATGGTAATTTTTTAATGTTTAATTTTTTGACTATAAATGACTATTGCATATGAATTATCACTTTTGGAACTAAAAGAAGTGTGTTTAGAGTCATTTTAATGCCTGAAATTGTTTGAAATAGAAGCTTCTAGTAGGAGAAAAAGTCTGTAAAAATGGCAATTTTGGTCACATTGAGGCTTTAAAAAGTAGTTATTCAACATGAGGCACAATCCAAATGATATTTTGAATCAATTTTTCTAAAGTCCAAAAAATCCATTTTCTGATGAAAAACGATGACCAGTGACCTGTCGAAATTTCTCCAGATGGTCAGAAATGGTAATTTATTAATGTTTAAATTTTTGACTGTAAATGACTATCGCATGTGAATTATCACTTGTGGAACTAAAATAAGTGTGTTTAGAGTCGTTTTAATTCCTGAAATTAGTCATATTAGAAGCTTCTGAGAAGGAGAAAAAGTCTGTAAAAATGGCAATTTTGGTCACATTGAGGCTTTAAAAAGTAGTTATTCAACATGAGGCACAATCCAAATGACATTTTGAATCAATTTTTCTAAAGTCCAAAAATCAATTTTCTGATGAAAAAAGATGACCCGTGACCTGTTGAACTTTCTCCAGATGGTCAGAAATGGTAATTTTTTAATGTTTAATTTTTTGACTGTAAATGACTACTGCATATGAATTATCACTTTTGGAACTAAAAGAAGTGTGTTTAGAGTCATTTTAATGCCTGAAATTGTTTGAAATAGAAGCTTCTAGTAGGAGAAAAAGTCTGTAAAAATGGCAATTTTGGTCACATTGAGGCTTTAAAAAGTAGTTATTCAACATGAGGCACAATCCAAATGATATTTTGAATCAATTTTTCTAAAGTCCAAAAATCCATTTTCTGATGAAAAACGATGACCCGCGACCTGTCGAAATTTCTCCAGATGGTCAGAAATGGTAATTTTTTAATGTTTAATTTTTTGACTGTAAATATCTATCGCATGTGAATTATCACTTGTGGAACTAAAATAAGTGTGTTTAGAGTCGTTTTAATGCCTGAAATTAGTCATAATAGAAGCTTCTGAGAAGGAGAAAAGTCTGTAAAAATAGCAATTTTGGTCACATTGAGGCTTTAAAAAGTAGTTATTCAACATGAGGCACAATCCAAATTATATTTTGAATCAATTTTTCTAAAGTCGAAAAAATTAATTTTCTGATGAAAAACAATGACCCGTGACCTGTTGAACTTTCTCCAGATGGTCAGAAATGGTAATTTTTTAATGTTTAATTTCTTTGAATGTAAATGACTATTGCATGTGAATTATCACTTTTGGAACTAAAATAAGTGTGTTTAGAGTCATTTTAATGCCTGAAATTGGTCGAAATAGAAGCTTCTAGTAGGAGAAAAAGTCTGTAAAAATGGCAATTTTGGTCACATTGAGGCTTTAAAAAGTAGTTATTCAACATGAGGCACAATCCAAATGACATTTTGATTCAATTTTTATAAAGTCCAAAAAATCCATTTTCTGATGAAAAACGATGACCCGCGACCTGTTGAAATTTCTCCAGATGGTCAGAAATGGTCATTTTTTAATGGTTCTATTTTTGACTGTAAATGACTATTGCATGTGAATTATCACTTTTGGAACTAAAATAAGTGTGTTTAGAGTCATTTTAATGCCTGAAATTGTTTGAAATAGAAGCTTCTAGTAGGAGAAAAAGTCTGTAAAAATGGCAATTTTGGTCATATTGAGGCTTTAAAAAGTAGTTATTCAACATGAGGCACAATCCAAATGACATTTTGAATCAATTTTTCTAAAGTCCAAAAATCAATTTTCTGATGAAAAAAGATGACCCGTGACCTGTTGAACTTTGTCCAGATGGTCAGAAATGGTAATTTTTTAATGTTTAAATTTTTGACTGTAAATGACTATCGCATGTGAATTATCACTTATGGAACTAAAATAAGTGTGTTTAGAGTCGTTTTAATGCCTGTAATTAGTCATATTAGAAGCTTCTGAGAAGGAGAAAAAGTCTGTAAAAATGGCAATTTTGGTCACATTGAGGCTTTAAAAAGTAGTTATTCAACATGAGGCACAATCCAAATGATATTTTGAATCAATTTTTCTAAAGTCGAAAAAATTAATTTTCTGATGAAAAACGATGACCCGTGACCTGTTGAACTTTCTCCAGATGGTCAGAAATGGTAATTTTTTAATGTTTAATTTTTTTACTGTAAATGACTATTGCATGTGAATTATCACTTTTGGAACTAAAATAAGTGTGTTTAGAGTCATTTTAATGCCTGAAAATGGTCGAAATAGAAGCTTCTAGTAGGAGAAAAAGTCTGTAAAAATGGCAATTTGGTCACATTGAGGCTTTAAAAAGTAGTTATTCAACATGAGGCACAATCCAAATGATATTTTGAATCAATTTTTGTAAAGTCCAAAAAATCCATTTTCTGATGAAAAACGATGACCCGTGACCTGTCGAAATTTCTCCAGATGGTCAGAAATGGTAATTTTTTAATGTTTAATTTTTTGACTGTAAATGACTATTGCATGTGAATTATCACTTTTGGAACTAAAATAAGTGTGTTTAGAGTCATTTTAATGCCTGAAATTGGTCGAAATAGAAGCTTCTAGTAGGAGAAAAAGTCTGTAAAAATGGCAATTTTGGTCACATTGGGGCTTTAAAAAGTAGTTATTCAACATGAGGCACAATCCAAATGACATTTTGAATCAATTTTTCTAAAGTCCAAAAAATCCCTTTTCTGATGAAAAACGATGACCCGCGACCTGTCGAAATTTCTCCAGATGGTCAGAAATGGTAATTTTTTAATGGTTCATTTTTTGACTGTAAATGACTATTGCATGTGAATTATCACTTTTGGAACTAAAATAAGTGTGTTTAGAGTCATTTTAATGCCTGAAATTGTTCGAAATAGAAGCTTCTAGTAGGAGAAAAAGTCTGCAAAAATGGCAATTTTGGTCATATTGAGGCTTTAAAAAGTAGTTATTCAACATGAGGCACAATCCAAATGACATTTTGAATCAATTTTTCTAAAGTCCAAAAATCAATTTTCTGATGAAAAAAGATGACCCGTGACCTGTTGAACTTTGTTCAGATGGTCAGAAATGGTAATTTTTTAATGTTTAATTTTTTGACTGTAAATGACTATTGCATATGAATTATCACTTTTGGAACTAAAAGAAGTGTGTTTAGAGTCATTTTAATGCCTGAAATTGTTTGAAATAGAAGCTTCTAGTAGGAGAAAAAGTCTGTAAAAATGGCAATTTTGGTCACATTGAGGCTTTAAAAAGTAGTTATTCAACATGAGGCACAATCTAAATGATATTTTGAATCAATTTTTCTAAAGTCCAAAAAATCCATTTTCTGATGAAAAACGATGACCAGTGACCTGTCGAAATTTCTCCAGATGGTCAGAAATGGTAATTTTTTAATGTTTAATTTTTTGACTGTAAATATCTATCGCATGTGAATTATCACTTGTGGAACTAAAATAAGTGTGTTTAGAGTCGTTTTAATGCCTGAAATTAGTCATAATAGAAGCTTCTGAGAAGGAGAAAAGTCTGTAAAAATGGCAATTTTGGTCACATTGAGGCTTTAAAAAGTAGTTATTCAACATGAGGCACAATCCAAATTATATTTTGAATCAATTTTTCTAAAGTCGAAAAAATTAATTTTCTGATGAAAAACGATGACCCGTGACCTGTTGAACTTTCTCCAGATGGTCAGAAATGGTAATTTTTTAATGTTTAATTTCTTTGACTGTAAATGACTATTGCATGTGAATTATCACTTTTGGAACTAAAATAAGTGTGTTTAGAGTCATTTTAATGCCTGAAATTGGTCGAAATAGAAGCTTCTAGTAGGAGAAAAAGTCTGTAAAAATGGCAATTTTGGTCACATTGAGGCTTTAAACAGTAGTTATTCAACATGAGGCACAATCCAAATGACATTTTGATTCAATTTTTATAAAGTCCAAAAAATCCATTTTCTGATGAAAAACGATGACCCGCGACCTGTTGAAATTTCTCCAGATGGTCAGAAATGGTAATTTTTTAATGGTTCTATTTTTGACTGTAAATGACTATTGCATGTGAATTATCACTTTTGGAACTAAAATAAGTGTGTTTAGAGTCATTTTAATGCCTGAAATTGTTTGAAATAGAAGCTTCTAGTAGGAGAAAAAGTCTGTAAAAATGGCAATTTTGGTCACATTGAGGCTTTAAAAAGTAGTTATTCAACATGAGGCACAATCCAAATGATATTTTGAATCAATTTTTCTAAAGTTCAAAAAATCCATTTTCTGATGAAAAACGATGACCAGTGACCTGTCGAAATTTCTCCAGATGGTCAGAAATGGTAATTTATTAATGTTTAAATTTTTGACTGTAAATGACTATCGCATGTGAATTATCACTTGTGGAACTAAAATAAGTGTGTTTAGAGTCGTTTTAATTCCTGAAATTAGTCATATTAGAAGCTTCTGAGAAGGAGAAAAAGTCTGTAAAAATGGCAATTTTGGTCACATTGAGGCTTTAAAAAGTAGTTATTCAACATGAGGCACAATCCAAATGACATTTTGAATCAATTTTTCTAAAGTCCAAAAATCAATTTTCTGATGAAAAAAGATGACCCGTGACCTGTTGAACTTTCTCCAGATGGTCAGAAATGGTAATTTTTTAATGTTGAATTTTTTGACTGTAAATGACTACTGCATATGAATTATCACTTTTGGAACTAAAAGAAGTGTGTTTAGAGTCATTTTAATGCCTGAAATTGGTCGAAATAGAAGCTTCTAGTAGGAGAAAAAGTCTGCAAAAATGGCAATTTTGGTCATATTGAGGCTTTAAAAAGTAGTTATTCAACATGAGGCACAATCCAAATGACATTTTGAATCAATTTTTCTAAAGTCCAAAAATCAATTTTCTGATGAAAAAAGATGACCCGTGACCTGTTGAACTTTGTCCAGATGGTCAGAAATGGTAATTTTTTAATGTTTAATTTTTTGACTGTAAATGACTATTGCATATGAATTATCACTTTTGGAACTAAAAGAAGTGTGTTTAGAGTCATTTTAATGCCTGAAATTGTTTGAAATAGAAGCTTCTAGTAGGAGAAAAAGTCTGTAAAAATGGCAATTTTGGTCACATTGAGGCTTTAAAAAGTAGTTATTCAACATGAGGCACAATCCAAATGATATTTTGAATCAATTTTTCTAAAGTCCAAAAATCCATTTTCTGATGAAAAACGATGACCCGCGACCTGTCGAAATTTCTCCAGATGGTCAGAAATGGTAATTTTTTAATGTTTAATTTTTTGACTGTAAATATCTATCGCATGTGAATTATCACTTGTGGAACTAAAATAAGTGTGTTTAGAGTCGTTTTAATGCCTGAAATTAGTCATAATAGAAGCTTCTGAGAAGGAGAAAAGTCTGTAAAAATGGCAATTTTGGTCACATTGAGGCTTTAAAAAGTAGTTATTCAACATGAGGCACAATCCAAATTATATTTTGAATCAATTTTTCTAAAGTCGAAAAAATTAATTTTCTGATGAAAAACAATGACCCGTGACCTGTTGAACTTTCTCCAGATGGTCAGAAATGGTAATTTTTTAATGTTTAATTTCTTTGACTGTAAATGACTATTGCATGTGAATTATCACTTTTGGAACTAAAATAAGTGTGTTTAGAGTCATTTTAATGCCTGAAATTGGTCGAAATAGAAGCTTCTAGTAGGAGAAAAAGTCTGTAAAAATGGCAATTTTGGTCACATTGAGGCTTTAAAAAGTAGTTATTCAACATGAGGCACAATCCAAATGACATTTTGATTCAATTTTTATAAAGTCCAAAAAATCCATTTTCTGATGAAAAACGATGACCCGCGACCTGTTGAAATTTCTCCAGATGGTCAGAAATGGTAATTTTTTAATGGTTCTATTTTTGACTGTAAATGACTATTGCATGTGAATTATCACTTTTGGAACTAAAATAAGTGTGTTTAGAGTCATTTTAATGCCTGAAATTGTTTGAAATAGAAGCTTCTAGTAGGAGAAAAAGTCTGTAAAAATGGCAATTTTGGTCATATTGAGGCTTTAAAAAGTAGTTATTCAACATGAGGCACAATCCAAATGACATTTTGAATCAATTTTTCTAAAGTCCAAAAATCAATTTTCTGATGAAAAAAGATGACCCGTGACCTGTTGAACTTTGTCCAGATGGTCAGAAATGGTAATTTTTTAATGTTTAAATTTTTGACTGTAAATGACTATCGCATGTGAATTATCACTTATGGAACTAAAATAAGTGTGTTTAGAGTCGTTTTAATGCCTGTAATTAGTCATATTAGAAGCTTCTGAGAAGGAGAAAAAGTCTGTAAAAATGGCAATTTTGGTCACATTGAGGCTTTAAAAAGTAGTTATTCAACATGAGGCACAATCCAAATGATATTTTGAATCAATTTTTCTAAAGTCGAAAAAATTAATTTTCTGATGAAAAACGATGACCCGTGACCTGTTGAACTTTCTCCAGATGGTCAGAAATGGTAATTTTTTAATGTTTAATTTTTTTACTGTAAATGACTATTGCATGTGAATTATCACTTTTGGAACTAAAATAAGTGTGTTTAGAGTCATTTTAATGCCTGAAAATGGTCGAAATAGAAGCTTCTAGTAGGAGAAAAAGTCTGTAAAAATGGCAATTTTGGTCACATTGAGGCTTTAAAAAGTAGTTATTCAACATGAGGCACAATCCAAATGACATTTTGAATCAATTTTTATAAAGTCCAATAAATCCCTTTTCTGATGAAAAACGATGACCCGCGACCTGTCGAAATTTCTCCAGATGGTCAGAAATGGTAATTTTATAATGGTTCATTTTTTGACTGTAAATGACTATTGCATGTGAATTATAACTTTTGGAACTAAAATAAGTGTGTTTAGAGTCATTTTAATGCCTGAAAATGGTCGAAATAGAAGCTTCTAGTGGGAGAAAAAGTCTGTAAGAATGGCAATTTTGGTCACATTGGGGCTTTAAAAAGTAGTTATTCAACATGAGACACAATCCAAATGACATTTTGAATCAATTTTTCTAAAGTCCAAAAAATCCCTTTTCTGATGAAAAACGATGACCCGCGACCTGTCGAAATTTCTCCAGATGGTCAGAAATGGTAATTTTTTAATGGTTCATTTTTTGACTGTAAATGACTATTGCATGTGAATTATCACTTTTGGAACTAAAATAAGTGTTTTTAGAGTCATTTTAATGCCTGAAATTGTTCGAAATAGAAGCTTCTAGTAGGAGAAAAAGTCTGTAAAAATGGCAATTTTGGTCACATTGAGGCTTTAAAAAGTAGTTATTCAACATGAGGCACAATCCAAATGACATTTTGAATCAATTTTTATAAAGTCCAAAAAATCCATTTTCTGATGAAAAACGATGACCCGCGACCTGTCGAAATTTCTCCAGATGGTCAGAAATGGTAATTTTTTAATGGTTCATTTTTTGACTGTAAATGACTATTGCATGTGAATTATCACTTTTGGAACTAAAATAAGTGTGTTTAGAGTCATTTTAATGCCTGAAATTGTTTGAAATAGAAGCTTCTAGTAGGAGAAAAAGTCTGTAAAAATGGCAATTTTGGTCACATTGAGGCTTTAAAAAGTAGTTATTCAACATGAGGCACAATCCAAATGATATTTTGAATCAATTTTTCTAAAGTCCAAAAAATCCATTTATTGAGGAAAAACGATGACCAGTGACTTGTCGAAATTTCTCCAGATGGTCAGAAATGGTAATTTTTTAATGTTTAAATTTTTGACTGTAAATGACTATCGCATGTGAATTATCACTTGTGGAACTAAAATAAGTGTGTTTAGAGTCGTTTTAATGCCTGTAATTAGTCATATTAGAAGCTTCTGAGAAGGAGAAAAAGTCTGTAAAAATGGCAATTTTGGTCACATTGAGGCTTTAAAAAGTAGTTATTCAACATGAGGCACAATCCAAATGATATTTTGAATCAATTTTTCTAAAGTCGAAAAAATTAATTTTCTGATGAAAAACGATGACCCGTAACCTGTTGAACTTTCTCCAGATGGTCAGAAATGGTAATTTTTTAATGTTTAATTTTTTTACTGTAAATGACTATTGCATGTGAATTATCACTTTTGGAACTAAAATAAGTGTGTTTAGAGTCATTTTAATGCCTGAAAATGGTCGAAATAGAAGCTTCTAGTAGGAGAAAAAGTCTGTAAAAATGGCAATTTGGTCACATTGAGGCTTTAAAAAGTAGTTATTCAACATGAGGCACAATCCAAATGATATTTTGAATCAATTTTTGTAAAGTCCAAAAAATCCATTTTCTGATGAAAAACGATGACCCGCGACCTGTCGAAATTTCTCCAGATGGTCAGAAATGGTAATTTTTTAATGGTTCATTTTTTGACTGTAAATGACTATTGCATGTGAATTATCACTTTTGGAACTAAAATAAGTGTGTTTAGAGTCATTTTAATGCCTGAAATTGTTCGAAATAGAAGCTTCTAGTAGGAGAAAAAGTCTGCAAAAATGGCAATTTTGGTCACATTGAGGCTTTAAAAAGTAGTTATTCAACATGAGGCACAATCCAAATGATATTTTGAATCAATTTTTCTAAAGTCCAAAAAATCCCTTTTCTGAGGAAAAACGATGACCCGCGACCTGTCGAAATTTCTCCAGATGGTCAGAAATGGTAATTTTTTAATGGTTCATTTTTTGACTGTAAATGACTATTGCATGTGAATTATCACTTTTGGAACTAAAATAAGTGTGTTTAGAGTCATTTTAATGCCTGAAATTGTTCGAAATAGAAGCTTCTAGTAGGAGAAAAAGTCTGCAAAAATGGCAATTTTGGTCACATTGAGGCTTTAAAAAGTAGTTATTCAACATGAGGCACAATCCAAATGATATTTTGAATCAATTTTTCTAAAGTCCAAAAAATCCATTTATTGAGGAAAAACGATGACCAGTGACTTGTCGAAATTTCTCCAGATGGTCAGAAATGGTAATTTTTTAATGTTTAAATTTTTGACTGTAAATGACTATCGCATGTGAATTATCACTTGTGGAACTAAAATAAGTGTGTTTAGAGTCGTTTTAATGCCTGTAATTAGTCATATTAGAAGCTTCTGAGAAGGAGAAAAAGTCTGTAAAAATGGCAATTTTGGTCACATTGAGGCTTTAAAAAGTAGTTATTCAACATGAGGCACAATCCAAATGATATTTTGAATCAATTTTTCTAAAGTCGAAAAAACTTAATTTTCTGATGAAAAACGATGACCCGTGACCTGTTGAACTTTCTCCAGATGGTCAGAAATGGTAATTTTTTAATGTTTAATTTTTTTACTGTAAATGACTATTGCATGTGAATTATCACTTTTGGAACTAAAATAAGTGTGTTTAGAGTCATTTTAATGCCTGAAAATGGTCGAAATAGAAGCTTCTAGTAGGAGAAAAAGTCTGTAAAAATGGCAATTTGGTCACATTGAGGCTTTAAAAAGTAGTTATTCAACATGAGGCACAATCCAAATGATATTTTGAATCAATTTTTGTAAAGTCCAAAAAATCCATTTTCTGATGAAAAACGATGACCCGTGACCTGTCGAAATTTCTCCAGATGGTCAGAAATGGTAATTTTTTAATGTTTAATTTTTTGACTGTAAATGACTATTGCATGTGAATTATCACTTTTGGAACTAAAATAAGTGTGTTTAGAGTCATTTTAATGCCTGAAATTGGTCGAAATAGAAGCTTCTAGTAGGAGAAAAAGTCTGTAAAAATGGCAATTTTGGTCACATTGGGGCTTTAAAAAGTAGTTATTCAACATGAGGCACAATCCAAATGACATTTTGAATCAATTTTTCTAAAGTCCAAAAAATCCCTTTTCTGATGAAAAATGATGACCCGCGACCTGTCGAAATTTCTCCAGATGGTCAGAAATGGTAATTTTTTAATGGTTCATTTTTTGACTGTAAATGACTATTGCATGTGAATTATCACTTTTGGAACTAAAATAAGTGTGTTTAGAGTCATTTTAATGCCTGAAATTGTTCGAAATAGAAGCTTCTAGAGGAGAAAAAGTCTGCAAAAATGGCAATTTTGGTCATATTGAGGCTTTAAAAAGTAGTTATTCAACATGAGGCACAATCCAAATGACATTTTGAATCAATTTTTCTAAAGTCCAAAAATCAATTTTCTGATGAAAAAAGATGACCCGTGACCTGTTGAACTTTGTCCAGATGGTCAGAAATGGTAATTTTTTAATGTTTAATTTTTTGACTATAAATGACTATTGCATATGAATTATCACTTTTGGAACTAAAAGAAGTGTGTTTAGAGTCATTTTAATGCCTGAAATTGTTTGAAATAGAAGCTTCTAGTAGGAGAAAAAGTCTGTAAAAATGGCAATTTTGGTCACATTGAGGCTTTAAAAAGTAGTTATTCAACATGAGGCACAATCCAAATGATATTTTGAATCAATTTTTCTAAAGTCCAAAAAATCCATTTTCTGATGAAAAACGATGACCAGTGACCTGTCGAAATTTCTCCAGATGGTCAGAAATGGTAATTTATTAATGTTTAAATTTTTGACTGTAAATGACTATCGCATGTGAATTATCACTTGTGGAACTAAAATAAGTGTGTTTAGAGTCGTTTTAATTCCTGAAATTAGTCATATTAGAAGCTTCTGAGAAGGAGAAAAAGTCTGTAAAAATGGCAATTTTGGTCACATTGAGGCTTTAAAAAGTAGTTATTCAACATGAGGCACAATCCAAATGACATTTTGAATCAATTTTTCTAAAGTCCAAAAATCAATTTTCTGATGAAAAAAGATGACCCGTGACCTGTTGAACTTTCTCCAGATGGTCAGAAATGGTAATTTTTTAATGTTTAATTTTTTGACTGTAAATGACTACTGCATATGAATTATCACTTTTGGAACTAAAAGAAGTGTGTTTAGAGTCATTTTAATGCCTGAAATTGGTCGAAATAGAAGCTTCTAGTAGGAGAAAAAGTCTGCAAAAATGGCAATTGTGGTCATATTGAGGCTTTAAAAAGTAGTTATTCAACATGAGGCACAATCCAAATGACATTTTGAATCAATTTTTCTAAAGTCCAAAAATCAATTTTCTGATGAAAAAAGATGACCCGTGACCTGTTGAACTTTGTCCAGATGGTCAGAAATGGTAATTTTTTAATGTTTAATTTTTTGACTGTAAATGACTATTGCATATGAATTATCACTTTTGGAACTAAAAGAAGTGTGTTAAGAGTCATTTTAATGCCTGAAATTGTTTGAAATAGAAGCTTCTAGTAGGAGAAAAAGTCTGTAAAAATGGCAATTTTGGTCACATTGAGGCTTTAAAAAGTAGTTATTCAACATGAGGCACAATCCAAATGATATTTTGAATCAATTTTTCTAAAGTCCAAAAATCCATTTTCTGATGAAAAACGATGACCCGCGACCTGTCGAAATTTCTCCAGATGGTCAGAAATGGTAATTTTTTAATGTTTAATTTTTTGACTGTAAATATCTATCGCATGTGAATTATCACTTGTGGAACTAAAATAAGTGTGTTTAGAGTCGTTTTAATGCCTGAAATTAGTCATAATAGAAGCTTCTGAGAAGGAGAAAAGTCTGTAAAAATAGCAATTTTGGTCACATTGAGGCTTTAAAAAGTAGTTATTCAACATGAGGCACAATCCAAATTATATTTTGAATCAATTTTTCTAAAGTCGAAAAAATTAATTTTCTGATGAAAAACAATGACCCGTGACCTGTTGAACTTTCTCCAGATGGTCAGAAATGGTAATTTTTTAATGTTTAATTTCTTTGAATGTAAATGACTATTGCATGTGAATTATCACTTTTGGAACTAAAATAAGTGTGTTTAGAGTCATTTTAATGCCTGAAATTGGTCGAAATAGAAGCTTCTAGTAGGAGAAAAAGTCTGTAAAAATGGCAATTTTGGTCACATTGAGGCTTTAAAAAGTAGTTATTCAACATGAGGCACAATCCAAATGACATTTTGATTCAATTTTTATAAAGTCCAAAAAATCCATTTTCTGATGAAAAACGATGACCCGCGACCTGTTGAAATTTCTCCAGATGGTCAGAAATGGTCATTTTTTAATGGTTCTATTTTTGACTGTAAATGACTATTGCATGTGAATTATCACTTTTGGAACTAAAATAAGTGTGTTTAGAGTCATTTTAATGCCTGAAATTGTTTGAAATAGAAGCTTCTAGTAGGAGAAAAAGTCTGTAAAAATGGCAATTTTGGTCATATTGAGGCTTTAAAAAGTAGTTATTCAACATGAGGCACAATCCAAATGACATTTTGAATCAATTTTTCTAAAGTCCAAAAATCAATTTTCTGATGAAAAAAGATGACCCGTGACCTGTTGAACTTTGTCCAGATGGTCAGAAATGGTAATTTTTTAATGTTTAAATTTTTGACTGTAAATGACTATCGCATGTGAATTATCACTTTTGGAACTAAAATAAGTGTGTTTAGAGTCGTTTTAATGCCTGTAATTAGTCATATTAGAAGCTTCTGAGAAGGAGAAAAAGTCTGTAAAAATGGCAATTTTGGTCACATTGAGGCTTTAAAAAGTAGTTATTCAACATGAGGCACAATCCAAATGATATTTTGAATCAATTTTTCTAAAGTCGAAAAAATTAATTTTCTGATGAAAAACGATGACCCGTGACCTGTTGAACTTTCTCCAGATGGTCAGAAATGGTAATTTTTTAATGTTTAATTTTTTTACTGTAAATGACTATTGCATGTGAATTATCACTTTTGGAACTAAAATAAGTGTGTTTAGAGTCATTTTAATGCCTGAAAATGGTCGAAATAGAAGCTTCTAGTAGGAGAAAAAGTCTGTAAAAATGGCAATTTGGTCACATTGAGGCTTTAAAAAGTAGTTATTCAACATGAGGCACAATCCAAATGATATTTTGAATCAATTTTTGTAAAGTCCAAAAAATCCATTTTCTGATGAAAAACGATGACCCGTGACCTGTCGAAATTTCTCCAGATGGTCAGAAATGGTAATTTTTTAATGTTTAATTTTTTGACTGTAAATGACTATTGCATGTGAATTATCACTTTTGGAACTAAAATAAGTGTGTTTAGAGTCATTTTAATGCCTGAAATTGGTTGAAATAGAAGCTTCTAGTAGGAGAAAAAGTCTGTAAAAATGGCAATTTTGGTCACATTGGGGCTTTAAAAAGTAGTTATTCAACATGAGGCACAATCCAAATGACATTTTGAATCAATTTTTCTAAAGTCCAAAAAATCCCTTTTCTGATGAAAAACGATGACCCGCGACCTGTCGAAATTTCTCCAGATGGTCAGAAATGGTAATTTTTTAATGGTTCATTTTTTGACTGTAAATGACTATTGCATGTGAATTATCACTTTTGGAACTAAAATAAGTGTGTTTAGAGTCATTTTAATGCCTGAAATTGTTCGAAATAGAAGCTTCTAGTAGGAGAAAAAGTCTGCAAAAATGGCAATTTTGGTCATATTGAGGCTTTAAAAAGTAGTTATTCAACATGAGGCACAATCCAAATGACATTTTGAATCAATTTTTCTAAAGTCCAAAAATCAATTTTCTGATGAAAAAAGATGACCCGTGACCTGTTGAACTTTGTTCAGATGGTCAGAAATGGTAGTTTTTTAATGTTTAATTTTTTGACTGTAAATGACTATTGCATATGAATTATCACTTTTGGAACTAAAAGAAGTGTGTTTAGAGTCATTTTAATGCCTGAAATTGTTTGAAATAGAAGCTTCTAGTAGGAGAAAAAGTCTGTAAAAATGGCAATTTTGGTCACATTGAGGCTTTAAAAAGTAGTTATTCAACATGAGGCACAATCCAAATGATATTTTGAATCAATTTTTCTAAAGTCCAAAAAATCCATTTTCTGATGAAAAACGATGACCAGTGACCTGTCGAAATTTCTCCAGATGGTCAGAAATGGTAATTTTTTAATGTTTAATTTTTTGACTGTAAATATCTATCGCATGTGAATTATCACTTGTGGAACTAAAATAAGTGTGTTTAGAGTCGTTTTAATGCCTGAAATTAGTCATAATAGAAGCTTCTGAGAAGGAGAAAAGTCTGTAAAAATGGCAATTTTGGTCACATTGAGGCTTTAAAAAGTAGTTATTCAACATGAGGCACAATCCAAATTATATTTTGAATCAATTTTTCTAAAGTCGAAAAAATTAATTTTCTGATGAAAAACGATGACCCGTGACCTGTTGAACTTTCTCCAGATGGTCAGAAATGGTAATTTTTTAATGTTTAATTTCTTTGACTGTAAATGACTATTGCATGTGAATTATCACTTTTGGAACTAAAATAAGTGTGTTTAGAGTCATTTTAATGCCTGAAATTGGTCGAAATAGAAGCTTCTAGTAGGAGAAAAAGTCTGTAAAAATGGCAATTTTGGTCACATTGAGGCTTTAAACAGTAGTTATTCAACACGAGGCACAATCCAAATGACATTTTGATTCAATTTTTATAAAGTCCAAAAAATCCATTTTCTGATGAAAAACGATGACCCGCGACCTGTTGAAATTTCTCCAGATGGTCAGAAATGGTAATTTTTTAATGGTTCTATTTTTGACTGTAAATGACTATTGCATGTGAATTATCACTTTTGGAACTAAAATAAGTGTGTTTAGAGTCATTTTAATGCCTGAAATTGTTTGAAATAGAAGCTTCTAGTAGGAGAAAAAGTCTGTAAAAATGGCAATTTTGGTCACATTGAGGCTTTAAAAAGTAGTTATTCAACATGAGGCACAATCCAAATGATATTTTGAATCAATTTTTCTAAAGTTCAAAAAATCCATTTTCTGATGAAAAACGATGACCAGTGACCTGTCGAAATTTCTCCAGATGGTCAGAAATGGTAATTTATTAATGTTTAAATTTTTGACTGTAAATGACTATCGCATGTGAATTATCACTTGTGGAACTAAAATAAGTGTGTTTAGAGTCGTTTTAATTCCTGAAATTAGTCATATTAGAAGCTTCTGAGAAGGAGAAAAAGTCTGTAAAAATGGCAATTTTGGTCACATTGAGGCTTTAAAAAGTAGTTATTCAACATGAGGCACAATCCAAATGACATTTTGAATCAATTTTTCTAAAGTCCAAAAATCAATTTTCTGATGAAAAAAGATGACCCGTGACCTGTTGAACTTTCTCCAGATGGTCAGAAATGGTAATTTTTTAATGTTGAATTTTTTTACTGTAAATGACTACTGCATATGAATTATCACTTTTGGAACTAAAAGAAGTGTGTTTAGAGTCATTTTAATGCCTGAAATTGGTCGAAATAGAAGCTTCTAGTAGGAGAAAAAGTCTGCAAAAATGGCAATTTTGGTCATATTGAGGCTTTAAAAAGTAGTTATTCAACATGAGGCACAATCCAAATGACATTTTGAATCAATTTTTCTAAAGTCCAAAAATCAATTTTCTGATGAAAAAAATGACCCGTGACCTGTTGAACTTTGTCCAGATGGTCAGAAATGGTAATTTTTTAATGTTTAACTTTTTTGACTGTAAATGACTATTGCATATGAATTATCACTTTTGGAACTAAAAGAAGTGTGTTTAGAGTCATTTTAATGCCTGAAATTGTTTGAAATAGAAGCTTCTAGTAGGAGAAAAAGTCTGTAAAAATGGCAATTTTGGTCACATTGAGGCTTTAAAAAGTAGTTATTCAACATGAGGCACAATCCAAATGACATTTTGAATCAATTTTTCTAAAGTCCAAAAAATCAATTTTCTGATGAAAAACGATGACCCGCGACCTGTCGAAAATTCTCCAGATGGTCAGAAATGGTAATTTTTTAATGTTTTATTTTTTGACTGTAAATGACTATTGCATGCGAATTATCACTTTTGGAACTAAAATAAGTGTGTTTAGAGTCATTTTAATGTCTGAAAATGGTCGAAAGAGAAGCTTCTAGTAGGGGAAAAAGTCTGTAAAAATGGCAATTTTGGTCACATTGAGGCTTTAAAAAGTAGTTATTCAACATGAGGCACAATCCAAATGATATTTTGAATCAATTTTTCTAAAGTCCCAAAAATCCATTTTCTGATGAAAAACGATGACCAGTGACCTGTTGAAATTTCTCCAGATGGTCAGAAATGGTAATTTATTAATGTTTAAATTTTTGACTGTAAATGACTATCGCATGTGAATTATCACTTGTGGAACTAAAATAAGTGTGTTTAGAGTCGTTTTAATTCCTGAAATTAGTCATATTAGAAGCTTCTGAGAAGGAGAAAAAGTCTGTAAAAATGGCAATTTTGGTCACATTGAGGCTTTAAAAAGTAGTTATTCAACATGAGGCACAATCCAAATGACATTTTGAATCAATTTTTCTAAAGTCCAAAAATCAATTTTCTGATGAAAAAAGATGACCCATGACCTGTTGAACTTTCTCCAGATGGTCAGAAATGGTAATTTTTTAATGTTTAATTTTTTGACTGTAAATGACTACTGCATATGAATTATCACTTTTGGAACTAAAAGAAGTGTGTTTAGAGTCATTTTAATGCCTGAAATTGGTCGAAATAGAAGCTTCTAGTAGGAGAAAAAGTCTGTAAAAATGGCAATTTTGGTCACATTGAGGCTTTAAAAAGTAGTTATTCAACATGAGGCACAATCCAAATGACATTTTGAATCAATTTTTCTAAAGTCCAAAAATCCATTTTCTGATGAAAAAAGATGACCCGTGACCTGTTGAACTTTCTCCAGATGGTCAGAAATGGTAATTTTTTAATGTTTAATTTTTTGACTGTAAATGACTATTGCATATGAATTATCACTTTTGGAACTAAAAGAAGTGTGTTTAGAGTCATTTTAATGCCTGAAATTGGTCGAAATAGAAGCTTCTAGTAGGAGAAAAAGTGTGTAAAAATGGCAATTTTGGTCACATTGAGGCTTTAAAAAGTAGTTATTCAACATGAGGCACAATCCAAATGACATTTTGAATCAATTTTTCTGAAGTCCAAAAAATCCTATTTCTGATGAAAAACGATGACCCGCGACCTGTCGAAAATTCTCCAGATGGTCAGAAATGGTAATTTTTTAATGTTTTATTTTTTGACTGTAAATGACTATTGCATGTGAATTATCACTTTTGGAACTAAAATAAGTGTGTTTAGAGTCATTTTAATGCCTGAAAATGGTCGAAATAAAAGCTTCTAGTAGGAGAAAAAGGCTGTAAAAATGGCAATTTTGGTCACATTGAGGCTTTAAAAAGTAGTTATTCAACATGAGGCACAATCCAAATGACATTTTGAATCAATTTTTCTAAAGTCCAAAAATCAATTTTCTGATGAAAAAAGATGACCCGTGACCTGTTGAACTTTGTCCAGATGGTCAGAAATGGTAATTTTTTAATGTTTAATTTTTTGACTGTAAATGACTATTGCATATGAATTATCACTTTTGGAACTAAAAGAAGTGTGATTAGAGTCATTTTAATGCCTGAAATTGTTTGAAATAGAAGCTTCTAGTAGGAGGAAAAGTCTGTAAAAATGGCAATTTTGGTCACATTGAGGCTTTAAAAAGTAGTTATTCAACATGAGGCACAATCCAAATGATATTTTGAATCAATTTTTCTAAAGTCCCAAAAATCCATTTTCTGATGAAAAACGATGACCAGTGACCTGTCGAAATTTCTCCAGATGGTCAGAAATGGTAATTTATTAATGTTTAAATTTTTGACTGTAAATGACTATCGTATGTGAATTATCACTTGTGGAACTAAAAGAAGTGTGTTTAGAGTCATTTTAATGCCTGAAATTGGTGGAAATAGAAGCTCCTAGTAGGAGAAAAAGTGTGTAAAAATGGCAATTTTGGTCATATTGATTCTTTAAAAAGTAGTTATTCAACATGAGGCACAATCCAAATGACATTTTGAATCAATTTTTCTAAAGTCGAAAAAATTAATTTTCTGATGAAAAACGATGACCCGTGACCTGTTGAACTTTCTCCAGATGGTCAGAAATGGTAATTTTTTAATGTTTAATTTTTTTACTGTAAATGACTATTGCATGTGGATTATCACTTTTCGAACTAAAATAAGTGTGTTTAGAGTCATTTTAATGCCTGAAATTGGTCGAAATAGAAGCTTCTAGTAGGAGAAAAAGTCTGTAAAAATGGCAATTTTGGTCACATTGAGGCTTTAAAAAGTAGTTATTCAACATGAGGCACAATCCAAATGACATTTTGAATCAATTTTTCTAAAGTCCAAAAAATCCATTTTCTGATGAAAAACGATGACCCGCGACCTGTTGAACTTTGTCCAGATGGTCAGAAATGGTAATTTTTTAATGTTTAATTTTTTGACTGTAAATGACTATTGCATATGAATTATCACTTTTGGAACTAAAAGAAGTGTGATTAGAGTCATTTTAATGCCTGAAATTGTTTGAAATAGAAGCTTCTAGTAGGAGGAAAAGTCTGTAAAAATGGCAATTTTGGTCACATTGAGGCTTTAAAAAGTAGTTATTCAACATGAGGCACAATCCAAATGATATTTTGAATCAATTTTTCTAAACTCACAAAAATCCATTTTCTGATGAAAAACGATGACCCGCGACCTGTCGAAATTTCTCCAGATGGTCAGAAATGGTAATTTTTTAATGGTTCATTTTTTGACTGTAAATGACTATTGCATGTGAATTATCACTTTTGGAACTAAAATATGTGTGTTTAGAGTCATTTTAATGCCTGAAATTGTTCGAAATAGAAGCTTCTAGTAGGAGAAAAAGTCTGTAAAAATGGCAATTTTGGTCACATTGAGGCTTTAAAAAGTAGTTATTCAACATGAGGCACAATCCAAATGATATTTTGAATCAATTTTTCTAAAGTCCAAAAAATCCATTTATTGAGGAAAAACGATGACCAGTGACTTGTCGAAATTTCTCCAGATGGTCAGAAATGGTAATTTTTTAATGTTTAAATTTTTGACTGTAAATGACTATCGCATGTGAATTATCACTTGTGGAACTAAAATAAGTGTGTTTAGAGTCGTTTTAATGCCTGTAATTAGTCATATTAGAAGCTTCTGAGAAGGAGAAAAAGTCTGTAAAAATGGCAATTTTGGTCACATTGAGGCTTTAAAAAGTAGTTATTCAACATGAGGCACAATCCAAATGATATTTTGAATCAATTTTTCTAAAGTCGAAAAAATTAATTTTCTGATGAAAAACGATGACCCGTGACCTGTTGAACTTTCTCCAGATGGTCAGAAATGGTAATTTTTTAATGTTTAATTTTTTGACTGTAAATGACTATTGCATGTGAATTATCACTTTTGGAACTAAAATAAGTGTGTTTAGAGTCATTTTAATGCCTGAAATTGTTCGAAATAGAAGCTTCTAGTAGGTGAAAAAGTCTGCAAAAATGGCAATTTTGGTCACATTGAGGCTTTAAAAAGTAGTTATTCAACATGAGGCACAATCCAAATGATATTTTGAATCAATTTTTGTAAAGTCCAAAAAATCCATTTTCTGATGAAAAACGATGACCCGTGACCTGTCGAAATTTCTCCAGATGGTCAGAAATGGTAATTTTTTAATGTTTCATTTTTTGACTGTAAATGACTATTGCATGTGAATTATCACTTTTGGAACTAAAATAAGTGTGTTTAGAGTCATTTTAATGCCTGAAATTGGTCGAAATAGAAGCTTCTAGTAGGAGAAAAAGTCTATAAAAATGGCAATTTTGGTCACATTGAGGCTTTAAAAAGTAGTTATTCAACATGAGGCACAATCCAAATGACATTTTGAATCAATTTTTCTAAAGTCCAAAAAATCCATTTTCTGATGAAAAACGATGACCCGCGACCTGTCGAAATTTCTCCAGATGGTCAGAAATGGTAATTTTTTAATGTTTAATTTCTTGACTGTAAATGACTATTGCATGTGAATTATCACTTTTGGAACTAAAATAAGTGTGTTTAGACTCATTTTAATGCCTGAAATTGTTCGAAATAGAAGCTTCTAGTAGGAGAAAAAGTCTGTAAAAATGGCAATTTTGGTCACATTGAGGCTTTAAAAAGTAGTTATTCAACATGAGGCACAATCCAAATGACATTTTGAATCAATTTTTATAAAGTCCAAAAAATCCATTTTCTGATGAAAAACGATGACCCGCGACCTGTCGAAATTTCTCCAGATGGTCAGAAATGGTAATTTTTTAATGGTTCATTTTTTGACTGTAAATGACTATTGCATGTGAATTATCACTTTTGGAACTAAAATAAGTGTGTTTAGAGTCATTTTAATGCCTGAAATTGTTCGAAATAGAAGCTTCTAGTAGGAGAAAAAGTCTGTAAAAATGGCAATTTTGGTCACATTGAGGCTTTAAAAAGTAGTTATTCAACATGAGGCACAATCCAAATGATATTTTGAATCAATTTTTCTAAAGTCCAAAAAATCCATTTATTGAGGAAAAACGATGACCAGTGACTTGTCGAAATTTCTCCAGATGGTCAGAAATGGTAATTTTTTAATGTTTAAATTTTTGACTGTAAATGACTATCGCATGTGAATTATCACTTGTGGAACTAAAATAAGTGTGTTTAGAGTCGTTTTAATGCCTGTAATTAGTCATATTAGAAGCTTCTGAGAAGGAGAAAAAGTCTGTAAAAATGGCAATTTTGGTCACATTGAGGCTTTAAAAAGTAGTTATTCAACATGAGGCACAATCCAAATGATATTTTGAATCAATTTTTCTAAAGTCGAAAAAATTAATTTTCTGATGAAAAACGATGACCCGTGACCTGTTGAACTTTCTCCAGATGGTCAGAAATGGTAATTTTTTAATGTTTAATTTTTTTACTGTAAATGACTATTGCATGTGAATTATCACTTTTGGAACTAAAATAAGTGTGTTTAGAGTCATTTTAATGCCTGAAAATGGTCGAAATAGAAGCTTCTAGTAGGAGAAAAAGTCTGTAAAAATGACAATTTTGGTCACATTGAGGCTTTAAAAAGTAGTTATTCAACATGAGGCGCAATCCAAATGATATTTTGAATCAATTTTTGTAAAGTCTAAAAAATCCATTTTCTGATGAAAAACGATGACCAGTGACCTGTCGAAATTTCTCCAGATGGTCAGAAATGGTAATTTTTTAATGTTTCATTTTTTGACTGTAAATGACTATTGCATGTGAATTATCACTTTTGGAACTAAAATAAGTGTGTTTAGAGTCATTTTAATGCCTGAAATTGGTCGAAATAGAAGCTTCTAGTAGGAGAAAAAGTCTATAAAAATGGCAATTTTGGTCACATTGAGGCTTTAAAAAGTAGTTATTCAACATGAGGCACAATCCAAATGACATTTTGAATCAATTTTTCTAAAGTCCAAAAAATCCATTTTCTGATGAAAAACGATGACCCGCGACCTGTCGAAATTTCTCCAGATGGTCAGAAATGGTAATTTTTTAATGGTTCATTTTTTGACTGTAAATGACTATTGCATGTGAATTATCACTTTTGGAACTAAAATAAGTGTGTTTAGAGTCATTTTAATGCCTGAAATTGTTCGAAATAGAAGCTTCTAGTAGGAGAAAAAGTCTGTAAAAATGGCAATTTTGGTCACATTGAGGCTTTAAAAAGTAGTTATTCAACATGAGGCACAATTAAAATGACATTTTTAATCAATTTTTCTAAAGTCCAAAAATCAATTTTCCGATGAAAAACGATGACCCGTGACCTGTTGAACTTTCTCCAGATGGTCAGAAATGGTAATTTTTTAATGTTTAATTTTTTGACTGTAAATGACTATTGCATGTGAATTATCACTTTTGGAACTAAAATAAGTGTGTTTAGAGTCATTTTAATGCCTGAAAATGGTCGAAATAGAAGCTTCTAGTAGGAGAAAAAGTCTGTAAAAATGACAATTTTGGTCACATTGAGGCTTTAAAAAGTAGTTATTCAACATGAGGCGCAATCCAAATGATATTTTGAATCAATTTTTGTAAACTCTAAAAAATCCATTTTCTGATGAAAAACGATGACCAGTGACCTGTCGAAATTTCTCCAGATGGTCAGAAATGGTAATTTTTTAATGTTTAATTTTTTGACTGTAAATGACTATCGCATGTGAATTATCACTTGTGGAACTAAAATAAGTGTGTTTAGAGTCGTTTTAATGCCTGAAATTAGTCATAATAGAAGCTTCTAAGAAGGAGCAAAAGTCTTTAAAAATGGCAATTTTGGTCACATTGAGGCTTTAAAAAGTAGTTATTCAACATGAGGCACAATCCAAATGATATTTTGAATCAATTTTTCTAAAGTCGAAAAAATTAATTTTCTGATGAAAAATGATGACCCGTGACCTGTTGAACTTTCTCCAGATGGTCAGAAATGGTAATTTTTTAATGTTTAATTTTTTGACTGTAAATGACTATTGCATGTGAATTATCACTTTTGGAACTAAAATAAGTGTGTTTAGAGTCATTTTAATGCCTGAAATTGTTCGAAATAGAAGCTTCTAGTAGGTGAAAAAGTCTGCAAAAATGGCAATTTTGGTCACATTGAGGCTTTAAAAAGTAGTTATTCAACATGAGGCACAATCCAAATGATATTTTGAATCAATTTTTGTAAAGTCCAAAAAATCCATTTTCTGATGAAAAACGATGACCCGTGACCTGTCGAAATTTCTCCAGATGGTCAGAAATGGTAATTTT
Source organism: Triturus cristatus (assembly GCF_964204655.1). Classification (NCBI taxonomy): domain Eukaryota; kingdom Metazoa; phylum Chordata; class Amphibia; order Caudata; family Salamandridae; genus Triturus; species Triturus cristatus. The sequence goes on from NC_140588.1 coordinate 135,649,305, forward strand.
TTAATGTTTCATTTTTTGACTGTAAATGACTATTGCATGTGAATTATCACTTTTGGAACTAAAATAAGTGTGTTTAGAGTCATTTTAATGCCTGAAATTGGTCGAAATAGAAGCTTCTAGTAGGAGAAAAAGTCTATAAAAATGGCAATTTTGGTCACATTGAGGCTTTAAAAAGTAGTTATTCAACATGAGGCACAATCCAAATGACATTTTGAATCAATTTTTCTAAAGTCCAAAAAATCCATTTTCTGATGAAAAACGATGACCCGCGACCTGTCGAAATTTCTCCAGATGGTCAGAAATGGTAATTTTTTAATGTTTAATTTCTTGACTGTAAATGACTATTGCATGTGAATTATCACTTTTGGAACTAAAATAAGTGTGTTTAGACTCATTTTAATGCCTCAAATTGTTCGAAATAGAAGCTTCTAGTAGGAGAAAAAGTCTGTGAAAATGGCAATTTTGGTCACATTGAGGCTTTAAAAAGTAGTTATTCAACATGAGGCACAATCCAAATGACATTTTGAATCAATTTTTCTAAAGTCCAAAAAATCAATTTTCTGATGAAAAACGATGACCCGCGACCTGTCGAAATTTCTCCAGATGGTCAGAAATGGTAATTTTTTAATGTTTAATTTTTTTACTGTAAATGACTATTGCATGTGAATTATCACTTGTGGAACTAAAATAAGTGTGTTTAGAGTCATTTTAATGCCTGAAGTTGGTTGAAATAGAGGCTTCTAGTAGGAGAAAAAGTCTGTAAAAATGGCAATTTTGGTCACATCGAGGCTTTAAAAAGTAGTTATTCAACATGAGGCACAATTAAAATGACATTTTTAATCAATTTTTCTAAAGTCCAAAAATCAATTTTCCGATGAAAAACGATGACCCGTGACCTGTTGAACTTTCTCCAGATGGTCAGAAATGGTAATTTTTTAATGTTTAATTTTTTGACTGTAAATGACTATTGCATGTGAATTATCACTTTTGGAACTAAAATAAGTGTGTTTAGAGTCATTTTAATGCCTGAAAATGGTCGAAATAGAAGCTTCTAGTAGGAGAAAAAGTCTGTAAAAATGACAATTTTGGTCACATTGAGGCCTTAAAAAGTAGTTATTCAACATGAGGCGCAATCCAAATGATATTTTGAATCAATTTTTGTAAAGTCTAAAAAATCCATTTTCTGATGAAAAACGATGACCAGTGACCTGTCGAAATTTCTCCAGATGGTCAGAAATGGTAATTTTTTAATGTTTCATTTTTTGACTGTAAATGACTATTGCATGTGAATTATCACTTTTGGAACTAAAATAAGTGTGTTTAGAGTCATTTTAATGCCTGAAATTGTTCGAAATAGAAGCTTCTAGTAGGAGAAAAAGTCTGTAAAAATGGCAATTTTGGTCACATTGAGGCTTTAAAAAGTAGTTATTCAACATGAGGCACAATCCAAATGATATTTTGAATCAATTTTTCTAAAGTCCAAAAAATCCATTTATTGAGGAAAAACGATGACCAGTGACTTGTCGAAATTTCTCCAGATGGTCAGAAATGGTAATTTTTTAATGTTTAAATTTTTGACTGTAAATGACTATCGCATGTGAATTATCACTTGTGGAACTAAAATAAGTGTGTTTAGAGTCGTTTTAATGCCTGTAATTAGTCATATTAGAAGCTTCTGAGAAGGAGAAAAAGTCTGTAAAAATGGCAATTTTGGTCACATTGAGGCTTTAAAAAGTAGTTATTCAACATGAGGCACAATCCAAATGATATTTTGAATTAATTTTTCTAAAGTCGAAAAAATTAATTTTCTGATGAAAAACGATGACCCGTGACCTGTTGAACTTTCTCCAGATGGTCAGAAATGGTAATTTTTTAATGTTTAATTTTTTTACTGTAAATGACTATTGCATGTGAATTATCACTTTTGGAACTAAAATAAGTGTGTTTAGAGTCATTTTAATGCCTGAAAATGGTCGAAATAGAAGCTTCTAGTAGGAGAAAAAGTCTGTAAAAATGGCAATTTGGTCACATTGAGGCTTTAAAAAGTAGTTATTCAACATGAGGCACAATCCAAATGATATTTTGAATCAATTTTTGTAAAGTCCAAAAAATCCATTTTCTGATGAAAAACGATGACCCGTGACCTGTCGAAATTTCTCCAGATGGTCAGAAATGGTAATTTTTTAATGTTTAATTTTTTGACTGTAAATGACTATTGCATGTGAATTATCACTTTTGGAACTAAAATAAGTGTGTTTAGAGTCATTTTAATGCCTGAAATTGTTCGAAATAGAAGCTTCTAGTAGGTGAAAAAGTCTGCAAAAATGGCAATTTTGGTCACATTGAGGCTTTAAAAAGTAGTTATTCAACATGAGGCACAATCCAAATGATATTTTGAATCAATTTTTGTAAAGTCCAAAAAATCCATTTTCTGATGAAAAACGATGACCCGTGACCTGTCGAAATTTCTCCAGATGGTCAGAAATGGTAATTTTTTAATGTTTCATTTTTTGACTGTAAATGACTATTGCATGTGAATTATCACTTTTGGAACTAAAATAAGTGTGTTTAGAGTCATTTTAATGCCTGAAATTGGTCGAAATAGAAGCTTCTAGTAGGAGAAAAAGTCTATAAAAATGGCAATTTTGGTCACATTGAGGCTTTAAAAAGTAGTTATTCAACATGAGGCACAATCCAAATGACATTTTGAATCAATTTTTCTAAAGTCCAAAAAATCCATTTTCTGATGAAAAACGATGACCCGCGACCTGTCGAAATTTCTCCAGATGGTCAGAAATGGTAATTTTTTAATGTTTAATTTCTTGACTGTAAATGACTATTGCATGTGAATTATCACTTTTGGAACTAAAATAAGTGTGTTTAGACTCATTTTAATGCCTGAAATTGTTCGAAATAGAAGCTTCTAGTAGGAGAAAAAGTCTGTAAAAATGGCAATTTTGGTCACATTGAGGCTTTAAAAAGTAGTTATTCAACATGAGGCACAATCCAAATGACATTTTGAATCAATATTTCTAAAGTCCAAAAAATCCATTTTCTGATGAAAAACGATGACCCGCGACCTGTCGAAAATTCTCCAGATGGTCAGAAATGGTAATTTTTTAATGTTTTATTTTTTGACTGTAAATGACTATCGCATGTGAATTATCACTTTTGGAACTAAAATAAGTGTGTTTAGAGTCGTTTTAATGCCTGAAATTAGTCATAATAGAAGCTTCTAAGAAGGAGAAAAAGTCTTTAAAAATGGCAATTTTGGTCACATTGAGGCTTTAAAAAGTAGTTATTCAACATGAGGCACAATCCAAATGATATTTTGAATCAATTTTTCTAAAGTCGAAAAAATTAATTTTCTGATGAAAAATGATGACCCGTGACCTGTTGAACTTTCTCCAGATGGTCAGAAATGGTAATTTTTTAATGTTTAATTTTTTGACTGTAAATGACTATTGCATGTGAATTATCACTTTTGGAACTAAAATAAGTGTGTTTAGAGTCATTTTAATGCCTGAAATTGTTCGAAATAGAAGCTTCTAGTAGGTGAAAAAGTCTGCAAAAATGGCAATTTTGGTCACATTGAGGCTTTAAAAAGTAGTTATTCAACATGAGGCACAATCCAAATGATATTTTGAATCAATTTTTGTAAAGTCCAAAAAATCCATTTTCTGATGAAAAACGATGACCCGTGACCTGTCGAAATTTCTCCAGATGGTCAGAAATGGTAATTTTTTAATGTTTCATTTTTTGACTGTAAATGACTATTGCATGTGAATTATCACTTTTGGAACTAAAATAAGTGTGTTTAGAGTCATTTTAATGCCTGAAATTGGTCGAAATAGAAGCTTCTAGTAGGAGAAAAAGTCTATAAAAATGGCAATTTTGGTCACATTGAGGCTTTAAAAAGTAGTTATTCAACATGAGGCACAATCCAAATGACATTTTGAATCAATTTTTCTAAAGTCCAAAAAATCCATTTTCTGATGAAAAACGATGACCCGCGACCTGTCGAAATTTCTCCAGATGGTCAGAAATGGTAATTTTTTAATGTTTAATTTCTTGACTGTAAATGACTATTGCATGTGAATTATCACTTTTGGAACTAAAATAAGTGTGTTTAGACTCATTTTAATGCCTCAAATTGTTCGAAATAGAAGCTTCTAGTAGGAGAAAAAGTCTGTGAAAATGGCAATTTTGGTCACATTGAGGCTTTAAAAAGTAGTTATTCAACATGAGGCACAATCCAAATGACATTTTGAATCAATTTTTCTAAAGTCCAAAAAATCAATTTTCTGATGAAAAACGATGACCCGCGACCTGTCGAAATTTCTCCAGATGGTCAGAAATGGTAATTTTTTAATGTTTAATTTTTTTACTGTAAATGACTATTGCATGTGAATTATCACTTGTGGAACTAAAATAAGTGTGTTTAGAGTCATTTTAATGCCTGAAGTTGGTTGAAATAGAGGCTTCTAGTAGGAGAAAAAGTCTGTAAAAATGGCAATTTTGGTCACATCGAGGCTTTAAAAAGTAGTTATTCAACATGAGGCACAATTAAAATGACATTTTTAATCAATTTTTCTAAAGTCCAAAAATCAATTTTCCGATGAAAAACGATGACCCGTGACCTGTTGAACTTTCTCCAGATGGTCAGAAATGGTAATTTTTTAATGTTTAATTTTTTGACTGTAAATGACTATTGCATGTGAATTATCACTTTTGGAACTAAAATAAGTGTGTTTAGAGTCATTTTAATGCCTGAAAATGGTCGAAATAGAAGCTTCTAGTAGGAGAAAAAGTCTGTAAAAATGACAATTTTGGTCACATTGAGGCCTTAAAAAGTAGTTATTCAACATGAGGCGCAATCCAAATGATATTTTGAATCAATTTTTGTAAAGTCTAAAAAATCCATTTTCTGATGAAAAACGATGACCAGTGACCTGTCGAAATTTCTCCAGATGGTCAGAAATGGTAATTTTTTAATGTTTCATTTTTTGACTGTAAATGACTATTGCATGTGAATTATCACTTTTGGAACTAAAATAAGTGTGTTTAGAGTCATTTTAATGCCTGAAATTGTTCGAAATAGAAGCTTCTAGTAGGAGAAAAAGTCTGTAAAAATGGCAATTTTGGTCACATTGAGGCTTTAAAAAGTAGTTATTCAACATGAGGCACAATCCAAATGATATTTTGAATCAATTTTTCTAAAGTCCAAAAAATCCATTTATTGAGGAAAAACGATGACCAGTGACTTGTCGAAATTTCTCCAGATGGTCAGAAATGGTAATTTTTTAATGTTTAAATTTTTGACTGTAAATGACTATCGCATGTGAATTATCACTTGTGGAACTAAAATAAGTGTGTTTAGAGTCGTTTTAATGCCTGTAATTAGTCATATTAGAAGCTTCTGAGAAGGAGAAAAAGTCTGTAAAAATGGCAATTTTGGTCACATTGAGGCTTTAAAAAGTAGTTATTCAACATGAGGCACAATCCAAATGATATTTTGAATTAATTTTTCTAAAGTCGAAAAAATTAATTTTCTGATGAAAAACGATGACCCGTGACCTGTTGAACTTTCTCCAGATGGTCAGAAATGGTAATTTTTTAATGTTTAATTTTTTTACTGTAAATGACTATTGCATGTGAATTATCACTTTTGGAACTAAAATAAGTGTGTTTAGAGTCATTTTAATGCCTGAAAATGGTCGAAATAGAAGCTTCTAGTAGGAGAAAAAGTCTGTAAAAATGGCAATTTGGTCACATTGAGGCTTTAAAAAGTAGTTATTCAACATGAGGCACAATCCAAATGATATTTTGAATCAATTTTTGTAAAGTCCAAAAAATCCATTTTCTGATGAAAAACGATGACCCGTGACCTGTCGAAATTTCTCCAGATGGTCAGAAATGGTAATTTTTTAATGTTTAATTTTTTGACTGTAAATGACTATTGCATGTGAATTATCACTTTTGGAACTAAAATAAGTGTGTTTAGAGTCATTTTAATGCCTGAAATTGTTCGAAATAGAAGCTTCTAGTAGGTGAAAAAGTCTGCAAAAATGGCAATTTTGGTCACATTGAGGCTTTAAAAAGTAGTTATTCAACATGAGGCACAATCCAAATGATATTTTGAATCAATTTTTGTAAAGTCCAAAAAATCCATTTTCTGATGAAAAACGATGACCCGTGACCTGTCGAAATTTCTCCAGATGGTCAGAAATGGTAATTTTTTAATGTTTCATTTTTTGACTGTAAATGACTATTGCATGTGAATTATCACTTTTGGAACTAAAATAAGTGTGTTTAGAGTCATTTTAATGCCTGAAATTGGTCGAAATAGAAGCTTCTAGTAGGAGAAAAAGTCTATAAAAATGGCAATTTTGGTCACATTGAGGCTTTAAAAAGTAGTTATTCAACATGAGGCACAATCCAAATGACATTTTGAATCAATTTTTCTAAAGTCCAAAAAATCCATTTTCTGATGAAAAACGATGACCCGCGACCTGTCGAAATTTCTCCAGATGGTCAGAAATGGTAATTTTTTAATGTTTAATTTCTTGACTGTAAATGACTATTGCATGTGAATTATCACTTTTGGAACTAAAATAAGTGTGTTTAGACTCATTTTAATGCCTGAAATTGTTCGAAATAGAAGCTTCTAGTAGGAGAAAAAGTCTGTAAAAATGGCAATTTTGGTCACATTGAGGCTTTAAAAAGTAGTTATTCAACATGAGGCACAATCCAAATGACATTTTGAATCAATTTTTCTAAAGTCCAAAAAATCAATTTTCTGATGAAAAACGATGACCCGCGACCTGTCGAAATTTCTCCAGATGGTCAGAAATGGTAATTTTTTAATGTTTAATTTTTTGACTGTAAATGACTATTGCATGTGAATTATCACTTGTGGAACTAAAATAAGTTTGTTTAGAGTCATTTTAATGCCTGAAGTTGGTTGAAATAGAGGCTTCTAGTAGGAGAAAAAGTCTGTAAAAATGGCAATTTTGGTCACATCGAGGCTTTAAAAAGTAGTTATTCAACATGAGGCACAATTAAAATGACATTTTTAATCAATTTTTCTAAAGTCCAAAAATCAATTTTCCGATGAAAAACGATGACCCGTGACCTGTTGAACTTTCTCCAGATTGTCAGAAATGGTAATTTTTTAATGTTTAATTTTTTGACTGTAAATGACTATTGCATGTGAATTATCACTTTTGGAACTAAAATAAGTGTGTTTAGAGTCATTTTAATGCCTGAAAATGGTCGAAATAGAAGCTTCTAGTAGGAGAAAAAGTCTGTAAAAATGACAATTTTGGTCACATTGAGGCTTTAAAAAGTAGTTATTCAACATGAGGCACAATCCAAATGACATTTTGAATCAATTTTTATAAAGTCCAAAAAATCCATTTTCTGATGAAAAACGATGACCCGCGACCTGTTGAAATTTCTCCAGATGGTCAGAAATGGTAATTTTTTAATGGTTCATTTTTTGACTGTAAATGACTATTGCATGTGAATTATCACTTTTGGAACTAAAATAAGTGTGTTTAGAGTCATTTTAATGCCTGAAATTGTTTGAAATAGAAGCTTCTAGTAGGAGAAAAAGTCTGTAAAAATGGCAATTTTGGTCACATTGAGGCTTTAAAAAGTAGTTATTCAACATGAGGCACAATCCAAATGATATTTTGAATCAATTTTTCTAAAGTCCAAAAAATCCATTTATTGAGGAAAAACGATGACCAGTGACTTGTCGAAATTTCTCCAGATGGTCAGAAATGGTAATTTTTTAATGTTTAAATTTTTGACTGTAAATGACTATCGCATGTGAATTATCACTTGTGGAACTAAAATAAGTGTGTTTAGAGTCGTTTTAATGCCTGTAATTAGTCATATTAGAAGCTTCTAGTAGGAGAAAAAGTCTGTAAAAATGGCAATTTTGGTCACATTGGGGCTTTAAAAAGTAGTTATTCAACATGAGGCACAATCCAAATGACATTTTGAATCAATTTTTCTAAAGTCCAAAAAATCCCTTTTCTGATGAAAAACGATGACCATCGACCTGTCGAAATTTCTCCAGATGGTCAGAAATGGTAATTTTTTAATGGTTCATTTTTTGACTGTAAATGACTATTGCATGTGAATTATCACTTTTGGAACTAAAATAAGTGTGTTTAGAGTCATTTTAATGCCTGAAATTGTTCGAAATAGAAGCTTCTAGTAGGAGAAAAAGTCTGCAAAAATGGCAATTTTGGTCATATTGAGGCTTTAAAAAGTAGTTATTCAACATGAGGCACAATCCAAATGACATTTTGAATCAATTTTTCTAAAGTCCAAAAATCAATTTTCTGATGAAAAAAGATGACCCGTGACCTGTTGAACTTTGTCCAGATGGTCAGAAATGGTAATTTTTTAATGTTTAATTTTTTGACTGTAAATATCTATCGCATGTGAATTATCACTTGTGGAACTAAAATAAGTGTGTTTAGAGTCGTTTTAATGCCTGAAATTAGTCATAATAGAAGCTTCTGAGAAGGAGAAAAGTCTGTAAAAATGGCAATTTTGGTCACATTGAGGCTTTAAAAAGTAGTTATTCAACATGGGGCACAATCCAAATTATATTTTGAATCAATTTTTCTAAAGTCGAAAAAATTAATTTTCTGATGAAAAACGATGACCCGTGACCTGTTGAACTTTCTCCAGATGGTCAGAAATGGTAATTTTTTAATGTTTAATTTCTTTGACTGTAAATGACTATTGCATGTGAATTATCACTTTTGGAACTAAAATAAGTGTGTTTAGAGTCATTTTAATGCCTGAAATTGGTCGAAATAGAAGCTTCTAGTAGGAGAAAAAGTCTGTAAAAATGGCAATTTTGGTCACATTGAGGCTTTAAAAAGTAGTTATTCAACATGAGGCACAATCCAAATGACATTTTGAATCAATTTTTCTAAAGTCCAAAAAATCAATTTTCTGATGAAAAACGATGACCCGCGACCTGTCGAAAATTCTCCAGATGGTCAGAAATGGTAATTTTTTAATGTTTTATTTTTTGACTGTAAATGACTATTGCATGCGAATTATCACTTTTGGAACTAAAATAAGTGTGTTTAGAGTCATTTTAATGTCTGAAAATGGTCGAAAGAGAAGCTTCTAGTAGGGGAAAAAGTCTGTAAAAATGGCAATTTTGGTCACATTGAGGCTTTAAAAAGTAGTTATTCAAGATGAGGCACAATCCAAATGACATTTTGAATCAATTTTTCTAAAGTCCAAAAATCAATTTTCTGATGAAAAAAGATGACCCGTGACCTGTTGAACTTTCTCCAGATGGTCAGAAATGGTAATTTTTTAATGTTTAATTTTTTGACTGTAAATGACTATTGCATATGAATTATCACTTTTGGAACTAAAAGAAGTGTGTTTAGAGTCATTTTAATGCCTGAAATTGGTCGAAATAGAAGCTTCTAGTAGGAGAAAAAGTGTGTAAAAATGGCAATTTTGGTCATATTGATTCTTTAAAAAGTAGTTATTCAACATGAGGCACAATCCAAATGACATTTTGAATCAATTTTTCTAAAGTCCAAAAAATCCATTTTCTGATGAAAAACGATGACCTGCGACCTGTCGAAAATTCTCCAGATGGTCAGAAATGGTAATTTTTTAATGTTTTATTTTTTGACTGTAAATGACTATTGCATGTGAATTATCACTTTTGGAACTAAAATAAGTGTGTTTAGAGTCATTTTAATGCCTGAAAATGGTCGAAATAAAAGCTTCCAGTAGGAGAAAAAGTCTGTAAAAATGGCAATTTTGGTCACATTGAGGCTTTAAAAAGTAGTTATTCAACATGAGGCACAATCCAAATGACATTTTGAATCAATTTTTCTAAAGTCCAAAAAATCCATTTTCTGATGAAAAACGATGACCCGCGACCTGTCGAAATTTCTCCAGATGGTCAGAAATGATAATTTTTTAATGTTTTATTTTTTGACTGTAAATGACTATTGCATGCGAATTATCACTTTTGGAACTAAAATAAGTGTGTTTAGAGTCATTTTAATGCCTGAAAATGGTCGAAATAGAAGCTTCTAGTAGGAAAAAAAGTCTGTAAAAATGGCAATTTTGGTCACATTGAGGCTTTAAAAAGTAGTTATTCAACATGAGGCACAATCCAAATGACATTTTGAATCAATTTTTCTAAAGTCCAAAAAATCAATTTTCTGATGAAAAACGATGACCCGCGACCTGTCGAAATTTCTCCAGATGGTCAGAAATGGTAATTTTTTAATGTTTAATTTCTTGACTGTAAATGACTATTGCATGTGAATTATCACTTTTGGAACTAAAATAAGTGTGTTTAGACTCATTTTAATGCCTGAAATTGTTCGAAATAGAAGCTTCTAGTAGGAGAAAAAGTCTGTAAAAATGGCAATTTTGGTCACATTGAGGCTTTAAAAAGTAGTTATTCAACATGAGGCACAATCCAAATGACATTTTGAATCAATTTTTCTAAAGTCCAAAAAATCAATTTTCTGATGAAAAACGATGACCCGCGACCTGTCGAAATTTCTCCAGATGGTCAGAAATGGTAATTTTTTAATGTTTAATTTTTTGACTGTAAATGACTTTTGCATGTGAATTATCACTTGTGGAACTAAAATAAGTGTGTTTAGAGTCATTTTAATGCCTGAAGTTGGTTGAAATAGAGGCTTCTAGTAGGAGAAAAAGTCTGTAAAAATGGCAATTTTGGTCACATCGAGGCTTTAAAAAGTAGTTATTCAACATGAGGCACAATTAAAATGACATTTTTAATCAATTTTTCTAAAGTCCAAAAATCAATTTTCCGATAAAAAACGATGACCCGTGACCTGTTGAACTTTCTCCAGATGGTCAGAAATGGTAATTTTTTAATGTTTAATTTTTTGACTGTAAATGACTATTGCATGTGAATTATCACTTTTGGAACTAAAATAAGTGTGTTTAGAGTCATTTTAATGCCTGAAAATGGTCGAAATAGAAGCTTCTAGTAGGAGAAAAAGTCTGTAAAAATGACAATTTTGGTCACATCGAGGCTTTAAAAAGTAGTTATTCAACATGAGACACAATTAAAATGACATTTTTAATCAATTTTTCTAAAGTCCAAAAATCAATTTTCCGATGAAAAACGATGACCCGTGACCTGTTGAACTTTCTCCAGATGGTCAGAAATGGTAATTTTTTAATGTTTAATTTTTTGACTGTAAATGACTATTGCATGTGAATTATCACTTTTGGAACTAAAATAAGTGTGTTTAGAGTCATTTTAATGCCTGAAAATGGTCGAAATAGAAGCTTCTAGTAGGAGAAAAAGTCTGTAAAAATGACAATTTTGGTCACATTGAGGCTTTAAAAAGTAGTTATTCAACATGAGGCGCAATCCAAATGATATTTTGAATCAATTTTTGTAAAGTCTAAAAAATCCATTTTCTGATGAAAAACGATGACCAGTGACCTGTCGAAATTTCTCCAGATGGTCAGAAATGGTAATTTTTTAATGTTTAATTTTTTGACTGTAAATGACTATCGCATGTGAATTATCACTTGTGGAACTAAAATAAGTGTGTTTAGAGTCGTTTTAATGCCTGAAATTAGTCATAATAGAAGCTTCTGAGAAGGAGAAAAAGTCTTTAAAAATGGCAATTTTGGTCACATTGAGGCTTTAAAAAGTAGTTATTCAACATGAGGCACAATCCAAATGATATTTTGAATCAATTTTTCTAAAGTCGAAAAAATTAATTTTCTGATGAAAAATGATGACCCGTGACCTGTTGAACTTTCTCCAGATGGTCAGAAATGGTAATTTTTTAATGTTTAATTTTTTGACTGTAAATGACTATTGCATGTGAATTATCACTTTTGGAACTAAAATAAGTGTGTTTAGAGTCATTTTAATGCCTGAAATTGTTCGAAATAGAAGCTTCTAGTAGGTGAAAAAGTCTGCAAAAATGGCAATTTTGGTCACATTGAGGCTTTAAAAAGTAGTTATTCAACATGAGGCACAATCCAAATGATATTTTGAATCAATTTTTGTAAAGTCCAAAAAATCCATTTTCTGATGAAAAACGATGACCCGTGACCTGTCGAAATTTCTCCAGATGGTCAGAAATGGTAATTTTTTAATGTTTCATTTTTTGACTGTAAATGACTATTGCATGTGAATTATCACTTTTGGAACTAAAATAAGTGTGTTTAGAGTCATTTTAATGCCTGAAATTGGTCGAAATAGAAGCTTCTAGTAGGAGAAAAAGTCTATAAAAATTGCAATTTTGGTCACATTGAGGCTTTAAAAAGTAGTTATTCAACATGAGGCACAATCCAAATGACATTTTGAATCAATTTTTCTAAAGTCCAAAAAATCCATTTTCTGATGAAAAACGATGACCCGCGACCTGTCGAAATTTCTCCAGATGGTCAGAAATGGTAATTTTTTAATGTTTAATTTCTTGACTGTAAATGACTATTGCATGTGAATTATCACTTTTGGAACTAAAATAAGTGTGTTTAGACTCATTTTAATGCCTGAAATTGTTCGAAATAGAAGCTACTAGTAGGAGAAAAAGTCTGTAAAAATGGCAATTTTGGTCACATTGAGGCTTTAAAAAGTAGTTATTCAACATGAGGCACAATCCAAATGACATTTTGAATCAATTTTTCTAAAGTCCAAAAAATCAATTTTCTGATGAAAAACGATGACCCGCGACCTGTCGAAATTTCTCCAGATGGTCAGAAATGGTAATTTTTTAATGTTTAATTTTTTGACTGTAAATGACTATTGCATGTGAATTATCACTTGTGGAACTAAAATAAGTGTGTTTAGAGTCATTTTAATGCCTGAAGTTGGTTGAAATAGAGGCTTCTAGTAGGAGAAAAAGTCTGTAAAAATGGCAATTTTGGTCACATCGAGGCTTTAAAAAGTAGTTATTCAACATGAGGCACAATTAAAATGACATTTTTAATCAATTTTTCTAAAGTCCAAAAATCAATTTTCCGATGAAAAACGATGACCCGTGACCTGTTGAACTTTCTCCAGATGGTCAGAAATGGTAATTTTTTAATGTTTAATTTTTTGACTGTAAATGACTATTGTATGTGAATTATCACTTTTGGAACTAAAATAAGTGTGTTTAGAGTCATTTTAATGCCTGAAAATGGTCGAAATAGAAGCTTCTAGTAGGAGAAAAAGTCTGTAAAAATGACAATTTTGGTCACATTGAGGCTTTAAAAAGTAGTTATTCAACATGAGGCGCAATCCAAATGATATTTTGAATCAATTTTTGTAAAGTCTAAAAAATCCATTTTCTGATGAAAAACGATGACCAGTGACCTGTCGAAATTTCTCCAGATGGTCAGAAATGGTAATTTTTTAATGTTTCATTTTTTGACTGTAAATGACTATTGCATGTGAATTATCACTTTTGGAACTAAAATAAGTGTGTTTAGAGTCATTTTAATGCCTGAAATTGGTCGAAATAGAAGCTTCTAGTAGGAGAAAAAGTCTATAAAAATGGCAATTTTGGTCACATTGAGGCTTTAAAAAGTAGTTATTCAACATGAGGCACAATCCAAATGACATTTTGAATCAATTTTTATAAAGTCCAAAAAATCCATTTTCTGATGAAAAACGATGACCCGCGACCTGTCGAAATTTCTCCAGATGGTCAGAAATGGTAATTTTTTAATGGTTCATTTTTTGACTGTAAATGACTATTGCATGTGAATTATCACTTTTGGAACTAAAATAAGTGTGTTTAGAGTCATTTTAATGCCTGAAATTCTTCGAAATAGAAGCTTCTAGTAGGAGAAAAAGTCTGTAAAAATGGCAATTTTGGTCACATTGAGGCTTTAAAAAGTAGTTATTCAACATGAGGCACAATCCAAATGATATTTTGAATCAATTTTTCTAAAGTCCAAAAAATCCATTTATTGAGGAAAAACGATGACCAGTGACTTGTCGAAATTTCTCCAGATGGTCAGAAATGGTAATTTTTTAATGTTTAAATTTTTGACTGTAAATGACTATCGCATGTGAATTATCACTTGTGGAACTAAAATAAGTGTGTTTAGAGTCGTTTTAATGCCTGTAATTAGTCATATTAGAAGCTTCTGAGAAGGAGAAAAAGTCTGTAAAAATGGCAATTTTGGTCACATTGAGGCTTTAAAAAGTAGTTATTCAACATGAGGCACAATCCAAATGATATTTTGAATCAATTTTTCTAAAGTCGAAAAAATTAATTTTCTGATGAAAAACGATGACCCGTGACCTGTTGAACTTTCTCCAGATGGTCAGAAATGGTAATTTTTTAATGTTTAATTTTTTGACTGTAAATGACTATTGCATGTGAATTATCACTTTTGGAACTAAAATAAGTGTGTTTAGAGTCATTTTAATGCCTGAAAATGGTCGAAATAGAAGCTTCTAGTAGGAGAAAAAGTCTGTAAAAATGACAATTTTGGTCACATTGAGGCTTTAAAAAGTAGTTATTCAACATGAGGCGCAATCCAAATGATATTTTGAATCAATTTTTGTAAACTCTAAAAAATCCATTTTCTGATGAAAAACGATGACCAGTGACCTGTCGAAATTTCTCCAGATGGTCAGAAATGGTAATTTTTTAATGTTTAATTTCTTGACTGTAAATGACTATTGCATGTGAATTATCACTTTTGGAACTAAAATAAGTGTGTTTAGACTCATTTTAATGCCTGAAATTGTTCGAAATAGAAGCTTCTAGTAGGAGAAAAAGTCTGTAAAAATGGCAATTTTGGTCACATTGAGGCTTTAAAAAGTAGTTATTCAACATGAGGCACAATCCAAATGACATTTTGAATCAATTTTTCTAAAGTCCAAAAAATCAATTTTCTGATGAAAAACGATGACCCGCGACCTGTCGAAATTTCTCCAGATGGTCAGAAATGGTAATTTTTTAATGTTTAATTTTTTGACTGTAAATGACTATTGCATGTGAATTATCACTTGTGGAACTAAAATAAGTGTGTTTAGAGTCATTTTAATGCCTGAAGTTGGTTGAAATAGAGGCTTCTAGTAGGAGAAAAAGTCTGTAAAAATGGCAATTTTGGTCACATTGAGGCTTTAAAAAGTAGTTATTCAACATGAGGCACAATCCAAATGATATTTTGAATCAATTTTTGTAAAGTCTAAAAAATCCATTTTCTGATGAAAAACGATGACCCGTGACCTGTTGAACTTTCTCCAGATGGTCAGAAATGGTAATTTTTTAATGTTTAATTTTTTGACTGTAAATGACTATTGTATGTGAATTATCACTTTTGGAACTAAAATAAGTGTGTTTAGAGTCATTTTAATGCCTGAAAATGGTCGAAATAGAAGCTTCTAGTAGGAGAAAAAGTCTGTAAAAATGACAATTTTGGTCACATTGAGGCTTTAAAAAGTAGTTATTCAACATGAGGCGCAATCCAAATGATATTTTGAATCAATTTTTGTAAAGTCTAAAAAATCCATTTTCTGATGAAAAACGATGACCAGTGACCTGTCGAAATTTCTCCAGATGGTCAGAAATGGTAATTTTTTAATGTTTCATTTTTTGACTGTAAATGACTATTGCATGTGAATTATCACTTTTGGAACTAAAATAAGTGTGTTTAGAGTCATTTTAATGCCTGAAATTGGTCGAAATAGAAGCTTCTAGTAGGAGAAAAAGTCTATAAAAATGGCAATTTTGGTCACATTGAGGCTTTAAAAAGTAGTTATTCAACATGAGGCACAATCCAAATGACATTTTGAATCAATTTTTATAAAGTCCAAAAAATCCATTTTCTGATGAAAAACGATGACCCGCGACCTGTCGAAATTTCTCCAGATGGTCAGAAATGGTAATTTTTTAATGGTTCATTTTTTGACTGTAAATGACTATTGCATGTGAATTATCACTTTTGGAACTAAAATAAGTGTGTTTAGAGTCATTTTAATGCCTGAAATTCTTCGAAATAGAAGCTTCTAGTAGGAGAAAAAGTCTGTAAAAATGGCAATTTTGGTCACATTGAGGCTTTAAAAAGTAGTTATTCAACATGAGGCACAATCCAAATGATATTTTGAATCAATTTTTCTAAAGTCCAAAAAATCCATTTATTGAGGAAAAACGATGACCAGTGACTTGTCGAAATTTCTCCAGATGGTCAGAAATGGTAATTTTTTAATGTTTAAATTTTTGACTGTAAATGACTATCGCATGTGAATTATCACTTGTGGAACTAAAATAAGTGTGTTTAGAGTCGTTTTAATGCCTGTAATTAGTCATATTAGAAGCTTCTGAGAAGGAGAAAAAGTCTGTAAAAATGGCAATTTTGGTCACATTGAGGCTTTCAAAAGTAGTTATTCAACATGAGGCACAATCCAAATGATATTTTGAATCAATTTTTCTAAAGTCGAAAAAATTAATTTTCTGATGAAAAACGATGACCCGTGACCTGTTGAACTTTCTCCAGATGGTCAGAAATGGTAATTTTTTAATGTTTAATTTTTTTACTGTAAATGACTATTGCATGTGAATTATCACTTTCGGAACTAAAATAAGTGTGTTTAGAGTCATTTTAATGCCTGAAAATGGTCGAAATAGAAGCTTCTAGTAGGAGAAAAAGTCTGTAAAAATGGCAATTTGGTCACATTGAGGCTTTAAAAAGTAGTTATTCAACATGAGGCACAATCCAAATGATATTTTGAATCAATTTTTGTAAAGTCCAAAAAATCCATTTTCTGATGAAAAACGATGACCCGTGACCTGTCGAAATTTCTCCAGATGGTCAGAAATGGTAATTTTTTAATGTTTAATTTTTTGACTGTAAATGACTATTGCATGTGAATTATCACTTTTGGAACTAAAATAAGTGTGTTTAGAGTCATTTTAATGCCTGAAATTGTTCGAAATAGAAGCTTCTAGTAGGTGAAAAAGTCTGCAAAAATGGCAATTTTGGTCACATTGAGGCTTTAAAAAGTAGTTATTCAACATGAGGCACAATCCAAATGATATTTTGAATCAATTTTTGTAAAGTCCAAAAAATCCATTTTCTGATGAAAAACGATGACCCGTGACCTGTCGAAATTTCTCCAGATGGTCAGAAATGGTAATTTTTTCATGTTTCATTTTTTGACTGTAAATGACTATTGCATGTGAATTATCACTTTTGGAACTAAAATAAGTGTGTTTAGAGTCATTTTAATGCCTGAAATTGGTCGAAATAGAAGCTTCTAGTAGGAGAAAAAGTCTATAAAAATGGCAATTTTGGTCACATTGAGGCTTTAAAAAGTAGTTATTCAACATGAGGCACAATCCAAATGACATTTTGAATCAATTTTTCTAAAGTCCAAAAAATCCATTTTCTGATGAAAAACGATGACCCGCGACCTGTCGAAATTTCTCCAGATGGTCAGAAATGGTAAATTTTTAATGTTTAATTTCTTGACTGTAAATGACTATTGCATGTGAATTATCACTTTTGGAACTAAAATAAGTGTGTTTAGACTCATTTTAATGCCTGAAATTGTTCGAAATAGAAGCTTCTAGTAGGAGAAAAAGTCTGTAAAAATGGCAATTTTGGTCACATTGAGGCTTTAAAAAGTAGTTATTCAACATGAGGCACAATCCAAATGACATTTTGAATCAATTTTTCTAAAGTCCAAAAAATCCATTTTCTGATGAAAAACGATGACCCGCGACCTGTCGAAATTTCTCCAGATGGTCAGAAATGGTAATTTTTTAATGTTTAATTTTTTGACTGTAAATGACTATTGCATGTGAATTATCACTTGTGGAACTAAAATAAGTTTGTTTAGAGTCATTTTAATGCCTGAAGTTGGTTGAAATAGAGGCTTCTAGTAGGAGAAAAAGTCTGTAAAAATGGCAATTTTGGTCACATCGAGGCTTTAAAAAGTAGTTATTCAACATGAGGCACAATTAAAATGACATTTTTAATCAATTTTTCTAAAGTCCAAAAATCAATTTTCCGATGAAAAACGATGACCCGTGACCTGTTGAACTTTCTCCAGATTGTCAGAAATGGTAATTTTTTAATGTTTAATTTTTTGACTGTAAATGACTATTGCATGTGAATTATCACTTTTGGAACTAAAATAAGTGTGTTTAGAGTCATTTTAATGCCTGAAAATGGTCGAAATAGAAGCTTCTAGTAGGAGAAAAAGTCTGTAAAAATGACAATTTTGGTCACATTGAGGCTTTAAAAAGTAGTTATTCAACATGAGGCACAATCCAAATGATATTTTGAATCAATTTTTGTAAAGTCCAAAAAATCCATTTTCTGATGAAAAACGATGACCCGTGACCTGTCGAAATTTCTCCAGATGGTCAGAAATGGTAATTTTTTAATGTTTAATTTTTTGACTGTAAATGACTATTGCATGTGAATTATCACTTTTGGAACTAAAATAAGTGTGTTTAGAGTCATTTTAATGCCTGAAATTGTTCGAAATAGAAGCTTCTAGTAGGTGAAAAAGTCTGCAAAAATGGCAATTTTGGTCACATTGAGGCTTTAAAAAGTAGTTATTCAACATGAGGCACAATCCAAATGATATTTTGAATCAATTTTTGTAAAGTCCAAAAAATCCATTTTCTGATGAAAAACGATGACCCGTGACCTGTCGAAATTTCTCCAGATGGTCAGAAATGGTAATTTTTTCATGTTTCATTTTTTGACTGTAAATGACTATTGCATGTGAATTATCACTTTTGGAACTAAAATAAGTGTGTTTAGAGTCATTTTAATGCCTGAAATTGGTCGAAATAGAAGCTTCTAGTAGGAGAAAAAGTCTATAAAAATGGCAATTTTGGTCACATTGAGGCTTTAAAAAGTAGTTATTCAACATGAGGCACAATCCAAATGACATTTTGAATCAATTTTTCTAAAGTCCAAAAAATCCATTTTCTGATGAAAAACGATGACCCGCGACCTGTCGAAATTTCTCCAGATGGTCAGAAATGGTAAATTTTTAATGTTTAATTTCTTGACTGTAAATGACTATTGCATGTGAATTATCACTTTTGGAACTAAAATAAGTGTGTTTAGACTCATTTTAATGCCTGAAATTGTTCGAAATAGAAGCTTCTAGTAGGAGAAAAAGTCTGTAAAAATGGCAATTTTGGTCACATTGAGGCTTTAAAAAGTAGTTATTCAACATGAGGCACAATCCAAATGACATTTTGAATCAATTTTTCTAAAGTCCAAAAAATCCATTTTCTGATGAAAAACGATGACCCGCGACCTGTCGAAATTTCTCCAGATGGTCAGAAATGGTAATTTTTTAATGTTTAATTTTTTGACTGTAAATGACTATTGCATGTGAATTATCACTTGTGGAACTAAAATAAGTTTGTTTAGAGTCATTTTAATGCCTGAAGTTGGTTGAAATAGAGGCTTCTAGTAGGAGAAAAAGTCTGTAAAAATGGCAATTTTGGTCACATCGAGGCTTTAAAAAGTAGTTATTCAACATGAGGCACAATTAAAATGACATTTTTAATCAATTTTTCTAAAGTCCAAAAATCAATTTTCCGATGAAAAACGATGACCCGTGACCTGTTGAACTTTCTCCAGATTGTCAGAAATGGTAATTTTTTAATGTTTAATTTTTTGACTGTAAATGACTATTGCATGTGAATTATCACTTTTGGAACTAAAATAAGTGTGTTTAGAGTCATTTTAATGCCTGAAAATGGTCGAAATAGAAGCTTCTAGTAGGAGAAAAAGTCTGTAAAAATGACAATTTTGGTCACATTGAGGCTTTAAAAAGTAGTTATTCAACATGAGGCGCAATCCAAATGATATTTTGAATCAATTTTTGTAAAGTCTAAAAAATCCATTTTCTGATGAAAAACGATGACCAGTGACCTGTCGAAATTTCTCCAGATGGTCAGAAATGGTAATTTTTTAATGTTTCATTTTTTGACTGTAAATGACTATTGCATGTGAATTATCACTTTTGGAACTAAAATAAGTGTGTTTAGAGTCATTTTAATGCCTGAAATTGGTCGAAATAGAAGCTTCTAGTAGGAGAAAAAGTCTATAAAAATGGCAATTTTGGTCACATTGAGGCTTTAAAAAGTAGTTATTCAACATGAGGCACAATCCAAATGACATTTTGAATCAATTTTTATAAAGTCCAAAAAATCCATTTTCTGATGAAAAACGATGACCCGCGACCTGTCGAAATTTCTCCAGATGGTCAGAAATGGTAATTTTTTAATGGTTCATTTTTTGACTGTAAATGACTATTGCATGTGAATTATCACTTTTGGAACTAAAATAAGTGTGTTTAGAGTCATTTTAATGCCTGAAATTGTTCGAAATAGAAGCTTCTAGTAGGAGAAAAAGTCTGTAAAAATGGCAATTTTGGTCACATTGAGGCTTTAAAAAGTAGTTATTCAACATGAGGCACAATCCAAATGATATTTTGAATCAATTTTTGTAAAGTCTAAAAAATCCATTTTCTGATGAAAAACGATGACCAGTGACCTGTCGAAATTTCTCCAGATGGTCAGAAATGGTAATTTTTTAATGGTTCATTTTTTGACTGTAAATGACTATCGCATGTGAATTATCACTTGTGGAACTAAAATAAGTGTGTTTAGAGTCGTTTTAATGCCTGTAATTAGTCATATTAGAAGCTTCTGAGAAGGAGAAAAAGTCTGTAAAAATGGCAATTTTGGTCACATTGAGGCTTTAAAAAGTAGTTATTCAACATGAGGCACAATCCAAATGATATTTTGAATCAATTTTTCTAAAGTCGAAAAAATCAATTTTCTGATGAAAAACGATGACCCGTGACCTGTTGAACTTTCTCCAGATGGTCAGAAATGGTAATTTTTTAATGTTTAATTTTTTGACTGTAAATGACTATTGCATGTGAATTATCACTTTTGGAACTAAAATAAGTGTGTTTAGAGTCATTTTAATGCCTGAAATTGTTCGAAATAGAAGCTTCTAGTAGGAGAAAAAGTCTATAAAAATGGCAATTTTGGTCACATTGAGGCTTTAAAAAGTAGTTATTCAACATGAGGCACAATCCAAATGACATTTTGAATCAATTTTTATAAAGTCCAAAAAATCCATTTTCTGATGAAAAACGATGACCCGCGACCTGTCGAAATTTCTCCAGATGGTCAGAAATGGTAATTTTTTAATGTTTCATTTTTTGACTGTAAATGACTATTGCATGTGAATTATCACTTTTGGAACTAAAATAAGTGTGTTTAGAGTCATTTTAATGCCTGAAATTGTTCGAAATAGAAGCTTCTAGTAGGAGAAAAAGTCTGTAAAAATGGCAATTTTGGTCACATTGAGGCTTTAAAAAGTAGTTATTCAACATGAGGCACAATTAAAATGACATTTTTAATCAATTTTTCTAAAGTCCAAAAATCAATTTTCCGATGAAAAACGATGACCCGTGACCTGTTGAACTTTCTCCAGATGGTCAGAAATGGTAATTTTTTAATGTTTAATTTTTTGACTGTAAATGACTATTGCATGTGAATTATCACTTTTGGAACTGAAATACGTGTGTTTAGAGTCATTTTAATGCCTGAAAATGGTCGAAATAGAAGCTTCTAGTAGGAGAAAAAGTCTGTAAAAATGACAATTTTGGTCACATTGAGGCTTTAAAAAGTAGTTATTCAACATGAGGCGCAATCCAAATGATATTTTGAATCAATTTTTGTAAAGTCTAAAAAATCCATTTTCTGATGAAAAACGATGACCAGTGACCTGTCGAAATTTCTCCAGATGGTCAGAAATGGTAATTTTTTAATGTTTCATTTTTTGACTGTAAATGACTATCGCATGTGAATTATCACTTGTGGAACTAAAATAAGTGTGTTTAGAGTCGTTTTAATGCCTGAAATTAGTCATAATAGAAGCTTCTGAGAAGGAGAAAAAGTCTTTAAAAATGGCAATTTTGGTCACATTGAGGCTTTAAAAAGTAGTTATTCAACATGAGGCACAATCCAAATGATATTTTGAATCAATTTTTCTAAAGTCGAAAAAATTAATTTTCTGATGAAAAATGATGACCCGTGACCTGTTGAACTTTCTCCAGATGGTCAGAAATGGTAATTTTTTAATGTTTAATTTTTTGACTGTAAATGACTATTGCATGTGAATTATCACTTTTGGAACTAAAATAAGTGTGTTTAGAGTCATTTTAATGCCTGAAATTGTTCGAAATAGAAGCTTCTAGTAGGTGAAAATGTCTGCAAAAATGGCAATTTTGGTCACATTGAGGCTTTAAAAAGTAGTTATTCAACATGAGGCACAATCCAAATGATATTTTGAATCAATTTTTGTAAAGTCCAAAAAATCCATTTTCTGATGAAAAACGATGACCCGTGACCTGTCGAAATTTCTCCAGATGGTCAGAAATGGTAATTTTTTAATGTTTCATTTTTTGACTGTAAATGACTATTGCATGTGAATTATCACTTTTGGAACTAAAATAAGTGTGTTTAGAGTCATTTTAATGCCTGAAATTGGTCGAAATAGAAGCTTCTAGTAGGAGAAAAAGTCTATAAAAATGGCAATTTTGGTCACATTGAGGCTTTAAAAAGTAGTTATTCAACATGAGGCACAATCCAAATGACATTTTGAATCAATTTTTCTAAAGTCCAAAAAATCCATTTTCTGATGAAAAACGATGACCCGCGACCTGTCGAAATTTCTCCAGATGGTCAGAAATGGTAATTTTTTAATGTTTAATTTCTTGACTGTAAATGACTATTGCATGTGAATTATCACTTTTGGAACTAAAATAAGTGTGTTTAGACTCATTTTAATGCCTGAAATTGTTCGAAATAGAAGCTTCTAGTAGGAGAAAAAGTCTGTAAAAATGGCAATTTTGGTCACATTGAGGCTTTAAAAAGTAGTTATTCAACATGAGGCACAATCCAAATGACATTTTGAATCAATTTTTCTAAAGTCCAAAAAATCAATTTTCTGATGAAAAACGATGACCCGCGACCTGTCGAAATTTCTCCAGATGGTCAGAAATGGTAATTTTTTAATGTTTAATTTTTTGACTGTAAATGACTATTGCATGTGAATTATCACTTGTGGAACTAAAATAAGTGTGTTTAGAGTCATTTTAATGCCTGAAGTTGGTTGAAATAGAGGCTTCTAGTAGGAGAAAAAGTCTGTAAAAATGGCAATTTTGGTCACATCGAGGCTTTAAAAAGTAGTTATTCAACATGAGGCACAATTAAAATGACATTTTTAATCAATTTTTCTAAAGTCCAAAAATCAATTTTCCGATGAAAAACGATGACCCGTGACCTGTTGAACTTTCTCCAGATGGTCAGAAATGGTAATTTTTTAATGTTTAATTTTTTGACTGTAAATGACTATTGTATGTGAATTATCACTTTTGGAACTAAAATAAGTGTGTTTAGAGTCATTTTAATGCCTGAAAATGGTCGAAATAGAAGCTTCTAGTAGGAGAAAAAGTCTGTAAAAATGACAATTTTGGTCACATTGAGGCTTTAAAAAGTAGTTATTCAACATGAGGCGCAATCCAAATGATATTTTGAATCAATTTTTGTAAAGTCTAAAAAATCCATTTTCTGATGAAAAACGATGACCAGTGACCTGTCGAAATTTCTCCAGATGGTCAGAAATGGTAATTTTTTAATGTTTCATTTTTTGACTGTAAATGACTATTGCATGTGAATTATCACTTTTGGAACTAAAATACGTGTGTTTAGAGTCATTTTAATGCCTGAAATTGGTCGAAATAGAAGCTTCTAGTAGGAGAAAAAGTCTATAAAAATGGCAATTTTGGTCACATTGAGGCTTTAAAAAGTAGTTATTCAACATGAGGCACAATCCAAATGACATTTTGAATCAATTTTTATAAAGTCCAAAAAATCCATTTTCTGATGAAAAACGATGACCCGCGACCTGTCGAAATTTCTCCAGATGGTCAGAAATGGTAATTTTTTAATGGTTCATTTTTTGACTGTAAATGACTATTGCATGTGAATTATCACTTTTGGAACTAAAATAAGTGTGTTTAGAGTCATTTTAATGCCTGAAATTCTTCGAAATAGAAGCTTCTAGTAGGAGAAAAAGTCTGTAAAAATGGCAATTTTGGTCACATTGAGGCTTTAAAAAGTAGTTATTCAACATGAGGCACAATCCAAATGATATTTTGAATCAATTTTTCTAAAGTCCAAAAAATCCATTTATTGAGGAAAAACGATGACCAGTGACTTGTCGAAATTTCTCCAGATGGTCAGAAATGGTAATTTTTTAATGTTTAAATTTTTGACTGTAAATGACTATCGCATGTGAATTATCACTTGTGGAACTAAAATAAGTGTGTTTAGAGTCGTTTTAATGCCTGTAATTAGTCATATTAGAAGCTTCTGAGAAGGAGAAAAAGTCTGTAAAAATGGCAATTTTGGTCACATTGAGGCTTTAAAAAGTGGTTATTCAACATGAGGCACAATCCAAATGATATTTTGAATCAATTTTTCTAAAGTCGAAAAAATTAATTTTCTGATGAAAAACGATGACCCGTGACCTGTTGAACTTTCTCCAGATGGTCAGAAATGGTAATTTTTTAATGTTTAATTTTTTTACTGTAAATGACTATTGCATGTGAATTATCACTTTTGGAACTAAAATAAGTGTGTTTAGAGTCATTTTAATGCCTGAAAATGGTCGAAATAGAAGCTTCTAGTAGGAGAAAAAGTCTGTAAAAATGGCAATTTGGTCACATTGAGGCTTTAAAAAGTAGTTATTCAACATGAGGCACAATCCAAATGATATTTTGAATCAATTTTTGTAAAGTCCAAAAAATCCATTTTCTGATGAAAAACGATGACCCGTGACCTGTCGAAATTTCTCCAGATGGTCAGAAATGGTAATTTTTTAATGTTTCATTTTTTGACTGTAAATGACTATTGCATGTGAATTATCACTTTTGGAACTAAAATAAGTGTGTTTAGAGTCATTTTAATGCCTGAAATTGGTCGAAATAGAAGCTTCTAGTAGGAGAAAAAGTCTATAAAAATGGCAATTTTGGTCACATTGAGGCTTTAAAAAGTAGTTATTCAACATGAGGCACAATCCAAATGACATTTTGAATCAATTTTTCTAAAGTCCAAAAAATCCATTTTCTGATGAAAAACGATGACCCGCGACCTGTCGAAATTTCTCCAGATGGTCAGAAATGGTAATTTTTTAATGTTTAATTTCTTGACTGTAAATGACTATTGCATGTGAATTATCACTTTTGGAACTAAAATAAGTGTGTTTAGACTCATTTTAATGCCTGAAATTGTTCGAAATAGAAGCTTCTAGTAGGAGAAAAAGTCTGTAAAAATGGCAATTTTGGTCACATTGAGGCTTTAAAAAGTAGTTATTCAACATGAGGCACAATCCAAATGACATTTTGAATCAATTTTTCTAAAGTCCAAAAAATCAATTTTCTGATGAAAAACGATGACCCGCGACCTGTCGAAATTTCTCCAGATGGTCAGAAATGGTAATTTTTTAATGTTTAATTTTTTGACTGTAAATGACTATTGCATGTGAATTATCACTTGTGGAACTAAAATAAGTTTGTTTAGAGTCATTTTAATGCCTGAAGTTGGTTGAAATAGAGGCTTCTAGTAGGAGAAAAAGTCTGTAAAAATGGCAATTTTGGTCACATCGAGGCTTTAAAAAGTAGTTATTCAACATGAGGCACAATTAAAATGACATTTTTAATCAATTTTTCTAAAGTCCAAAAATCAATTTTCCGATGAAAAACGATGACCCGTGACCTGTTGAACTTTCTCCAGATTGTCAGAAATGGTAATTTTTTAATGTTTAATTTTTTGACTGTAAATGACTATTGCATGTGAATTATCACTTTTGGAACTAAAATAAGTGTGTTTAGAGTCATTTTAATGCCTGAAAATGGTCGAAATAGAAGCTTCTAGTAGGAGAAAAAGTCTGTAAAAATGACAATTTTGGTCACATTGAGGCTTTAAAAAGTAGTTATTCAACATGAGGCGCAATCCAAATGATATTTTGAATCAATTTTTGTAAAGTCTAAAAAATCCATTTTCTGATGAAAAACGATGACCAGTGACCTGTCGAAATTTCTCCAGATGGTCAGAAATGGTAATTTTTTAATGTTTCATTTTTTGACTGTAAATGACTATTGCATGTGAATTATCACTTTTGGAACTAAAATAAGTGTGTTTAGAGTCATTTTAATGCCTGAAATTGGTCGAAATAGAAGCTTCTAGTAGGAGAAAAAGTCTATAAAAATGGCAATTTTGGTCACATTGAGGCTTTAAAAAGTAGTTATTCAACATGAGGCACAATCCAAATGACATTTTGAATCAATTTTTATAAAGTCCAAAAAATCCATTTTCTGATGAAAAACGATGACACGCGACCTGTCGAAATTTCTCCAGATGGTCAGAAATGGTAATTTTTTAATGGTTCATTTTTTGACTGTAAATGACTATTGCATGTGAATTATCACTTTTGGAACTAAAATAAGTGTGTTTAGAGTCATTTTAATGCCTGAAATTGTTCGAAATAGAAGCTTCTAGTAGGAGAAAAAGTCTGTAAAAATGGCAATTTTGGTCACATTGAGGCTTTAAAAAGTAGTTATTCAACATGAGGCACAATCCAAATGATATTTTGAATCAATGTTTCTAAAGTCCAAAAAATCCATTTATTGAGGAAAAACGATGACCAGTGACTTGTCGAAATTTCTCCAGATGGTCAGAAATGGTAATTTTTTAATGTTTAAATTTTTGACTGTAAATGACTATCGCATGTGAATTATCACTTGTGGAACTAAAATAAGTGTGTTTAGAGTCGTTTTAATGCCTGTAATTAGTCATATTAGAAGCTTCTGAGAAGGAGAAAAAGTCTGTAAAAATGGCAATTTTGGTCACATTGAGGCTTTAAAAAGTAGTTATTCAACATGAGGCACAATCCAAATGATATTTTGAATCAATTTTTCTAAAGTCGAAAAAATTAATTTTCTGATGAAAAACGATGACCCGTGACCTGTTGAACTTTCTCCAGATGGTCAGAAATGGTAATTTTTTAATGTTTAATTTTTTTACTGTAAATGACTATTGCATGTGAATTATCACTTTTGGAACTAAAATAAGTGTATTTAGAGTCATTTTAATGCCTGAAAATGGTCGAAATAGAAGCTTCTAGTAGGAGAAAAAGTCTGTAAAAATGACAATTTTGGTCACATTGAGGCTTTAAAAAGTAGTTATTCAACATGAGGCGCAATCCAAATGATATTTTGAATCAATTTTTGTAAAGTCCAAAAAATCCATTTTCTGATGAAAAACGATGAGCCGCGACCTGTCGAAATTTCTCCAGATGGTCAGAAATGGTAATTTTTTAATGGTTCATTTTTTGACTGTAAATGACTATTGCATGTGAATTATCACTTTTGGAACTAAAATAAGTGTGTTTAGAGTCATTTTAATGCCTGAAATTGTTCGAAATAGAAGCTTCTAGTAGGAGAAAAAGTCTGTAAAAATGGCAATTTTGGTCACATTGAGGCTTTAAAAAGTAGTTATTCAACATGAGGCACAATCCAAATGATATTTTGAATCAATTTTTCTAAAGTCCAAAAAATCCATTTATTGAGGAAAAACGATGACCAGTGACTTGTCGAAATTTCTCCAGATGGTCAGAAATGGTAATTTTTTAATGTTTAAATTTTTGACTGTAAATGACTATCGCATGTGAATTATCACTTGTGGAACTAAAATAAGTGTGTTTAGAGTCGTTTTAATGCCTGTAATTAGTCATATTAGAAGCTTCTGAGAAGGAGAAAAAGTCTGTAAAAATGGCAATTTTGGTCACATTGAGGCTTTAAAAAGTAGTTATTCAACATGAGGCACAATCCAAATGATATTTTGAATCAATTTTTCTAAAGTCGAAAAAATTAATTTTCTGATGAAAAACGATGACCCGTGACCTGTTGAACTTTCTCCAGATGGTCAGAAATGGTAATTTTTTAATGTTTAATTTTTTTACTGTAAATGACTATTGCATGTGAATTATCACTTTTGGAACTAAAATAAGTGTGTTTAGAGTCATTTTAATGCCTGAAAATGGTCGAAATAGAAGCTTCTAGTAGGAGAAAAAGTCTGTAAAAATGGCAATTTGGTCACATTGAGGCTTTAAAAAGTAGTTATTCAACATGAGGCACAATCCAAATGATATTTTGAATCAATTTTTGTAAAGTCCAAAAAATCCATTTTCTGATGAAAAACGATGACCCGTGACCTGTCGAAATTTCTCCAGATGGTCAGAAATGGTAATTTTTTAATGTTTAATTTTTTGACTGTAAATGACTATTGCATGTGAATTATCACTTTTGGAACTAAAATAAGTGTGTTTAGAGTCATTTTAATGCCTGAAATTGGTCGAAATAGAAGCTTCTAGTAGGAGAAAAAGTCTGTAAAAATGGCAATTTTGGTCACATTGAGGCTTTAAAAAGTAGTTATTCAACATGAGGCACAATCCAAATGACATTTTGAATCAATTTTTATAAAGTCCAATAAATCCATTTTCTGATGAAAAACGATGACCCGCGACCTGTCGAAATTTCTCCAGATGGTCAGAAATGGTAATTTTATAATGGTTCATTTTTTGACTGTAAATGACTATTGCATGTGAATTATCACTTTTGGAACTAAAATAAGTGTGTTTAGAGTCATTTTAATGCCTGAAAATGGTCGAAATAGAAGCTTCTAGTAGGAGAAAAAGTCTGTAAAAATGGCAATTTTGGTCACATTGGGGCTTTAAAAAGTAGTTATTCAACATGAGGCACAATCCAATTGACATTTTGAATCAATTTTTCTAAAGTCCAAAAAATCCCTTTTCTGATGAAAAACGATGACCCGCGACCTGTCGAAATTTCTCCAGATGGTCAGAAATGGTAATTTTTTAATGGTTCATTTTTTGACTGTAAATGACTATTGCATGTGAATTATCACTTTTGGAACTAAAATAAGTGTGTTTAGAGTCATTTTAATGCCTGAAAATGGTCGAAATAGAAGCTTCTAGTAGGAGAAAAAGTCTGTAAAAATGACAATTTTGGTCACATTGAGGCTTTAAAAAGTAGTTATTCAACATGAGGCGCAATCCAAATGATATTTTGAATCAATTTTTGTAAACTCTAAAAAATCCATTTTCTGATGAAAAACGATGACCAGTGACCTGTCGAAATTTCTCCAGATGGTCAGAAATGGTAATTTTTTAATGTTTAATTTTTTGACTGTAAATGACTATCGCATGTGAATTATCACTTGTGGAACTAAAATAAGTGTGTTTAGAGTCGTTTTAATGCCTGAAATTAGTCATAATAGAAGCTTCTGAGAAGGAGAAAAAGTCTTTAAAAATGGCAATTTTGGTCACATTGAGGCTTTAAAAAGTAGTTATTCAACATGAGGCACAATCCAAATGATATTTTGAATCAATTTTTCTAAAGTCGAAAAAATTAATTTTCTGATGAAAAATGATGACCCGTGACCTGTTGAACTTTCTCCAGATGGTCAGAAATGGTAATTTTTTAATGTTTAATTTTTTGACTGTAAATGACTATTGCATGTGAATTATCACTTTTGGAACTAAAATAAGTGTGTTTAGAGTCATTTTAATGCCTGAAATTGTTCGAAATAGAAGCTTCTAGTAGGTGAAAAAGTCTGCAAAAATGGCAATTTTGGTCACATTGAGGCTTTAAAAAGTAGTTATTCAACATGAGGCACAATCCAAATGATATTTTGAATCAATTTTTGTAAAGTCCAAAAAATCCATTTTCTGATGAAAAACGATGACCCGTGACCTGTCGAAATTTCTCCAGATGGTCAGAAATGGTAATTTTTTAATGTTTCATTTTTTGACTGTAAATGACTATTGCATGTGAATTATCACTTTTGGAACTAAAATAAGTGTGTTTAGAGTCATTTTAATGCCTGAAATTGGTCGAAATAGAAGCTTCTAGTAGGAGAAAAAGTCTATAAAAATGGCAATTTTGGTCACATTGAGGCTTTAAAAAGTAGTTATTCAACATGAGGCACAATCCAAATGACATTTTGAATCAATTTTTCTAAAGACCAATAAATCCATTTTCTGATGAAAAACGATGACCCGCGACCTGTCGAAATTTCTCCAGATGGTCAGAAATGGTAATTTTTTAATGTTTAATTTCTTGACTGTAAATGACTATTGCATGTGAATTATCACTTTTGGAACTAAAATAAGTGTGTTTAGACTCATTTTAATGCCTGAAAATGGTCGAAATAGAAGCTTCTAGTAGGAGAAAAAGTCTGTAAAAATGGCAATTTTGGTCACATTGAGGCTTTAAAAAGTAGTTATTCAACATGAGGCACAATCCAAATGACATTTTGAATCAATTTTTCTAAAGTCCAAAAAATCAATTTTCTGATGAAAAACGATGACCCGCGACCTGTCGAAATTTCTCCAGATGGTCAGAAATGGTAATTTTTTAATGTTTAATTTTTTTACTGTAAATGACTATTGCATGTGAATTATCACTTGTGGAACTAAAATAAGTGTGTTTAGAGTCATTTTAATGCCTGAAGTTGGTTGAAATAGAGGCTTCTAGTAGGAGAAAAAGTCTGTAAAAATGGCAATTTTGGTCACATCGAGGCTTTAAAAAGTAGTTATTCAACATGAGGCACAATTAAAATGACATTTTTAATCAATTTTTCTAAAGTCCAAAAATCAATTTTCCGATGAAAAACGATGACCCGTGACCTGTTGAACTTTCTCCAGATGGTCAGAAATGGTAATTTTTTAATGTTTAATTTTTTGACTGTAAATGACTATTGCATGTGAATTATCACTTTTGGAACTAAAATAAGTGTGTTTAGAGTCATTTTAATGCCTGAAAATGGTCGAAATAGAAGCTTCTAGTAGGAGAAAAAGTCTGTAAAAATGACAATTTTGGTCACATTGAGGCTTTAAAAAGTAGTTATTCAACATGAGGCGCAATCCAAATGATATTTTGAATCAATTTTTGTAAAGTCTAAAAAATCCATTTTCTGATGAAAAACGATGACCAGTGACCTGTCGAAATTTCTCCAGATGGTCAGAAATGGTAATTTTTTAATGTTTCATTTTTTGACTGTAAATGACTATTGCATGTGAATTATCACTTTTGGAACTAAAATAAGTGTGTTTAGAGTCATTTTAATGCCTGAAATTGGTCGAAATAGAAGCTTCTAGTAGGAGAAAAAGTCTATAAAAATGGCAATTTTGGTCACATTGAGGCTTTAAAAAGTAGTTATTCAACATGAGGCACAATCCAAATGACATTTTGAATCAATTTTTATAAAGTCCAAAAAATCCATTTTCTGATGAAAAACGATGACCCGCGACCTGTCGAAATTTCTCCAGATGGTCAGAAATGGTAATTTTTTAATGGTTCATTTTTTGACTGTAAATGACTATTGCATGTGAATTATCACTTTTGGAACTAAAATAAGTGTGTTTAGAGTCATTTTAATGCCTGAAATTGTTCGAAATAGAAGCTTCTAGTAGGAGAAAAAGTCTGTAAAAATGGCAATTTTGGTCACATTGAGGCTTTAAAAAGTAGTTATTCAACATGAGGCACAATCCAAATGATATTTTGAATCAATTTTTCTAAAGTCCAAAAAATCCATTTATTGAGGAAAAACGATGACCAGTGACTTGTCGAAATTTCTCCAGATGGTCAGAAATGGTAATTTTTTAATGTTTAAATTTTTGACTGTAAATGACTATCGCATGTGAATTATCACTTGTGGAACTAAAATAAGTGTGTTTAGAGTCGTTTTAATGCCTGTAATTAGTCATATTAGAAGCTTCTGAGAAGGAGAAAAAGTCTGTAAAAATGGCAATTTTGGTCACATTGAGGCTTTAAAAAGTAGTTATTCAACATGAGGCACAATCCAAATGATATTTTGAATCAATTTTTCTAAAGTCGAAAAAATTAATTTTCTGATGAAAAACGATGACCCGTGACCTGTTGAACTTTCTCCAGATGGTCAGAAATGGTAATTTTTTAATGTTTAATTTTTTTACTGTAAATGACTATTGCATGTGAATTATCACTTTTGGAACTAAAATAAGTGTGTTTAGAGTCATTTTAATGCCTGAAAATGGTCGAAATAGAAGCTTCTAGTAGGAGAAAAAGTCTGTAAAAATGGCAATTTGGTCACATTGAGGCTTTAAAAAGTAGTTATTCAACATGAGGCACAATCCAAATGATATTTTGAATCAATTTTTGTAAAGTCCAAAAAATCCATTTTCTGATGAAAAACGATGACCCGTGACCTGTCGAAATTTCTCCAGATGGTCAGAAATGGTAATTTTTTAATGTTTCATTTTTTGACTGTAAATGACTATTGCATGTGAATTATCACTTTTGGAACTAAAATAAGTGTGTTTAGAGTCATTTTAATGCCTGAAATTGGTCGAAATAGAAGCTTCTAGTAGGAGAAAAAGTCTATAAAAATGGCAATTTTGGTCACATTGAGGCTTTAAAAAGTAGTTATTCAACATGAGGCACAATCCAAATGACATTTTGAATCAATTTTTCTAAAGTCCAAAAAATCCATTTTCTGATGAAAAACGATGACCCGCGACCTGTCGAAATTTCTCCAGATGGTCAGAAATGGTAATTTTTTAATGTTTAATTTCTTGACTGTAAATGACTATTGCATGTGAATTATCACTTTTGGAACTAAAATAAGTGTGTTTAGACTCATTTTAATGCCTGAAATTGTTCGAAATAGAAGCTTCTAGTAGGAGAAAAAGTCTGTAAAAATGGCAATTTTGGTCACATTGAGGCTTTAAAAAGTAGTTATTCAACATGAGGCACAATCCAAATGACATTTTGAATCAATTTTTCTAAAGTCCAAAAAATCAATTTTCTGATGAAAAACGATGACCCGCGACCTGTCGAAATTTCTCCAGATGGTCAGAAATGGTAATTTTTTAATGTTTAATTTTTTGACTGTAAATGACTATTGCATGTGAATTATCACTTGTGGAACTAAAATAAGTTTGTTTAGAGTCATTTTAATGCCTGAAGTTGGTTGAAATAGAGGCTTCTAGTAGGAGAAAAAGTCTGTAAAAATGGCAATTTTGGTCACATCGAGGCTTTAAAAAGTAGTTATTCAACATGAGGCACAATTAAAATGACATTTTTAATCAATTTTTCTAAAGTCCAAAAATCAATTTTCCGATGAAAAACGATGACCCGTGACCTGTTGAACTTTCTCCAGATTGTCAGAAATGGTAATTTTTTAATGTTTAATTTTTTGACTGTAAATGACTATTGCATGTGAATTATCACTTTTGGAACTAAAATAAGTGTGTTTAGAGTCATTTTAATGCCTGAAAATGGTCGAAATAGAAGCTTCTAGTAGGAGAAAAAGTCTGTAAAAATGACAATTTTGGTCACATTGAGGCTTTAAAAAGTAGTTATTCAACATGAGGCGCAATCCAAATGATATTTTGAATCAATTTTTGTAAAGTCTAAAAAATCCATTTTCTGATGAAAAACGATGACCAGTGACCTGTCGAAATTTCTCCAGATGGTCAGAAATGGTAATTTTTTAATGTTTCATTTTTTGACTGTAAATGACTATTGCATGTGAATTATCACTTTTGGAACTAAAATAAGTGTGTTTAGAGTCATTTTAATGCCTGAAATTGGTCGAAATAGAAGCTTCTAGTAGGAGAAAAAGTCTATAAAAATGGCAATTTTGGTCACATTGAGGCTTTAAAAAGTAGTTATTCAACATGAGGCACAATCCAAATGACATTTTGAATCAATTTTTATAAAGTCCAAAAAATCCATTTTCTGATGAAAAACGATGACACGCGACCTGTCGAAATTTCTCCAGATGGTCAGAAATGGTAATTTTTTAATGGTTCATTTTTTGACTGTAAATGACTATTGCATGTGAATTATCACTTTTGGAACTAAAATAAGTGTGTTTAGAGTCATTTTAATGCCTGAAATTGTTCGAAATAGAAGCTTCTAGTAGGAGAAAAAGTCTGTAAAAATGGCAATTTTGGTCACATTGAGGCTTTAAAAAGTAGTTATTCAACATGAGGCACAATCCAAATGATATTTTGAATCAATGTTTCTAAAGTCCAAAAAATCCATTTATTGAGGAAAAACGATGACCAGTGACTTGTCGAAATTTCTCCAGATGGTCAGAAATGGTAATTTTTTAATGTTTAAATTTTTGACTGTAAATGACTATCGCATGTGAATTATCACTTGTGGAACTAAAATAAGTGTGTTTAGAGTCGTTTTAATGCCTGTAATTAGTCATATTAGAAGCTTCTGAGAAGGAGAAAAAGTCTGTAAAAATGGCAATTTTGGTCACATTGAGGCTTTAAAAAGTAGTTATTCAACATGAGGCACAATCCAAATGATATTTTGAATCAATTTTTCTAAAGTCGAAAAAATTAATTTTCTGATGAAAAACGATGACCCGTGACCTGTTGAACTTTCTCCAGATGGTCAGAAATGGTAATTTTTTAATGTTTAATTTTTTTACTGTAAATGACTATTGCATGTGAATTATCACTTTTGGAACTAAAATAAGTGTATTTAGAGTCATTTTAATGCCTGAAAATGGTCGAAATAGAAGCTTCTAGTAGGAGAAAAAGTCTGTAAAAATGACAATTTTGGTCACATTGAGGCTTTAAAAAGTAGTTATTCAACATGAGGCGCAATCCAAATGATATTTTGAATCAATTTTTGTAAAGTCCAAAAAATCCATTTTCTGATGAAAAACGATGACCCGCGACCTGTCGAAATTTCTCCAGATGGTCAGAAATGGTAATTTTTTAATGGTTCATTTTTTGACTGTAAATGACTATTGCATGTGAATTATCACTTTTGGAACTAAAATAAGTGTGTTTAGAGTCATTTTAATGCCTGAAATTGTTCGAAATAGAAGCTTCTAGTAGGAGAAAAAGTCTGTAAAAATGGCAATTTTGGTCACATTGAGGCTTTAAAAAGTAGTTATTCAACATGAGGCACAATCCAAATGATATTTTGAATCAATTTTTCTAAAGTCCAAAAAATCCATTTATTGAGGAAAAACGATGACCAGTGACTTGTCGAAATTTCTCCAGATGGTCAGAAATGGTAATTTTTTAATGTTTAAATTTTTGACTGTAAATGACTATCGCATGTGAATTATCACTTGTGGAACTAAAATAAGTGTGTTTAGAGTCGTTTTAATGCCTGTAATTAGTCATATTAGAAGCTTCTGAGAAGGAGAAAAAGTCTG
Source organism: Triturus cristatus (assembly GCF_964204655.1). Lineage (NCBI taxonomy): Eukaryota > Metazoa > Chordata > Amphibia > Caudata > Salamandridae > Triturus > Triturus cristatus. The sequence continues at coordinate 135,684,692 of NC_140588.1, forward strand.
TAAAAATGGCAATTTTGGTCACATTGAGGCTTTAAAAAGTAGTTATTCAACATGAGGCACAATCCAAATGATATTTTGAATCAATTTTTCTAAAGTCGAAAAAATTAATTTTCTGATGAAAAACGATGACCCGTGACCTGTTGAACTTTCTCCAGATGGTCAGAAATGGTAATTTTTTAATGTTTAATTTTTTTACTGTAAATGACTATTGCATGTGAATTATCACTTTTGGAACTAAAATAAGTGTGTTTAGAGTCATTTTAATGCCTGAAAATGGTCGAAATAGAAGCTTCTAGTAGGAGAAAAAGTCTGTAAAAATGGCAATTTGGTCACATTGAGGCTTTAAAAAGTAGTTATTCAACATGAGGCACAATCCAAATGACATTTTGAATCAATTTTTATAAAGTCCAATAAATCCATTTTCTGATGAAAAACGATGACCCGCGACCTGTCGAAATTTCTCCAGATGGTCAGAAATGGTAATTTTATAATGGTTCATTTTTTGACTGTAAATGACTATTGCATGTGAATTATCACTTTTGGAACTAAAATAAGTGTGTTTAGAGTCATTTTAATGCCTGAAAATGGTCGAAATAGAAGCTTCTAGTAGGAGAAAAAGTCTGTAAAAATGGCAATTTTGGTCACATTGGGGCTTTAAAAAGTAGTTATTCAACATGAGGCACAATCCAAATGACATTTTGAATCAATTTTTCTAAAGTCCAAAAAATCCCTTTTCTGATGAAAAACGATGACCCGCGACCTGTCGAAATTTCTCCAGATGGTCAGAAATGGTAATTTTTTAATGGTTCATTTTTTGACTGTAAATGACTATTGCATGTGAATTATCACTTTTGGAACTAAAATAAGTGTGTTTAGAGTCATTTTAATGCCTGAAATTGTTCGAAATAGAAGCTTCTAGTAGGTGAAAAAGTCTGCAAAAATGGCAATTTTGGTCACATTGAGGCTTTAAAAAGTAGTTATTCAACATGAGGCACAATCCAAATGATATTTTGAATCAATTTTTGTAAAGTCCAAAAAATCAATTTTCTGATGAAAAACGATGACCCGTGACCTGTCGAAATTTCTCCAGATGGTCAGAAATGGTAATTTTTTAATGTTTCATTTTTTGACTGTACATGACTATTGCATGTGAATTATCACTTTTGGAACTAAAATAAGTGTGTTTAGAGTCATTTTAATGCCTGAAATTGGTCGAAATAGAAGCTTCTAGTAGGAGAAAAAGTCTGTAAAAATGGCAATTTTGGTCACATTGAGGCTTTAAAAAGTAGTTATTCAACATGAGGCACAATCCAAATGGTATTTTGAATCAATTTTTCTAAAGTCCAAAAAATCCATTTATTGAGGAAAAACGATGACCAGTGACTTGTCGAAATTTCTCCAGATGGTCAGAAATGGTAATTTTTTAATGTTTAAATTTTTGACTGTAAATGACTATCGCATGTGAATTATCACTTGTGGAACTAAAATAAGTGTGTTTAGAGTCGTTTTAATGCCTGTAATTAGTCATATTAGAAGCTTCTGAGAAGGAGAAAAAGTCTGTCAAAATGGCAATTTTGGTCACATTGAGGCTTTAAAAAGTAGTTATTCAACATGAGGCACAATCCAAATGATATTTTGAATCAATTTTTCTAAAGTCGAAAAAATTAATTTTCTGATGAAAAACGATGACCCGTGACCTGTTGAACTTTCTCCAGATGGTCAGAAATGGTAATTTTTTAATGTTTAATTTTTTTACTGTAAATGACTATTGCATGTGAATTATCACTTTTGGAACTAAAATAAGTGTGTTTAGAGTCATTTTAATGCCTGAAAATGGTCGAAATAGCAGCTTCTAGTAGGAGAAAAAGTCTGTAAAAATGGCAATTTGGTCACATTGAGGCTTTAAAAAGTAGTTATTCAACATGAGGCACAATCCAAATGATATTTTGAATCAATTTTTGTAAAGTCCAAAAAATCCATTTTCTGATAAAAAACGATGACCCGTGACCTGTCGAAATTTCTCCAGATGGTCAGAAATGGTAATTTTTTAATGTTTAATTTTTTGACTGTAAATGACTATTGCATGTGAATTATCACTTTTGGAACTAAAATAAGTGTGTTTAGAGTCATTTTAATGCCTGAAATTGGTCGAAATAGAAGCTTCTAGTAGGAGAAAAAGTCTGTAAAAATGGCAATTTTGGTCACATTGAGGCTTTAAAAAGTAGTTATTCAACATGAGGCACAATCCAAATGACATTTTGAATCAATTTTTATAAAGTCCAATAAATCCATTTTCTGATGAAAAACGATGACCCGCGACCTGTCGAAATTTCTCCAGATGGTCAGAAATGGTAATTTTATAATGGTTCATTTTTTGACTGTAAATGACTATTGCATGTGAATTATCACTTTTGGAACTAAAATAAGTGTGTTTAGAGTCATTTTAATGCCTGAAAATGGTCGAAATAGAAGCTTCTAGTAGGAGAAAAAGTCTGTAAAAATGGCAATTTTGGTCACATTGGGGCTTTAAAAAGTAGTTATTCAACATGAGGCACAATCCAAATGATATTTTGAATCAATTTTTCTAAAGTCCAAAAAATCCATTTATTGAGGAAAAACGATGACCAGTGACTTGTCGAAATTTCTCCAGATGGTCAGAAATGGTAATTTTTTAATGTTTACATTTTTGACTGTAAATGACTATCGCATGTGAATTATCACTTGTGGAACTAAAATAAGTGTGTTTAGAGTCGTTTTAATGCCTGTAATTAGTCATATTAGAAGCTTCTGAGAAGGAGAAAAAGTCTGTAAAAATGGCAATTTTGGTCACATTGAGGCTTTAAAAAGTAGTTATTCAACATGAGGCACAATCCAAATGATATTTTGAATCAATTTTTCTAAAGTCGAAAAAATTAATTTTCTGATGAAAAACGATGACCCGTGACCTGTTGAACTTTCTCCAGATGGTCAGAAATGGTAATTTTTTAATGTTTAATTTTTTTACTGTAAATGACTATTGCATGTGAATTATCACTTTTGGAACTAAAATAAGTGTGTTTAGAGTCATTTTAATGCCTGAAAATGGTCGAAATAGAAGCTTCTAGTAGGAGAAAAAGTCTGTAAAAATGGCAATTTGGTCACATTGAGGCTTTAAAAAGTAGTTATTCAACATGAGGCACAATCCAAATGATATTTTGAATCAATTTTTGTAAAGTCCAAAAAATCCATTTTCTGATGAAAAACGATGACCCGTGACCTGTCGAAATTTCTCCAGATGGTCAGAAATGGTAATTTTTTAATGTTTCATTTTTTGACTGTAAATGACTATTGCATGTGAATTATCACTTTTGGAACTAAAATAAGTGTGTTTAGAGTCATTTTAATGCCTGAAATTGGTCGAAATAGAAGCTTCTAGTAGGAGAAAAAGTCTATAAAAATGGCAATTTTGGTCACATTGAGGCTTTAAAAAGTAGTTATTCAACATGAGGCACAATCCAAATGACATTTTGAATCAATTTTTCTAAAGTCCAAAAAATCCATTTTCTGATGAAAAACGATGACCCGCGACCTGTCGAAATTTCTCCAGATGGTCAGAAATGGTAATTTTTTAATGTTTAATTTCTTGACTGTAAATGACTATTGCATGTGAATTATCACTTTTGGAACTAAAATAAGTGTGTTTAGACTCATTTTAATGCCTGAAATTGTTCGAAATAGAAGCTTCTAGTAGGAGAAAAAGTCTGTAAAAATGGCAATTTTGGTCACATTGAGGCTTTAAAAAGTAGTTATTCAACATGAGGCACAATCCAAATGACATTTTGAATCAATTTTTCTAAAGTCCAAAAAATCAATTTTCTGATGAAAAACGATGACCCGCGACCTGTCGAAATTTCTCCAGATGGTCAGAAATGGTAATTTTTTAATGTTTAATTTTTTGACTGTAAATGACTATTGCATGTGAATTATCACTTGTGGAACTAAAATAAGTTTGTTTAGAGTCATTTTAATGCCTGAAGTTGGTTGAAATAGAGGCTTCTAGTAGGAGAAAAAGTCTGTAAAAATGGCAATTTTGGTCACATCGAGGCTTTAAAAAGTAGTTATTCAACATGAGGCACAATTAAAATGACATTTTTAATCAATTTTTCTAAAGTCCAAAAATCAATTTTCCGATGAAAAACGATGACCCGTGACCTGTTGAACTTTCTCCAGATTGTCAGAAATGGTAATTTTTTAATGTTTAATTTTTTGACTGTAAATGACTATTGCATGTGAATTATCACTTTTGGAACTAAAATAAGTGTGTTTAGAGTCATTTTAATGCCTGAAAATGGTCGAAATAGAAGCTTCTAGTAGGAGAAAAAGTCTGTAAAAATGACAATTTTGGTCACATTGAGGCTTTAAAAAGTAGTTATTCAACATGAGGCGCAATCCAAATGATATTTTGAATCAATTTTTGTAAAGTCTAAAAAATCCATTTTCTGATGAAAAACGATGACCAGTGACCTGTCGAAATTTCTCCAGATGGTCAGAAATGGTAATTTTTTAATGTTTCATTTTTTGACTGTAAATGACTATTGCATGTGAATTATCACTTTTGGAACTAAAATAAGTGTGTTTAGAGTCATTTTAATGCCTGAAATTGGTCGAAATAGAAGCTTCTAGTAGGAGAAAAAGTCTATAAAAATGGCAATTTTGGTCACATTGAGGCTTTAAAAAGTAGTTATTCAACATGAGGCACAATCCAAATGACATTTTGAATCAATTTTTATAAAGTCCAAAAAATCCATTTTCTGATGAAAAACGATGACACGCGACCTGTCGAAATTTCTCCAGATGGTCAGAAATGGTAATTTTTTAATGGTTCATTTTTTGACTGTAAATGACTATTGCATGTGAATTATCACTTTTGGAACTAAAATAAGTGTGTTTAGAGTCATTTTAATGCCTGAAATTGTTCGAAATAGAAGCTTCTAGTAGGAGAAAAAGTCTGTAAAAATGGCAATTTTGGTCACATTGAGGCTTTAAAAAGTAGTTATTCAACATGAGGCACAATCCAAATGATATTTTGAATCAATGTTTCTAAAGTCCAAAAAATCCATTTATTGAGGAAAAACGATGACCAGTGACTTGTCGAAATTTCTCCAGATGGTCAGAAATGGTAATTTTTTAATGTTTAAATTTTTGACTGTAAATGACTATCGCATGTGAATTATCACTTGTGGAACTAAAATAAGTGTGTTTAGAGTCGTTTTAATGCCTGTAATTAGTCATATTAGAAGCTTCTGAGAAGGAGAAAAAGTCTGTAAAAATGGCAATTTTGGTCACATTGAGGCTTTAAAAAGTAGTTATTCAACATGAGGCACAATCCAAATGATATTTTGAATCAATTTTTCTAAAGTCGAAAAAATTAATTTTCTGATGAAAAACGATGACCCGTGACCTGTTGAACTTTCTCCAGATGGTCAGAAATGGTAATTTTTTAATGTTTAATTTTTTTACTGTAAATGACTATTGCATGTGAATTATCACTTTTGGAACTAAAATAAGTGTATTTAGAGTCATTTTAATGCCTGAAAATGGTCGAAATAGAAGCTTCTAGTAGGAGAAAAAGTCTGTAAAAATGACAATTTTGGTCACATTGAGGCTTTAAAAAGTAGTTATTCAACATGAGGCGCAATCCAAATGATATTTTGAATCAATTTTTGTAAAGTCCAAAAAATCCATTTTCTGATGAAAAACGATGACCCGCGACCTGTCGAAATTTCTCCAGATGGTCAGAAATGGTAATTTTTTAATGGTTCATTTTTTGACTGTAAATGACTATTGCATGTGAATTATCACTTTTGGAACTAAAATAAGTGTGTTTAGAGTCATTTTAATGCCTGAAATTGTTCGAAATAGAAGCTTCTAGTAGGAGAAAAAGTCTGTAAAAATGGCAATTTTGGTCACATTGAGGCTTTAAAAAGTAGTTATTCAACATGAGGCACAATCCAAATGATATTTTGAATCAATTTTTCTAAAGTCCAAAAAATCCATTTATTGAGGAAAAACGATGACCAGTGACTTGTCGAAATTTCTCCAGATGGTCAGAAATGGTAATTTTTTAATGTTTAAATTTTTGACTGTAAATGACTATCGCATGTGAATTATCACTTGTGGAACTAAAATAAGTGTGTTTAGAGTCGTTTTAATGCCTGTAATTAGTCATATTAGAAGCTTCTGAGAAGGAGAAAAAGTCTGTAAAAATGGCAATTTTGGTCACATTGAGGCTTTAAAAAGTAGTTATTCAACATGAGGCACAATCCAAATGATATTTTGAATCAATTTTTCTAAAGTCGAAAAAATTAATTTTCTGATGAAAAACGATGACCCGTGACCTGTTGAACTTTCTCCAGATGGTCAGAAATGGTAATTTTTTAATGTTTAATTTTTTTACTGTAAATGACTATTGCATGTGAATTATCACTTTTGGAACTAAAATAAGTGTGTTTAGAGTCATTTTAATGCCTGAAAATGGTCGAAATAGAAGCTTCTAGTAGGAGAAAAAGTCTGTAAAAATGGCAATTTGGTCACATTGAGGCTTTAAAAAGTAGTTATTCAACATGAGGCACAATCCAAATGACATTTTGAATCAATTTTTATAAAGTCCAATAAATCCATTTTCTGATGAAAAACGATGACCCGCGACCTGTCGAAATTTCTCCAGATGGTCAGAAATGGTAATTTTATAATGGTTCATTTTTTGACTGTAAATGACTATTGCATGTGAATTATCACTTTTGGAACTAAAATAAGTGTGTTTAGAGTCATTTTAATGCCTGAAAATGGTCGAAATAGAAGCTTCTAGTAGGAGAAAAAGTCTGTAAAAATGGCAATTTTGGTCACATTGGGGCTTTAAAAAGTAGTTATTCAACATGAGGCACAATCCAAATGACATTTTGAATCAATTTTTCTAAAGTCCAAAAAATCCCTTTTCTGATGAAAAACGATGACCCGCGACCTGTCGAAATTTCTCCAGATGGTCAGAAATGGTAATTTTATAATGGTTCATTTTTTGACTGTAAATGACTATTGCATGTGAATTATCACTTTTGGAACTAAAATAAGTGTGTTTAGAGTCATTTTAATGCCTGAAATTGGTCGAAATAGAAGCTTCTAGTAGGAGAAAAAGTCTGTAAAAATGGCAATTTTGGTCACATTGGGGCTTTAAAAAGTAGTTATTCAACATGAGGCACAATCCAAATGACATTTTGAATCAATTTTTCTAAAGTCCAAAAAATCCCTTTTCTGATGAAAAACGATGACCCGCGACCTGTCGAAATTTCTCCAGATGGTCAGAAATGGTAATTTTTTAATGGTTCATTTTTTGACTGTAAATGACTATTGCATGTGAATTATCACTTTTGGAACTAAAATAAGTGTGTTTAGAGTCATTTTAATGCCTGAAATTGTTCGAAATAGAAGCTTCTAGAGGAGAAAAAGTCTGCAAAAATGGCAATTTTGGTCATATTGAGGCTTTAAAAAGTAGTTATTCAACATGAGGCACAATCCAAATGACATTTTGAATCAATTTTTCTAAAGTCCAAAAATCAATTTTCTGATGAAAAAAGATGACCCGTGACCTGTTGAACTTTGTCCAGATGGTCAGAAATGGTAATTTTTTAATGTTTAATTTTTTGACTATAAATGACTATTGCATATGAATTATCACTTTTGGAACTAAAAGAAGTGTGTTTAGAGTCATTTTAATGCCTGAAATTGTTTGAAATAGAAGCTTCTAGTAGGAGAAAAAGTCTGTAAAAATGGCAATTTTGGTCACATTGAGGCTTTAAAAAGTAGTTATTCAACATGAGGCACAATCCAAATGATATTTTGAATCAATTTTTCTAAAGTCCAAAAAATCCATTTTCTGATGAAAAACGATGACCAGTGACCTGTCGAAATTTCTCCAGATGGTCAGAAATGGTAATTTATTAATGTTTAAATTTTTGACTGTAAATGACTATCGCATGTGAATTATCACTTGTGGAACTAAAATAAGTGTGTTTAGAGTCGTTTTAATTCCTGAAATTAGTCATATTAGAAGCTTCTGAGAAGGAGAAAAAGTCTGTAAAAATGGCAATTTTGGTCACATTGAGGCTTTAAAAAGTAGTTATTCAACATGAGGCACAATCCAAATGACATTTTGAATCAATTTTTCTAAAGTCCAAAAATCAATTTTCTGATGAAAAAAGATGACCCGTGACCTGTTGAACTTTCTCCAGATGGTCAGAAATGGTAATTTTTTAATGTTTAATTTTTTGACTGTAAATGACTACTGCATATGAATTATCACTTTTGGAACTAAAAGAAGTGTGTTTAGAGTCATTTTAATGCCTGAAATTGGTCGAAATAGAAGCTTCTAGTAGGAGACAAAGTCTGCAAAAATGGCAATTGTGGTCATATTGAGGCTTTAAAAAGTAGTTATTCAACATGAGGCACAATCCAAATGACATTTTGAATCAATTTTTCTAAAGTCCAAAAATCAATTTTCTGATGAAAAAAGATGACCCGTGACCTGTTGAACTTTGTCCAGATGGTCAGAAATGGTAATTTTTTAATGTTTAATTTTTTGACTGTAAATGACTATTGCATATGAATTATCACTTTTGGAACTAAAAGAAGTGTGTTTAGAGTCATTTTAATGCCTGAAATTGTTTGAAATAGAAGCTTCTAGTAGGAGAAAAAGTCTGTAAAAATGGCAATTTTGGTCACATTGAGGCTTTAAAAAGTAGTTATTCAACATGAGGCACAATCCAAATGATATTTTGAATCAATTTTTCTAAAGTCCAAAAATCCATTTTCTGATGAAAAACGATGACCCGCGACCTGTCGAAATTTCTCCAGATGGTCAGAAATGGTAATTTTTTAATGTTTAATTTTTTGACTGTAAATATCTATCGCATGTGAATTATCACTTGTGGAACTAAAATAAGTGTGTTTAGAGTCGTTTTAATGCCTGAAATTAGTCATAATAGAAGCTTCTGAGAAGGAGAAAAGTCTGTAAAAATAGCAATTTTGGTCACATTGAGGCTTTAAAAAGTAGTTATTCAACATGAGGCACCATCCAAATGATATTTTCAATCAATTTTTCTAAAGTCGAAAAAATTAATTTTCTGATGAAAAACGATGACCCGTGACCTGTTGAACTTTCTCCAGATGGTCAGAAATGGTAATTTTTTAATGTTTAATTTTTTTACTGTAAATTACTATTGCATGTGAATTATCACTTTTGGAACTAAAATAAGTGTGTTTAGAGTCATTTTAATGCCTGAAAATCGTCGAAATAGAAGCTTCTAGTAGGAGAAAAAGTCTGTAAAAATGGCAATTTGGTCACATTGAGGCTTTAAAAAGTAGTTATTCAACATGAGGCACAATCCAAATGATATTTTGAATCAATTTTTCTAAAGTCCAAAAATCAATTTTCTGATGAAAAAAGATGACCCGTGACCTGTTGAACTTTCTCCAGATGGTCAGAAATGGTAATTTTTTAATGTTTAATTTTTTGACTGTAAATGACTACTGCATATGAATTATCACTTTTGGAACTAAAAGAAGTGTGTTTAGAGTCATTTTAATGCCTGAAATTGGTCGAAATAGAAGCTTCTAGTAGGAGACAAAGTCTGCAAAAATGGCAATTGTGGTCATATTGAGGCTTTAAAAAGTAGTTATTCAACATGAGGCACAATCCAAATGACATTTTGAATCAATTTTTCTAAAGTCCAAAAATCAATTTTCTGATGAAAAAAGATGACCCGTGACCTGTTGAACTTTGTCCAGATGGTCAGAAATGGTAATTTTTTAATGTTTAATTTTTTGACTGTAAATGACTATTGCATATGAATTATCACTTTTGGAACTAAAAGAAGTGTGTTTAGAGTCATTTTAATGCCTGAAATTGTTTGAAATAGAAGCTTCTAGTAGGAGAAAAAGTCTGTAAAAATGGCAATTTTGGTCACATTGAGGCTTTAAAAAGTAGTTATTCAACATGAGGCACAATCCAAATGATATTTTGAATCAATTTTTCTAAAGTCCAAAAATCCATTTTCTGATGAAAAACGATGACCCGCGACCTGTCGAAATTTCTCCAGATGGTCAGAAATGGTAATTTTTTAATGTTTAATTTTTTGACTGTAAATATCTATCGCATGTGAATTATCACTTGTGGAACTAAAATAAGTGTGTTTAGAGTCGTTTTAATGCCTGAAATTAGTCATAATAGAAGCTTCTGAGAAGGAGAAAAGTCTGTAAAAATAGCAATTTTGGTCACATTGAGGCTTTAAAAAGTAGTTATTCAACATGAGGCACCATCCAAATGATATTTTCAATCAATTTTTCTAAAGTCGAAAAAATTAATTTTCTGATGAAAAACGATGACCCGTGACCTGTTGAACTTTCTCCAGATGGTCAGAAATGGTAATTTTTTAATGTTTAATTTTTTTACTGTAAATTACTATTGCATGTGAATTATCACTTTTGGAACTAAAATAAGTGTGTTTAGAGTCATTTTAATGCCTGAAAATCGTCGAAATAGAAGCTTCTAGTAGGAGAAAAAGTCTGTAAAAATGGCAATTTGGTCACATTGAGGCTTTAAAAAGTAGTTATTCAACATGAGGCACAATCCAAATGATATTTTGAATCAATTTTTGTAAAGTCCAAAAAATCCATTTTCTGATGAAAAACGATGACCCGTGACCTGTCGAAATTTCTCCAGATGGTCAGAAATGGTAATTTTTTAATGTTTAATTTTTTGACTGTAAATGACTATTGCATGTGAATTATCACTTTTGGAACTAAAATAAGTGTGTTTAGAGTCATTTTAATGCCTGAAATTGGTCGAAATAGAAGCTTCTAGTAGGAGAAAAAGTCTGTAAAAATGGCAATTTTGGTCACATTGAGGCTTTAAAAAGTAGTTATTCAACATGAGGCACAATCCAAATGACATTTTGAATCAATTTTTATAAAGTCCAATAAATCCCTTTTCTGATGAAAAACGATGACCCGCGACCTGTCGAAATTTCTCCAGATGGTCAGAAATGGTAATTTTATAATGGTTCATTTTTTGACTGTAAATGACTATTGCATGTGAATTATCACTTTTGGAACTAAAATAAGTGTGTTTAGAGTCATTTTAATGCCTGAAAATGGTCGAAATAGAAGCTTCTAGTGGGAGAAAAAGTCTGTAAAAATGGCAATTTTGGTCACATTGGGGCTTTAAAAAGTAGTTATTCAACATGAGACACAATCCAAATGACATTTTGAATCAATTTTTCTAAAGTCCAAAAAATCCCTTTTCTGATGAAAAACGATGACCCGCGACCTGTCGAAATTTCTCCAGATGGTCAGAAATGGTAATTTTTTAATGTTTAATTTTTTGACTGTAAATGACTATTGCATGTGAATTATCACTTTTGGAACTAAAATAAGTGTGTTTAGAGTCATTTTAATGCCTGAAATTGGTCGAAATAGAAGCTTCTAGTAGGAGAAAAAGTCTGTAAAAATGGCAATTTTGGTCACATTGAGGCTTTAAAAAGTAGTTATTCAACATGAGGCACAATCCAAATGACATTTTGAATCAATTTTTATAAAGTCCAATAAATCCCTTTTCTGATGAAAAACGATGACCCGCGACCTGTCGAAATTTCTCCAGATGGTCAGAAATGGTAATTTTATAATGGTTCATTTTTTGACTGTAAATGACTATTGCATGTGAATTATCACTTTTGGAACTAAAATAAGTGTGTTTAGAGTCATTTTAATGCCTGAAAATGGTCGAAATAGAAGCTTCTAGTGGGAGAAAAAGTCTGTAAAAATGGCAATTTTGGTCACATTGGGGCTTTAAAAAGTAGTTATTCAACATGAGACACAATCCAAATGACATTTTGAATCAATTTTTCTAAAGTCCAAAAAATCCCTTTTCTGATGAAAAACGATGACCCGCGACCTGTCGAAATTTCTCCAGATGGTCAGAAATGGTAATTTTTTAATGGTTCATTTTTTGACTGTAAATGACTATTGCATGTGAATTATCACTTTTGGAACTAAAATAAGTGTGTTTAGAGTCGTTTTAATGCCTGTAATTAGTCATATTAGAAGCTTCTGAGAAGGAGAAAAAGTCTGTAAAAATGGCAATTTTGGTCACATTGAGGCCTTAAAAAGTAGTTATTCAACATGAGGCACAATCCAAATGATATTTTGAATCAATTTTTCTAAAGTCGAAAAAATTAATTTTCTGATGAAAAACGATGACCCGTGACCTGTTGAACTTTCTCCAGATGGTCAGAAATGGTAATTTTTTAATGTTTAATTTTTTTACTGTAAATGACTATTGCATGTGAATTATCACTTTTGGAACTAAAATAAGTGTGTTTAGAGTCATTTTAATGCCTGAAAATGGTCGAAATAGAAGCTTCTAGTAGGAGAAAAAGTCTGTAAAAATGGCAATTTGGTCACATTGAGGCTTTAAAAAGTAGTTATTCAACATGAGGCACAATCCAAATGATATTTTGAATCAATTTTTGTAAAGTCCAAAAAATCCATTTTCTGATGAAAAACGATGACCCGTGACCTGTCGAAATTTCTCCAGATGGTCAGAAATGGTAATTTTTTAATGTTTAATTTTTTGACTGTAAATGACTATTGCATGTGAATTATCACTTTTGGAACTAAAATAAGTGTGTTTAGAGTCATTTTAATGCCTGAAATTGGTCGAAATAGAAGCTTCTAGTAGGAGAAAAAGTCTGTAAAAATGGCAATTTTGGTCACATTGAGGCTTTAAAAAGTAGTTATTCAACATGAGGCACAATCCAAATGACATTTTGAATCAATTTTTATAAAGTCCAATAAATCCCTTTTCTGATGAAAAACGATGACCCGCGACCTGTCGAAATTTCTCCAGATGGTCAGAAATGGTAATTTTATAATGGTTCATTTTTTGACTGTAAATGACTATTGCATGTGAATTATCACTTTTGGAACTAAAATAAGTGTGTTTAGAGTCATTTTAATGCCTGAAAATGGTCGAAATAGAAGCTTCTAGTGGGAGAAAAAGTCTGTAAGAATGGCAATTTTGGTCACATTGAGGCTTTAAAAAGTAGTTATTCAACATGAGACACAATCCAAATGACATTTTGAATCAATTTTTCTAAAGTCCAAAAAATCCCTTTTCTGATGAAAAACGATGACCCGCGACCTGTCGAAATTTCTCCAGATGGTCAGAAATGGTAATTTTTTAATGGTTCATTTTTTGACTGTAAATGACTATTGCATGTGAATTATCACTTTTGGAACTAAAATAAGTGTGTTTAGAGTCATTTTAATGCCTGAAATTGCTTGAAATAGAAGCTTCTAGTAGGAGAAAAAGTCTGTAAAAATGGCAATTTTGGTCACATTGAGGCTTTAAAAAGTAGTTATTCAACATGAGGCACAATCCAAATGATATTTTGAATCAATTTTTCTAAAGTCCAAAAAATCCATTTATTGAGGAAAAACGATGACCAGTGACTTGTCGAAATTTCTCCAGATGGTCAGAAATGGTAATTTTTTAATGTTTAAATTTTTGACTGTAAATGACTATCGCATGTGAATTATCACTTGTGGAACTAAAATAAGTGTGTTTAGAGTCGTTTTAATGCCTGTAATTAGTCATATTAGAAGCTTCTGAGAAGGAGAAAAAGTCTGTAAAAATGGCAATTTTGGTCACATTGAGGCTTTAAAAAGTAGTTATTCAACATGAGGCACAATCCAAATGATATTTTGAATCAATTTTTCTAAAGTCGAAAAAATTAATTTTCTGATGAAAAACGATGACCCGTGACCTGTTGAACTTTCTCCAGATAGTCAGAAATGGTAATTTTTTAATGTTTAATTTTTTTACTGTAAAGGACTATTGCATGTGAATTATCACTTTTGGAACTAAAATAAGTGTGTTTAGAGTCATTTTAATGCCTGAAAATGGTCGAAATAGAAGCTTCTAGTAGGAGAAAAAGTCTGTAAACATGGCAATTTGGTCACATTGAGGCTTTAAAAAGTAGTTATTCAACATGAGGCACAATCCAAATGATATTTTGAATCAATTTTTGTAAAGTCCAAAAAATCCATTTTCTGATGAAAAACGATGACCCGCGACCTGTCGAAATTTCTCCAGATGGTCAGAAATGGTAATTTTTTAATGGTTCATTTTTTGACTGTAAATGACTATTGCATGTGAATTATCACTTTTGGAACTAAAATAAGTGTGTTTAGAGTCATTTTAATGCCTGAAATTGTTCGAAATAGAAGCTTCTAGTAGGAGAAAAAGTCTGCAAAAATGGCAATTTTGGTCACATTGAGGCTTTAAAAAGTAGTTATTCAACATGAGGCACAATCCAAATGATATTTTGAATCAATTTTTCTAAAGTCCAAAAAATCCCTTTTCTGAGGAAAAACGATGACCCGCGACCTGTCGAAATTTCTCCAGATGGTCAGAAATGGTAATTTTTTAATGGTTCATTTTTTGACTGTAAATGACTATTGCATGTGAATTATCACTTTTGGAACTAAAATAAGTGTGTTTAGAGTCATTTTAATGCCTGAAATTGTTCGAAATAGAAGCTTCTAGTAGGAGAAAAAGTCTGCAAAAATGGCAATTTTGGTCACATTGAGGCTTTAAAAAGTAGTTATTCAACATGAGGCACAATCCAAATGATATTTTGAATCAATTTTTCTAAAGTCCAAAAAATCCATTTATTGAGGAAAAACGATGACCAGTGACTTGTCGAAATTTCTCCAGATGGTCAGAAATGGTAATTTTTTAATGTTTAAATTTTTGACTGTAAATGACTATCGCATGTGAATTATCACTTGTGGAACTAAAATAAGTGTGTTTAGAGTCGTTTTAATGCCTGTAATTAGTCATATTAGAAGCTTCTGAGAAGGAGAAAAAGTCTGTAAAAATGGCAATTTTGGTCACATTGAGGCTTTAAAAAGTAGTTATTCAACATGAGGCACAATCCAAATGAAATTTTGAATCAATTTTTCTAAAGTCGAAAAAACTTAATTTTCTGATGAAAAACGATGACCCGTGACCTGTCGAACTTTCTCCAGATGGTCAGTAATGGTAATTTTTTAATGTTTAATTTTTTTACTGTAAATGACTATTGCATGTGAATTATCACTTTTGGAACTAAAATAAGTGTGTTTAGAGTCATTTTAATGCCTGAAAATGGTCGAAATAGAAGCTTCTAGTAGGAGAAAAAGTCTGTAAAAATGGCAATTTGGTCACATTGAGGCTTTAAAAAGTAGTTATTCAACATGAGGCACAATCCAAATGATATTTTGAATCAATTTTTGTAAAGTCCAAAAAATCCATTTTCTGATGAAAAACGATGACCCGTGACCTGTCGAAATTTCTCCAGATGGTCAGAAATGGTAATTTTTTAATGTTTAATTTTTTGACTGTAAATGACTATTGCATGTGAATTATCACTTTTGGAACTAAAATAAGTGTGTTTAGAGTCATTTTAATGCCTGAAATTGGTCGAAATAGAAGCTTCTAGTAGGAGAAAAAGTCTGTAAAAATGGCAATTTTGGTCACATTGGGGCTTTAAAAAGTAGTTATTCAACATGAGGCACAATCCAAATGACATTTTGAATCAATTTTTCTAAAGTCCAAAAAATCCCTTTTCTGATGAAAAACGATGACCCGCGACCTGTCGAAATTTCTCCAGATGGTCAGAAATGGTAATTTTTTAATGGTTCATTTTTTGACTGTAAATGACTATTGCATGTGAATTATCACTTTTGGAACTAAAATAAGTGTGTTTAGAGTCATTTTAATGCCTGAAATTGTTCGAAATAGAAGCTTCTAGAGGAGAAAAAGTCTGCAAAAATGGCAATTTTGGTCATATTGAGGCTTTAAAAAGTAGTTATTCAACATGAGGCACAATCCAAATGATATTTTGAATCAATTTTTCTAAAGTCCAAAAAATCCATTTTCTGATGAAAAACGATGACCAGTGACCTGTCGAAATTTCTCCAGATGGTCAGAAATGGTAATTTATTAATGTTTAAATTTTTGACTGTAAATGACTATCGCATGTGAATTATCACTTGTGGAACTAAAATAAGTGTGTTTAGAGTCGTTTTAATTCCTGAAATTAGTCATATTAGAAGCTTCTGAGAAGGAGAAAAAGTCTGTAAAAATGGCAATTTTGGTCACATTGAGGCTTTAAAAAGTAGTTATTCAACATGAGGCACAATCCAAATGACATTTTGAATCAATTTTTCTAAAGTCCAAAAATCAATTTTCTGATGAAAAAAGATGACCCGTGACCTGTTGAACTTTCTCCAGATGGTCAGAAATGGTAATTTTTTAATGTTTAATTTTTTGACTGTAAATGACTACTGCATATGAATTATCACTTTTGGAACTAAAAGAAGTGTGTTTAGAGTCATTTTAATGCCTGAAATTGGTCGAAATAGAAGCTTCTAGTAGGAGAAAAAGTCTGCAAAAATGGCAATTGTGGTCATATTGAGGCTTTAAAAAGTAGTTATTCAACATGAGGCACAATCCAAATGACATTTTGAATCAATTTTTCTAAAGTCCAAAAATCAATTTTCTGATGAAAAAAGATGACCCGTGACCTGTTGAACTTTGTCCAGATGGTCAGAAATGGTAATTTTTTAATGTTTAATTTTTTGACTGTAAATGACTATTGCATATGAATTATCACTTTTGGAACTAAAAGAAGTGTGTTTAGAGTCATTTTAATGCCTGAAATTGTTTGAAATAGAAGCTTCTAGTAGGAGAAAAAGTCTGTAAAAATGGCAATTTTGGTCACATTGAGGCTTTAAAAAGTAGTTATTCAACATGAGGCACAATCCAAATGATATTTTGAATCAATTTTTCTAAAGTCCAAAAATCCATTTTCTGATGAAAAACGATGACCCGCGACCTGTCGAAATTTCTCCAGATGGTCAGAAATGGTAATTTTTTAATGTTTAATTTTTTGACTGTAAATATCTATCGCATGTGAATTATCACTTGTGGAACTAAAATAAGTGTGTTTAGAGTCGTTTTAATGCCTGAAATTAGTCATAATAGAAGCTTCTGAGAAGGAGAAAAGTCTGTAAAAATGGCAATTTTGGTCACATTGAGGCTTTAAAAAGTAGTTATTCAACATGAGGCACAATCCAAATTATATTTTGAATCAATTTTTCTAAAGTCGAAAAAATTAATTTTCTGATGAAAAACAATGACCCGTGACCTGTTGAACTTTCTCCAGATGGTCAGAAATGGTAATTTTTTAATGTTTAATTTCTTTGACTGTAAATGACTATTGCATGTGAATTATCACTTTTGGAACTAAAATAAGTGTGTTTAGAGTCATTTTAATGCCTGAAATTGGTCGAAATAGAAGCTTCTAGTAGGAGAAAAAGTCTGTAAAAATGGCAATTTTGGTCACATTGAGGCTTTAAAAAGTAGTTATTCAACATGAGGCACAATCCAAATGACATTTTGATTCAATTTTTATAAAGTCCCAAAAATCCATTTTCTGATGAAAAACGATGACCCGCGACCTGTTGAAATTTCTCCAGATGGTCAGAAATGGTAATTTTTTAATGGTTCTATTTTTGACTGTAAATGACTATTGCATGTGAATTATCACTTTTGGAACTAAAATAAGTGTGTTTAGAGTCATTTTAATGCCTGAAATTGTTTGAAATAGAAGCTTCTAGTAGGAGAAAAAGTCTGTAAAAATGGCAATTTTGGTCATATTGAGGCTTTAAAAAGTAGTTATTCAACATGAGGCACAATCCAAATGACATTTTGAATCAATTTTTCTAAAGTCCAAAAATCAATTTTCTGATGAAAAAAGATGACCCGTGACCTGTTGAACTTTGTCCAGATGGTCAGAAATGGTAATTTTTTAATGTTTAAATTTTTGACTGTAAATGACTATCGCATGTGAATTATCACTTATGGAACTAAAATAAGTGTGTTTAGAGTCGTTTTAATGCCTGTAATTAGTCATATTAGAAGCTTCTGAGAAGGAGAAAAAGTCTGTAAAAATGGCAATTTTGGTCACATTGAGGCTTTAAAAAGTAGTTATTCAACATGAGGCACAATCCAAATGATATTTTGAATCAATTTTTCTAAAGTCGAAAAAATTTATTTTCTGATGAAAAACGATGACCCGTGACCTGTTGAACTTTCTCCAGATGGTCAGAAATGGTAATTTTTTAATGTTTAATTTTTTTACTGTAAATGACTATTGCATGTGAATTATCACTTTTGGAACTAAAATAAGTGTGTTTAGAGTCATTTTAATGCCTGAAAATGGTCGAAATAGAAGCTTCTAGTAGGAGAAAAAGTCTGTAAAAATGGCAATTTTGGTCACATTGAGGCTTTAAAAAGTAGTTATTCAACATGAGGCACAATCCAAATGACATTTTGAATCAATTTTTATAAAGTCCAATAAATCCCTTTTCTGATGAAAAACGATGACCCGCGACCTGTCGAAATTTCTCCAGATGGTCAGAAATGGTAATTTTATAATGGTTCATTTTTTGACTGTAAATGACTATTGCATGTGAATTATAACTTTTGGAACTAAAATAAGTGTGTTTAGAGTCATTTTAATGCCTGAAAATGGTCGAAATAGAAGCTTCTAGTGGGAGAAAAAGTCTGTAAGAATGGCAATTTTGGTCACATTGGGGCTTTAAAAAGTAGTTATTCAACATGAGACACAATCCAAATGACATTTTGAATCAATTTTTCTAAAGTCCAAAAAATCCCTTTTCTGATGAAAAACGATGACCCGCGACCTGTCGAAATTTCTCCAGATGGTCAGAAATGGTAATTTTTTAATGGTTCATTTTTTGACTGTAAATGACTATTGCATGTGAATTATCACTTTTGGAACTAAAATAAGTGTGTTTAGAGTCATTTTAATGCCTGAAATTGTTCGAAATAGAAGCTTCTAGTAGGAGAAAAAGTCTGTAAAAATGGCAATTTTGGTCACATTGAGGCTTTAAAAAGTAGTTATTCAACATGAGGCACAATCCAAATGACATTTTGAATCAATTTTTATAAAGTCCAAAAAATCCATTTTCTGATGAAAAACGATGACCCGCGACCTGTCGAAATTTCTCCAGATGGTCAGAAATGGTAATTTTTTAATGGTTCATTTTTTGACTGTAAATGACTATTGCATGTGAATTATCACTTTTGGAACTAAAATAAGTGTGTTTAGAGTCATTTTAATGCCTGAAATTGTTTGAAATAGAAGCTTCTAGTAGGAGAAAAAGTCTGTAAAAATGGCAATTTTGGTCACATTGAGGCTTTAAAAAGTAGTTATTCAACATGAGGCACAATCCAAATGATATTTTGAATCAATTTTTCTAAAGTCCAAAAAATCCATTTATTGAGGAAAAACGATGACCAGTGACTTGTCGAAATTTCTCCAGATGGTCAGAAATGGTAATTTTTTAATGTTTAAATTTTTGACTGTAAATGACTATCGCATGTGAATTATCACTTGTGGAACTAAAATAAGTGTGTTTAGAGTCGTTTTAATGCCTGTAATTAGTCATATTAGAAGCTTCTGAGAAGGAGAAAAAGTCTGTAAAAATGGCAATTTTGGTCACATTGAGGCTTTAAAAAGTAGTTATTCAACATGAGGCACAATCCAAATGATATTTTGAATCAATTTTTCTAAAGTCGAAAAAATTAATTTTCTGATGAAAAACGATGACCCGTAACCTGTTGAACTTTCTCCAGATGGTCAGAAATGGTAATTTTTTAATGTTTAAGTTTTTTTACTGTAAATGACTATTGCATGTGAATTATCACTTTTGGAACTAAAATAAGTGTGTTTAGAGTCATTTTAATGCCTGAAAATGGTCGAAATAGAAGCTTCTAGTAGGAGAAAAAGTCTGTAAAAATGGCAATTTGGTCACATTGAGGCTTTAAAAAGTAGTTATTCAACATGAGGCACAATCCAAATGATATTTTGAATCAATTTTTGTAAAGTCCAAAAAATCCATTTTCTGATGAAAAACGATGACCCGTGACCTGTCGAAATTTCTCCAGATGGTCAGAAATGGTAATTTTTTAATGTTTAATTTTTTGACTGTAAATGACTATTGCATGTGAATTATCACTTTTGGAACTAAAATAAGTGTGTTTAGAGTCATTTTAATGCCTGAAATTGGTCGAAATAGAAGCTTCTAGTAGGAGAAAAAGTCTGTAAAAATGGCAATTTTGGTCACATTGGGGCTTTAAAAAGTAGTTATTCAACATGAGGCACAATCCAAATGACATTTTGAATCAATTTTTCTAAAGTCCAAAAAATCCCTTTTCTGATGAAAAATGATGACCCGCGACCTGTCGAAATTTCTCCAGATGGTCAGAAATGGTAATTTTTTAATGGTTCATTTTTTGACTGTAAATGACTATTGCATGTGAATTATCACTTTTGGAACTAAAATAAGTGTGTTTAGAGTCATTTTAATGCCTGAAATTGTTCGAAATAGAAGCTTCTAGAGGAGAAAAAGTCTGCAAAAATGGCAATTTTGGTCATATTGAGGCTTTAAAAAGTAGTTATTCAACATGAGGCACAATCCAAATGACATTTTGAATCAATTTTTCTAAAGTCCAAAAATCAATTTTCTGATGAAAAAAGATGACCCGTGACCTGTTGAACTTTGTCCAGATGGTCAGAAATGGTAATTTTTTAATGTTTAATTTTTTGACTATAAATGACTATTGCATATGAATTATCACTTTTGGAACTAAAAGAAGTGTGTTTAGAGTCATTTTAATGCCTGAAATTGTTTGAAATAGAAGCTTCTAGTAGGAGAAAAAGTCTGTAAAAATGGCAATTTTGGTCACATTGAGGCTTTAAAAAGTAGTTATTCAACATGAGGCACAATCCAAATGATATTTTGAATCAATTTTTCTAAAGTCCAAAAAATCCATTTTCTGATGAAAAACGATGACCAGTGACCTGTCGAAATTTCTCCAGATGGTCAGAAATGGTAATTTATTAATGTTTAAATTTTTGACTGTAAATGACTATCGCATGTGAATTATCACTTGTGGAACTAAAATAAGTGTGTTTAGAGTCGTTTTAATTCCTGAAATTAGTCAAATTAGAAGCTTCTGAGAAGGAGAAAAAGTCTGTAAAAATGGCAATTTTGGTCACATTGAGGCTTTAAAAAGTAGTTATTCAACATGAGGCACAATCCAAATGACATTTTGAATCAATTTTTCTAAAGTCCAAAAATCAATTTTCTGATGAAAAAAGATGACCCGTGACCTGTTGAACTTTCTCCAGATGGTCAGAAATGGTAATTTTTTAATGTTTAATTTTTTGACTGTAAATGACTACTGCATATGAATTATCACTTTTGGAACTAAAAGAAGTGTGTTTAGAGTCATTTTAATGCCTGAAATTGGTCGAAATAGAAGCTTCTAGTAGGAGAAAAAGTCTGCAAAAATGGCAATTGTGGTCATATTGAGGCTTTAAAAAGTAGTTATTCAACATGAGGCACAATCCAAATGACATTTTGAATCAATTTTTCTAAAGTCCAAAAATCAATTTTCTGATGAAAAAAGATGACCCGTGACCTGTTGAACTTTGTCCAGATGGTCAGAAATGGTAATTTTTTAATGTTTAATTTTTTGACTGTAAATGACTATTGCATATGAATTATCACTTTTGGAACTAAAAGAAGTGTGTTTAGAGTCATTTTAATGCCTGAAATTGTTTGAAATAGAAGCTTCTAGTAGGAGAAAAAGTCTGTAAAAATGGCAATTTTGGTCACATTGAGGCTTTAAAAAGTAGTTATTCAACATGAGGCACAATCCAAATGATATTTTGAATCAATTTTTCTAAAGTCCAAAAATCCATTTTCTGATGAAAAACGATGACCCGCGACCTGTCGAAATTTCTCCAGATGGTCAGAAATGGTAATTTTTTAATGTTTAATTTTTTGACTGTAAATATCTATCGCATGTGAATTATCACTTGTGGAACTAAAATAAGTGTGTTTAGAGTCGTTTTAATGCCTGAAATTAGTCATAATAGAAGCTTCTGAGAAGGAGAAAAGTCTGTAAAAATAGCAATTTTGGTCACATTGAGGCTTTAAAAAGTAGTTATTCAACATGAGGCACAATCCAAATTATATTTTGAATCAATTTTTCTAAAGTCGAAAAAATTAATTTTCTGATGAAAAACAATGACCCGTGACCTGTTGAACTTTCTCCAGATGGTCAGAAATGGTAATTTTTTAATGTTTAATTTCTTTGAATGTAAATGACTATTGCATGTGAATTATCACTTTTGGAACTAAAATAAGTGTGTTTAGAGTCATTTTAATGCCTGAAATTGGTCGAAATAGAAGCTTCTAGTAGGAGAAAAAGTCTGTAAAAATGGCAATTTTGGTCACATTGAGGCTTTAAAAAGTAGTTATTCAACATGAGGCACAATCCAAATGACATTTTGATTCAATTTTTATAAAGTCCAAAAAATCCATTTTCTGATGAAAAACGATGACCCGCGACCTGTTGAAATTTCTCCAGATGGTCAGAAATGGTCATTTTTTAATGGTTCTATTTTTGACTGTAAATGACTATTGCATGTGAATTATCACTTTTGGAACTAAAATAAGTGTGTTTAGAGTCATTTTAATGCCTGAAATTGTTTGAAATAGAAGCTTCTAGTAGGAGAAAAAGTCTGTAAAAATGGCAATTTTGGTCATATTGAGGCTTTAAAAAGTAGTTATTCAACATGAGGCACAATCCAAATGACATTTTGAATCAATTTTTCTAAAGTCCAAAAATCAATTTTCTGATGAAAAAAGATGACCCGTGACCTGTTGAACTTTGTCCAGATGGTCAGAAATGGTAATTTTTTAATGTTTAAATTTTTGACTGTAAATGACTATCGCATGTGAATTATCACTTATGGAACTAAAATAAGTGTGTTTAGAGTCGTTTTAATGCCTGTAATTAGTCATATTAGAAGCTTCTGAGAAGGAGAAAAAGTCTGTAAAAATGGCAATTTTGGTCACATTGAGGCTTTAAAAAGTAGTTATTCAACATGAGGCACAATCCAAATGATATTTTGAATCAATTTTTCTAAAGTCGAAAAAATTAATTTTCTGATGAAAAACGATGACCCGTGACCTGTTGAACTTTCTCCAGATGGTCAGAAATGGTAATTTTTTAATGTTTAATTTTTTTACTGTAAATGACTATTGCATGTGAATTATCACTTTTGGAACTAAAATAAGTGTGTTTAGAGTCATTTTAATGCCTGAAAATGGTCGAAATAGAAGCTTCTAGTAGGAGAAAAAGTCTGTAAAAATGGCAATTTGGTCACATTGAGGCTTTAAAAAGTAGTTATTCAACATGAGGCACAATCCAAATGATATTTTGAATCAATTTTTGTAAAGTCCAAAAAATCCATTTTCTGATGAAAAACGATGACCCGTGACCTGTCGAAATTTCTCCAGATGGTCAGAAATGGTAATTTTTTAATGTTTAATTTTTTGACTGTAAATGACTATTGCATGTGAATTATCACTTTTGGAACTAAAATAAGTGTGTTTAGAGTCATTTTAATGCCTGAAATTGGTCGAAATAGAAGCTTCTAGTAGGAGAAAAAGTCTGTAAAAATGGCAATTTTGGTCACATTGGGGCTTTAAAAAGTAGTTATTCAACATGAGGCACAATCCAAATGACATTTTGAATCAATTTTTCTAAAGTCCAAAAAATCCCTTTTCTGATGAAAAACGATGACCCGCGACCTGTCGAAATTTCTCCAGATGGTCAGAAATGGTAATTTTTTAATGGTTCATTTTTTGACTGTAAATGACTATTGCATGTGAATTATCACTTTTGGAACTAAAATAAGTGTGTTTAGAGTCATTTTAATGCCTGAAATTGTTCGAAATAGAAGCTTCTAGTAGGAGAAAAAGTCTGCAAAAATGGCAATTTTGGTCATATTGAGGCTTTAAAAAGTAGTTATTCAACATGAGGCACAATCCAAATGACATTTTGAATCAATTTTTCTAAAGTCCAAAAATCAATTTTCTGATGAAAAAAGATGACCCGTGACCTGTTGAACTTTGTTCAGATGGTCAGAAATGGTAATTTTTTAATGTTTAATTTTTTGACTGTAAATGACTATTGCATATGAATTATCACTTTTGGAACTAAAAGAAGTGTGTTTAGAGTCATTTTAATGCCTGAAATTGTTTGAAATAGAAGCTTCTAGTAGGAGAAAAAGTCTGTAAAAATGGCAATTTTGGTCACATTGAGGCTTTAAAAAGTAGTTATTCAACATGAGGCACAATCCAAATGATATTTTGAATCAATTTTTCTAAAGTCCAAAAAATCCATTTTCTGATGAAAAACGATGACCAGTGACCTGTCGAAATTTCTCCAGATGGTCAGAAATGGTAATTTTTTAATGTTTAATTTTTTGACTGTAAATATCTATCGCATGTGAATTATCACTTGTGGAACTAAAATAAGTGTGTTTAGAGTCGTTTTAATGCCTGAAATTAGTCATAATAGAAGCTTCCGAGAAGGAGAAAAGTCTGTAAAAATGGCAATTTTGGTCACATTGAGGCTTTAAAAAGTAGTTATTCAACATGAGGCACAATCCAAATTATATTTTGAATCAATTTTTCTAAAGTCGAAAAAATTATTTTTCTGATGAAAAACGATGACCCGTGACCTGTTGAACTTTCTCCAGATGGTCAGAAATGGTAATTTTTTAATGTTTAATTTCTTTGACTGTAAATGACTATTGCATGTGAATTATCACTTTTGGAACTAAAATAAGTGTGTTTAGAGTCATTTTAATGCCTGAAATTGGTCGAAATAGAAGCTTCTAGTAGGAGAAAAAGTCTGTAAAAATGGCAATTTTGGTCACATTGAGGCTTTAAACAGTAGTTATTCAACATGAGGCATAATCCAAATGACATTTTGATTCAATTTTTATAAAGTCCAAAAAATCCATTTTCTGATGAAAAACGATGACCCGCGACCTGTTGAAATTTCTCCAGATGGTCAGAAATGGTAATTTTTTAATGGTTCTATTTTTGACTGTAAATGACTATTGCATGTGAATTATCACTTTTGGAACTAAAATAAGTGTGTTTAGAGTCATTTTAATGCCTGAAATTGTTTAAAATAGAAGCTTCTAGTAGGAGAAAAAGTCTGTAAAAATGGCAACTTTGGTCACATTGAGGCTTTAAAAAGTAGTTATTCAACATGAGGCACAATCCAAATGATATTTTGAATCAATTTTTCTAAAGTTCAAAAAATCCATTTTCTGATGAAAAACGATGACCAGTGACCTGTCGAAATTTCTCCAGATGGTCAGAAATGGTAATTTATTAATGTTTAAATTTTTGACTGTAAATGACTATCGCATGTGAATTATCACTTGTGGAACTAAAATAAGTGTGTTTAGAGTCGTTTTAATTCCTGAAATTAGTCATATTAGAAGCTTCTGAGAAGGAGAAAAAGTCTGTAAAAATGGCAATTTTGGTCACATTGAGGCTTTAAAAAGTAGTTATTCAACATGAGGCACAATCCAAATGACATTTTGAATCAATTTTTCTAAAGTCCAAAAATCAATTTTCTGATGAAAAAAGATGACCCGTGACCTGTTGAACTTTCTCCAGATGGTCAGAAATGGTAATTTTTTAATGTTGAATTTTTTGACTGTAAATGACTACTGCATATGAATTATCACTTTTGGAACTAAAAGAAGTGTGTTTAGAGTCATTTTAATGCCTGAAATTGGTCGAAATAGAAGCTTCTAGTAGGAGAAAAAGTCTGCAAAAATGGCAATTTTGGTCATATTGAGGCTTTAAAAAGTAGTTATTCAACATGAGGCACAATCCAAATGACATTTTGAATCAATTTTTCTAAAGTCCAAAAATCAATTTTCTGATGAAAAAAGATGACCCGTGACCTGTTGAACTTTGTCCAGATGGTCAGAAATGGTAATTTTTTAATGTTTAATTTTTTGACTATAAATGACTATTGCATATGAATTATCACTTTTGGAACTAAAAGAAGTGTGTTTAGAGTCATTTTAATGCCTGAAATTGTTTGAAATAGAAGCTTCTAGTAGGAGAAAAAGTCTGCAAAAATGGCAATTTTGGTCACATTGGGGCTTTAAAAAGTAGTTATTCAACATGAGGCACAATCCAAATGACATTTTGAATCAATTTTTCTAAAGTCCAAAAAATCCCTTTTCTGATGAAAAATGATGACCCGCGACCTGTCGAAATTTCTCCAGATGGTCAGAAATGGTAATTTTTTAATGGTTCATTTTTTGACTGTAAATGACTATTGCATGTGAATTATCACTTTTGGAACTAAAATAAGTGTGTTTAGAGTCATTTTAATGCCTGAAATTGTTCGAAATAGAAGCTTCTAGAGGAGAAAAAGTCTGCAAAAATGGCAATTTTGGTCATATTGAGGCTTTAAAAAGTAGTTATTCAACATGAGGCACAATCCAAATGACATTTTGAATCAATTTTTCTAAAGTCCAAAAATCAATTTTCTGATGAAAAAAGATGACCCGTGACCTGTTGAACTTTGTCCAGATGGTCAGAAATGGTAATTTTTTAATGTTTAATTTTTTGACTATAAATGACTATTGCATATGAATTATCACTTTTGGAACTAAAAGAAGTGTGTTTAGAGTCATTTTAATGCCTGAAATTGTTTGAAATAGAAGCTTCTAGTAGGAGAAAAAGTCTGTAAAAATGGCAATTTTGGTCACATTGAGGCTTTAAAAAGTAGTTATTCAACATGAGGCACAATCCAAATGATATTTTGAATCAATTTTTCTAAAGTCCAAAAAATCCATTTTCTGATGAAAAACGATGACCAGTGACCTGTCGAAATTTCTCCAGATGGTCAGAAATGGTAATTTATTAATGTTTAAATTTTTGACTGTAAATGACTATCGCATGTGAATTATCACTTGTGGAACTAAAATAAGTGTGTTTAGAGTCGTTTTAATTCCTGAAATTAGTCATATTAGAAGCTTCTGAGAAGGAGAAAAAGTCTGTAAAAATGGCAATTTTGGTCACATTGAGGCTTTAAAAAGTAGTTATTCAACATGAGGCACAATCCAAATGACATTTTGAATCAATTTTTCTAAAGTCCAAAAATCAATTTTCTGATGAAAAAAGATGACCCGTGACCTGTTGAACTTTCTCCAGATGGTCAGAAATGGTAATTTTTTAATGTTTAATTTTTTGACTGTAAATGACTACTGCATATGAATTATCACTTTTGGAACTAAAAGAAGTGTGTTTAGAGTCATTTTAATGCCTGAAATTGTTTGAAATAGAAGCTTCTAGTAGGAGAAAAAGTCTGTAAAAATGGCAATTTTGGTCACATTGAGGCTTTAAAAAGTAGTTATTCAACATGAGGCACAATCCAAATGATATTTTGAATCAATTTTTCTAAAGTCCAAAAATCCATTTTCTGATGAAAAACGATGACCCGCGACCTGTCGAAATTTCTCCAGATGGTCAGAAATGGTAATTTTTTAATGTTTAATTTTTTGACTGTAAATATCTATCGCATGTGAATTATCACTTGTGGAACTAAAATAAGTGTGTTTAGAGTCGTTTTAATGCCTGAAATTAGTCATAATAGAAGCTTCTGAGAAGGAGAAAAGTCTGTAAAAATAGCAATTTTGGTCACATTGAGGCTTTAAAAAGTAGTTATTCAACATGAGGCACAATCCAAATTATATTTTGAATCAATTTTTCTAAAGTCGAAAAAATTAATTTTCTGATGAAAAACAATGACCCGTGACCTGTTGAACTTTCTCCAGATGGTCAGAAATGGTAATTTTTTAATGTTTAATTTCTTTGAATGTAAATGACTATTGCATGTGAATTATCACTTTTGGAACTAAAATAAGTGTGTTTAGAGTCATTTTAATGCCTGAAATTGGTCGAAATAGAAGCTTCTAGTAGGAGAAAAAGTCTGTAAAAATGGCAATTTTGGTCACATTGAGGCTTTAAAAAGTAGTTATTCAACATGAGGCACAATCCAAATGACATTTTGATTCAATTTTTATAAAGTCCAAAAAATCCATTTTCTGATGAAAAACGATGACCCGCGACCTGTTGAAATTTCTCCAGATGGTCAGAAATGGTCATTTTTTAATGGTTCTATTTTTGACTGTAAATGACTATTGCATGTGAATTATCACTTTTGGAACTAAAATAAGTGTGTTTAGAGTCATTTTAATGCCTGAAATTGTTTGAAATAGAAGCTTCTAGTAGGAGAAAAAGTCTGTAAAAATGGCAATTTTGGTCATATTGAGGCTTTAAAAAGTAGTTATTCAACATGAGGCACAATCCAAATGACATTTTGAATCAATTTTTCTAAAGTCCAAAAATCAATTTTCTGATGAAAAAAGATGACCCGTGACCTGTTGAACTTTGTCCAGATGGTCAGAAATGGTAATTTTTTAATGTTTAAATTTTTGACTGTAAATGACTATCGCATGTGAATTATCACTTATGGAACTAAAATAAGTGTGTTTAGAGTCGTTTTAATGCCTGTAATTAGTCATATTAGAAGCTTCTGAGAAGGAGAAAAAGTCTGTAAAAATGGCAATTTTGGTCACATTGAGGCTTTAAAAAGTAGTTATTCAACATGAGGCACAATCCAAATGATATTTTGAATCAATTTTTCTAAAGTCGAAAAAATTAATTTTCTGATGAAAAACGATGACCCGTGACCTGTTGAACTTTCTCCAAATGGTCAGAAATGGTAATTTTTTAATGTTTAATTTTTTTACTGTAAATGACTATTGCATGTGAATTATCACTTTTGGAACTAAAATAAGTGTGTTTAGAGTCATTTTAATGCCTGAAAATGGTCGAAATAGAAGCTTCTAGTAGGAGAAAAAGTCTGTAAAAATGGCAATTTGGTCACATTGAGGCTTTAAAAAGTAGTTATTCAACATGAGGCACAATCCAAATGATATTTTGAATCAATTTTTGTAAAGTCCAAAAAATCCATTTTCTGATGAAAAACGATGACCCGTGACCTGTCGAAATTTCTCCAGATGGTCAGAAATGGTAATTTTTTAATGTTTAATTTTTTGACTGTAAATGACTATTGCATGTGAATTATCACTTTTGGAACTAAAATAAGTGTGTTTAGAGTCATTTTAATGCCTGAAATTGGTCGAAATAGAAGCTTCTAGTAGGAGAAAAAGTCTGTAAAAATGGCAATTTTGGTCACATTGGGGCTTTAAAAAGTAGTTATTCAACATGAGGCACAATCCAAATGACATTTTGAATCAATTTTTCTAAAGTCCAAAAAATCCCTTTTCTGATGAAAAACGATGACCCGCGACCTGTCGAAATTTCTCCAGATGGTCAGAAATGGTAATTTTTTAATGGTTCATTTTTTGACTGTAAATGACTATTGCATGTGAATTATCACTTTTGGAACTAAAATAAGTGTGTTTAGAGTCATTTTAATGCCTGAAATTGTTCGAAATAGAAGCTTCTAGTAGGAGAAAAAGTCTGCAAAAATGGCAATTTTGGTCATATTGAGGCTTTAAAAAGTAGTTATTCAACATGAGGCACAATCCAAATGACATTTTGAATCAATTTTTCTAAAGTCCAAAAATCAATTTTCTGATGAAAAAAGATGACCCGTGACCTGTTGAACTTTGTTCAGATGGTCAGAAATGGTAATTTTTTAATGTTTAATTTTTTGACTGTAAATGACTATTGCATATGAATTATCACTTTTGGAACTAAAAGAAGTGTGTTTAGAGTCATTTTAATGCCTGAAATTGTTTGAAATAGAAGCTTCTAGTAGGAGAAAAAGTCTGTAAAAATGGCAATTTTGGTCACATTGAGGCTTTAAAAAGTAGTTATTCAACATGAGGCACAATCCAAATGATATTTTGAATCAATTTTTCTAAAGTCCAAAAAATCCATTTTCTGATGAAAAACGATGACCAGTGACCTGTCGAAATTTCTCCAGATGGTCAGAAATGGTAATTTTTTAATGTTTAATTTTTTGACTGTAAATATCTATCGCATGTGAATTATCACTTGTGGAACTAAAATAAGTGTGTTTAGAGTCGTTTTAATGCCTGAAATTAGTCATAATAGAAGCTTCTGAGAAGGAGAAAAGTCTGTAAAAATGGCAATTTTGGTCACATTGAGGCTTTAAAAAGTAGTTATTCAACATGAGGCACAATCCAAATTATATTTTGAATCAATTTTTCTAAAGTCGAAAAAATTAATTTTCTGATGAAAAACGATGACCCGTGACCTGTTGAACTTTCTCCAGATGGTCAGAAATGGTAATTTTTTAATGTTTAATTTCTTTGACTGTAAATGACTATTGCATGTGAATTATCACTTTTGGAACTAAAATAAGTGTGTTTAGAGTCATTTTAATGCCTGAAATTGGTCGAAATAGAAGCTTCTAGTAGGAGAAAAAGTCTGTAAAAATGGCAATTTTGGTCACATTGAGGCTTTAAACAGTAGTTATTCAACATGAGGCACAATCCAAATGACATTTTGATTCAATTTTTATAAAGTCCAAAAAATCCATTTTCTGATGAAAAACGATGACCCGCGACCTGTTGAAATTTCTCCAGATGGTCAGAAATGGTAATTTTTTAATGGTTCTATTTTTGACTGTAAATGACTATTGCATGTGAATTATCACTTTTGGAACTAAAATAAGTGTGTTTAGAGTCATTTTAATGCCTGAAATTGTTTGAAATAGAAGCTTCTAGTAGGAGAAAAAGTCTGTAAAAATGGCAATTTTGGTCACATTGAGGCTTTAAAAAGTAGTTATTCAACATGAGGCACAATCCAAATGATATTTTGAATCAATTTTTCTAAAGTTCAAAAAATCCATTTTCTGATGAAAAACGATGACCAGTGACCTGTCGAAATTTCTCCAGATGGTCAGAAATGGTAATTTATTAATGTTTAAATTTTTGACTGTAAATGACTATCGCATGTGAATTATCACTTGTGGAACTAAAATAAGTGTGTTTAGAGTCGTTTTAATTCCTGAAATTAGTCATATTAGAAGCTTCTGAGAAGGAGAAAAAGTCTGTAAAAATGGCAATTTTGGTCACATTGAGGCTTTAAAAAGTAGTTATTCAACATGAGGCACAATCCAAATGACATTTTGAATCAATTTTTCTAAAGTCCAAAAATCAATTTTCTGATCAAAAAAAGATGACCCGTGACCTGTTGAACTTTCTCCAGATGGTCAGAAATGGTAATTTTTTAATGTTGAATTTTTTGACTGTAAATGACTACTGCATATGAATTATCACTTTTGGAACTAAAAGAAGTGTGTTTAGAGTCATTTTAATGCCTGAAATTGGTCGAAATAGAAGCTTCTAGTAGGAGAAAAAGTCTGCAAAAATGGCAATTTTGGTCATATTGAGGCTTTAAAAAGTAGTTATTCAACATGAGGCACAATCCAAATGACATTTTGAATCAATTTTTCTAAAGTCCAAAAATCAATTTTCTGATGAAAAAAGATGACCCGTGACCTGTTGAACTTTGTCCAGATGGTCAGAAATGGTAATTTTTTAATGTTTAATTTTTTGACTGTAAATGACTATTGCATATGAATTATCACTTTTGGAACTAAAAGAAGTGTGTTTAGAGTCATTTTAATGCCTGAAATTGTTTCAAATAGAAGCTTCTAGTAGGAGAAAAAGTCTGTAAAAATGGCAATTTTGGTCACATTGAGGCTTTAAAAAGTAGTTATTCAACATGAGGCACAATCCAAATGATATTTTGAATCAATTTTTCTAAAGTCCAAAAATCCATTTTCTGATGAAAAACGATGACCCGCGACCTGTCGAAATTTCTCCAGATGGTCAGAAATGGTAATTTTTTAATGTTTAATTTTTTGACTGTAAATATCTATCGCATGTGAATTATCACTTGTGGAACTAAAATAAGTGTGTTTAGAGTCGTTTTAATGCCTGAAATTAGTCATAATAGAAGCTTCTGAGAAGGAGAAAAGTCTGTAAAAATGGCAATTTTGGTCACATTGAGGCTTTAAAAAGTAGTTATTCAACATGAGGCACAATCCAAATTATATTTTGAATCAATTTTTCTAAAGTCGAAAAAATTAATTTTCTGATGAAAAACAATGACCCGTGACCTGTTGAACTTTCTCCAGATGGTCAGAAATGGTAATTTTTTAATGTTTAATTTCTTTGACTGTAAATGACTATTGCATGTGAATTATCACTTTTGGAACTAAAATAAGTGTGTTTAGAGTCATTTTAATGCCTGAAATTGGTCGAAATAGAAGCTTCTAGTAGGAGAAAAAGTCTGTAAAAATGGCAATTTTGGTCACATTGAGGCTTTAAAAAGTAGTTATTCAACATGAGGCACAATCCAAATGACATTTTGAATCAATTTTTATAAAGTCCAATAAATCCCTTTTCTGATGAAAAACGATGACCCGCGACCTGTCGAAATTTCTCCAGATGGTCAGAAATGGTAATTTTATAATGGTTCATTTTTTGACTGTAAATGACTATTGCATGTGAATTATAACTTTTGGAACTAAAATAAGTGTGTTTAGAGTCATTTTAATGCCTGAAAATGGTCGAAATAGAAGCTTCTAGTGGGAGAAAAAGTCTGTAAGAATGGCAATTTTGGTCACATTGGGGCTTTAAAAAGTAGTTATTCAACATGAGACACAATCCAAATGACATTTTGAATCAATTTTTCTAAAGTCCAAAAAATCCCTTTTCTGATGAAAAACGATGACCCGCGACCTGTCGAAATTTCTCCAGATGGTCAGAAATGGTAATTTTTTAATGGTTCATTTTTTGACTGTAAATGACTATTGCATGTGAATTATCACTTTTGGAACTAAAATAAGTGTTTTTAGAGTCATTTTAATGCCTGAAATTGTTCGAAATAGAAGCTTCTAGTAGGAGAAAAAGTCTGTAAAAATGGCAACTTTGGTCACATTGAGGCTTTAAAAAGTAGTTATTCAACATGAGGCACAATCCAAATGATATTTTGAATCAATTTTTCTAAAGTTCAAAAAATCCATTTTCTGATGAAAAACGATGACCAGTGACCTGTCGAAATTTCTCCAGATGGTCAGAAATGGTAATTTATTAATGTTTAAATTTTTGACTGTAAATGACTATCGCATGTGAATTATCACTTGTGGAACTAAAATAAGTGTGTTTAGAGTCGTTTTAATTCCTGAAATTAGTCATATTAGAAGCTTCTGAGAAGGAGAAAAAGTCTGTAAAAATGGCAATTTTGGTCACATTGAGGCTTTAAAAAGTAGTTATTCAACATGAGGCACAATCCAAATGACATTTTGAATCAATTTTTCTAAAGTCCAAAAATCAATTTTCTGATGAAAAAAGATGACCCGTGACCTGTTGAACTTTCTCCAGATGGTCAGAAATGGTAATTTTTTAATGTTGAATTTTTTGACTGTAAATGACTACTGCATATGAATTATCACTTTTGGAACTAAAAGAAGTGTGTTTAGAGTCATTTTAATGCCTGAAATTGGTCGAAATAGAAGCTTCTAGTAGGAGAAAAAGTCTGCAAAAATGGCAATTTTGGTCATATTGAGGCTTTAAAAAGTAGTTATTCAACATGAGGCACAATCCAAATGACATTTTGAATCAATTTTTCTAAAGTCCAAAAATCAATTTTCTGATGAAAAAAGATGACCCGTGACCTGTTGAACTTTGTCCAGATGGTCAGAAATGGTAATTTTTTAATGTTTAATTTTTTGACTATAAATGACTATTGCATATGAATTATCACTTTTGGAACTAAAAGAAGTGTGTTTAGAGTCATTTTAATGCCTGAAATTGTTTGAAATAGAAGCTTCTAGTAGGAGAAAAAGTCTGCAAAAATGGCAATTTTGGTCACATTGGGGCTTTAAAAAGTAGTTATTCAACATGAGGCACAATCCAAATGACATTTTGAATCAATTTTTCTAAAGTCCAAAAAATCCCTTTTCTGATGAAAAATGATGACCCGCGACCTGTCGAAATTTCTCCAGATGGTCAGAAATGGTAATTTTTTAATGGTTCATTTTTTGACTGTAAATGACTATTGCATGTGAATTATCACTTTTGGAACTAAAATAAGTGTGTTTAGAGTCATTTTAATGCCTGAAATTGTTCGAAATAGAAGCTTCTAGAGGAGAAAAAGTCTGCAAAAATGGCAATTTTGGTCATATTGAGGCTTTAAAAAGTAGTTATTCAACATGAGGCACAATCCAAATGACATTTTGAATCAATTTTTCTAAAGTCCAAAAATCAATTTTCTGATGAAAAAAGATGACCCGTGACCTGTTGAACTTTGTCCAGATGGTCAGAAATGGTAATTTTTTAATGTTTAATTTTTTGACTATAAATGACTATTGCATATGAATTATCACTTTTGGAACTAAAAGAAGTGTGTTTAGAGTCATTTTAATGCCTGAAATTGTTTGAAATAGAAGCTTCTAGTAGGAGAAAAAGTCTGTAAAAATGGCAATTTTGGTCACATTGAGGCTTTAAAAAGTAGTTATTCAACATGAGGCACAATCCAAATGATATTTTGAATCAATTTTTCTAAAGTCCAAAAAATCCATTTTCTGATGAAAAACGATGACCAGTGACCTGTCGAAATTTCTCCAGATGGTCAGAAATGGTAATTTATTAATGTTTAAATTTTTGACTGTAAATGACTATCGCATGTGAATTATCACTTGTGGAACTAAAATAAGTGTGTTTAGAGTCGTTTTAATTCCTGAAATTAGTCATATTAGAAGCTTCTGAGAAGGAGAAAAAGTCTGTAAAAATGGCAATTTTGGTCACATTGAGGCTTTAAAAAGTAGTTATTCAACATGAGGCACAATCCAAATGACATTTTGAATCAATTTTTCTAAAGTCCAAAAATCAATTTTCTGATGAAAAAAGATGACCCGTGACCTGTTGAACTTTCTCCAGATGGTCAGAAATGGTAATTTTTTAATGTTTAATTTTTTGACTGTAAATGACTACTGCATATGAATTATCACTTTTGGAACTAAAAGAAGTGTGTTTAGAGTCATTTTAATGCCTGAAATTGTTTGAAATAGAAGCTTCTAGTAGGAGAAAAAGTCTGTAAAAATGGCAATTTTGGTCACATTGAGGCTTTAAAAAGTAGTTATTCAACATGAGGCACAATCCAAATGATATTTTGAATCAATTTTTCTAAAGTCCAAAAATCCATTTTCTGATGAAAAACGATGACCCGCGACCTGTCGAAATTTCTCCAGATGGTCAGAAATGGTAATTTTTTAATGTTTAATTTTTTGACTGTAAATATCTATCGCATGTGAATTATCACTTGTGGAACTAAAATAAGTGTGTTTAGAGTCGTTTTAATGCCTGAAATTAGTCATAATAGAAGCTTCTGAGAAGGAGAAAAGTCTGTAAAAATAGCAATTTTGGTCACATTGAGGCTTTAAAAAGTAGTTATTCAACATGAGGCACAATCCAAATTATATTTTGAATCAATTTTTCTAAAGTCGAAAAAATTAATTTTCTGATGAAAAACAATGACCCGTGACCTGTTGAACTTTCTCCAGATGGTCAGAAATGGTAATTTTTTAATGTTTAATTTCTTTGAATGTAAATGACTATTGCATGTGAATTATCACTTTTGGAACTAAAATAAGTGTGTTTAGAGTCATTTTAATGCCTGAAATTGGTCGAAATAGAAGCTTCTAGTAGGAGAAAAAGTCTGTAAAAATGGCAATTTTGGTCACATTGAGGCTTTAAAAAGTAGTTATTCAACATGAGGCACAATCCAAATGACATTTTGATTCAATTTTTATAAAGTCCAAAAAATCCATTTTCTGATGAAAAACGATGACCCGCGACCTGTTGAAATTTCTCCAGATGGTCAGAAATGGTCATTTTTTAATGGTTCTATTTTTGACTGTAAATGACTATTGCATGTGAATTATCACTTTTGGAACTAAAATAAGTGTGTTTAGAGTCATTTTAATGCCTGAAATTGTTTGAAATAGAAGCTTCTAGTAGGAGAAAAAGTCTGTAAAAATGGCAATTTTGGTCATATTGAGGCTTTAAAAAGTAGTTATTCAACATGAGGCACAATCCAAATGACATTTTGAATCAATTTTTCTAAAGTCCAAAAATCAATTTTCTGATGAAAAAAGATGACCCGTGACCTGTTGAACTTTGTCCAGATGGTCAGAAATGGTAATTTTTTAATGTTTAAATTTTTGACTGTAAATGACTATCGCATGTGAATTATCACTTATGGAACTAAAATAAGTGTGTTTAGAGTCGTTTTAATGCCTGTAATTAGTCATATTAGAAGCTTCTGAGAAGGAGAAAAAGTCTGTAAAAATGGCAATTTTGGTCACATTGAGGCTTTAAAAAGTAGTTATTCAACATGAGGCACAATCCAAATGATATTTTGAATCAATTTTTCTAAAGTCGAAAAAATTAATTTTCTGATGAAAAACGATGACCCGTGACCTGTTGAACTTTCTCCAGATGGTCAGAAATGGTAATTTTTTAATGTTTAATTTTTTTACTGTAAATGACTATTGCATGTGAATTATCACTTTTGGAACTAAAATAAGTGTGTTTAGAGTCATTTTAATGCCTGAAAATGGTCGAAATAGAAGCTTCTAGTAGGAGAAAAAGTCTGTAAAAATGGCAATTTGGTCACATTGAGGCTTTAAAAAGTAGTTATTCAACATGAGGCACAATCCAAATGATATTTTGAATCAATTTTTGTAAAGTCCAAAAAATCCATTTTCTGATGAAAAACGATGACCCGTGACCTGTCGAAATTTCTCCAGATGGTCAGAAATGGTAATTTTTTAATGTTTAATTTTTTGACTGTAAATGACTATTGCATGTGAATTATCACTTTTGGAACTAAAATAAGTGTGTTTAGAGTCATTTTAATGCCTGAAATTGGTCGAAATAGAAGCTTCTAGTAGGAGAAAAAGTCTGTAAAAATGGCAATTTTGGTCACATTGGGGCTTTAAAAAGTAGTTATTCAACATGAGGCACAATCCAAATGACATTTTGAATCAATTTTTCTAAAGTCCAAAAAATCCCTTTTCTGATGAAAAACGATGACCCGCGACCTGTCGAAATTTCTCCAGATGGTCAGAAATGGTAATTTTTTAATGGTTCATTTTTTGACTGTAAATGACTATTGCATGTGAATTATCACTTTTGGAACTAAAATAAGTGTGTTTAGAGTCATTTTAATGCCTGAAATTGTTCGAAATAGAAGCTTCTAGTAGGAGAAAAAGTCTGCAAAAATGGCAATTTTGGTCATATTGAGGCTTTAAAAAGTAGTTATTCAACATGAGGCACAATCCAAATGACATTTTGAATCAATTTTTCTAAAGTCCAAAAATCAATTTTCTGATGAAAAAAGATGACCCGTGACCTGTTGAACTTTGTTCAGATGGTCAGAAATGGTAATTTTTTAATGTTTAATTTTTTGACTGTAAATGACTATTGCATATGAATTATCACTTTTGGAACTAAAAGAAGTGTGTTTAGAGTCATTTTAATGCCTGAAATTGTTTGAAATAGAAGCTTCTAGTAGGAGAAAAAGTCTGTAAAAATGGCAATTTTGGTCACATTGAGGCTTTAAAAAGTAGTTATTCAACATGAGGCACAATCCAAATGATATTTTGAATCAATTTTTCTAAAGTCCAAAAAATCCATTTTCTGATGAAAAACGATGACCCGCGACCTGTTGAAATTTCTCCAGATGGTCAGAAATGGTAATTTTTTAATGGTTCTATTTTTGACTGTAAATGACTATTGCATGTGAATTATCACTTTTGGAACTAAAATAAGTGTGTTTAGAGTCATTTTAATGCCTGAAATTGTTTGAAATAGAAGCTTCTAGTAGGAGAAAAAGTCTGTAAAAATGGCAATTTTGGTCACATTGAGGCTTTAAAAAGTAGTTATTCAACATGAGGCACAATCCAAATGATATTTTGAATCAATTTTTCTAAAGTTCAAAAAATCCATTTTCTGATGAAAAACGATGACCAGTGACCTGTCGAAATTTCTCCAGATGGTCAGAAATGGTAATTTATTAATGTTTAAATTTTTGACTGTAAATGACTATCGCATGTGAATTATCACTTGTGGAACTAAAATAAGTGTGTTTAGAGTCGTTTTAATTCCTGAAATTAGTCATATTAGAAGCTTCTGAGAAGGAGAAAAAGTCTGTAAAAATGGCAATTTTGGTCACATTGAGGCTTTAAAAAGTAGTTATTCAACATGAGGCACAATCCAAATGACATTTTGAATCAATTTTTCTAAAGTCCAAAAATCAATTTTCTGATCAAAAAAAGATGACCCGTGACCTGTTGAACTTTCTCCAGATGGTCAGAAATGGTAATTTTTTAATGTTGAATTTTTTGACTGTAAATGACTACTGCATATGAATTATCACTTTTGGAACTAAAAGAAGTGTGTTTAGAGTCATTTTAATGCCTGAAATTGGTCGAAATAGAAGCTTCTAGTAGGAGAAAAAGTCTGCAAAAATGGCAATTTTGGTCATATTGAGGCTTTAAAAAGTAGTTATTCAACATGAGGCACAATCCAAATGACATTTTGAATCAATTTTTCTAAAGTCCAAAAATCAATTTTCTGATGAAAAAAGATGACCCGTGACCTGTTGAACTTTGTCCAGATGGTCAGAAATGGTAATTTTTTAATGTTTAATTTTTTGACTGTAAATGACTATTGCATATGAATTATCACTTTTGGAACTAAAAGAAGTGTGTTTAGAGTCATTTTAATGCCTGAAATTGTTTCAAATAGAAGCTTCTAGTAGGAGAAAAAGTCTGTAAAAATGGCAATTTTGGTCACATTGAGGCTTTAAAAAGTAGTTATTCAACATGAGGCACAATCCAAATGATATTTTGAATCAATTTTTCTAAAGTCCAAAAATCCATTTTCTGATGAAAAACGATGACCCGCGACCTGTCGAAATTTCTCCAGATGGTCAGAAATGGTAATTTTTTAATGTTTAATTTTTTGACTGTAAATATCTATCGCATGTGAATTATCACTTGTGGAACTAAAATAAGTGTGTTTAGAGTCGTTTTAATGCCTGAAATTAGTCATAATAGAAGCTTCTGAGAAGGAGAAAAGTCTGTAAAAATGGCAATTTTGGTCACATTGAGGCTTTAAAAAGTAGTTATTCAACATGAGGCACAATCCAAATTATATTTTGAATCAATTTTTCTAAAGTCGAAAAAATTAATTTTCTGATGAAAAACAATGACCCGTGACCTGTTGAACTTTCTCCAGATGGTCAGAAATGGTAATTTTTTAATGTTTAATTTCTTTGACTGTAAATGACTATTGCATGTGAATTATCACTTTTGGAACTAAAATAAGTGTGTTTAGAGTCATTTTAATGCCTGAAATTGGTCGAAATAGAAGCTTCTAGTAGGAGAAAAAGTCTGTAAAAATGGCAATTTTGGTCACATTGAGGCTTTAAAAAGTAGTTATTCAACATGAGGCACAATCCAAATGACATTTTGAATCAATTTTTATAAAGTCCAATAAATCCCTTTTCTGATGAAAAACGATGACCCGCGACCTGTCGAAATTTCTCCAGATGGTCAGAAATGGTAATTTTATAATGGTTCATTTTTTGACTGTAAATGACTATTGCATGTGAATTATAACTTTTGGAACTAAAATAAGTGTGTTTAGAGTCATTTTAATGCCTGAAAATGGTCGAAATAGAAGCTTCTAGTGGGAGAAAAAGTCTGTAAGAATGGCAATTTTGGTCACATTGGGGCTTTAAAAAGTAGTTATTCAACATGAGACACAATCCAAATGACATTTTGAATCAATTTTTCTAAAGTCCAAAAAATCCCTTTTCTGATGAAAAACGATGACCCGCGACCTGTCGAAATTTCTCCAGATGGTCAGAAATGGTAATTTTTTAATGGTTCATTTTTTGACTGTAAATGACTATTGCATGTGAATTATCACTTTTGGAACTAAAATAAGTGTTTTTAGAGTCATTTTAATGCCTGAAATTGTTCGAAATAGAAGCTTCTAGTAGGAGAAAAAGTCTGTAAAAATGGCAATTTTGGTCACATTGAGGCTTTAAAAAGTAGTTATTCAACATGAGGCACAATCCAAATGACATTTTGAATCAATTTTTATAAAGTCCAAAAAATCCATTTTCTGATGAAAAACGATGACCCGCGACCTGTCGAAATTTCTCCAGATGGTCAGAAATGGTAATTTTTTAATGGTTCATTTTTTGACTGTAAATGACTATTGCATGTGAATTATCACTTTTGGAACTAAAATAAGTGTGTTTAGAGTCATTTTAATGCCTGAAATTGTTTGAAATAGAAGCTTCTAGTAGGAGAAAAAGTCTGTAAAAATGGCAATTTTGGTCACATTGAGGCTTTAAAAAGTAGTTATTCAACATGAGGCACAATCCAAATGATATTTTGAATCAATTTTTCTAAAGTCCAAAAAATCCATTTATTGAGGAAAAACGATGACCAGTGACTTGTCGAAATTTCTCCAGATGGTCAGAAATGGTAATTTTTTAATGTTTAAATTTTTGACTGTAAATGACTATCGCATGTGAATTATCACTTGTGGAACTAAAATAAGTGTGTTTAGAGTCGTTTTAATGCCTGTAATTAGTCATATTAGAAGCTTCTGAGAAGGAGAAAAAGTCTGTAAAAATGGCAATTTTGGTCACATTGAGGCTTTAAAAAGTAGTTATTCAACATGAGGCACAATCCAAATGATATTTTGAATCAATTTTTCTAAAGTCGAAAAAATTAATTTTCTGATGAAAAACGATGACCCGTAACCTGTTGAACTTTCTCCAGATGGTCAGAAATGGTAATTTTTTAATGTTTAATTTTTTTACTGTAAATGACTATTGCATGTGAATTATCACTTTTGGAACTAAAATAAGTGTGTTTAGAGTCATTTTAATGCCTGAAAATGGTCGAAATAGAAGCTTCTAGTAGGAGAAAAAGTCTGTAAAAATGGCAATTTGGTCACATTGAGGCTTTAAAAAGTAGTTATTCAACATGAGGCACAATCCAAATGATATTTTGAATCAATTTTTGTAAAGTCCAAAAAATCCATTTTCTGATGAAAAACGATGACCCGCGACCTGTCGAAATTTCTCCAGATGGTCAGAAATGGTAATTTTTTAATGGTTCATTTTTTGACTGTAAATGACTATTGCATGTGAATTATCACTTTTGGAACTAAAATAAGTGTGTTTAGAGTCATTTTAATGCCTGAAATTGTTCGAAATAGAAGCTTCTAGTAGGAGAAAAAGTCTGCAAAAATGGCAATTTTGGTCACATTGAGGCTTTAAAAAGTAGTTATTCAACATGAGGCACAATCCAAATGATATTTTGAATCAATTTTTCTAAAGTCCAAAAAATCCCTTTTCTGAGGAAAAACGATGACCCGCGACCTGTCGAAATTTCTCCAGATGGTCAGAAATGGTAATTTTTTAATGGTTCATTTTTTGACTGTAAATGACTATTGCATGTGAATTATCACTTTTGGAACTAAAATAAGTGTGTTTAGAGTCATTTTAATGCCTGAAATTGTTCGAAATAGAAGCTTCTAGTAGGAGAAAAAGTCTGCAAAAATGGCAATTTTGGTCACATTGAGGCTTTAAAAAGTAGTTATTCAACATGAGGCACAATCCAAATGATATTTTGAATCAATTTTTCTAAAGTCCAAAAAATCCATTTATTGAGGAAAAACGATGACCAGTGACTTGTCGAAATTTCTCCAGATGGTCAGAAATGGTAATTTTTTAAT
This sequence comes from Triturus cristatus, assembly GCF_964204655.1. Classification (NCBI taxonomy): domain Eukaryota; kingdom Metazoa; phylum Chordata; class Amphibia; order Caudata; family Salamandridae; genus Triturus; species Triturus cristatus. The sequence continues at coordinate 135,726,658 of NC_140588.1, forward strand.
GTTTAAATTTTTGACTGTAAATGACTATCGCATGTGAATTATCACTTGTGGAACTAAAATAAGTGTGTTTAGAGTCGTTTTAATGCCTGTAATTGGTCATATTAGAAGCTTCTGAGAAGGAGAAAAAGTCTGTAAAAATGGCAATTTTGGTCACATTGAGGCTTTAAAAAGTAGTTATTCAACATGAGGCACAATCCAAATGATATTTTGAATCAATTTTTCTAAAGTCGAAAAAACTTAATTTTCTGATGAAAAACGATGACCCGTGACCTGTTGAACTTTCTCCAGATGGTCAGAAATGGTAATTTTTTAATGTTTAATTTTTTTACTGTAAATGACTATTGCATGTGAATTATCACTTTTGGAACTAAAATAAGTGTGTTTAGAGTCATTTTAATGCCTGAAAATGGTCGAAATAGAAGCTTCTAGTAGGAGAAAAAGTCTGTAAAAATGGCAATTTGGTCACATTGAGGCTTTAAAAAGTAGTTATTCAACATGAGGCACAATCCAAATGATATTTTGAATCAATTTTTGTAAAGTCCAAAAAATCCATTTTCTGATGAAAAACGATGACCCGTGACCTGTCGAAATTTCTCCAGATGGTCAGAAATGGTAATTTTTTAATGTTTAATTTTTTGACTGTAAATGACTATTGCATGTGAATTATCACTTTTGGAACTAAAATAAGTGTGTTTAGAGTCATTTTAATGCCTGAAATTGGTCGAAATAGAAGCTTCTAGTAGGAGAAAAAGTCTGTAAAAATGGCAATTTTGGTCACATTGGGGCTTTAAAAAGTAGTTATTCAACATGAGGCACAATCCAAATGACATTTTGAATCAATTTTTCTAAAGTCCAAAAAATCCCTTTTCTGATGAAAAATGATGACCCGCGACCTGTCGAAATTTCTCCAGATGGTCAGAAATGGTAATTTTTTAATGGTTCATTTTTTGACTGTAAATGACTATTGCATGTGAATTATCACTTTTGGAACTAAAATAAGTGTGTTTAGAGTCATTTTAATGCCTGAAATTGTTCGAAATAGAAGCTTCTAGAGGAGAAAAAGTCTGCAAAAATGGCAATTTTGGTCATATTGAGGCTTTAAAAAGTAGTTATTCAACATGAGGCACAATCCAAATGACATTTTGAATCAATTTTTCTAAAGTCCAAAAATCAATTTTCTGATGAAAAAAGATGACCCGTGACCTGTTGAACTTTGTCCAGATGGTCAGAAATGGTAATTTTTTAATGTTTAATTTTTTGACTATAAATGACTATTGCATATGAATTATCACTTTTGGAACTAAAAGAAGTGTGTTTAGAGTCATTTTAATGCCTGAAATTGTTTGAAATAGAAGCTTCTAGTAGGAGAAAAAGTCTGTAAAAATGGCAATTTTGGTCACATTGAGGCTTTAAAAAGTAGTTATTCAACATGAGGCACAATCCAAATGATATTTTGAATCAATTTTTCTAAAGTCCAAAAAATCAATTTTCTGATGAAAAACGATGACCAGTGACCTGTCGAAATTTCTCCAGATGGTCAGAAATGGTAATTTATTAATGTTTAAATTTTTGACTGTAAATGACTATCGCATGTGAATTATCACTTGTGGAACTAAAATAAGTGTGTTTAGAGTCGTTTTAATTCCTGAAATTAGTCATATTAGAAGCTTCTGAGAAGGAGAAAAAGTCTGTAAAAATGGCAATTTTGGTCACATTGAGGCTTTAAAAAGTAGTTATTCAACATGAGGCACAATCCAAATGACATTTTGAATCAATTTTTCTAAAGTCCAAAAATCAATTTTCTGATGAAAAAAGATGACCCGTGACCTGTTGAACTTTCTCCAGATGGTCAGAAATGGTAATTTTTTAATGTTTAATTTTTTGACTGTAAATGACTACTGCATATGAATTATCACTTTTGGAACTAAAAGAAGTGTGTTTAGAGTCATTTTAATGCCTGAAATTGGTCGAAATAGAAGCTTCTAGTAGGAGAAAAAGTCTGCAAAAATGGCAATTGTGGTCATATTGAGGCTTTAAAAAGTAGTTATTCAACATGAGGCACAATCCAAATGACATTTTGAATCAATTTTTCTAAAGTCCAAAAATCAATTTTCTGATGAAAAAAGATGACCCGTGACCTGTTGAACTTTGTCCAGATGGTCAGAAATGGTAATTTTTTAATGTTTAATTTTTTGACTGTAAATGACTATTGCATATGAATTATCACTTTTGGAACTAAAAGAAGTGTGTTTAGAGTCATTTTAATGCCTGAAATTGTTTGAAATAGAAGCTTCTAGTAGGAGAAAAAGTCTGTAAAAATGGCAATTTTGGTCACATTGAGGCTTTAAAAAGTAGTTATTCAACATGAGGCACAATCCAAATGATATTTTGAATCAATTTTTCTAAAGTCCAAAAATCCATTTTCTGATGAAAAACGATGACCCGCGACCTGTCGAAATTTCTCCAGATGGTCAGAAATGGTAATTTTTTAATGTTTAATTTTTTGACTGTAAATATCTATCGCATGTGAATTATCACTTGTGGAACTAAAATAAGTGTGTTTAGAGTCGTTTTAATGCCTGAAATTAGTCATAATAGAAGCTTCTGAGAAGGAGAAAAGTCTGTAAAAATAGCAATTTTGGTCACATTGAGGCTTTAAAAAGTAGTTATTCAACATGAGGCACAATCCAAATTATATTTTGAATCAATTTTTCTAAAGTCGAAAAAATTAATTTTCTGATGAAAAACAATGACCCGTGACCTGTTGAACTTTCTCCAGATGGTCAGAAATGGTAATTTTTTAATGTTTAATTTCTTTGAATGTAAATGACTATTGCATGTGAATTATCACTTTTGGAACTAAAATAAGTGTGTTTAGAGTCATTTTAATGCCTGAAATTGGTCGAAATAGAAGCTTCTAGTAGGAGAAAAAGTCTGTAAAAATGGCAATTTTGGTCACATTGAGGCTTTAAAAAGTAGTTATTCAACATGAGGCACAATCCAAATGACATTTTGATTCAATTTTTATAAAGTCCAAAAAATCCATTTTCTGATGAAAAACGATGACCCGCGACCTGTTGAAATTTCTCCAGATGGTCAGAAATGGTCATTTTTTAATGGTTCTATTTTTGACTGTAAATGACTATTGCATGTGAATTATCACTTTTGGAACTAAAATAAGTGTGTTTAGAGTCATTTTAATGCCTGAAATTGTTTGAAATAGAAGCTTCTAGTAGGAGAAAAAGTCTGTAAAAATGGCAATTTTGGTCATATTGAGGCTTTAAAAAGTAGTTATTCAACATGAGGCACAATCCAAATGACATTTTGAATCAATTTTTCTAAAGTCCAAAAATCAATTTTCTGATGAAAAAAGATGACCCGTGACCTGTTGAACTTTGTCCAGATGGTCAGAAATTGTAATTTTTTAATGTTTAAATTTTTGACTGTAAATGACTATCGCATGTGAATTATCACTTATGGAACTAAAATAAGTGTGTTTAGAGTCGTTTTAATGCCTGTAATTAGTCATATTAGAAGCTTCTGAGAAGGAGAAAAAGTCTGTAAAAATGGCAATTTTGGTCACATTGAGGCTTTAAAAAGTAGTTATTCAACATGAGGCACAATCCAAATGATATTTTGAATCAATTTTTCTAAAGTCGAAAAAATTAATTTTCTGATGAAAAACGATGACCCGTGACCTGTTGAACTTTCTCCAGATGGTCAGAAATGGTAATTTTTTAATGTTTAATTTTTTTACTGTAAATGACTATTGCATGTGAATTATCACTTTTGGAACTAAAATAAGTGTGTTTAGAGTCATTTTAATGCCTGAAAATGGTCGAAATAGAAGCTTCTAGTAGGAGAAAAAGTCTGTAAAAATGGCAATTTGGTCACATTGAGGCTTTAAAAAGTAGTTATTCAACATGAGGCACAATCCAAATGATATTTTGAATCAATTTTTGTAAAGTCCAAAAAATCCATTTTCTGATGAAAAACGATGACCCGTGACCTGTCGAAATTTCTCCAGATGGTCAGAAATGGTAATTTTTTAATGTTTAATTTTTTGACTGTAAATGACTATTGCATGTGAATTATCACTTTTGGAACTAAAATAAGTGTGTTTAGAGTCATTTTAATGCCTGAAATTGGTCGAAATAGAAGCTTCTAGTAGGAGAAAAAGTCTGTAAAAATGGCAATTTTGGTCACATTGGGGCTTTAAAAAGTAGTTATTCAACATGAGGCACAATCCAAATGACATTTTGAATCAATTTTTCTAAAGTCCAAAAAATCCCTTTTCTGATGAAAAACGATGACCCGCGACCTGTCGAAATTTCTCCAGATGGTCAGAAATGGTAATTTTTTAATGGTTCATTTTTTGACTGTAAATGACTATTGCATGTGAATTATCACTTTTGGAACTAAAATAAGTGTGTTTAGAGTCATTTTAATGCCTGAAATTGTTCGAAATAGAAGCTTCTAGTAGGAGAAAAAGTCTGCAAAAATGGCAATTTTGGTCATATTGAGGCTTTAAAAAGTAGTTATTCAAACATGAGGCACAATCCAAATGACATTTTGAATCAATTTTTCTAAAGTCCAAAAATCAATTTTCTGATGAAAAAAGATGACCCGTGACCTGTTGAACTTTGTTCAGATGGTCAGAAATGGTAATTTTTTAATGTTTAATTTTTTGACTGTAAATGACTATTGCATATGAATTATCACTTTTGGAACTAAAAGAAGTGTGTTTAGAGTCATTTTAATGCCTGAAATTGTTTGAAATAGAAGCTTCTAGTAGGAGAAAAAGTCTGTAAAAATGGCAATTTTGGTCACATTGAGGCTTTAAAAAGTAGTTATTCAACATGAGGCACAATCCAAATGATATTTTGAATCAATTTTTCTAAAGTCCAAAAAATCCATTTTCTGATGAAAAACGATGACCAGTGACCTGTCGAAATTTCTCCAGATGGTCAGAAATGGTAATTTTTTAATGTTTAATTTTTTGACTGTAAATATCTATCGCATGTGAATTATCACTTGTGGAACTAAAATAAGTGTGTTTAGAGTCGTTTTAATGCCTGAAATTAGTCATAATAGAAGCTTCTGAGAAGGAGAAAAGTCTGTAAAAATGGCAATTTTGGTCACATTGAGGCTTTAAAAAGTAGTTATTCAACATGAGGCACAATCCAAATTATAATTGGAATCAATTTTTCTAAAGTCGAAAAAATTAATTTTCTGATGAAAAACGATGACCCGTGACCTGTTGAACTTTCTCCAGATGGTCAGAAATGGTAATTTTTTAATGTTTAATTTCTTTGACTGTAAATGACTATTGCATGTGAATTATCACTTTTGGAACTAAAATAAGTGTGTTTAGAGTCATTTTAATGCCTGAAATTGGTCGAAATAGAAGCTTCTAGTAGGAGAAAAAGTCTGTAAAAATGGCAATTTTGGTCACATTGAGGCTTTAAACAGTAGTTATTCAACATGAGGCACAATCCAAATGACATTTTGATTCAATTTTTATAAAGTCCAAAAAATCCATTTTCTGATGAAAAACGATGACCCGCGACCTGTTGAAATTTCTCCAGATGGTCAGAAATGGTAATTTTTTAATGGTTCTATTTTTGACTGTAAATGACTATTGCATGTGAATTATCACTTTTGGAACTAAAATAAGTGTGTTTAGAGTCATTTTAATGCCTGAAATTGTTTGAAATAGAAGCTTCTAGTAGGAGAAAAAGTCTGTAAAAATGGCAATTTTGGTCACATTGAGGCTTTAAAAAGTAGTTATTCAACATGAGGCACAATCCAAATGATATTTTGAATCAATTTTTCTAAAGTTCAAAAAATCCATTTTCTGATGAAAAACGATGACCAGTGACCTGTCGAAATTTCTCCAGATGGTCAGAAATGGTAATTTATTAATGTTTAAATTTTTGACTGTAAATGACTATCGCATGTGAATTATCACTTGTGGAACTAAAATAAGTGTGTTTAGAGTCGTTTTAATTCCTGAAATTAGTCATATTAGAAGCTTCTGAGAAGGAGAAAAAGTCTGTAAAAATGGCAATTTTGGTCACATTGAGGCTTTAAAAAGTAGTTATTCAACATGAGGCACAATCCAAATGACATTTTGAATCAATTTTTCTAAAGTCGAAAAATCAATTTTCTGATGAAAAAAGATGACCCGTGACCTGTTGAACTTTCTCCAGATGGTCAGAAATGGTAATTTTTTAATGTTGAATTTTTTGACTGTAAATGACTACTGCATATGAATTATCACTTTTGGAACTAAAAGAAGTGTGTTTAGAGTCATTTTAATGCCTGAAATTGGTCGAAATAGAAGCTTCTAGTAGGAGAAAAAGTCTGCAAAAATGGCAATTTTGGTCATATTGAGGCTTTAAAAAGTAGTTATTCAACATGAGGCACAATCCAAATGACATTTTGAATCAATTTTTCTAAAGTCCAAAAATCAATTTTCTGATGAAAAAAATGACCCGTGACCTGTTGAACTTTGTCCAGATGGTCAGAAATGGTAATTTTTTAATGTTTAATTTTTTGACTGTAAATGACTATTGCATATGAATTATCACTTTTGGAACTAAAAGAAGTGTGTTTAGAGTCATTTTAATGCCTGAAATTGTTTGAAATAGAAGCTTCTAGTAGGAGAAAAAGTCTGTAAAAATGGCAATTTTGGTCACATTGAGGCTTTAAAAAGTAGTTATTCAACATGAGGCACAATCCAAATGACATTTTGAATCAATTTTTCTAAAGTCCAAAAAATCAATTTTCTGATGAAAAACGATGACCCGCGACCTGTCGAAAATTCTCCAGATGGTCAGAAATGGTAATTTTTTAATGTTTTATTTTTTGACTGTAAATGACTATTGCATGCGAATTATCACTTTTGGAACTAAAATAAGTGTGTTTAGAGTCATTTTAATGTCTGAAAATGGTCGAAAGAGAAGCTTCTAGTAGGGGAAAAAGTCTGTAAAAATGGCAATTTTGGTCACATTGAGGCTTTAAAAAGTAGTTATTCAACATGAGGCACAATCCAAATGATATTTTGAATCAATTTTTCTAAAGTCCCAAAAATCCATTTTCTGATGAAAAACGATGACCAGTGACCTGTCGAAATTTCTCCAGATGGTCAGAAATGGTAATTTATTAATGTTTAAATTTTTGACTGTAAATGACTATCGCATGTGAATTATCACTTGTGGAACTAAAATAAGTGTGTTTAGAGTCGTTTTAATTCCTGAAATTAGTCATATTAGAAGCTTCTGAGAAGGAGAAAAAGTCTGTAAAAATGGCAATTTTGGTCACATTGAGGCTTTAAAAAGTAGTTATTCAACATGAGGCACAATCCAAATGACATTTTGAATCAATTTTTCTAAAGTCCAAAAATCAATTTTCTGATGAAAAAAGATGACCCGTGACCTGTTGAACTTTCTCCAGATGGTCAGAAATGGTAATTTTTTAATGTTTAATTTTTTGACTGTAAATGACTACTGCATATGAATTATCACTTTTGGAACTAAAAGAAGTGTGTTTAGAGTCATTTTAATGCCTGAAATTGGTCGAAATAGAAGCTTCTAGTAGGAGAAAAAGTCTGTAAAAATGGCAATTTTGGTCACATTGAGGCTTTAAAAAGTAGTTATTCAACATGAGGCACAATCCAAATGACATTTTGAATCAATTTTTCTAAAGTCCAAAAATCCATTTTCTGATGAAAAAAGATGACCCGTGACCTGTTGAACTTTCTCCAGATGGTCAGAAATGGTAATTTTTTAATGTTTAATTTTTTGACTGTAAATGACTATTGCATATGAATTATCACTTTTGGAACTAAAAGAAGTGTGTTTAGAGTCATTTTAATGCCTGAAATTGGTCGAAATAGAAGCTTCTAGTAGGAGAAAAAGTGTGTAAAAATGGCAATTTTGGTCACATTGAGGCTTTAAAAAGTAGTTATTCAACATGAGGCACAATCCAAATGACATTTTGAATCAATTTTTCTGAAGTCCAAAAAATCCTATTTCTGATGAAAAACGATGACCCGCGACCTGTCGAAAATTCTCCAGATGGTCAGAAATGGTAATTTTTTAATGTTTTATTTTTTGACTGTAAATGACTATTGCATGTGAATTATCACTTTTGGAACTAAAATAAGTGTGTTTAGAGTCATTTTAATGCCTGAAAATGGTCGAAATAAAAGCTTCTAGTAGGAGAAAAAGGCTGTAAAAATGGCAATTTTGGTCACATTGAGGCTTTAAAAAGTAGTTATTCAACATGAGGCACAATCCAAATGACATTTTGAATCAATTTTTCTAAAGTCCAAAAATCAATTTTCTGATGAAAAAAGATGACCCGTGACCTGTTGAACTTTGTCCAGATGGTCAGAAATGGTAATTTTTTAATGTTTAATTTTTTGACTGTAAATGACTATTGCATATGAATTATCACTTTTGGAACTAAAAGAAGTGTGATTAGAGTCATTTTAATGCCTGAAATTGTTTGAAATAGAAGCTTCTAGTAGGAGGAAAAGTCTGTAAAAATGGCAATTTTGGTCACATTGAGGCTTTAAAAAGTAGTTATTCAACATGAGGCACAATCCAAATGATATTTTGAATCAATTTTTCTAAAGTCCCAAAAATCCATTTTCTGATGAAAAACGATGACCAGTGACCTGTCGAAATTTCTCCAGATGGTCAGAAATGGTAATTTATTAATGTTTAAATTTTTGACTGTAAATGACTATCGTATGTGAATTATCACTTGTGGAACTAAAAGAAGTGTGTTTAGAGTCATTTTAATGCCTGAAATTGGTGGAAATAGAAGCTCCTAGTAGGAGAAAAAGTGTGTAAAAATGGCAATTTTGGTCATATTGATTCTTTAAAAAGTAGTTATTCAACATGAGGCACAATCCAAATGACATTTTGAATCAATTTTTCTAAAGTCGAAAAAATTAATTTTCTGATGAAAAACGATGACCCGTGACCTGTTGAACTTTCTCCAGATGGTCAGAAATGGTAATTTTTTAATGTTTAATTTTTTTACTGTAAATGACTATTGCATGTGGATTATCACTTTTCGAACTAAAATAAGTGTGTTTAGAGTCATTTTAATGCCTGAAATTGGTCGAAATAGAAGCTTCTAGTAGGAGAAAAAGTCTGTAAAAATGGCAATTTTGGTCACATTGAGGCTTTAAAAAGTAGTTATTCAACATGAGGCACAATCCAAATGACATTTTGAATCAATTTTTCTAAAGTCCAAAAAATCAATTTTCTGATGAAAAACGATGACCCGCGACCTGTCGAAAATTCTCCAGATGGTCAGAAATGGTAATTTTTTAATGTTTTATTTTTTGACTGTAAATGACTATTGCATGCGAATTATCACTTTTGGAACTAAAATAAGTGTGTTTAGAGTCATTTTAATGTCTGAAAATGGTCGAAAGAGAAGCTTCTAGTAGGGGAAAAAGTCTGTAAAAATGGCAATTTTGGTCACATTGAGGCTTTAAAAAGTAGTTATTCAACATGAGGCACAATCCAAATGACATTTTGAATCAATTTTTCTAAAGTCCAAAAATCAATTTTCTGATGAAAAAAGATGACCCGTGACCTGTTGAACTTTGTCCAGATGGTCAGAAATGGTAATTTTTTAATGTTTAATTTTTTGACTGTAAATGACTATTGCATGTGAATTATCACTTGTGGAACTAAAATAAGTGTGTTTAGAGTCATTTTAATGCCTGAAGTTGGTCGAAATAGAAGCTTCTAGTAGGAGAAAAAGTCTGTAAAAATGGCAATTTTGGTCACATCGAGGCTTTAAAAAGTAGTTATTCAACATGAGGCACAATCCAAATGACATTTTGAATCAATTTTTATAAAGTCCAAAAAATCCATTTTCTGATGAAAAACGATGACCCGCGACCTGTCGAAAATTCTGCAGATGGTCAGAAATGGTAATTTTTTAATGTTTTATTTTTTGACTGTAAATGACTATTGCATGTGAATTATCACTTTTGGAACTAAAATAAGTGTGTTTAGAGTCATTTTAATGCCTGAAAATGGTCGAAATAAAAGCTTCTAGTAGGAGAAAAAGGCTGTAAAAATGGCAATTTTGGTCACATTGAGGCTTTAAAAAGTAGTTATTCAACATGAGGCACAATCCAAATGACATTTTGAATCAATTTTTATAAAGTCCAAAAAATCCATTTTCTGATGAAAAACGATGACCCGCGACCTGTCGAATTTTCTCCAGATGGTCAGAAATGGTAATTTTTTAATGTTTTATTTTTTGACTGTAAATGACTATTGCATGTGAATTATCACTTTTGGAACTAAAATAAGTGTGTTTAGAGTCATTTTAATGCCTGAAATTGTTCGAAATAGAAGCTTCTAGTAGGAGAAAAAGTCTGCAAAAATGGCAATTTTGGTCATATTGAGGCTTTAAAAAGTAGTTATTCAACATGAGGCACAATCCAAATGACATTTTGAATCAATTTTTCTAAAGTCCAAAAATCAATTTTCTGATGAAAAAAGATGACCCGTGACCTGTTGAACTTTGTCCAGATGGTCAGAAATGGTAATTTTTTAATGTTTAATTTTTTGACTGTAAATGACTATTGCATATGAATTATCACTTTTGGAACTAAAAGAAGTGTGTTTAGAGTCATTTTAATGCCTGAAATTGTTTGAAATAGAAGCTTCTAGTAGGAGAAAAAGTCTGTAAAAATGGCAATTTTGGTCACATTGAGGCTTTAAAAAGTAGTTATTCAACATGAGGCACAATCCAAATGACATTTTGAATCAATTTTTCTAAAGTCCAAAAAATCAATTTTCTGATGAAAAACGATGACCCGCGACCTGTCGAAAATTCTGCAGATGGTCAGAAATGGTAATTTTTTAATGTTTTATTTTTTGACTGTAAATGACTATTGCATGCGAATTATCACTTTTGGAACTAAAATAAGTGTGTTTAGAGTCATTTTAATGTCTGAAAATGGTCGAAAGAGAAGCTTCTAGTAGGAGAAAAAGTGTGTAAAAATGGCAATTTTGGTCACATTGAGGCTTTAAAAAGTAGTTATTCAACATGAGGCACAATCCAAATGACATTTTGAATCAATTTTTCTAAAGTCCAAAAATCAATTTTCTGATGAAAAAAGATGACCCGTGACCTGTTGAACTTTGTCCAGATGGTCAGAAATGGTAATTTTTTAATGTTTAATTTTTTGACTGTAAATGACTATTGCATGTGAATTATCACTTGTGGAACTAAAATAAGTGTGTTTAGAGTCATTTTAATGCCTGAAGTTGGTCGAAATAGAAGCTTCTAGTAGGAGAAAAAGTCTGTAAAAATGGCAATTTTGGTCACATCGAGGCTTTAAAAAGTAGTTATTCAACATGAGGCACAATCCAAATGACATTTTGAATCAATTTTTATAAAGTCCAAAAAATCCATTTTCTGATGAAAAACGATGACCCGCGACCTGTCGAAAATTCTGCAGATGGTCAGAAATGGTAATTTTTTAATGTTTTATTTTTTGACTGTAAATGACTATTGCATGTGAATTATCACTTTTGGAACTAAAATAAGTGTGTTTAGAGTCATTTTAATGCCTGAAAATGGTCGAAATAAAAGCTTCTAGTAGGAGAAAAAGGCTGTAAAAATGGCAATTTTGGTCACATTGAGGCTTTAAAAAGTAGTTATTCAACATGAGGCACAATCCAAATGACATTTTGAATCAATTTTTATAAAGTCCAAAAAATCCATTTTCTGATGAAAAACGATGACCCGCGACCTGTCGAATTTTCTCCAGATGGTCAGAAATGGTAATTTTTTAATGTTTTATTTTTTGACTGTAAATGACTATTGCATGTGAATTATCACTTTTGGAACTAAAATAAGTGTGTTTAGAGTCATTTTAATGCCTGAAATTGTTCGAAATAGAAGCTTCTAGTAGGAGAAAAAGTCTGCAAAAATGGCAATTTTGGTCATATTGAGGCTTTAAAAAGTAGTTATTCAACATGAGGCACAATCCAAATGACATTTTGAATCAATTTTTCTAAAGTCCAAAAATCAATTTTCTGATGAAAAAAGATGACCCGTGACCTGTTGAACTTTGTCCAGATGGTCAGAAATGGTAATTTTTTAATGTTTAATTTTTTGACTGTAAATGACTATTGCATATGAATTATCACTTTTGGAACTAAAAGAAGTGTGTTTAGAGTCATTTTAATGCCTGAAATTGTTTGAAATAGAAGCTTCTAGTAGGAGAAAAAGTCTGTAAAAATGGCAATTTTGGTCACATTGAGGCTTTAAAAAGTAGTTATTCAACATGAGGCACAATCCAAATGACATTTTGAATCAATTTTTCCAAAGTCCAAAAATCAATTTTCTGATGAAAAAAGATGACCCGTGACCTGTTGAACTTTGTCCAGATGGTCAGAAATGGTAATTTTTTAATGTTTAATTTTTTTACTGTAAATGACTATTGCATATGAATTATCACTTTTGGAACTAAAAGAAGTGTGATTAGAGTCATTTTAATGCCTGAAATTGTTTGAAATAGAAGCTTCTAGTAGGAGGAAAAGTCTGTAAAAATGGCAATTTTGGTCACATTGAGGCTTTAAAAAGTAGTTATTCAACATGAGGCACAATCCAAATGATATTTTGAATCAATTTTTCTAAAGTCCCAAAAATCCATTTTCTGATGAAAAACGATGACCAGTGACCTGTCGAAATTTCTCCAGATGGTCAGAAATGGTAATTTATTAATGTTTAAATTTTTGACTGTAAATGACTATCGTATGTGAATTATCACTTGTGGAACTAAAAGAAGTGTGTTTAGAGTCATTTTAATGCCTGAAATTGGTCGAAATAGAAGCTCCTAGTAGGAGAAATAGTGTGTAAAAATGGCAATTTTGGTCATATTGATTCTTTAAAAAGTAGTTATTCAACATGAGGCACAATCCAAATGACATTTTGAATCAATTTTTCTAAAGTCGAAAAAATTAATTTTCTGATGAAAAACGATGACCCGTGACCTGTTGAACTTTCTCCAGATGGTCAGAAATGGTAATTTTTTAATGTTTAATTTTTTTACTGTAAATGACTATTGCATGTGGATTATCACTTTTCGAACTAAAATAAGTGCGTTTAGAGTCATTTTAATGCCTGAAATTGGTCGAAATAGAAGCTTCTAGTAGGAGAAAAAGTCTGTAAAAATGGCAATTTTGGTCACATTGAGGCTTTAAAAAGTAGTTATTCAACATGAGGCACAATCCAAATGACATTTTGAATCAATTTTTCTAAAGTCCAAAAAATCCATTTTCTGATGAAAAACGATGACCCGCGACCTGTTGAACTTTGTCCAGATGGTCAGAAATGGTAATTTTTTAATGTTTAATTTTTTGACTGTAAATGACTATTGCATATGAATTATCACTTTTGGAACTAAAAGAAGTGTGATTAGAGTCATTTTAATGCCTGAAATTGTTTGAAATAGAAGCTTCTAGTAGGAGGAAAAGTCTGTAAAAATGGCAATTTTGGTCACATTGAGGCTTTAAAAAGTAGTTATTCAACATGAGGCACAATCCAAATGATATTTTGAATCAATTTTTCTAAAGTCCCAAAAATCCATTTTCTGATGAAAAACGATGACCAGTGACCTGTCGAAATTTCTCCAGATGGTCAGAAATGGTAATTTATTAATGTTTAAATTTTTGACTGTAAATGACTATCGTATGTGAATTATCACTTGTGGAACTAAAAGAAGTGTGTTTAGAGTCATTTTAATGCCTGAAATTGGTGGAAATAGAAGCTCCTAGTAGGAGAAAAAGTGTGTAAAAATGGCAATTTTGGTCATATTGATTCTTTAAAAAGTAGTTATTCAACATGAGGCACAATCCAAATGACATTTTGAATCAATTTTTCTAAAGTCGAAAAAATTAATTTTCTGATGAAAAACGATGACCCGTGACCTGTTGAACTTTCTCCAGATGGTCAGAAATGGTAATTTTTTAATGTTTAATTTTTTTACTGTAAATGACTATTGCATGTGGATTATCACTTTTCGAACTAAAATAAGTGTGTTTAGAGTCATTTTAATGCCTGAAATTGGTCGAAATAGAAGCTTCTAGTAGGAGAAAAAGTCTGTAAAAATGGCAATTTTGGTCACATTGAGGCTTTAAAAAGTAGTTATTCAACATGAGGCACAATCCAAATGACATTTTGAATCAATTTTTCTAAAGTCCAAAAAATCCATTTTCTGATGAAAAACGATGACCCGCGACCTGTCGAAATTTCTCCAGATGGTCGGAAATGGTAATTTTTTAATGTTTAATTTTTTGACTGTAAATGACTATTGCATGTGAATTATCACTTGTGGAACTAAAATAAGTGTGTTTAGAGTCATTTTAATGCCTGAAGTTGGTCGAAATAGAAGCTTCTAGTAGGAGAAAAAGTCTGTAAAAATGGCAATTTTGGTCACATCGAGGCTTTAAAAAGTAGTTATTCAACATGAGGCACAATTCAAATGACATTTTTAATCAATTTTTCTAAAGTCCAAAAATCAATTTTCTGATGAAAAACGATGACCCGTGACCTGTTGAACTTTCTCCAGATGGTCAGAAATGGTAATTTTTTAATGTTTAATTTTTTTACTGTAAATGACTATTGCATATGAATTATCACTTTTGGAACTAAAAGAAGTGTGTTTAGAGTCATTTTAATGCCTGAAATTGGTCGAAATAGAAGCTTCTAGTAGGAGAAAAAGTCTGTAAAAATGGCAATTTTGGTCACATTGAGGCTTTAAAAAGTAGTTATTCAACATGAGGCACAATCCAAATGACATTTTGAATCAATTTTTATAAAGTCCAAAAAATCCATTTTCTGATGAAAAACGATGACCCGCGACCTGTCGAAAATTCTGCAGATGGTCAGAAATGGTAATTTTTTAATGTTTTATTTTTTGACTGTAAATGACTATTGCATGTGAATTATCACTTTTGGAACTAAAATAAGTGTGTTTAGAGTCATTTTAATGCCTGAAAATGGTCGAAATAAAAGCTTCTAGTAGGAGAAAAAGGCTGTAAAAATGGCAATTTTGGTCACATTGAGGCTTTAAAAAGTAGTTATTCAACATGAGGCACAATCCAAATGACATTTTGAATCAATTTTTCTAAAGTCCAAAAAATCCATTTTCTCATGAAAAACGATGACCCGCGACCTGTCGAAATTTCTCCAGATGGTCAGAAATGGTAATTTTTTAATGTTTTATTTTTTGACTGTAAATGACTATTGCATGTGAATTATCACTTTTGGAACTAAAATAAGTGTGTTTAGGCTCATTTTAATGCCTGAAATTGTTAGAAATAGAAGCTTCTAGTAGGAGAAAAAGTCTGTAAAAATGGCAATTTTGGTCACATTGAGGCTTTAAAAAGTAGTTATTCAACATGAGGCACAATCCAAATGACATTTTGAATCAATTTTTCTAAAGTCCAAAAAATCAATTTTCTGATGAAAAACGATGACCCGCGACCTGTCGAAAATTCTCCAGATGGTCAGAAATGGTAATTTTTTAATGTTTTATTTTTTGACTGTAAATGACTATTGCATGCGAATTATCACTTTTGGAACTAAAATAAGTGTGTTTAGAGTCATTTTAATGTCTGAAAATGGTCGAAAGAGAAGCTTCTAGTAGGGGAAAAAGTCTGTAAAAATGGCAATTTTGGTCACATTGAGGCTTTAAAAAGTAGTTATTCAACATGAGGCACAATCCAAATGACATTTTGAATCAATTTTCTTAAAGTCCAAAAATCAATTTTCTGATGAAAAAAGATGACCCGTGACCTGTTGAACTTTCTCCAGATGGTCAGAAATGGTAATTTTTTAATGTTTAATTTTTTGACTGTAAATGACTATTGCATATGAATTATCACTTTTGGAACTAAAAGAAGTGTGTTTAGAGTCATTTTAATGCCTGAAATTGGTCGAAATAGAAGCTCCTAGTAGGAGAAAAAGTGTGTAAAAATGGCAATTTTGGTCATATTGATTCTTTAAAAAGTAGTTATTCAACATGAGGCACAATCCAAATGACATTTTGAATCAATTTTTCTAAAGTCCAAAAAATCCATTTTCTGATGAAAAACGATGACCCGCGACCTGTCGAAAATTCTCCAGATGGTCAGAAATGGAAATTTTTTAATGTTTTATTTTTTGACTGTAAATGACTATTGCATGTGAATTATCACTTTTGGAACTAAAATAAGTGTGTTTAGAGTCATTTTAATGCCTGAAAATGGTCGAAATAAAAGCTTCTAGTAGGAGAAAAAGTCTGTAAAAATGGCAATTTTGGTCACATTGAGGCTTTAAAAAGTAGTTATTCAACATGAGGCACAATCCAAATGACATTTTGAATCAATTTTTCCAAAGTCCAAAAATCAATTTTCTGATGAAAAAAGATGACCCGTGACCTGTTGAACTTTGTCCAGATGGTCAGAAATGGTAATTTTTTAATGTTTAATTTTTTTACTGTAAATGACTATTGCATATGAATTATCACTTTTGGAACTAAAAGAAGTGTGATTAGAGTCATTTTAATGCCTGAAATTGTTTGAAATAGAAGCTTCTAGTAGGAGGAAAAGTCTGTAAAAATGGCAATTTTGGTCACATTGAGGCTTTAAAAAGTAGTTATTCAACATGAGGCACAATCCAAATGATATTTTGAATCAATTTTTCTAAAGTCCCAAAAATCCATTTTCTGATGAAAAACGATGACCAGTGACCTGTCGAAATTTCTCCAGATGGTCAGAAATGGTAATTTATTAATGTTTAAATTTTTGACTGTAAATGACTATCGTATGTGAATTATCACTTGTGGAACTAAAAGAAGTGTGTTTAGAGTCATTTTAATGCCTGAAATTGGTCGAAATAGAAGCTCCTAGTAGGAGAAAAAGTGTGTAAAAATGGCAATTTTGGTCATATTGATTCTTTAAAAAGTAGTTATTCAACATGAGGCACAATCCAAATGACATTTTGAATCAATTTTTCTAAAGTCGAAAAAATTAATTTTCTGATGAAAAACGATGACCCGTGACCTGTTGAACTTTCTCCAGATGGTCAGAAATGGTAATTTTTTAATGTTTAATTTTTTTACTGTAAATGACTATTGCATGTGGATTATCACTTTTCGAACTAAAATAAGTGTGTTTAGAGTCATTTTAATGCCTGAAATTGGTCGAAATAGAAGCTTCTAGTAGGAGAAAAAGTCTGTAAAAATGGCAATTTTGGTCACATTGAGGCTTTAAAAAGTAGTTATTCAACATGAGGCACAATCCAAATGACATTTTGAATCAATTTTTCTAAAGTCCAAAAAATCCATTTTCTGATGAAAAACGATGACCCGCGACCTGTTGAACTTTGTCCAGATGGTCAGAAATGGTAATTTTTTAATGTTTAATTTTTTGACTGTAAATGACTATTGCATATGAATTATCACTTTTGGAACTAAAAGAAGTGTGATTAGAGTCATTTTAATGCCTGAAATTGTTTGAAATAGAAGCTTCTAGTAGGAGGAAAAGTCTGTAAAAATGGCAATTTTGGTCACATTGAGGCTTTAAAAAGTAGTTATTCAACATGAGGCACAATCCAAATGATATTTTGAATCAATTTTTCTAAAGTCCCAAAAATCCATTTTCTGATGAAAAACGATGACCAGTGACCTGTCGAAATTTCTCCAGATGGTCAGAAATGGTAATTTATTAATGTTTAAATTTTTGACTGTAAATGACTATCGTATGTGAATTATCACTTGTGGAACTAAAAGAAGTGTGTTTAGAGTCATTTTAATGCCTGAAATTGGTGGAAATAGAAGCTCCTAGTAGGAGAAAAAGTGTGTAAAAATGGCAATTTTGGTCATATTGATTCTTTAAAAAGTAGTTATTCAACATGAGGCACAATCCAAATGACATTTTGAATCAATTTTTCTAAAGTCGAAAAAATTAATTTTCTGATGAAAAACGATGACCCGTGACCTGTTGAACTTTCTCCAGATGGTCAGAAATGTTAATTTTTTAATGTTTAATTTTTTTACTGTAAATGACTATTGCATGTGGATTATCACTTTTCTAACTAAAATAAGTGTGTTTAGAGTCATTTTAATGCCTGAAATTGGTCGAAATAGAAGCTTCTAGTAGGAGAAAAAGTCTGTAAAAATGGCAATTTTGGTCACATTGAGGCTTTAAAAAGTAGTTATTCAACATGAGGCACAATCCAAATGACATTTTGAATCAATTTTTCTAAAGTCCAAAAATCAATTTTCTGATGAAAAACGATGACCCGTGACCTGTTGAACTTTCTCCAGATGGTCAGAAATGGTAATTTTTTAATGTTTAATTTTTTTACTGTAAATGACTATTGCATATGAATTATCACTTTTGGAACTAAAAGAAGTGTGTTTAGAGTCATTTTAATGCCTGAAATTGGTCGAAATAGAAGCTTCTAGTAGGAGAAAAAGTCTGTAAAAATGGCAATTTTGGTCACATTGAGGCTTTAAAAAGTAGTTATTCAACATGAGGCACAATCCAAATGACATTTTGAATCAATTTTTATAAAGTCCAAAAAATCCATTTTCTGATGAAAAACGATGACCCGCGACCTGTCGAAAATTCTGCAGATGGTCAGAAATGGTAATTTTTTAATGTTTTATTTTTTGACTGTAAATGACTATTGCATGTGAATTATCACTTTTGGAACTAAAATAAGTGTGTTTAGAGTCATTTTAATGCCTGAAAATGGTCGAAATAAAAGCTTCTAGTAGGAGAAAAAGGCTGTAAAAATGGCAATTTTGGTCACATTGAGGCTTTAAAAAGTAGTTATTCAACATGAGGCACAATCCAAATGACATTTTGAATCAATTTTTCTAAAGTCCAAAAAATCCATTTTCTCATGAAAAACGATGACCCGCGACCTGTCGAAATTTCTCCAGATGGTCAGAAATGGTAATTTTTTAATGTTTTATTTTTTGACTGTAAATGACTATTGCATGTGAATTATCACTTTTGGAACTAAAATAAGTGTGTTTAGGCTCATTTTAATGCCTGAAATTGTTAGAAATAGAAGCTTCTAGTAGGAGAAAAAGTCTGTAAAAATGGCAATTTTGGTCACATTGAGGCTTTAAAAAGTAGTTATTCAACATGAGGCACAATCCAAATGACATTTTGAATCAATTTTTCTAAAGTCCAAAAAATCAATTTTCTGATGAAAAACGATGACCCGCGACCTGTTGAACTTTCTCCAGATGGTCAGAAATGGTAATTTTTTAATGTTTAATTTTTTGACTGTAAATGACTATTGCATATGAATTATCACTTTTGGAACTAAAAGAAGTGTGTTTAGAGTCATTTTAATGCCTGAAATTGGTCGAAATAGAAGCTCCTAGTAGGAGAAAAAGTGTGTAAAAATGGCAATTTTGGTCATATTGATTCTTTAAAAAGTAGTTATTCAACATGAGGCACAATCCAAATGACATTTTGAATCAATTTTTCTAAAGTCCAAAAAATCCATTTTCTGATGAAAAACGATGACCCGCGACCTGTCGAAAATTCTCCAGATGGTCAGAAATGGTAATTTTTTAATGTTTTATTTTTTGACTGTAAATGACTATTGCATGTGAATTATCACTTTTGGAACTAAAATAAGTGTGTTTAGAGTCATTTTAATGCCTGAAAATGGTCGAAATAAAAGCTTCTAGTAGGAGAAAAAGTCTGTAAAAATGGCAATTTTGGTCACATTGAGGCTTTAAAAAGTAGTTATTCAACATGAGGCACAATCCAAATGACATTTTGAATCAATTTTTCCAAAGTCCAAAAATCAATTTTCTGATGAAAAAAGATGACCCGTGACCTGTTGAACTTTGTCCAGATGGTCAGAAATGGTAATTTTTTAATGTTTAATTTTTTTACTGTAAATGACTATTGCATATGAATTATCACTTTTGGAACTAAAAGAAGTGTGATTAGAGTCATTTTAATGCCTGAAATTGTTTGAAATAGAAGCTTCTAGTAGGAGGAAAAGTCTGTAAAAATGGCAATTTTGGTCACATTGAGGCTTTAAAAAGTAGTTATTCAACATGAGGCACAATCCAAATGATATTTTGAATCAATTTTTCTAAAGTCCCAAAAATCCATTTTCTGATGAAAAACGATGACCAGTGACCTGTCGAAATTTCTCCAGATGGTCAGAAATGGTAATTTATTAATGTTTAAATTTTTGACTGTAAATGACTATCGTATGTGAATTATCACTTGTGGAACTAAAAGAAGTGTGTTTAGAGTCATTTTAATGCCTGAAATTGGTCGAAATAGAAGCTCCTAGTAGGAGAAAAAGTGTGTAAAAATGGCAATTTTGGTCATATTGATTCTTTAAAAAGTAGTTATTCAACATGAGGCACAATCCAAATGACATTTTGAATCAATTTTTCTAAAGTCGAAAAAATTAATTTTCTGATGAAAAACGATGACCCGTGACCTGTTGAACTTTCTCCAGATGGTCAGAAATGGTAATTTTTTAATGTTTAATTTTTTTACTGTAAATGACTATTGCATGTGGATTATCACTTTTCGAACTAAAATAAGTGTGTTTAGAGTCATTTTAATGCCTGAAATTGGTCGAAATAGAAGCTTCTAGTAGGAGAAAAAGTCTGTAAAAATGGCAATTTTGGTCACATTGAGGCTTTAAAAAGTAGTTATTCAACATGAGGCACAATCCAAATGACATTTTGAATCAATTTTTCTAAAGTCCAAAAAATCCATTTTCTGATGAAAAACGATGACCCGCGACCTGTTGAACTTTGTCCAGATGGTCAGAAATGGTAATTTTTTAATGTTTAATTTTTTGACTGTAAATGACTATTGCATATGAATTATCACTTTTGGAACTAAAAGAAGTGTGATTAGAGTCATTTTAATGCCTGAAATTGTTTGAAATAGAAGCTTCTAGTAGGAGGAAAAGTCTGTAAAAATGGCAATTTTGGTCACATTGAGGCTTTAAAAAGTAGTTATTCAACATGAGGCACAATCCAAATGATATTTTGAATCAATTTTTCTAAAGTCCCAAAAATCCATTTTCTGATGAAAAACGATGACCAGTGACCTGTCGAAATTTCTCCAGATGGTCAGAAATGGTAATTTATTAATGTTTAAATTTTTGACTGTAAATGACTATCGTATGTGAATTATCACTTGTGGAACTAAAAGAAGTGTGTTTAGAGTCATTTTAATGCCTGAAATTGGTGGAAATAGAAGCTCCTAGTAGGAGAAAAAGTGTGTAAAAATGGCAATTTTGGTAATATTGATTCTTTAAAAAGTAGTTATTCAACATGAGGCACAATCCAAATGACATTTTGAATCAATTTTTCTAAAGTCGAAAAAATTAATTTTCTGATGAAAAACGATGACCCGTGACCTGTTGAACTTTCTCCAGATGGTCAGAAATGGTAATTTTTTAATGTTTAATTTTTTTACTGTAAATGACTATTGCATGTGGATTATCACTTTTCGAACTAAAATAAGTGTGTTTAGAGTCATTTTAATGCCTGAAATTGGTCGAAATAGAAGCTTCTAGTAGGAGAAAAAGTCTGTAAAAATGGCAATTTTGGTCACATTGAGGCTTTAAAAAGTAGTTATTCAACATGAGGCACAATCCAAATGACATTTTGAATCAATTTTTCTAAAGTCCAAAAAATCCATTTTCTGATGAAAAACGATGACCCGCGACCTGTCGAAATTTCTCCAGATGGTCGGAAATGGTAATTTTTTAATGTTTAATTTTTTGACTGTAAATGACTATTGCATGTGAATTATCACTTGTGGAACTAAAATAAGTGTGTTTAGAGTCATTTTAATGCCTGAAGTTGGTCGAAATAGAAGCTTCTAGTAGGAGAAAAAGTCTGTAAAAATGGCAATTTTGGTCACATCGAGGCTTTAAAAAGTAGTTATTCAACATGAGGCACAATTCAAATGACATTTTTAATCAATTTTTCTAAAGTCCAAAAATCAATTTTCTGATGAAAAACGATGACCCGTGACCTGTTGAACTTTCTCCAGATGGTCAGAAATGGTAATTTTTTAATGTTTAATTTTTTTACTGTAAATGACTATTGCATATGAATTATCACTTTTGGAACTAAAAGAAGTGTGTTTAGAGTCATTTTAATGCCTGAAATTGGTCGAAATAGAAGCTTCTAGTAGGAGAAAAAGTCTGTAAAAATGGCAATTTTGGTCACATTGAGGCTTTAAAAAGTAGTTATTCAACATGAGGCACAATCCAAATGACATTTTGAATCAATTTTTATAAAGTCCAAAAAATCCATTTTCTGATGAAAAACGATGACCCGCGACCTGTCGAAAATTCTGCAGATGGTCAGAAATGGTAATTTTTTAATGTTTTATTTTTTGACTGTAAATGACTATTGCATGTGAATTATCACTTTTGGAACTAAAATAAGTGTGTTTAGAGTCATTTTAATGCCTGAAAATGGTCGAAATAAAAGCTTCTAGTAGGAGAAAAAGGCAGTAAAAATGGCAATTTTGGTCACATTGAGGCTTTAAAAAGTAGTTATTCAACATGAGGCACAATCCAAATGACATTTTGAATAAATTTTTCTAAAGTCCAAAAAATCCATTTTCTCATGAAAAACGATGACCCGCGACCTGTCGAAATTTCTCCAGATGGTCAGAAATGGTAATTTTTTAATGTTTTATTTTTTGACTGTAAATGACTATTGCATGTGAATTATCACTTTTGGAACTAAAATAAGTGTGTTTAGGCTCATTTTAATGCCTGAAATTGTTAGAAATAGAAGCTTCTAGTAGGAGAAAAAGTCTGTAAAAATGGCAATTTTGGTCACATTGAGGCTTTAAAAAGTAGTTATTCAACATGAGGCACAATCCAAATGACATTTTGAATCAATTTTGCTAAAGTCCAAAAAATCAATTTTCCGATGAAAAACGATGACCCGCGACCTGTCGAAAATTCTCCAGATGGTCAGAAATGGTAATTTTTTAATGTTTTATTTTTTGACTGTAAATGACTATTGCATGCGAATTATCACTTTTGGAACTAAAATAAGTGTGTTTAGAGTCATTTTAATGTCTGAAAATGGTCGAAAGAGAAGCTTCTAGTAGGGGAAAAAGTCTGTAAAAATGGCAATTTTGGTCACATTGAGGCTTTAAAAAGTAGTTATTCAACATGAGGCACAATCCAAATGACATTTTGAATCAATTTTCTTAAAGTCCAAAAATCAATTTTCTGATGAAAAAAGATGACCCGTGACCTGTTGAACTTTCTCCAGATGGTCAGAAATGGTAATTTTTTAATGTTTAATTTTTTGACTGTAAATGACTATTGCATATGAATTATCACTTTTGGAACTAAAAGAAGTGTGTTTAGAGTCATTTTAATGCCTGAAATTGGTCGAAATAGAAGCTCCTAGTAGGAGAAAAAGTGTGTAAAAATGGCAATTTTGGTCATATTGATTCTTTAAAAAGTAGTTATTCAACATGAGGCACAATCCAAATGACATTTTGAATCAATTTTTCTAAAGTCCAAAAAATCCATTTTCTGATGAAAAACGATGACCCGCGACCTGTCGAAAATTCTCCAGATGGTCAGAAATGGTAATTTTTTAATGTTTTATTTTTTGACTGTAAATGACTATTGCATGTGAATTATCACTTTTGGAACTAAAATAAGTGTGTTTAGAGTCATTTTAATGCCTGAAAATGGTCGAAATAAAAGCTTCTAGTAGGAGAAAAAGTCTGTAAAAATGGCAATTTTGGTCACATTGAGGCTTTAAAAAGTAGTTATTCAACATGAGGCACAATCCAAATGACATTTTGAATCAATTTTTCTAAAGTCCAAAAAATCCATTTTCTGATGAAAAACGATGACCCGCGACCTGTCGAAATTTCTCCAGATGGTCAGAAATGGTAATTTTTTAATGTTTTATTTTTTGACTGTAAATGACTATTGCATGCGAATTATCACTTTTGGAACTAAAATAAGTGTGTTTAGAGTCATTTTAATGCCTGAAAATGGTCGAAATAGAAGCTTCTAGTAGGAAAAAAAGTCTGTAAAAATGGCAATTTTGGTCACATTGAGGCTTTAAAAAGTAGTTATTCAACATGAGGCACAATCCAAATGACATTTTGAATCAATTTTTCGAAAGTCCAAAAAATCCATTTTCTGATGAAAAACGATGACCCGCGACCTGTCGAAATTTCTCCAGATGGTCAGAAATGGTAATTTTTTAATGTTTAATTTCTTGACTGTAAATTACTATTGCATGTGAATTATCACTTTTGGAACTAAAATAAGTGTGTTTAGACTCATTTTAATGCCTGAAATTGTTTGAAATAGAAGCTTCTAGTAGGAGAAAAAGTCTGTAAAAATGGCAATTTTGGTCACATTGAGGCTTTAAAAAGTAGTTATTCAACATGAGGCACAATCCAAATGACATTTTGAATCAATTTTTCTAAAGTCCAAAAAATCAATTTTCTGATGAAAAACGATGACCCGCGACCTGTCGAAAATTCTCCAGAGGGTCAGAAATGGTAATTTTTTAATGTTTTATTTTTTGACTGTAAATGACTATTGCATGCAAATTATCACTTTTGGAACTAAAATAAGTGTGTTTAGAGTCATTTTAATGCCTGAAAATGGTCGAAAGAGAAGCTTCTAGTAGGGGAAAAAGTCTGTAAAAATGGCAATTTTGGTCACATTGAGGCTTTAAAAAGTAGTTATTCAACATGAGGCACAATCCAAATGACATTTTGAATCAATTTTTCTAAAGTCCAAAAAATCCATTTTCTCATGAAAAACGATGACCCGCGACCTGTCGAAATTTCTCCAGATGGTCAGAAATGGTAATTTTTTAATGTTTTATTTTTTGACTGTAAATGACTATTGCATGTGAATTATCACTTTTGGAACTAAAATAAGTGTGTTTAGGCTCATTTTAATGCCTGAAATTGTTAGAAATAGAAGCTTCTAGTAGGAGAAAAAGTCTGTAAAAATGGCAATTTTGGTCACATTGAGGCTTTAAAAAGTAGTTATTCAACATGAGGCACAATCCAAATGACATTTTGAATCAATTTTTCTAAAGTCCAAAAAATCAATTTTCCGATGAAAAACGATGACCCGCGACCTGTCGAAAATTCTCCAGATGGTCAGAAATGGTAATTTTTTAATGTTTTATTTTTTGACTGTAAATGACTATTGCATGCGAATTATCACTTTTGGAACTAAAATAAGTGTGTTTAGAGTCATTTTAATGTCTGAAAATGGTCGAAAGAGAAGCTTCTAGTAGGGGAAAAAGTCTGTAAAAATGGCAATTTTGGTCACATTGAGGCTTTAAAAAGTAGTTATTCAACATGAGGCACAATCCAAATGACATTTTGAATCAATTTTCTTAAAGTCCAAAAATCAATTTTCTGATGAAAAAAGATGACCCGTGACCTGTTGAACTTTCTCCAGATGGTCAGAAATGGTAATTTTTTAATGTTTAATTTTTTGACTGTAAATGACTATTGCATATGAATTATCACTTTTGGAACTAAAAGAAGTGTGTTTAGAGTCATTTTAATGCCTGAAATTGGTCGAAATAGAAGCTCCTAGTAGGAGAAAAAGTGTGTAAAAATGGCAATTTTGGTCATATTGATTCTTTAAAAAGTAGTTATTCAACATGAGGCACAATCCAAATGACATTTTGAATCAATTTTTCTAAAGTCCAAAAAATCCATTTTCTGATGAAAAACGATGACCCGCGACCTGTCGAAAATTCTCCAGATGGTCAGAAATGGTAATTTTTTAATGTTTTATTTTTTGACTGTAAATGACTATTGCATGTGAATTATCACTTTTGGAACTAAAATAAGTGTGTTTAGAGTCATTTTAATGCCTGAAATTGGTCGAAATAGAAGCTTCTAGTAGGAGAAAAAGTCTGTAAAAATGGCAATTTTGGTCACATTGAGGCTTTAAAAAGTAGTTATTCAACATGAGGCACAATCCAAATGACATTTTGAATCAATTTTTCTAAAGTCCAAAAAATCCATTTTCTGATGAAAAACGATGACCCGCGACCTGTCGAAAATTCTCCAGATGGTCAGAAATGGTAATTTTTTAATGTTTTATTTTTTGACTGTAAATGACTATTGCATGTGAATTATCACTTTTGGAACTAAAATAAGTGTGTTTAGAGTCATTTTAATGCCTGAAAATGGTCGAAATAAAAGCTTCTAGTAGGAGAAAAAGGCAGTAAAAATGGCAATTTTGGTCACATTGAGGCTTTAAAAAGTAGTTATTCAACATGAGGCACAATCCAAATGACATTTTGAATAAATTTTTCTAAAGTCCAAAAAATCCATTTTCTCATGAAAAACGATGACCCGCGACCTGTCGAAATTTCTCCAGATGGTCAGAA
The DNA here is from genome assembly GCF_964204655.1 of Triturus cristatus. Lineage (NCBI taxonomy): Eukaryota > Metazoa > Chordata > Amphibia > Caudata > Salamandridae > Triturus > Triturus cristatus. The sequence continues at coordinate 135,753,143 of NC_140588.1, forward strand.
ATGGTAATTTTTTAATGTTTTATTTTTTGACTGTAAATGACTATTGCATGTGAATTATCACTTTTGGAACTAAAATAAGTGTGTTTAGGCTCATTTTAATGCCTGAAATTGTTAGAAATAGAAGCTTCTAGTAGGAGAAAAAGTCTGTAAAAATGGCAATTTTGGTCACATTGAGGCTTTAAAAAGTAGTTATTCAACATGAGGCACAATCCAAATGACATTTTGAATCAATTTTGCTAAAGTCCAAAAAATCAATTTTCCGATGAAAAACGATGACCCGCGACCTGTCGAAAATTCTCCAGATGGTCAGAAATGGTAATTTTTTAATGTTTTATTTTTTGACTGTAAATGACTATTGCATGCGAATTATCACTTTTGGAACTAAAATAAGTGTGTTTAGAGTCATTTTAATGTCTGAAAATGGTCGAAAGAGAAGCTTCTAGTAGGGGAAAAAGTCTGTAAAAATGGCAATTTTGGTCACATTGAGGCTTTAAAAAGTAGTTATTCAACATGAGGCACAATCCAAATGACATTTTGAATCAATTTTCTTAAAGTCCAAAAATCAATTTTCTGATGAAAAAAGATGACCCGTGACCTGTTGAACTTTCTCCAGATGGTCAGAAATGGTAATTTTTTAATGTTTAATTTTTTGACTGTAAATGACTATTGCATATGAATTATCACTTTTGGAACTAAAAGAAGTGTGTTTAGAGTCATTTTAATGCCTGAAATTGGTCGAAATAGAAGCTCCTAGTAGGAGAAAAAGTGTGTAAAAATGGCAATTTTGGTCATATTGATTCTTTAAAAAGTAGTTATTCAACATGAGGCACAATCCAAATGACATTTTGAATCAATTTTTCTAAAGTCCAAAAAATCCATTTTCTGATGAAAAACGATGACCCGCGACCTGTCGAAAATTCTCCAGATGGTCAGAAATGGTAATTTTTTAATGTTTTATTTTTTGACTGTAAATGACTATTGCATGTGAATTATCACTTTTGGAACTAAAATAAGTGTGTTTAGAGTCATTTTAATGCCTGAAAATGGTCGAAATAAAAGCTTCTAGTAGGAGAAAAAGTCTGTAAAAATGGCAATTTTGGTCACATTGAGGCTTTAAAAAGTAGTTATTCAACATGAGGCACAATCCAAATGACATTTTGAATCAATTTTTCTAAAGTCCAAAAAATCCATTTTCTGATGAAAAACGATGACCCGCGACCTGTCGAAATTTCTCCAGATGGTCAGAAATGGTAATTTTTTAATGTTTTATTTTTTGACTGTAAATGACTATTGCATGCGAATTATCACTTTTGGAACTAAAATAAGTGTGTTTAGAGTCATTTTAATGCCTGAAAATGGTCGAAATAGAAGCTTCTAGTAGGAAAAAAAGTCTGTAAAAATGGCAATTTTGGTCACATTGAGGCTTTAAAAAGTAGTTATTCAACATGAGGCACAATCCAAATGACATTTTGAATCAATTTTTCGAAAGTCCAAAAAATCCATTTTCTGATGAAAAACGATGACCCGCGACCTGTCGAAATTTCTCCAGATGGTCAGAAATGGTAATTTTTTAATGTTTAATTTCTTGACTGTAAATTACTATTGCATGTGAATTATCACTTTTGGAACTAAAATAAGTGTGTTTAGACTCATTTTAATGCCTGAAATTGTTTGAAATAGAAGCTTCTAGTAGGAGAAAAAGTCTGTAAAAATGGCAATTTTGGTCACATTGAGGCTTTAAAAAGTAGTTATTCAACATGAGGCACAATCCAAATGACATTTTGAATCAATTTTTCTAAAGTCCAAAAAATCAATTTTCTGATGAAAAACGATGACCCGCGACCTGTCGAAAATTCTCCAGAGGGTCAGAAATGGTAATTTTTTAATGTTTTATTTTTTGACTGTAAATGACTATTGCATGCAAATTATCACTTTTGGAACTAAAATAAGTGTGTTTAGAGTCATTTTAATGCCTGAAAATGGTCGAAAGAGAAGCTTCTAGTAGGGGAAAAAGTCTGTAAAAATGGCAATTTTGGTCACATTGAGGCTTTAAAAAGTAGTTATTCAACATGAGGCACAATCCAAATGACATTTTGAATCAATTTTTCTAAAGTCCAAAAAATCCATTTTCTCATGAAAAACGATGACCCGCGACCTGTCGAAATTTCTCCAGATGGTCAGAAATGGTAATTTTTTAATGTTTTATTTTTTGACTGTAAATGACTATTGCATGTGAATTATCACTTTTGGAACTAAAATAAGTGTGTTTAGGCTCATTTTAATGCCTGAAATTGTTAGAAATAGAAGCTTCTAGTAGGAGAAAAAGTCTGTAAAAATGGCAATTTTGGTCACATTGAGGCTTTAAAAAGTAGTTATTCAACATGAGGCACAATCCAAATGACATTTTGAATCAATTTTTCTAAAGTCCAAAAAATCAATTTTCCGATGAAAAACGATGACCCGCGACCTGTCGAAAATTCTCCAGATGGTCAGAAATGGTAATTTTTTAATGTTTTATTTTTTGACTGTAAATGACTATTGCATGCGAATTATCACTTTTGGAACTAAAATAAGTGTGTTTAGAGTCATTTTAATGTCTGAAAATGGTCGAAAGAGAAGCTTCTAGTAGGGGAAAAAGTCTGTAAAAATGGCAATTTTGGTCACATTGAGGCTTTAAAAAGTAGTTATTCAACATGAGGCACAATCCAAATGACATTTTGAATCAATTTTCTTAAAGTCCAAAAATCAATTTTCTGATGAAAAAAGATGACCCGTGACCTGTTGAACTTTCTCCAGATGGTCAGAAATGGTAATTTTTTAATGTTTAATTTTTTGACTGTAAATGACTATTGCATATGAATTATCACTTTTGGAACTAAAAGAAGTGTGTTTAGAGTCATTTTAATGCCTGAAATTGGTCGAAATAGAAGCTCCTAGTAGGAGAAAAAGTGTGTAAAAATGGCAATTTTGGTCATATTGATTCTTTAAAAAGTAGTTATTCAACATGAGGCACAATCCAAATGACATTTTGAATCAATTTTTCTAAAGTCCAAAAAATCCATTTTCTGATGAAAAACGATGACCCGCGACCTGTCGAAAATTCTCCAGATGGTCAGAAATGGTAATTTTTTAATGTTTTATTTTTTGACTGTAAATGACTATTGCATGTGAATTATCACTTTTGGAACTAAAATAAGTGTGTTTAGAGTCATTTTAATGCCTGAAAATGGTCGAAATAAAAGCTTCTAGTAGGAGAAAAAGTCTGTAAAAATGGCAATTTTGGTCACATTGAGGCTTTAAAAAGTAGTTATTCAACATGAGGCACAATCCAAATGACATTTTGAATCAATTTTTCTAAAGTCCAAAAAATCCATTTTCTGATGAAAAACGATGACCCGCGACCTGTCGAAATTTCTCCAGATGGTCAGAAATGGTAATTTTTTAATGTTTTATTTTTTGACTGTAAATGACTATTGCATGCAAATTATCACTTTTGGAACTAAAATAAGTGTGTTTAGAGTCATTTTAATGCCTGAAAATGGTCGAAATAGAAGCTTCTAGTAGGAAAAAAAGTCTGTAAAAATGGCAATTTTGGTCACATTGAGGCTTTAAAAAGTAGTTATTCAACATGAGGCACAATCCAAATGACATTTTGAATCAATTTTTCGAAAGTCCAAAAAATCCATTTTCTGATGAAAAACGATGACCCGCGACCTGTCGAAATTTCTCCAGATGGTCAGAAATGGTAATTTTTTAATGTTTAATTTCTTGACTGTAAATTACTATTGCATGTGAATTATCACTTTTGGAACTAAAATAAGTGTGTTTAGACTCATTTTAATGCCTGAAATTGTTTGAAATAGAAGCTTCTAGTAGGAGAAAAAGTCTGTAAAAATGGCAATTTTGGTCACATTGAGGCTTTAAAAAGTAGTTATTCAACATGAGGCACAATCCAAATGACATTTTGAATCAATTTTTCTAAAGTCCAAAAAATCAATTTTCTGATGAAAAACGATGACCCGCGACCTGTCGAAAATTCTCCAGAGGGTCAGAAATGGTAATTTTTTAATGTTTTATTTTTTGACTGTAAATGACTATTGCATGCAAATTATCACTTTTGGAACTAAAATAAGTGTGTTTAGAGTCATTTTAATGCCTGAAAATGGTCGAAAGAGAAGCTTCTAGTAGGGGAAAAAGTCTGTAAAAATGGCAATTTTGGTCACATTGAGGCTTTAAAAAGTAGTTATTCAACATGAGGCACAATCCAAATGACATTTTGAATCAATTTTCTTAAAGTCCAAAAATCAATTTTCTGATGAAAAAAGATGACCCGTGACCTGTTGAACTTTCTCCAGATGGTCAGAAATGGTAATTTTTTAATGTTTAATTTTTTGACTGTAAATGACTATTGCATATGAATTATCACTTTTGGAACTAAAAGAAGTGTGTTTAGAGTCATTTTAATGCCTGAAATTGGTCGAAATAGAAGCTCCTAGTAGGAGAAAAAGTGTGTAAAAATGGCAATTTTGGTCATATTGATTCTTTAAAAAGTAGTTATTCAACATGAGGCACAATCCAAATGACATTTTGAATCAATTTTTCTAAAGTCCAAAAAATCCATTTTCTGATGAAAAACGATGACCCGCGACCTGTCGAAAATTCTCCAGATGGTCAGAAATGGTAATTTTTTAATGTTTTATTTTTTGACTGTAAATGACTATTGCATGTGAATTATCACTTTTGGAACTAAAATAAGTGTGTTTAGAGTCATTTTAATGCCTGAAAATGGTCGAAATAAAAGCTTCTAGTAGGAGAAAAAGTCTGTAAAAATGGCAATTTTGGTCACATTGAGGCTTTAAAAAGTAGTTATTCAACATGAGGCACAATCCAAATGACATTTTGAATCAATTTTTATAAAGTCCAAAAAATCCATTTTCTGATGAAAAACGATGACCCGCGACCTGTCGAATTTTCTCCAGATGGTCAGAAATGGTAATTTTTTAATGTTTTATTTTTTGACTGTAAATGACTATTGCATGTGAATTATCACTTTTGGAACTAAAATAAGTGTGTTTAGAGTCATTTTAATGCCTGAAATTGTTCGAAAAAGAAGCTTCTAGTAGGAGAAAAAGTCTGCAAAAATGGCAATTTTGGTCATATTGAGGCTTTAAAAAGTAGTTATTCAACATGAGGCACAATCCAAATGACATTTTGAATCAATTTTTCTAAAGTCCAAAAATCAATTTTCTGATGAAAAAAGATGACCCGTGACCTGTTGAACTTTGTCCAGATGGTCAGAAATGGTAATTTTTTAATGTTTAATTTTTTGACTGTAAATGACTATTGCATATGAATTATCACTTTTGGAACTAAAAGAAGTGTGTTTAGAGTCATTTTAATGCCTGAAATTGTTTGAAATAGAAGCTTCTAGTAGGAGAAAAAGTCTGTAAAAATGGCAATTTTGGTCACATTGAGGCTTTAAAAAGTAGTTATTCAACATGAGGCACAATCCAAATGACATTTTGAATCAATTTTTCCAAAGTCCAAAAATCAATTTTCTGATGAAAAAAGATGACCCGTGACCTGTTGAACTTTGTCCAGATGGTCAGAAATGGTAATTTTTTAATGTTTAATTTTTTTACTGTAAATGACTATTGCATATGAATTATCACTTTTGGAACTAAAAGAAGTGTGATTAGAGTCATTTTAATGCCTGAAATTGTTTGAAATAGAAGCTTCTAGTAGGAGGAAAAGTCTGTAAAAATGGCAATTTTGGTCACATTGAGGCTTTAAAAAGTAGTTATTCAACATGAGGCACAATCCAAATGATATTTTGAATCAATTTTTCTAAAGTCCCAAAAATCCATTTTCTGATGAAAAACGATGACCAGTGACCTGTCCAAATTTCTCCAGATGGTCAGAAATGGTAATTTATTAATGTTTAAATTTTTGACTGTAAATGACTATCGTATGTGAATTATCACTTGTGGAACTAAAAGAAGTGTGTTTAGAGTCATTTTAATGCCTGAAATTGGTCGAAATAGAAGCTCCTAGTAGGAGAAAAAGTGTGTAAAAATGGCAATTTTGGTCATATTGATTCTTTAAAAAGTAGTTATTCAACATGAGGCACAATCCAAATGACATTTTGAATCAATTTTTCTAAAGTCGAAAAAATTAATTTTCTGATGAAAAACGATGACCCGTGACCTGTTGAACTTTCTCCAGATGGTCAGAAATGGTAATTTTTTAATGTTTAATTTTTTTACTGTAAATGACTATTGCATGTGGATTATCACTTTTCGAACTAAAATAAGTGTGTTTAGAGTCATTTTAATGCCTGAAATTGGTCGAAATAGAAGCTTCTAGTAGGAGAAAAAGTCTGTAAAAATGGCAATTTTGGTCACATTGAGGCTTTAAAAAGTAGTTATTCAACATGAGGCACAATCCAAATGACATTTTGAATCAATTTTTCTAAAGTCCAAAAAATCCATTTTCTGATGAAAAACGATGACCCGCGACCTGTCGAAATTTCTCCAGATGGTCAGAAATGGTAATTTTTTAATGTTTAATTTTTTGACTGTAAATGACTATTGCATGTGAATTATCACTTGTGGAACTAAAATAAGTGTGTTTAGAGTCATTTTAATGCCTGAAGTTGGTCGAAATAGAAGCTTCTAGTAGGAGAAAAAGTGTGTAAAAATGGCAATTTTGGTCATGTTGATTCTTTAAAAAGTAGTTATTCAACATGAGGCAAAATCCAAATGACATTTTGAATCAATTTTTCTAAAGTCCAAAAAATCTATTTTCTGATGAAAAATGATGACCCGCGACCTGTCGAAAATTCTCCAGATGGTCAGAAATGGTAATTTTTTAATGTTTTATTTTTTGACTGTAAATGAATATTGCATGCGAATTATCACTTTTGGAACTCAAATAAGTGTGTTTAGAGTCATTTTAATGCCTGAAAATGGTCGAAATAGAAGCTTCTAGTAGGAGAAAAAGTCTGTAAAAATGGCAATTTTGGTCACATTGAGGCTTTAAAAAGTAGTTATTCAACATGAGGCACAATCCAAATGACATTTTGAATCAATTTTTCTAAAGTCCAAAAATCAATTTTCTGATGGAAAAAGATGACCCGTGACCTGTTGAACTTTCTCCAGATGGTCAGAAATGGTAATTTTTTAATGTTTTATTTTTTGACTGTAAATGACTATTGCATGTGAATTGTCACTTTTGGAACTAAAATAAGTGTGTTTAGACTCATTTTAATGCCTGAAATTGTTAGAAATAGAAGCTTCTAGTAGGAGAAAAAGTCTGTAAAAATGGCAATTTTGGTCACATTGAGGCTTTAAAAAGTAGTTATTCAACATGAGGCACAATCCAAATGACATTTTGAATCAATTTTTCTAAAGTCCAAAAAATCCATTTTCTCATGAAAAACGATGACCCGCGACCTGTCGAAATTTCTCCAGATGGTCAGAAATGGTAATTTTTTAATGTTTTATTTTTTGACTGTAAATGACTATTGCATGTGAATTATCACTTTTGGAACTAAAATAAGTGTGTTTAGACTCATTTTAATGCCTGAAATTGTTAGAAATAGAAGCTTCTAGTAGGAGAAAAAGTCTGTAAAAATGGCAATTTTGGTCACATTGAGGCTTTAAAAAGTAGTTATTCAACATGAGGCACAATCCAAATGACATTTTGAATCAATTTTTCTAAAGTCCAAAAAATCAATTTTCTGATGAAAAACGATGACCCGCGACCTGTCGAAAATTCTCCAGATGGTCAGAAATGGTAATTTTTTAATGTTTTATTTTTTGACTGTAAATGACTATTGCATGCGAATTATCACTTTTGGAACTAAAATAAGTGTGTTTAGAGTCATTTTAATGTCTGAAAATGGTCGAAAGAGAAGCTTCTAGTAGGGGAAAAAGTCTGTAAAAATGGCAATTTTGGTCACATTGAGGCTTTAAAAAGTAGTTATTCAACATGAGGCACAATCCAAATGACATTTTGAATCAATTTTCTTAAAGTCCAAAAATCAATTTTCTGATGAAAAAAGATGACCCGTGACCTGTTGAACTTTCTCCAGATGGTCAGAAATGGTAATTTTTTAATGTTTAATTTTTTGACTGTAAATGACTATTGCATATGAATTATCACTTTTGGAACTAAAAGAAGTGTGTTTAGAGTCATTTTAATGCCTGAAATTGGTCGAAATAGAAGCTCCTAGTAGGAGAAAAAGTGTGTAAAAATGGCAATTTTGGTCATATTGATTCTTTAAAAAGTAGTTATTCAACATGAGGCACAATCCAAATGACATTTTGAATCAATTTTTCTAAAGTCCAAAAAATCCATTTTCTGATGAAAAACGATGACCCGCGACCTGTCGAAAATTCTCCAGATGGTCAGAAATGGTAATTTTTTAATGTTTTATTTTTTGACTGTAAATGACTATTGCATGTGAATTATCACTTTTGGAACTAAAATAAGTGTGTTTAGAGTCATTTTAATGCCTGAAAATGGTCGAAATAAAAGCTTCTAGTAGGAGAAAAAGTCTGTAAAAATGGCAATTTTGGTCACATTGAGGCTTTAAAAAGTAGTTATTCAACATGAGGCACAATCCAAATGACATTTTGAATCAATTTTTCTAAAGTCCAAAAAATCCATTTTCTGATGAAAAACGATGACCCGCGACCTGTCGAAATTTCTCCAGATGGTCAGAAATGGTAATTTTTTAATGTTTTATTTTTTGACTGTAAATGACTATTGCATGCGAATTATCACTTTTGGAACTAAAATAAGTGTGTTTAGAGTCATTTTAATGCCTGAAAATGGTCGAAATAGAAGCTTCTAGTAGGAAAAAAAGTCTGTAAAAATGGCAATTTTGGTCTTATTGAGTCTTTAAAAAGTAGTTATTCAACATGAGGCACAATCCAAATGACATTTTGAATCAATTTTTCTAAAGTCCAAAAAATCCATTTTCTGATGAAAAACGATGACCCGCGACCTGTCGAAATTTCTCCAGATGGTCAGAAATGGTAATTTTTTAATGTTTAATTTCTTGACTGTAAATTACTATTGCATGTGAATTATCACTTTTGGAACTAAAATAAGTGTGTTTAGACTCATTTTAATGCCTGAAATTGTTCGAAATAGAAGCTTCTAGTAGGAGAAAAAGTCTGTAAAAATGGCAATTTTGGTCACATTGAGGCTTTAAAAAGTAGTTATTCAACATGAGGCACAATCCAAATGACATTTTGAATCAATTTTTCTAAAGTCCAAAAAATCAATTTTCTGATGAAAAACGATGACCCGCGACCTGTCGAAATTTCTCCAGATGGTCAGAAATGGTAATTTTTTAATGTTTTATTTTTTGACTGTAAATGACTATTGCATGTGAATTGTCACTTTTGGAACTAAAATAAGTGTGTTTAGACTCATTTTAATGCCTGAAATTGTTAGAAATAGAAGCTTCTAGTAGGAGAAAAAGTCTGTAAAAATGGCAATTTTGGTCACATTGAGGCTTTAAAAAGTAGTTATTCAACATGAGGCACAATCCAAATGACATTTTGAATCAATTTTTCTAAAGTCCAAAAAATCCATTTTCTCATGAAAAACGATGACCCGCGACCTGTCGAAATTTCTCCAGATGGTCAGAAATGGTAATTTTTTAATGTTTTATTTTTTGACTGTAAATGACTATTGCATGTGAATTATCACTTTTGGAACTAAAATAAGTGTGTTTAGACTCATTTTAATGCCTGAAATTGTTAGAAATAGAAGCTTCTAGTAGGAGAAAAAGTCTGTAAAAATGGCAATTTTGGTCACATTGAGGCTTTAAAAAGTAGTTATTCAACATGAGGCACAATCCAAATGACATTTTGAATCAATTTTTCTAAAGTCCAAAAAATCAATTTTCTGATGAAAAACGATGACCCGCGACCTGTCGAAATTTCTCCAGATGGTCAGAAATGGTAATTTTTTAATGTTTAATTTTTTGACTGTAAATGACTATTGCATGCGAATTATCACTTTTGGAACTAAAATAAGTGTGTTTAGAGTCATTTTAATGCCTGAAAATGGTCGAAAGAGAAGCTTCTAGTAGGGGAAAAAGTCTGTAAAAATGGCAATTTTGGTCACATTGTGGAAATATGGATTTTTCTGATCAGTTATGTCCCCTATCTTGGACCCCAACGGTTTCATGTATAAATCACAAGTACATGTATGTTCCCTCCAGTTCCAGTTATGAAGACGCAAACACATGTGCGTCCACCGCCAACATGTCCTCTTTCAGATCCGCCATGAATGGGCCGGATATTCCATTCCTAAGTATGAAAGGCCACCGGCTTATATGGTTCACTTATGCCATTTTACAGTCCAGGCAAGTAGGCCCTGATTCTGCCATCAAGCTTTTCCTGCCTTCTGCCTCTGAAAGCTCCAGTCTGAGCTCGCATCTGTATCCATGAACTTTGTCCTACTCTCTGCGCAGCTAACGGTGCCTGACATCAGCCTGTTGCCTGCCAAAAACTGTATTTCACCTTCGAAATTATCTGCTCCGCTCCCTACCCAATGCATTCCTGTCTAGTAGTTTAAGTAAACATTCTTCCAGCTACCGAGCCAAAGGCCCGGCTTCTCTGTCTTTATGCAAGTAATTCATAGCCCTGTTACTATGGAAGATTTCTGCCCCCGCATCTAGTGTAGACACCTAGACGCTTGTACACGCACTAACAGTCAGTATAGTCAGTATAGAATAAGATTCTACTCTAAGAGACCTCTCTTTTGGATAACATAGTTCTTTAAACATAGGATGTTAGATATGATTTGGGATTAGGTTGACTTGACCCTCCAGACTTCTGTCGCCACATGTAGAGCTAAATGTCAAGTCCCCTTCACCCCCTGTCAATCACACGTCATGCTGCTGCGCGCGCATTTCTGCCAAGTATTTCTGCTGACATTGCGAAATTCTTTCATGGAACCACCCTATTATGACATCATACCTGATGACGTTCTTTAGTTACACCCAGTTACACCCACTTTTGCTACGCATGTATGTTTTATCTTTACTATCAATTGTTACGCCTCCTGCATTGGCTTCACTGTAATGCCTATTGTATAAAAATGATTACTTGTCAATAAAGTAGCGTCTTCACTTCCTGAACCTTCGTGGTGATGGAATATGGAGCTCCTCAATTTAAATTGATTTTGGAATAAAGCCCGTTCCGAACCTCTAATACCACGGATTCTGCCTCTTATTTTACTGAGCTATTATTATAGATTTTCCGCATCAAATTAAGTTCCGGTAATTAAATTATTTACAACATAAATGGCGCCCGAACAGGGACACTTTCTCATCTCACGCGCCGGCGGTGCGTTGCAGGCCCGGTCTCCTGTCACAGCTGGACGGACAACAACGCGTACCCACAGGATTTCCTGTATCTCCCTCCTGCCGAGCGGGGGTAACTGAGACTGCGATCAACACCCAGACGAGGCGGTGAGAAGTGCGAAGTATCCCGACCAGAGCCTAGCTGAGAGAGCAAGATCCGAGGTATACAGAGGCCCACCAGATTCCGAAGTTTCCGAAGTTCCGAGTCGAGTCCAGTCCGGTTCAAGTTCAGTTCAGTTCCGAGGCCTTCCGTTCCGAGCTACCCGGTGAGTACCATTATCGGGGAGGCGTTCTGACGTGCACATAGGTTGTGCCGGTCAAGACGGGTTTGGGTACACAAATCCGGTCTGCACTGTTTCAGCAGTGTATCTGTACTGTTTAGCAGTATATCAAGTATGTCTAGTATATAATTCAGAATTACCTAGTTAGTATCGAGTATTATGCTTAGTGACTAGTTCCCCAAATGACCATCATTGTTTATTCATTAAATGTTAAATGTTAAAATGTTTTAAATACGTTCTGTATATTGTGGTGTGAATGACTGTTCATTATTGTGTTTTATGGTATTAAACGTGTTCAAAATTAGGTATCAGATCAGTTCTCAATATGCCGCTCTTTTCGAAATTAAGACAGATCACCACTAGAAAAGGGGTACTCGAAGAAGCTGTTCCCATTCCTCCTAGGGACACTCCAGGGTACTTCATGTATCATAAACATGGCCTAGACGCCATATTATTTCTTGATCTATGGGTAGACTACACCAAGGAATTACCAGAAAGTCAGAGGTGGCCCGCAGCTGGGACCTGGGATACAGATTGCATTATGAAAGTAGAAGAAGAATTATGGAAAAAGAAAGCTAGACAGTCACAGAAAGATGCCATTGAATTATGGCGTAAAGAATCATATAGACGCACAGAGAAAGCGCTCAGACAGGAAGAGAAAAGTAAGGAGAATTCAAATAAAGTTCGAGAAAGTGTTTTAATTGAAGAAGGTACTCGAGTAAAGTCAGAACAAACAGACAGACAAAGAAATGCCCTTGTGAATGGTATGTATCCTCTTCTGGCCGAAGGATTACCTAAGGCTACTCCGGAAATACCAAAAGACTTGCCACCCCCATTGTTTCCGATAAAAGTACATCCCAAAGGGCATCCCAGATCCGCAGAAGATGTTTTTCTTTCCTCTTATTTAGACGACGCAGCTCCCGAGTATGCTAATGCTGCGCCACATAGACCGTCTGCCGAGGGGGTTCAACGCCAAGACCCTCCTTCGTCTGTACCTCTGCAACAGCGAACCCCGACACAAGTTCCGGCAAGCAAATCTGTTTCTACCTCTGCATCCACACCTATGGTTGCTATATCACGTTCAACGAATACTTTCACATCCAGCACCCCAGGTGGTGCTACCGGAGGTACATCAAGTATTTTTTCTACGCCACCCAGAACAAATAAACTTTCCTTTCAAGAATTAGCCCACCAACGTACACCCAAACTAGTAACTCCCAACACGCTCAAGGAACTTCTAATAGATTGTAGATATGACCCTGTGCCCGGAAAAGGGGACGAAATGATGCTGGCATCATTACGTATCCGACGAGCTGCAATATACTTAGGGAAGCTACCAGGAATGACTGCACATTTAGAAAATATATATCATTTTGTTCAGACAGGGCGAGACCCTGAGAGTATTAACAGAGCCATGGAGTACCAAAAAGTGGAAATACAGGGGGAACTGTTACGTTTCCTCATAAACTGTGTAATCAGAAATCAAGATCAACCAGGGGTAAATCCGGAAGAAATGCAAATTCTTACCACATGGGGTAAAAATATATCAGAGGGGAGACACGATAAACGATCATGTATAGTAGCTATGAGCCGAAAGATCCGCAAAGAAATAGAACGAATACACGAAGAAAGATTAGCAGTCGACGAGCCTGAACCAACCGAGGACGAGGAAGAATTAGAACTGCCCACAGGACAGTTAGAAACCATGGCCTATGTAGGTAGAGGAAGATCTTGCAATAATACTAGATGCTTTACTGATCCGACATGTCCGATACGTCCAGCTAATAACAGAAAATTCCAAACTCCTATAATAAATATAAGGTCCCCCGAACATTCATTCCAAGCCGCTGACAAATTACTCCGAGAACGAAGGGGTTATCATATACTCGATTCTATGGACGAACAAGAATTAGCCAGGTCAGCCGTACACTGGGTTGATAGTCCTGGAAAATATGGTGATGATACACTAGCACATACGTTTTTGAACCTCGCCCCAGATGAACAGCGTTTAGCTGGTATCTATATGATTCAACAACTCCTTATATTATATAAAAGCCAACACTCCGATCCTGGCCCCTTACCTGATATATTGACTGAATTACTCACGAATAAATGGAGAGGTTCCGGTACTAAGTTAATTAGAGAAATACTAGAATCTAGAAGGCAGTACATTCTTTTTGTATGTCCTGAACATGTCTCACTGCCCATCAAGGAAAGAACGACGTATTACATGGATAGACAAAATCCCTTACGCGAAGTGCACCCGATAAAGGGTGATGACAATGAGTTTAAACGTGTGTTTGTATACACACCAATATCCAAAATAGAACTATTAGAAATGAAGAAAGTGGTACCCAGTCATGACAAAGACCCAGCGGGTTTCCATCGTGAAATTAAAGATATGTTACTCATGGGAGAATATACCTACCCCGACATTATGACAATATTGAAGGTATTAATGCCCGCGGGCATTTACGAAAAACTCAAGGAAAAGGATTGGGAGGTGGGAGACCAGAAGATAGATTGGACAGGATTAGAGAACGAAGAAAAAGCTCGAGGTCCAGGTTCAGGGCTCGGGGACAAGACCAAAGCACTACCAGGTCTACTAGTACAGGTACTGCCACGTTTATTAACTACGAAAAAGGAAGACTGGGGTGCAATCTCAGCCTGTAAACAAAAATCAGATGAAGATACTAGTGATTTCTATTCCCGATTTGAGAAATGTTTTGGTATAAATAGTGGAATAAAAGCAAGTAGCGAGTCGTATCCACATCTGTTTGTGACAAAATTGGTTGAAAATGCCTTGCCCCAAGTTAAGAATAGAGTATTGAAGTTCGAGAGTACCTGGCAAGGTAACACTCCGTCACAAATGTTACAAATGCTACAGTACCATCACAATAGAATTAAAGAAGAACAAGAACATGAACAGAGACGCATGAAAGACACGAAAATGAAAATGCTAGTTTCCCAGACAGTTCCAGCTGATGGTCATAAGAAGGGTATAACACAGTCCAGTGTTTCAGCAGGTCCTGTGAAAGGGACATGTAACTATTGTAAACAGCCAGGTCATTATGTACACGATTGTCCAGTCTTAAAACATAATATCGCCATAGGTAATACAAAAGAAAGACCACGACCACTTAGACAGGATCAGAACCAACAAGGAGCACTGCAGCATGCACAGTCCATGCCAGCTCCGCAACAGTCTATGCCAGCTCCGCCACCGCAGCCTATTGCTGCCACACAAACAACGACCCGACAGATGTATCAGACCGCACAGTATGACTATCCTGATTATCAACGATACTCATGAAACAGCCTAGAGAGGGAAGTTGGCTTACCCCTTATTGAGGTCCCTGTAGATCAAGAAGGACCTTATGTACACAGTGAACTGTTAGGTAAAGATAGAAAATTCTTACTTGATACAGGGGCAAGCCGAACAACAATAAAACGTAGTGAAGTTCCAGGGGCACCCCTCTCAGCCTCACAGAATATTTCCCTTGGCTTTTCAGGAAAACCTATCATTAACGAAGTAACACAGCCTCTTCCACTTACGATCGGTCCCTTGACACGAACTACAGATTTATTACTTACTAAATCATGTCCAGAAAACTTGTTAGGCATAAAAACTTTGAAAGCTCTAGGAGCTATAATATGTTGTTCTCCGGAAGGAGTAAGATTGTTTTTACGTGATTTTAAAGGGCACTACGTGTCCCGAGACATGGATCACCGACTGCAGACTTTACCGACACATTTATGGGCACAAGGCCCTACAGATGTTGGTTGCATGAACATTACACCATATCGAGTCACATTAAAGGCAGGAGTGGTACTTCCACGAATGCGACAATACAAGTTACCCCCAGATGCTGTAGTGGCTTTACTGCAAATCATTGACGAACTTATTACCCAAGGAGTGGTTGTGGAAACTGACTCCAATGTATGTAATTCACCGATAATTCCGATTCTTAAACGAACCGATCCAACAGCCCCGCCAGTATATCGATTGGTTATTGATCTGCGCGAATTAAATAAATGCATAGTACCACAATACCCCGTAGTCCCAGATATTTCTTCATTACTGACAGCCATTGATTCCGAAGCAACATTCTTTACTGTAATTGATCTCAAGAATGCCTTCTTCAGCGTCCCAATAGATCCGGAAAGCCAATACTTGTTCGGATTTAGTTTAAATGGACGTAGCTTTAAATTCACACGCGCACCTCAAGGATTTACCGAAAGCCCCAGCATCTATAGCCAAGCACTGAAACGAGAACTCGACAGTATCCACATGCCAGTCAACACTGCCCTGCTTCAATATGTCGATGATCTGCTGATCACCGCTAGAAGCGAACCTGAATGTGAAAAAGCCTCACTGACGGTTTTACAATTTTTGGCCGAAAAGGGGCACAAGGTGTCCCCTTCTAAGCTGCAATTCTGTGTCCAGCGAGTTGTTTACCTTGGTCACTCGCTGTCCAAGGAGGGAAGGCAGCTTACACCAGATCGCATCCAGCTAATTGCTAATATGCCAATACCCAAGACACAAAAGGAGGTGCGGGCTTTCATAGGCCTCACTTCATATTGTAGGCAGTGGATCCCTCAGTATGCATTTCTACCAAACCACTCATTCAATTGACAACACAGGAGGCAGCCACACCGACTGTTCTCCCTTGGACCCAGGAACATACACAAGCTTTTGAAAGCCTAAAGAAAGCCTTATGCCAAGCACCTGTTTTAGCAACACCATGTTACAATAAACAGTTTACACTCTTCGTTACAGAACGCGAAGGTACGGCCTTGTCAGTACTCACACAGGAACAAGCAGGATCACACAAACCATGTGCTTATTTTTCTAGTACATTAGATCCCGTAGCTCAGGCTTTGCCTGCGTGCCTGAAATCAGTGGCAGCAACAGCTTTAGCAATCAGACAAAGCGATGTCATAGTATTAGGACATCCATTGACAGTACAAGTACCACATGCAGTAGAGGTTCTCTTGAACCGCACACAAACACAACACTTGACTATAGCACGACTCACTGGTTACGAATTAACATTGTTTCAGCCACATATAGAAATCAGACGTTGTAGTACATTGAATCCTGCCACACTGTTACCTATAAATGGAACAGACCCACTAGCACATGATTGTATTGAAGTTATCACTATCACGACGAAACCCAGACAAGATTTGACAGACGTCCCATTGTCAGACCCAGACCTGACGTTGTATGTAGATGGTTCATGTATGAGAACAGGTACAGGAGAGCTAGTGGCCGCTTACGCAGTCACAACAGACACTGAAATCGTTGAAACAAATTGCATAAATACCTTGTCAGCCCAAGCCGCAGAGCTCATCGCTCTGACACAAGCCTGTATTCAAGCCACAAATAAAAAAGTCAACATATACACTGATTCACGTTATGCATTCGGAGTTGTACATGACTTCGGCGTGCTGTGGCGAGAGAGAGGTTATTTAACTTCTCACGGTGCCCACATTCAGCACGGACCCCTCATTCATGCCTTATTAGATGCAATACATCTACCCACTGCAATATCAATTATGAAATGTAAAGCTCATACGAAAGTTACTGATATCATTTCTCAAGGCAATGATCTCGCCTCGGACGCACTGGACCATGCCTGTACCCGGAATACTTGTAAGTTACCTGCTAGTATCTCTCCTCACACCCCCCGGCGTAAATATACCAAAGGTGCCCTTCTAAATCTTAATACTGATTTAAACTGTCGCCTTAGATTTTCCACCTTGGGCCAGATGGTAGCTCATAGGTGTGAGCAATGCCACTTTTCCCTTCCCCTTCCTCTGTTAATTGCGCAACCCCCTGTTCCAGATGAAAACCTTCCTTCTCCGTCTGCTCGTCTAACACTGTCCACTACTACTACGGTGCACATGATGCTCTTAAATACTCGCTCTGTTAAACAACACGAGTATCAAATCCTGGATCTTCTTACCGATTCAAAACCCGACGTATTGTTTCTTACAGAAACATGGCTTCACGAAGGCTCAAACCCCACTATTGCTAATGCTATTCCTTCCAACTACCGTATTGTAAGAAGCGACCGTCCAAAAGGTCGTGGTGGAGGGGTTGCGATCATTCATAAAAACACACTCCCATGTTCCTTACTCCCTAATTTGATTTTAGATAACTCGGAAACTATGAGTTTTCTTCTTAAAACTTCCCCACAAACTTCTATTGCTGGAGCTCTAATCTACCGGCCGCCGGGTCCTGCTAACTGTTTTTTGGAAGGCTTACAGTCAGCTATCTCTCCCTTGGTCACCAAATATGAAAACTGCTTAATTTTAGGGGATTTTAATATTCATATGGATGAGCCCCTTAACTCAGAGGCAACTAAATTGTTTGACTCTATGAATATGTTTCATCTCACTCCTTATGTGACACATCCTACTCACGACAAGGGTCACATATTAGACCAAGTTTTCTTTAACAAATTTATTGCTATGGCCTCTCCTTCCCCTGTAGTCTGGTCTGATCATTTTTTACTGCCTTTTACCATCAATGATTCGACTACTACAATAGCCAAGACGTATGCTTCACGTACTAATAATTTTAGATCCTTCGATTCTATGACCCCTGTGGCCGTAGAAACTTTTCTGAAACTTCATCCCCTTTCACTAAATGACAATTTGGATGCTGGTGTATCTTCTCTGGATAACTGGCTTAAATCCTGCGTCAATAACCTGGCCCCTCTTCAAAGCCGTGCTGCCAATAGAGGAAGACCGACTGCACCATGGTTTACGGCTGACCTCAGGAAAATTAAAAGTCACTGTAAACATCTTGAAAGGTCATGGCGTCAGGGTTATGACGCTCGTGCTAAGCTAACTTATAAAAATGCACTAAAAACATATCACTGCAACATTCGCTTAGCTAAAACTTGTTATCTTAACCATAAAATTGAACTTGCTGGAAACAAAGGCGCCGAACTCTTTAAAGTTGTGAAAGACTTTATTTCCCCAAACGCCATAAAAAATCCTTTCTCCCCCACCAAGACTTGGACTGATGCTATTGCGGCATTTTTCTTTAACAAAATTTCTACTATTCAAGCCTCCTTCGATTCATCAAGCCTCAACCATGCCTCAGAGTTGGATGGGCTGCTCGAACAATCCCCCCTTTCTCCCAATCATCTTACACATTTTCCCGCTATCTCAATGGAGAAATCTTTACACCTTCTCCGTACCCTGAAATCCGGTTCCCCGATTGATCCCTGTCCGGCTAAAATTCTGGCATCAATCGCTGAGATAATTAACCCTGCTGTTAACAAACTATTAAATCTCTCGCTGTCTACGGGGACTGTTCCGGAACAATGGAAGCTGGGCAAAATTCTACCTTTGCTGAAGAAACCCTCCGCTGACCCCCTGATAGCGAGTAATTACAGACCTATTTCACTGCTCCCCGCCTTATCAAAAACCATGGAGAAGTATGTTAATAACACCCTCGGAGATTTCCTAGAATCTAATAACATCTTACATTCTAGCCAGTCTGGTTTTCGTGCTAATTTTAGCACGGAAACTGCTCTCCTTGAGGTCTCTGAACTAATTAAAGTCACCTTGGACGGTGGCGGTCGAGCAGTGTTGGTCCTTCTTGACTTATCAGCAGCTTTCGATACCGTACCCCATGACCTTCTCCTTGATCGTCTTTGGAGGTGCGGTATCGGACATCTTGCTTTGCAGTGGTTCCGGTCTTATCTCACAAATAGACAACAAACTGTCTGGTCCCCCCCTTTTGAGGCTCACATAGATGCTATGAATGTTGGAGTCCCTCAGGGCTCCATCCTGAGTCCTACTCTTTTTAATGTGTTTGTGGCACCCCTGGCAACGTTGGTTGAATCTTTTGATGCTAAAATCGTCTCGTACGCAGACGATACTCAATTACTTTTCACCTGTGCCAGGGATGAAGTCCTGGATGGTGACAAGATAAAGCTCTGCCTTTCAGCAGTCTTCAGCTGGCTCAATACCAATCACCTGAAATGCAATTCAGATAAATCTGAAATGATCTTTTTCGGCGGTCCTCCAGATGAAAATTGGCGTGACTGGTGGCCATCTAACATGCTTCCGCCCGCAAACTTGGCTACCATTGTAAAAAATCTGGGGGTCAAATTAGACAACAAACTTTCTATGAGCACCCAAGTACAGTCTGTGGTAGGCACCTGCTTTGCTCTGCTCAGGATGTTGCGGAATTTCCTTCCTCTACTCTCGCAAACCCATAGAAGGACAGTGGTGCAGGCTCTGATCCTGTCCCGACTTGATTATGTCAATGTCCTTTATCTGGGAATACCTGAATTTCTTCTTAACCGCCTCCAAGTAGCTCAGAATGCTGCCGCTCGAGCGATTTTTCTTGCTGATCGACGCTCACACACTTCCCCTCTTCTGAGAACACTTCACTGGCTGCCGATCCGAAAAAGAATTCATTTTAAGGCTCTGGTTCTTGCCTTTAAGGCCTCCCATAACATTGGTGCTCCCTATCTTAGAGCCCGCTGCCTTCACTACGTGCCGACACGCTCACTACGGTCTTCCTCTGCACACTTGTTCCGTACGCCCAGGTTTTACCGTGCACGACTGGGCGGCCGTTCCTTTCAGGTTTTGGTATCGTCTTTATGGAACAAGCTCCCTGTCACTCTACGCCAGGAAAACGATCTCTTATGCTTTCGCCGCAAACTCAAGACACTGCTGTTTTAAACTTCTTCTAGGGCTCTTTTCTTAGCCAGCTTTTTTGGTTTGTTACGGGTCTTGTGCTCAGCGCCGGGACACTCCTGGGAGTAGCCGCGCGCTTAACAAATACCTAGTAACATAACATAACATAACATAACATCTAGCTGACAGAACAGCTAAACAGACTGCTCAAACTCAAACATCCGACATGACAAAGACAATAGTCCCGACACCAACATATTGCATGACGGTTAAGGATCCCGCTCTTGACGTAATTGACATACAGACACATGCTACACCAGACGAAATAAAGAAATGGACTGAGTTAGGAGGGATCCAAACGGATCAAGGATGGATGACGAAGGAAAAATCTGTGTGGTTCCTTCCTGATTCAATGGTCCAAGTCGTTATTAACACTGTACATAGTCCAGCGCATCTAGGAGAAAAAGCTATGCTAGACAGCATTCAACACATTTGGTTCAACAAACATTTACGAGCAGCAGCTAAACAAAAAGTTCGTACCTGTATGATCTGTTGTCAGTTTCACCCAGGTAAAAGCATTCCCGTAGAGCAGGGTGGATTTCAGCCTCCTGATCACCCTTTTGAAGTCCTCCAGATGGATTATATCCAGATGGAACGATGTCGAGGATTCAAATATGTTCTCGTAGTTATCTGTGCTCTTTCCCGTTGGACAGAGGCATACCCGGTTTCAGATTACACTGCCCCGACTACTGCCAAACAGTTGGTTCGAGAATTCTTCCCACGGTACGGTTTACCACGTGTTGTCTACTCAGATAACGGCCAGCCGTTCTCATCCGAACTAATGAAACACGTTTCACTTTTGTTAGGCTATCAGTGGAAATTTCACTGTGTCCGACACCCCGAGGCAGCAGGTCTCGTGGAACGACATAACCAGACCCTGAAAATTAGATTGTCCAAAATTTGTAGAGAGAAAGGTGTCGACTGGGTAGTAGCCTTACCCGTTGCACTCTTTTACATGAGAATGGTAGCACACTCTCGAACAGGGCTATCCCCGTATGAGGTGATCTTTGGCAGACCACCAAATATGTGGGGGACGCCTATACCACGCAAAATAACTGATATTGACTGTAATATGCTGACAGATTACTTGGCTTCCTTGATGTCTGCACTACAATCTTGTCGTTCACAGGTAGCTGCAGCTTTTCCCGACAACACCGAGGTGAAACCCCATGACGTAATTCCAGGAGATTTAGTCTTAGTGAGGAACTTTGACCGGAAGTCTCAGCTGGATCCTAGGTGGAAATCGCCTCAACTCGTATTACTAACGACGAGGACAGCCGTAAAGATCGAAGGACGAAAAGGCTGGATACATTCAAGTCATATCAAGAAATTTCATGGACTACCGTCCGACGTAAATGACACACCTTGCGTGTCTTCACCGATTGACTCAAAACTTCCTTTGGTTGAACTGAATAAACATGAACAATATAAACTAAAACTTCGGTCTAACCAGTCAGGCAATTTGATTGTTTAAGTCCTCTCCAAGGTGAATCGGTCGAATTTGTCTCTGACATGTATCCCTTAGACCTGTATAGAGAAAGAAACAGAAGGATAAAGTTGAAACGACATGCGTACTGTAAATCACTGCGTAGTCATTGCACAGTGACGTTATTAATTTTGTTTTTCTTAAGTCTTTTAATAATTACTGCAAGTATATTGTTGCACATATATTATCCTATTTTTAGACATGTTTATAATGTTACTGCTGAACATTCTTTTAGTGAATTACCTCCGCATGAGTTGTCTTATAGATTTGCGCTGCGCAATAACACGTTTATTAGTATGTTACATCATTCCCATCAGGTTAGCAATGCTACAAATTGTTGGATATGTGGTCGACTCCCTCCCTATCAGAACTATAAAGGAATTCTACCTCTCTTTCCATACTCGTTCACACACAATGGCTCCTGTGGAGCATGGTTTAGTTTAATTAATTCCCTAGATTCGAATTCTGCAGTTTACCAGAATAACTGGGTATGGGGAAATCTGAACTTAGTTTTACTCAAAGTCTGTCACCCTAACAAGGAGGGACTTCCCAAAAGAACAGGAACTGATCTAGAAAATGAAGTATATGGATTAGGTAATTTTACGCTTAATCTCATGATCCTAAATGTCGAATCCGAAGCTACACCAATTTTGCCCGCCATGTCAGTATTTCCAGTAAAAGGTGAATTATGTGTAAGAAAGAATGGTTCCATACATATGGGCCATAGTAGATGCACCACTGTAATAGAATTTAGTGATCAAGGCAAGTCTACATTTAGAGCTTCCCGCCATTCCTACTTCATATGTGGTCAGACGGCATATATACGTTTGCCACTAGATTGGGATGGTACCTGCTACCTCGGATTCCTTTTGCCACCTGTTTTCCTAGCTCCTCCTGATTATCATAGAAATACTCATCTAGTACACAATAGAGAAAGGAGAGATCTCCCAATAGTCGATTACACTGAGACAGCATGGGAAAAATACACAGATTTCAATAAAGGTCTCTTTCCCTATATAGGTACAGTTACCAATAGTAAGCTGATACGTAGATTAACCAGAACCCTTGAAGCAGTAGTGAACGAAACTATTTCCGCCTTAGGCAATTTAACAGAAGAGCAGTCTGCTATGCGGATTGTTGTGCTTCAAAATCGTCTTGTCCTTGACGTCATCCTGGCCGATAGGGGCGGAGCTTGTAGGGTCATCGGATCAAGTTGTTGCATTTTCATACCAGAAAATTCGCCATCTGTATATAAAGCCATAACTCGCCTTCATAAGATTGTAAGCCAGATACACCAGAATCCAGGCACCTGGACTTGGTCCGGTTGGTTTTGGAGTGTATTATCTACCTTTGGATGGAAGGTCCTATCCTTCCTAGGTATTGGCTTTCTCATACTATTCAGTTGCTGTCTATGTCTACAATGTGGACCAGCGATCTGTGGTCTGTGTGCCACATCGTGTATTCCACCACCAAGATTTCATTCATCACGGAAGAAGAAAGAAGAACAAATGATGCTATATGAACAGATCAACGGATTGATGAAGATTGATATCTCTTGACGGGCAAGTAGGGGACAAGGAGGGAATGTGGAAATATGGATTTTTCTGATCAGTTATGTCCCCTATCTTGGACCCCAACGGTTTCATGTATAAATCACAAGTACATGTATGTTCCCTCCAGTTCCAGTTATGAAGACGCAAACACATGTGCGTCCACCGCCAACATGTCCTCTTTCAGATCCGCCATGAATGGGCCGGATATTCCATTCCTAAGTATGAAAGGCCACCGGCTTATATGGTTCACTTATGCCATTTTACAGTCCAGGCAAGTAGGCCCTGATTCTGCCATCAAGCTTTTCCTGCCTTCTGCCTCTGAAAGCTCCAGTCTGAGCTCGCATCTGTATCCATGAACTTTGTCCTACTCTCTGCGCAGCTAACGGTGCCTGACATCAGCCTGTTGCCTGCCAAAAACTGTATTTCACCTTCGAAATTATCTGCTCCGCTCCCTACCCAATGCATTCCTGTCTAGTAGTTTAAGTAAACATTCTTCCAGCTACCGAGCCAAAGGCCCGGCTTCTCTGTCTTTATGCAAGTAATTCATAGCCCTGTTACTATGGAAGATTTCTGCCCCCGCATCTAGTGTAGACACCTAGACGCTTGTACACGCACTAACAGTCAGTATAGTCAGTATAGAATAAGATTCTACTCTAAGAGACCTCTCTTTTGGATAACATAGTTCTTTAAACATAGGATGTTAGATATGATTTGGGATTAGGTTGACTTGACCCTCCAGACTTCTGTCGCCACATGTAGAGCTAAATGTCAAGTCCCCTTCACCCCCTAGTTGCACGTCAATCACACGTCATGCTGCTGCGCGCGCATTTCTGCCAAGTATTTCTGCTGACATTGCGAAATTCTTTCATGGAACCACCCTATTATGACATCATACCTGATGACGTTCTTTAGTTACACCCAGTTACACCCACTTTTGCTACGCATGTATGTTTTATCTTTACTATCAATTGTTACGCCTCCTGCATTTGCTTCACTGTAATGCCTATTGTATAAAAATGATTACTTGTCAATAAAGTAGCGTCTTCACTTCCTGAACCTTCGTGGTGATGGAATATGGAGCTCCTCAATTTAAATTGATTTTGGAATAAAGCCCGTTCCGAACCTCTAATACCACGGATTCTGCCTCTTATTTTACTGAGCTATTGTTATAGATTTTCCGCATCAAATTAAGTTCCGGTAATTAAATTATTTACCACAACATTGAGGCTTTAAAAAGTAGTTATTCAACATGAGGCACAATCCAAATGACATTTTGAATCAATATTTCTAAAGTCCAAAAAATCCATTTTCTGATGAAAAACGATGACCCGCGACCTGTCGAAATTTCTCCAGAAGGTCAGAAATGGTAATTTTTTAATGTTTAATTTTTTGACTGTAAATGACTATTGCATGTGAATTATCACTTGTGGAACTAAAATAAGTGTGTTTAGAGTCATTTTAATGCCTGAAGTTGGTTGAAATAGAAGCTTCTAGTAGGAGAAAAAGTCTGTAAAAATGGCAATTTTGGTCACATCGAGGCTTTAAAAAGTAGTTATTCAACATGAGGCACAATTAAAATGACATTTTTAATCAATTTTTCTAAAGTCCAAAAATCAATTTTCCGATGAAAAACGATGACCCGTGACCTGTTGAACTTTCTCCAGATGGTCAGAAATGGTAATTTTTTGCTGTTCAATTTTTTGACTGTAAATGACTATTGCATATGAATTATCACTTTTGGAACTAAAAGAAGTGTGTTTAGAGTCATTTTAATGCCTGAAATTGGTCGAAATAGAAGCTTCTAGTAGGAGAAAAAGTGTGTAAAAATGGCAATTTTGGTCATATTGATTCTTTAAAAAGTAGTTATTCAACATGAGGCACAATCCAAATGACATTTTGAATCAATTTTTCTAAAGTCCAAAAAATCTATTTTCTGATGAAAAACGACCCGCGACCTGTCGAAAATTCTCCAGATGGTCAGAAATGGTAATTTTTTAATGTTTTATTTTTTGACTGTAAATGACTATTGCATGTGAATTATCACTTTTGGAACTAAAATAAGTGTGTTTAGAGTCATTTTAATGCCTGAAAATGGTTGAAATAAAAGCTTCTAGTAGGAGAAAAAGTCTGTAAAAATGGCAATTTTGGTCACATTGAGGCTTTAAAAAGTAGTTATTCAACATGAGGCACAATCCAAATGACATTTTGAATCAATTTTTCTAAAGTCCAAAAAATCCATTTTCTGATGAAAAACGATGACCCGCGACCTGTCGAAATTTCTCCAGATGGTCAGAAATGGTAATTTTTTAATGTTTTATTTTTTGACTGTAAATGACTATTGCATGCGAATTATCACTTTTGGAACTAAAATAAGTGTGTTTAGAGTCATTTTAATGCCTGAAAATGGTCGAAATAGAAGCTTCTAGTAGGAAAAAAAGTCTGTAAAAATGGCAATTTTGGTCACATTGAGGCTTTAAAAAGTAGTTATTCAACATGAGGCACAATCCAAATGACATTTTGAATCAATTTTTCTAAAGTCCAAAAAATCCATTTTCTGATGAAAAACGATGACCCGCGACCTGTCGAAATTTCTCCAGATGGTCAGAAATGGTAATTTTTTAATGTTTAATTTCTTGACTGTAAATGACTATTGCATGTGAATTATCACTTTTGGAACTAAAATAAGTGTGTTTAGACTCATTTTAATGCCTGAAATTGTTAGAAATAGAAGCTTCTAGTAGGAGAAAAAGTCTGTAAAAATGGCAATTTTGTTCACATTGAGGCTTTAAAAAGTAGTTATTCAACATGAGGCACAATCCAAATGACATTTTGAATCAATTTTTCTAAAGTCCAAAAAATCAATTTTCTGATGAAAAACGATGACCCCGCGACCTGTCGAAAATTCTCCAGAGGGTCAGAAATGGTAATTTTTTAATGTTTTATTTTTTGACTGTAAATGACTATTGCATGCGAATTATCACTTTTGGAACTAAAATAAGTGTGTTTAGAGTCATTTTAATGCCTGAAAATGGTCGAAAGAGAAGCTTCTAGTAGGGGAAAAAGTCTGTAAAAATGGCAATT
Source organism: Triturus cristatus (assembly GCF_964204655.1). Classification (NCBI taxonomy): domain Eukaryota; kingdom Metazoa; phylum Chordata; class Amphibia; order Caudata; family Salamandridae; genus Triturus; species Triturus cristatus. The sequence continues at coordinate 135,779,663 of NC_140588.1, forward strand.
TTGGTCACATTGAGGCTTTAAAAAGTAGTTATTCAACATGAGGCACAATCCAAATGACATTTTGAATCAATATTTCTAAAGTCCAAAAAATCCATTTTCTGATGAAAAACGATGACCCGCGACCTGTCGAAATTTCTCCAGATGGTCAGAAATGGTAATTTTTTAATGTTTAATTTTTTGACTGTAAATGACTATTGCATGTGAATTATCACTTGTGGAACTAAAATAAGTGTGTTTAGAGTCATTTTAATGCCTGAAGTTGGTCGAAATAGAAGCTTCTAGTAGGAGAAAAAGTCTGTAAAAATGGCAATTTTGGTCACATCGAGGCTTTAAAAAGTAGTTATTCAACATGAGGCACAATTAAAATGACATTTTTAATCAATTTTTCTAAAGTCCAAAAATCAATTTTCTGATGAAAAACGATGACCCGTGACCTGTTGAACTTTCTCCAGATGGTCAGAAATGGTAATTTTCTGCTGTTCAATTTTTTGACTGTAAATGACTATTGCATATGAATTATCACTTTTGGAACTAAAAGAAGTGTGTTTAGAGTCATTTTAATGCCTGAAATTGGTCGAAATAGAAGCTTCTAGTAGGAGAAAAAGTGTGTAAAAATGGCAATTTTGGTCACATTGAGGCTTTAAAAAGTAGTTATTCAACATGAGGCACAATCCAAATGACATTTTGAATCAATATTTCTAAAGTCCAAAAAATCCATTTTCTGATGAAAAACGATGACCCGCGACCTGTCGAAATTTCTCCAGATGGTCAGAAATGGTAATTTTTTAATGTTTAATTTTTTGACTGTAAATGACTATTGCATGTGAATTATCACTTGTGGAACTAAAATAAGTGTGTTTAGAGTCATTTTAATGCCTGAAGTTGGTCGAAATAGAAGCTTCTAGTAGGAGAAAAAGTCTGTAAAAATGGCAATTTTGGTCACATCGAGGCTTTAAAAAGTAGTTATTCAACATGAGGCACAATTAAAATGACATTTTTAATCAATTTTTCTAAAGTCCAAAAATCAATTTTCTGATGAAAAACGATGACCCGTGACCTGTTGAACTTTCTCCAGATGGTCAGAAATGGTAATTTTCTGCTGTTCAATTTTTTGACTGTAAATGACTATTGCATATGAATTATCACTTTTGGAACTAAAAGAAGTGTGTTTAGAGTCATTTTAATGCCTGAAATTGGTCGAAATAGAAGCTTCTAGTAGGAGAAAAAGTGTGTAAAAATGGCAATTTTGGTCATATTGATTCTTTAAAAAGTAGTTATTCAACATGAGGCACAATCCAAATGACATTTTGAATCAATTTTTCTAAAGTCCAAAAAATCTATTTTCTGATGAAAAACGATGACCCGCGACCTGTCGAAATTTCTCCAGATGGTCAGAAATGGTAATTTTTTAATGTTTAATTTTTTGACTGTAAATGACTATTGCATGTGAATTATCACTTGTGGAACTAAAATAAGTGTGTTTAGAGTCATTTTAATGCCTGAAGTTGGTCAAAATAGAAGCTTCTAGTAGGAGAAAAAGTCTGTAAAAATGGCAATTTTGGTCACATCGAGGCTTTAAAAAGTAGTTATTCAACATGAGGCACAATTAAAATGACATTTTTAATCAATTTTTCTAAAGTCCAAAAATCAATTTTCTGATGAAAAACGATGACCCGTGACCTGTTGAACTTTCTCCAGATGGTCAGAAATGGTAATTTTTTGCTGTTCAATTTTTTGACTGTAAATGACTATTGCATATGAATTATCACTTTTGGAACTAAAAGAAGTGTGTTTAGAGTCATTTTAATGCCTGAAATTGGTCGAAATAGAAGCTTCTAGTAGGAGAAAAAGTGTGTAAAAATGGCAATTTTGGTCATATTGATTCTTTAAAAAGTAGTTATTCAACATGAGGCACAATCCAAATGACATTTTGAATCAATTTTTCTAAAGTCCAAAAAATCTATTTTCTGATGAAAAACGATGACCCGCGACCTGTCGAAAATTCTCCAGATGGTCAGAAATGGTAATTTTTTAATGTTTTATTTTTTGACTGTAAATGACTATTCCATGCGAATTATCACTTTTGGAACTAAAATAAGTGTGTTTAGAGTCATTTTAATGCCTGAAAATGGTCGAAATAGAAGCTTCTAGTAGGAGAAAAAGTCTGAAAAAATGGCAATTTTGGTCACATTGAGGCTTTAAAAAGTAGTTATTCAACATGAGGCACAATCCAAATGACATTTTGAATCAATTTTTCTAAAGTCCAAAAATCTATTTTCTGATGAAAAAAGATGACCCGTGACCTGTTGAACTTTCTCCAGATGGTCAGAAATGGTAATTTTTTGCTGTTCAATTTTTTGACTGTAAATGACTATTGCATATGAATTATCACTTTTGGAACTAAAATAAGTGTGTTTAGAGTCATTTTAATGCCTGAAAATGGTCGAAATAAAAGCTTCTAGTAGGAGAAAAAGTCTGTAAAAATGGCAATTTTGGTCACATTGAGGCTTTAAAAAGTAGTTATTCAACATGAGGCACAATCCAAATGACATTTTGAATCAATTTTTCTAAAGTCCCAAAAATCCATTTTCTGATGAAAAACGATGACCCGCGCGACCTGTCGAAATTTCTCCAGATGGTCAGAAATGGTAATTTTTTAATGTTTTATTTTTTGACTGTAAATGACTATTGCATGTGAATTATCACTTTTGGAACTAAAATAAGTGTGTTTAGACTCATTTTAATGCCTGAAATTGTTCGAAATAGAAGATTCTAGTAGGAGAAAAAGTCTGTAAAAATGGCAATTTTGGTCACATTGAGGCTTTAAAAAGTAGTTATTCAACATGAGGCACAATACAAATGACATTTTGAATCAATTTTTCTAAAGTCCAAAAAATCCATTTTCTGATGTAAAACGATGACCCGCGACCTGTCGAAATTTCTCCAGATGGTCAGAAATGGTAATTTTTTAATGTTTTATTTTTTGACTGTAAATGACTATTGCATGCGAATTATCACTTTTGGAACTAAAATAAGTGTGTTTAGAGTCATTTTAATGCCTGAAAATGGTCGAAATAGAAGCTTCTAGTAGGAAAAATGTCTGTAAAAATGGCAATTTTGGTCACATTGAGGCTTTAAAAAGTAGTTATTCAACATGAGGCACAATCCAAATGACATTTTGAATCAATTTTTCTAAAGTCCAAAAAATCCATTTTCTGATGAAAAACGATGACCCGCGACCTGTCGAAATTTCTCCAGATGGTCAGAAATGGTAATTTTTTAATGTTTAATTTTTTGACTGTAAATGACTATTGCATGTGAATTATCACTTGTGGAACTAAAATAAGTGTGTTTAGAGTCATTTTAATGCCTGAAGTTGGTCGAAATAGAAGCTTCTAGTAGGAGAAAAAGTCTGTAAAAATGGCAATTTTGGTCACATCGAGGCTTTGAAAAGTAGTTATTCAACATGAGGCACAATTAAAATGACATTTTTAATCAATTTTTCTAAAGTCCAAAAATCAATTTTCTGATGAAAAACGATGACCCGTGACCTGTTGAACTTTCTCCAGATGGTCAGAAATGGTAATTTTTTGCTGTTCAATTTTTTGACTGTAAATGACTATTGCATATGAATTATCACTTTTGGAACTAAAAGAAGTGTGTTTAGAGTCATTTTAATGCCTGAAATTGGTCGAAATAGAAGCTTCTGTAGGAGAAAAAGTGTGTAAAAATGGCAATTTTGGTCATATTGATTCTTTAAAAAGTAGTTATTCAACATGAGGCACAATCCAAATGACATTTTGAATCAATTTTTCTAAAGTCCAAAAAATCTATTTTCTGATGAAAAACGATGACCCGCGACCTGTCGAAAATTCTCCAGATGGTCAGAAATGGTAATTTTTTAATGTTTCATTTTTTGACTGTAAATGACTATTGCATGCGAATTATCACTTTTGGAACTAAAATAAGTGTGTTTAGAGTCATTTTAATGCCTGAAAATGGTCGAAATAGAAGCTTCTAGTAGGAGAAAAAGTCTGTAAAAATGGCAATTTTGGTCACATTGAGGCTTTAAAAAGTAGTTATTCAACATGAGGCACAATCCAAATGACATTTTGAATCAATTTTTCTAAAGTCCAAAAATCAGTTTTCTGATGAAAAAAGATGACCCGTGACCTGTTGAACTTTCTCCAGATGGTCAGAAATGGTAATTGTTTAATGTTTTATTTTTTGACTGTAAATGACTATTGCATGTGAATTATCACTTTTGGAACTAAAATAAGTGTGTTTAGAGTCATTTTAATGCCTGAAAATGGTCGAAATAAAAGCTTCTAGTAGGAGAAAAAGTCTGTAAAAATGGCAATTTTGGTCACATTGAGGCTTTAAAAAGTAGTTATTCAACATGAGGCACAATCCAAATGACATTTTGAATCAATTTTTCTAAAGTCCCAAAAATCCATTTTCTGATGAAAAACGATGACCCGCGCGACCTGTCGAAATTTCTCCAGATGGTCAGAAATGGTAATTCTTTAATGTTTTATTTTTTGACTGTAAATGACTATTGCATGCGAATTATCACTTTTGGAACTAAAATAAGTGTGTTTAGAGTCATTTTAATGCCTGAAAATGGTCGAAATAGAAGCTTCTAGTAGGAAAAAAAGTCTGTAAAAATGGCAATTTTGGTCACATTGAGGCTTTAAAAAGTAGTTATTCAACATGAGGCACAATCCAAATGACATTTTGAATCAATTTTTCTAAAGTCCAAAAAATCCATTTTCTGATGAAAAACGATGACCCACGACCTGTCGAAATTTCTCCAGATGGTCAGAAATGGTAATTTTTTAATGTTTAATTTTTTGACTGTAAATGACTATTGCATGTGAATTATCACTTTTGGAACTAAAATAAGTGTGTTTAGACTCATTTTAATGCCTGAAATTGTTCGAAATAGAAGCTTCTAGTAGGAGAAAAAGTCTGTAAAAATGGCAATTTTGGTCACATTGAGGCTTTAAAAAGTAGTTATTCAACATGAGGCACAATCCAAATGACATTTTGAATCAATTTTTCTAAAGTCCAAAAATCAATTTTCTGATGAAAAACGATGACCCGTGACCTGTTGAACTTTCTCCAGATGGTCAGAAATGGTAATTTTTTACTGTTCAATTTTTTGACTGTAAATGACTATTGCATATGAATTATCACTTTTGGAACTAAAAGAAGTGTGTTTAGAGTCATTTTAATGCCTGAAATTGGTCGAAATAAAAGCTTCTAGTAGGAGAAAAAGTGTGTAAAAATGGCAATTTTGGTCATATCGATTCTTTAAAAAGTAGTTATTCAACATGAGGCACAATCCAAATGACATTTTGAATCAATTTTTCTAAAGTCCAAAAAATCCATTTTCTGATGAAAAACGATGACCCGCGACCTGTCGAAAATTCTCCAGATGGTCAGAAATGGTAATTTTTTAATGTTTTATTATTTGACTGTAAATGACTATTGCATGTGAATTATCACTTTTGGAACTAAAATAAGTGTGTTTAGACTCATTTTAATGCCTGAAATTGTTCGAAATAGAAGATTCTAGTAGGAGAAAAAGTCTGTAAAAATGGCAATTTTGGTCACATTGAGGCTTTAAAAAGTAGTTATTCAACATGAGGCACAATCCAAATGACATTTTGAATCAATTTTTCTAAAGTCCAAAAAATCCATTTTCTGATGTAAAACGATGACCCGCGACCTGTCGAAATTTTTCCAGATGGTCAGAAATGGTAATTTTTTAATGTTTTATTTTTTGACTGTAAATGACTATTGCATGCGAATTATCACTTTTGGAACTAAAATAAGTGTGTTTAGAGTCATTTTAATGCCTGAAAATGGTCGAAATAGAAGCTTCTAGTAGGAGAAAAAGTCTGTAAAAATGGCAATTTTGGTCACATTGAGGCTTTAAAAAGTAGTTATTCAACATGAGGCACAATCCAAATGACATTTTGAATCAATTTTTCTAAAGTCCAAAAAATCAATTTTCTGATGAAAAACGATGATCCGCGACCTGTCGAAAATTCTCCAGAGGGTCAGAAATGGTAATTTTTTCATGTTTTATTTTTTGACTGTAAATGACTATTGCATGCGAATTATCACTTTTGGAACTAAAATAAGTGTGTTTAGAGTCATTTTAATGCCTGAAAATGGTCGAAAGAGAAGCTTCTAGTAGGGGAAAAAGTCTGTAAAAATGGCAATTTTGGTCACATTGAGGCTTTAAAAAGTAGTTATTCAACATGAGGCACAATCCAAATGACATTTTGAATCAATATTTCTAAAGTCCAAAAAATCCATTTTCTGATGAGAAACGATGACCCGCGACCTGTCGAAATTTCTCCAGATGGTCAGAAATGGTAATTTTTTAATGTTTAATTTTTTGACTGTAAATGACTATTGCATGTGATTTATCACTTGTGGAACTAAAATACGTGTGTTTAGAGTCATTTTAATGCCTGAAATTGTTCGAAATAGAAGATTCTAGTAGGAGAAAAAGTCTGTAAAAATGGCAATTTTGGTCACATTGAGGCTTTAAAAAGTAGTTATTCAACATGAGGCACAATCCAAATGACATTTTGAATCAATTTTTCTAAAGTCCAAAAAATCCATTTTCTGATGTAAAACGATGACCCGCGACCTGTCGAAATTTCTCCAGATGGTCAGAAATGGTAATTTTTTAATGTTTTATTTTTTGACTGTAAATGACTATTGCATGCGAATTATCACTTTTGGAACTAAAATAAGTGTGTTTAGAGTCATTTTAATGCCTGAAAATGGTCGAAATAGAAGCTTCTAGTAGGAGAAAAAGTCTGTAAAAATGGCAATTTTGGTCACATCGAGGCTTTGAAAAGTAGTTATTCAACATGAGGCACAATTAAAATGACATTTTTAATCAATTTTTCTAAAGTCCAAAAATCAATTTTCTGATGAAAAACGATGACCCGTGACCTGTTGAACTTTCTCCAGATGGTCAGAAATGGTAATTTTTTGCTGTTCAATTTTTTGACTGTAAATGACTATTGCATATGAATTATCACTTTTGGAACTAAAAGAAGTGTGTTTAGAGTCATTTTAATGCCTGAAATTGGTCGAAATAGAAGCTTCTGTAGGAGAAAAAGTGTGTAAAAATGGCAATTTTGGTCATATTGATTCTTTAAAAAGTAGTTATTCAACATGAGGCACAATCCAAATGACATTTTGAATCAATTTTTCTAAAGTCCAAAAAATCTATTTTCTGATGAAAAACGATGACCCGCGACCTGTCGAAAATTCTCCAGATGGTCAGAAATGGTAATTTTTTAATGTTTCATTTTTTGACTGTAAATGACTATTGCATGCGAATTATCACTTTTGGAACTAAAATAAGTGTGTTTAGAGTCATTTTAATGCCTGAAAATGGTCGAAATAGAAGCTTCTAGTAGGAGAAAAAGTCTGTAAAAATGGCAATTTTGGTCACATTGAGGCTTTAAAAAGTAGTTATTCAACATGAGGCACAATCCAAATGACATTTTGAATCAATTTTTCTAAAGTCCAAAAATCAGTTTTCTGATGAAAAAAGATGACCCGTGACCTGTTGAACTTTCTCCAGATGGTCAGAAATGGTAATTTTTTAATGTTTTATTTTTTGACTGTAAATGACTATTGCATGTGAATTGTCACTTTTGGAACTAAAATAAGTGTGTTTAGACTCATTTTAATGCCTGAAATTGTTAGAAATAGAATCTTCTAGTAGGAGAAAAAGTCTGTAAAAATGGCAATTTTGGTCACATTGAGGCTTTAAAAAGTAGTTATTCAACATGAGGCACAATCCAAATGACATTTTGAATCAATTTTTCTAAAGTCCAAAAAATCAATTTTCTGATGAAAAACGATGACCCGCGACCTGTCGAAAATTATCCAGATGGTCAGAAATGGTAATTTTTTAATGTTTTATTTTTTGACTGTAAATGACTATTGCATGTGAATTATCACTTTTGGAACTAAAATAAGTGTGTTTAGAGTCATTTTAATGCCTGAAAATGGTCGAAATAGAAGCTTCTAGTAGGAGAAAAAGTCTGTAAAAATGGAAATTTTGGTCACATTGAGTCTTTAAAAAGTAGTTATTCAACATGAGGCACAATCCAAATGACATTTTGAATCAACTTTTCTAAAGTCCAAAAATCAATTTTCTGATGAAAAAAGATGACCCGTGACCTGTTGAACTTTCTCCAGATGGTCAGAAATGGTAATTTTTTGCTGTTCAATTTTTTGACTGTAAATGACTATTGCATATGAATTATCACTTTTGGAACTAAAAGAAGTGTGTTTAGAGTCATTTTAATGCCTGAAATTGGTCGAAATAGAAGCTTCTAGTAGGAGAAAAAGTGTGTAAAAATGGCAATTTTGGTCATATTGATTCTTTAAAAAGTAGTTATTCAACATGAGGCACAATCCAAATGACATTTTGAATCAATTTTTCTAAAGTTTAAAAAATCTATTTTCTGATGAAAAACGATGACCCGCGACCTGTCGAAAATTCTCCAGATGGTCAGAAATGGTAATTTTTTAATGTTTTATTTTTTGACTGTAAATGACTATTGCATGCAAATTATCACTTTTGGAACTCAAATAAGTGTGTTTAGAGTCATTTTAATGCCTGAAAATGGTCGAAATAGAAGCTTCTAGTAGGAGAAAAAGTCTGTAAAAATGGCAATTTTGGTCACATTGAGGCTTTAAAAAGTAGTTATTCAACATGAGGCACAATCCAAATGACATTTTGAATCAATTTTTCTAAAGTCCAAAAATCAATTTTCTGATGAAAAAAGATGACCCGTGACCTGTTGAACTTTCTCCAGACGGTCAGAAATGGTAATTTTTTAATGTTTTATTTTTTGACTGTAAATGACTATTGCATGTGAATTGTCACTTTTGGAACTAAAATAAGTGTGTTTAGACTCATTTTAATGCCTGAAATTGTTAGAAATAGAAGCTTCTAGTAGGAGAAAAAGTCTGTAAAAATGGCAATTTTGGTCACATTGAGGCTTTAAAAAGTAGTTATTCAACATGAGGCACAATCCAAATGACATTTTGAATCAATTTTTCTAAAGTCCAAAAAATCAATTTTCTGATGAAAAACGATGACCCGCGACCTGTCGAAAATTCTCCAGATGGTCAGAAATGGTAATTTTTTAATGTTTTATTTTTTGACTGTAAATGACTATTGCATGCGAATTATCACTTTTGGAACTAAAATAAGTGTGTTTAGAGTCATTTTAATGTCTGAAAATGGTCGAAAGAGAAGCTTCTAGTAGGGGAAAAAGTCTGTAAAAATGGCAATTTTGGTCACATTGAGGCTTTAAAAAGTAGTTATTCAATGAGGCACAATCCAAATGACATTTTGAATCAATTTTTCTAAAGTCCAAAAATCAATTTTCTGATGAAAAAAGATGACCCGTGACCTGTTGAACTTTCTCCAGATGGTCAGAAATGGTAATTGTTTAATGTTTTATTTTTTGACTGTAAATGACTATTGCATGTGAATTATCACTTTTGGAACTAAAATAAGAGTGTTTAGAGTCATTTTAATGCCTGAAAATGGTCGAAATAAAAGCTTCTAGTAGGAGAAAAAGTCTGTAAAAATGGCAATTTTGGTCACATTGAGGCTTTAAAAAGTAGTTATTCAACATGAGGCACAATCCAAATGACATTTTGAATCAATTTTTCTAAAGTCCCAAAAATCCATTTTCTGATGAAAAACGATGACCCGCGCGACCTGTCGAAATTTCTCCAGATGGTCAGAAATGGTAATTTTTTAATGTTTTATTTTTTGACTGTAAATGACTATTGCATGCGAATTATCACTTTTGGAACTAAAATAAGTGTGTTTAGAGTCATTTTAATGCCTGAAAATGGTCGAAATAGAAGCTTCTAGTAGGAAAAAAAGTCTGTAAAAATGGCAATTTTGGTCACATTGAGGCTTTAAAAAGTAGTTATTCAACATGAGGCACAATCCAAATTACATTTTGAATCAATTTTTCTAAAGTCCAAAAAATCCATTTTCTGATGAAAAACGATGACCCACGACCTGTCGAAATTTCTCCAGATGGTCAGAAATGGTAATTTTTTAATGTTTAATTTTTTGACTGTAAATGACTATTGCATGTGAATTATCACTTTTGGAACTAAAATAAGTGTGTTTAGACTCATTTTAATGCCTGAAATTGTTCGAAATAGAAGCTTCTAGTAGGAGAAAAAGTCTGTAAAAATGGCAATTTTGGTCACATTGAGGCTTTAAAAAGTAGTTATTCAACATGAGGCACAATCCAAATGACATTTTGAATCAATTTTTCTAAAGTCCAAAAATCAATTTTCTGATGAAAAACGATGACCCGTGACCTGTTGAACTTTCTCCAGATGGTCAGAAATGGTAATTTTTTACTGTTCAATTTTTTGACTGTAAATGACTATTGCATATGAATTATCACTTTTGGAACTAAAAGAAGTGTGTTTAGAGTCATTTTAATGCCTGAAATTGGTCGAAATAGAAGCTTCTAGTAGGAGAAAAAGTGTGTAAAAATGGCAATTTTGGTCATATTGATTCTTTAAAAAGTAGTTATTCAACATGAGGCACAATCCAAATGACATTTTGAATCAATTTTTCTAAAGTCCAAAAAATCCATTTTCTGATGAAAAACGATGACCCGCGACCTGTCGAAAATTCTCCAGATGGTCAGAAATGGTAATTTTTTAATGTTTTATTTTTTGACTGTAAATGACTATTGCATGTGAATTATCACTTTTGGAACTAAAATAAGTGTGTTTAGACTCATTTTAATGCCTGAAATTGTTCGAAATAGAAGATTCTAGTAGGAGAAAAAGTCTGTAAAAATGGCAATTTTGGTCACATTGAGGCTTTAAAAAGTAGTTATTCAACATGAGGCACAATCCAAATGACATTTTGAATCAATTTTTCTAAAGTCCAAAAAATCCATTTTCTGATGTAAAACGATGACTCGCGACCTGTCGAAATTTCTCCAGATGGTCAGAAATGGTAATTTTTTAATGTTTTATTTTTTGACTGTAAATGACTATTGCATGCGAATTATCACTTTTGGAACTAAAATAAGTGTGTTTAGAGTCATTTTAATGCCTGAAAATGGTCGAAATAGAAGCTTCTAGTAGGAAAAATGTCTGTAAAAATGGCAATTTTGGTCACATTGAGGCTTTAAAAAGTAGTTATTCAACATGAGGCACAATCCAAATGACATTTTGAATCAATTTTTCTAAAGTCCAAAAAATCCATTTTCTGATGAAAAACGATGACCCGCGACCTGTCGAAATTTCTCCAGATGGTCAGAAATGGTAATTTTTTAATGTTTAATTTTTTGACTGTAAATGACTATTGCATGTGATTTATCACTTGTGGAACTAAAATAAGTGTGTTTAGAGTCATTTTAATGCCTGAAGTTGGTCGAAATAGAAGCTTCTAGTAGGAGAAAAAGTCTGTAAAAATGGCAATTTTGGTCACATCGAGGCTTTGAAAAGTAGTTATTCAACATGAGGCACAATTAAAATGACATTTTTAATCAATTTTTCTAAAGTCCAAAAATCAATTTTCTGATGAAAAACGATGACCCGTGACCTGTTGAACTTTCTCCAGATGGTCAGAAATGGTAATTTTTTGCTGTTCAATTTTTTGACTGTAAATGACTATTGCATATGAATTATCACTTTTGGAACTAAAAGAAGTGTGTTTAGAGTCATTTTAATGCCTGAAATTGGTCGAAATAGAAGCTTCTGTAGGAGAAAAAGTGTGTAAAAATGGCAATTTTGGTCATATTGATTCTTTAAAAAGTAGTTATTCAACATGAGGCACAATCCAAATGACATTTTGAATCAATTTTTCTAAAGTCCAAAAAATCTATTTTCTGATGAAAAACGATGACCCGCGACCTGTCGAAAATTCTCCAGATGGTCAGAAATGGTAATTTTTTAATGTTTCATTTTTTGACTGTAAATGACTATTGCATGCGAATTATCACTTTTGGAACTAAAATAAGTGTGTTTAGAGTCATTTTAATGCCTGAAAATGGTCGAAATAGAAGCTTCTAGTAGGAGAAAAAGTCTGTAAAAATGGCAATTTTGGTCACATTGAGGCTTTAAAAAGTAGTTATTCAACATGAGGCACAATCCAAATGACATTTTGAATCAATTTTTCTAAAGTCCAAAAATCAGTTTTCTGATGAAAAAAGATGACCCGTGACCTGTTGAACTTTCTCCAGATGGTCAGAAATGGTAATTTTTTAATGTTTTATTTTTTGACTGTAAATGACTATTGCATGTGAATTGTCACTTTTGGAACTAAAATAAGTGTGTTTAGACTCATTTTAATGCCTGAAATTGTTAGAAATAGAATCTTCTAGTAGGAGAAAAAGTCTGTAAAAATGGCAATTTTGGTCACATTGAGGCTTTAAAAAGTAGTTATTCAACATGAGGCACAATCCAAATGACATTTTGAATCAATATTTCTAAAGTCCAAAAAATCCATTTTCTGATGAAAAACGATGACCCGCGACCTGTCGAAAATTCTCCAGATGGTCAGAAATGGTAATTTTTTAATGTTTTATTTTTTGACTGTAAATGACTATTGCATGTGAATTATCACTTTTGGAACTAAAATAAGTGTGTTTAGAGTCATTTTAATGCCTGAAAATGGTCGAAATAAAAGCTTCTAGTAGGAGAAAAAGTCTGTAAAAATGGCAATTTTGGTCACATTGAGGCTTTAAAAAGTAGTTATTCAACATGAGGCACAATCCAAATGACATTTTGAATCAATTTTTCTAAAGTCCAAAAAATCCATTTTCTGATGAAAAACGATGACCCGCGACCTGTCGAAATTTCTCCAGATGGTCAGAAATAGTAATTTTTTACTGTTTTATTTTTTGACTGTAAATGACTATTGCATGCGAATTATCACTTTTGGAACTAAAATAAGTGTGTTTAGAGTCATTTTAATGCCTGAAAATGGTCGAAATAGAAGCTTCTAGTAGGAAAAATGTCTGTAAAAATGGCAATTTTGGTCACATTAAGGCTTTAAAAAGTAGTTATTCAACATGAGGCACAATCCAAATGACATTTTGAATCAATTTTTCTAAAGTCCAAAAAATCCATTTTCTGATGAAAAAACGATGACCCGCGACCTGTCGAAATTTCTCCAGATGGTCAGAAATGGTAATTTTTTAATGTTTAATTTTTTGACTGTAAATGACTATTGCATGTGAATTATCACTTGTGGAACTAAAATAAGTGAGTTTAGAGTCATTTTAATGCCTGAAGTTGGTCGAAATAGAAGCTTCTAGTAGGAGAAAAAGTCTGTAAAAATGGCAATTTTGGTCACATCGAGGCTTTAAAAAGTAGTTATTCAACATGAGGCACAATTAAAATGACATTTTTAATCAATTTTTCTAAAGTCCAAAAATCAATTTTCTGATGAAAAACGATGACCCGTGACCTGTTGAACTTTCTCCAGATGGTCAGAAATGGTAATTTTTTGCTGTTCAATTTTTTGACTGTAAATGACTATTGCATATGAATTATCACTTTTGGAACTAAAAGAAGTGTGTTTAGAGTCATTTTAATGCCTGAAATTGGTCGAAATAGAAGCTTCTAGTAGGAGAAAAAGTGTGTAAAAATGGCAATTTTGGTCATATTGATTCTTTAAAAAGTAGTTATTCAACATGAGGCACAATCCAAATGACATTTTGAATCAATTTTTCTAAAGTCCAAAAAATCTATTTTCTGATGAAAAACGATGACCCGCGACCTGTCGAAAATTCTCCAGATGGTCAGAAATGGTAATTTTTTAATGTTTCATTTTTTGACTGTAAATGACTATTGCATGCGAATTATCACTTTTGGAACTAAAATAAGTGTGTTTAGAGTCATTTTAATGCCTGAAAATGGTCGAAATAGAAGCTTCTAGTAGGAGAAAAAGTCTGTAAAAATGGCAGTTTTGGTCACATTGAGGCTTTAAAAAGTAGTTATTCAACATGAGGCACAATCCAAATGACATTTTGAATCAATTTTTCTAAAGTCCAAAAATCAGTTTTCTGATGAAAAAAGATGACCCGTGACCTGTTGAACTTTCTCCAGATGGTCAGAAATGGTAATTTTTTAATGTTTTATTTTTTGACTGTAAATGACTATTGCATGTGAATTGTCACTTTTGGAACTAAAATAAGTGTGTTTAGACTCATTTTAATGCCTGAAATTGTTAGAAATAGAATCTTCTAGTAGGAGAAAAAGTCTGTAAAAATGGCAATTTTGGTCACATTGAGGCTTTAAAAAGTAGTTATTCAACATGAGGCACAATCCAAATGACATTTTGAATCAATTTTTCTAAAGTCCAAAAAATCAATTTTCTGATGAAAAACGATGACCCGCGACCTGTCGAAAATTCTCCAGATGGTCAGAAATGGTAATTTTTTAATGTTTCATTTTTTGACTGTAAATGACTATTGCATGCGAATTATCACTTTTGGAACTAAAATAAGTGTGTTTAGAGTCATTTTAATGCCTGAAAATGGTCGAAATAGAAGCTTCTAGTAGGAGAAAAAGTCTGTAAAAATGGCAATTTTGGTCACATTGAGGCTTTAAAAAGTAGTTATTCAACATGAGGCACAATCCAAATGACATTTTGAATCAATTTTTCTAAAGTCCAAAAATCAGTTTTCTGATGAAAAAAGATGACCCGTGACCTGTTGAACTTTCTCCAGATGGTCGGAAATGGTAATTTTTTAATGTTTTATTTTTTGACTGTAAATGACTATTGCATGTGAATTGTAACTTTTGGAACTAAAATAAGTGTGTTTAAACTCATTTTAATGCCTGAAATTGTTAGAAATAGAATCTTCTAGTAGGAGAAAAAGTCTGTAAAAATGGCAATTTTGGTCACATTGAGGCTTTAAAAAGTAGTTATTCAACATGAGGCACAATCCAAATGACATTTTGAATCAATATTTCTAAAGTCCAAAAAATCCATTTTCTGATGAAAAACGATGACCCGCGACCTGTCGAAAATTCTCCAGATGGTCAGAAATGGTAATTTTTTAATGTTTTATTTTTTGACTGTAAATGACTATTGCATGTGAATTATCACTTTTGGAACTAAAATAAGTGTGTTTAGAGTCATTTTAATGCCTGAAAATGGTCGAAATAAAAGCTTCTAGTAGGAGAAAAAGTCTGTAAAAATGGCAATTTTGGTCACATTGAGGCTTTAAAAAGTAGTTATTCAACATGAGGCACAATCCAAATGACATTTTGAATCAATTTTTCTAAAGTCCAAAAAATCCATTTTCTGATGAAAAACGATGACCCGCGACCTGTCGAAATTTCTCCAGATGGTCAGAAATAGTAATTTTTTACTGTTTTATTTTTTGACTGTAAATGACTATTGCATGCGAATTATCACTTTTGGAACTAAAATAAGTGTGTTTAGAGTCATTTTAATGCCTGAAAATGGTCGAAATAGAAGCTTCTAGTAGGAAAAATGTCTGTAAAAATGGCAATTTTGGTCACATTAAGGCTTTAAAAAGTAGTTATTCAACATGAGGCACAATCCAAATGACATTTTGAATCAATTTTTCTAAAGTCCAAAAAATCCATTTTCTGATGAAAAACGATGACCCGCGACCTGTCGAAATTTCTCCAGATGGTCAGAAATGGTAATTTTTTAATGTTTAATTTTTTGACTGTAAATGACTATTGCATGTGAATTATCACTTGTGGAACTAAAATAAGTGAGTTTAGAGTCATTTTAATGCCTGAAGTTGGTCGAAATAGAAGCTTCTAGTAGGAGAAAAAGTCTGTAAAAATGGCAATTTTGGTCACATCGAGGCTTTAAAAAGTAGTTATTCAACATGAGGCACAATTAAAATGACATTTTTAATCAATTTTTCTAAAGTCCAAAAATCAATTTTCTGATGAAAAACGATGACCCGTGACCTGTTGAACTTTCTCCAGATGGTCAGAAATGGTAATTTTTTGCTGTTCAATTTTTTGACTGTAAATGACTATTGCATATGAATTATCACTTTTGGAACTAAAAGAAGTGTGTTTAGAGTCGTTTTAATGCCTGAAATTGGTCGAAATAGAAGCTTCTAGTAGGAGAAAAAGTGTGTAAAAATGGCAATTTTGGTCACATTGATTCTTTAAAAAGTAGTTATTCAACATGAGGCACAATCCAAATGACATTTTGAATCAATTTTTCTAAAGTCCAAAAAATCTATTTTCTGATGAAAAACGATGACCCGCGACCTGTCGAAAATTCTCCAGATGGTCAGAAATGGTAATTTTTTAATGTTTCATTTTTTGACTGTAAATGACTATTGCATGCGAATTATCACTTTTGGAACTAAAATAAGTGTGTTTAGAGTCATTTTAATGCCTGAAAATGGTCGAAATAGAAGCTTCTAGTAGGAGAAAAAGTCTGTAAAAATGGCAGTTTTGGTCACATTGAGGCTTTAAAAAGTAGTTATTCAACATGAGGCACAATCCAAATGACATTTTGAATCAATTTTTCTAAAGTCCAAAAATCAGTTTTCTGATGAAAAAAGATGACCCGTGACCTGTTGAACTTTCTCCAGATGGTCAGAAATGGTAATTTTTTAATGTTTTATTTTTTGACTGTAAATGACTATTGCATGTGAATTGTCACTTTTGGAACTAAAATAAGTGTGTTTAGACTCATTTTAATGCCTGAAATTGTTAGAAATAGAATCTTCTAGTAGGAGAAAAAGTCTGTAAAAATGGCAATTTTGGTCACATTGAGGCTTTAAAAAGTAGTTATTCAACATGAGGCACAATCCAAATGACATTTTGAATCAATTTTTCTAAAGTCCAAAAAATCAATTTTCTGATGAAAAACGATGACCCGCGACCTGTCGAAAATTCTCCAGATGGTCAGAAATAGTAATTTTTTAATGTTTTATTTTTTGACTGTAAATGACTATTGCATGCGAATTATCACTTTTGGAACTAAAATAAGTGTGTTTAGAGTCATTTTCATGCCTGAAAATGGTCGAAATAGAAGCTTCTAGTAGGAAAAATGTCTGTAAAAATGGCAATTTTGGTCACATTAAGGCTTTAAAAAGTAGTTATTCAACATGAGGCACAATCCAAATGACATTTTGAATCAATTTTTCTAAAGTCCAAAAAATCCATTTTCTGATGAAAAACGATGACCCGCGACCTGTCGAAATTTCTCCAGATGGTCAGAAATGGTAATTTTTTAATGTTTAATTTTTTGACTGTAAATGACTATTGCATGTGAATTATCACTTGTGGAACTAAAATAAGTGAGTTTAGAGTCATTTTAATGCCTGAAGTTGGTCGAAATAGAAGCTTCTAGTAGGAGAAAAAGTCTGTAAAAATGGCAATTTTGGTCACATCGAGGCTTTAAAAAGTAGTTATTCAACATGAGGCACAATTAAAATGACATTTTTAATCAATTTTTCTAAAGTCCAAAAATCAATTTTCTGATGAAAAACGATGACCCGTGACCTGTTGAACTTTCTCCAGATGGTCAGAAATGGTCATTTTTTGCTGTTCAATTTTTTGACTGTAAATGACTATTGCATATGAATTATCACTTTTGGAACTAAAAGAAGTGTGTTTAGAGTCATTTTAATGCCTGAAAATGGTCGAAATAGAAGCTTCTAGTAGGAGAAAAAGTGTGTAAAAATGGCAATTTTGGTCATATTGATTCTTTAAAAAGTAGTTATTCAACATGAGGCACAATCCAAATGACATTTTGAATCAATTTTTCTAAAGTCCAAAAAATCTATTTTCTGATGAAAAACGATGACCCGCGACCTGTCGAAAATTCTCCAGATGGTCAGAAATGGTAATTTTTTAATGTTTCATTTTTTGACTGTAAATGACTATTGCATGCGAATTATCACTTTTGGAACTAAAATAAGTGTGTTTAGAGTCATTTTAATGCCTGAAAATGGTCGAAATAGAAGCTTCTAGTAGGAGAAAAAGTCTGTAAAAATGGCAGTTTTGGTCACATTGAGGCTTTAAAAAGTAGTTATTCAACATGAGGCACAATCCAAATGACATTTTGAATCAATTTTTCTAAAGTCCAAAAATCAGTTTTCTGATGAAAAAAGATGACCCGTGACCTGTTGAACTTTCTCCAGATGGTCAGAAATGGTAATTTTTTAATGTTTTATTTTTTGACTGTAAATGACTATTGCATGTGAATTGTCACTTTTGGAACTAAAATAAGTGTGTTTAGACTCATTTTAATGCCTGAAATTGTTAGAAATAGAATCTTCTAGTAGGAGAAAAAGTCTGTAAAAATGGCAATTTTGGTCAGATTGAGGCTTTAAAAAGTAGTTATTCAACATGAGGCACAATCCAAATGACATTTTGAATCAATTTTTCTAAAGTCCAAAAAATCAATTTTCTGATGAAAAACGATGACCCGCGACCTGTCGAAAATTCTCCAGATGGTCAGAAATAGTAATTTTTTAATGTTTTATTTTTTGACTGTAAATGACTATTGCATGCGAATTATCACTTTTGGAACTAAAATAAGTGTGTTTAGAGTCATTTTAATGCCTGAAAATGGTCGAAATAGAAGCTTCTAGTAGGAAAAATGTCTGTAAAAATGGCAATTTTGGTCACATTAAGGCTTTAAAAAGTAGTTATTCAACATGAGGCACAATCCAAATGACATTTTGAATCAATTTTTCTAAAGTCCAAAAAATCCATTTTCTGATGAAAAACGATGACCCGCGACCTGTCGAAATTTCTCCAGATGGTCAGAAATGGTAATTTTTTAATGTTTAATTTTTTGACTGTAAATGACTATTGCATGTGAATTATCACTTGTGGAACTAAAATAAGTGAGTTTAGAGTCATTTTAATGCCTGAAGTTGGTCGAAATAGAAGCTTCTAGTAGGAGAAAAAGTCTGTAAAAATGGCAATTTTGGTCACATCGAGGCTTTAAAAAGTAGTTATTCAACATGAGGCACAATTAAAATGACATTTTTAATCAATTTTTCTAAAGTCCAAAAATCAATTTTCTGATGAAAAACGATGACCCGTGACCTGTTGAACTTTCTCCAGATGGTCAGAAATGATAATTTTTTGCTGTTCAATTTTTTGACTGTAAATGACTATTGCATATCAATTATCACTTTTGGAACTAAAAGAAGTGTGTTTAGAGTCATTTTAATGCCTGAAATTGGTCGAAATAGAAGCTTCTAGTAGGAGAAAAAGTGTGTAAAAATGGCAATTTTGGTCATATTGATTCTTTAAAAAGTAGTTATTCAACATGAGGCACAATCCAAATGACATTTTGAATCAATTTTTCTAAAGTCCAAAAAATCTATTTTCTGATGAAAAACGATGACCCGCGACCTGTCGAAAATTCTCCAGATGGTCAGAAATGGTAATTTTTTAATGTTTCATTTTTTGACTGTAAATGACTATTGCATGCGAATTATCACTTTTGGAACTAAAATAAGTGTGTTTAGAGTCATTTTAATGCCTGAAAATGGTCGAAATAGAAGCTTCTAGTAGGAGAAAAAGTCTGTAAAAATGGCAGTTTTGGTCACATTGAGGCTTTAAAAAGTAGTTATTCAACATGAGGCACAATCCAAATGACATTTTGAATCAATTTTTCTAAAGTCCAAAAATCAGTTTTCTGATGAAAAAAGATGACCCGTGACCTGTTGAACTTTCTCCAGATGGTCAGAAATGGTAATTTTTTAATGTTTTATTTTTTGACTGTAAATGACATTTACTTGTGAATTGTCACTTTTGGAACTAAAATAAGTGTGTTTAGACTCATTTTAATGCCTGAAATTGTTAGAAATAGAATCTTCTAGTAGGAGAAAAAGTCTGTAAAAATGGCAATTTTGGTCACATTGAGGCTTTAAAAAGTAGTTATTCAACATGAGGCACAATCCAAATGACATTTTGAATCAATTTTTCTAAAGTCCAAAAAATCAATTTTCTGATGAAAAACGATGACCCGCGACCTGTCGAAAATTCTCCAGATGGTCAGAAATGGTAATTTTTTAATGTTTAATTTTTTGACTGTAAATGACTATTGCATGTGAATTATCACTTGTGGAACTAAAATAAGTGAGTTTAGAGTCATTTTAATGCCTGAAGTTGGTCGAAATAGAAGCTTCTAGTAGGAGAAAAAGTCTGTAAAAATGGCAATTTTGGTCACATCGAGGCTTTAAAAAGTAGTTATTCAACATGAGGCACAATTAAAATGACATTTTTAATCAATTTTTCTAAAGTCCAAAAATCAATTTTCTGATGAAAAACGATGACCCGTGACCTGTTGAACTTTCTCCAGATGGTCAGAAATGGTAATTTTTTGCTGTTCAATTTTTTGACTGTAAATGACTATTGCATATGAATTATCACTTTTGGAACTAAAAGAAGTGTGTTTAGAGTCATTTTAATGCCTGAAAATGGTCGAAATAGAAGCTTCTAGTAGGAGAAAAAGTGTGTAAAAATGGCAATTTTGGTCATATTGATTCTTTAAAAAGTAGTTATTCAACATGAGGCACAATCCAAATGACATTTTGAATCAATTTTTCTAAAGTCCAAAAAATCTATTTTCTGATGAAAAACGATGACCCGCGACCTGTCGAAAATTCTCCAGATGGTCAGAAATGGTAATTTTTTAATGTTTCATTTTTTGACTGTAAATGACTATTGCATGCGAATTATCACTTTTGGAACTAAAATAAGTGTGTTTAGAGTCATTTTAATGCCTGAAAATGGTCGAAATAGAAGCTTCTAGTAGGAGAAAAAGTCTGTAAAAATGGCAGTTTTGGTCACATTGAGGCTTTAAAAAGTAGTTATTCAACATGAGGCACAATCCAAATGACATTTTGAATCAATTTTTCTAAAGTCCAAAAATCAGTTTTCTGATGAAAAAAGATGACCCGTGACCTGTTGAACTTTCTCCAGATGGTCAGAAATGGTAATTTTTTAATGTTTTATTTTTTGACTGTAAATGACTATTGCATGTGAATTGTCACTTTTGGAACTAAAATAAGTGTGTTTAGACTCATTTTAATGCCTGAAATTGTTAGAAATAGAATCTTCTAGTAGGAGAAAAAGTCTGTAAAAATGGCAATTTTGGTCAGATTGAGGCTTTAAAAAGTAGTTATTCAACATGAGGCACAATCCAAATGACATTTTGAATCAATTTTTCTAAAGTCCAAAAAATCAATTTTCTGATGAAAAACGATGACCCGCGACCTGTCGAAAATTCTCCAGATGGTCAGAAATAGTAATTTTTTAATGTTTTATTTTTTGACTGTAAATGACTATTGCATGCGAATTATCACTTTTGGAACTAAAATAAGTGTGTTTAGAGTCATTTTAATGCCTGAAAATGGTCGAAATAGAAGCTTCTAGTAGGAAAAATGTCTGTAAAAATGGCAATTTTGGTCACATTAAGGCTTTAAAAAGTAGTTATTCAACATGAGGCACAATCCAAATGACATTTTGAATCAATTTTTCTAAAGTCCAAAAAATCCATTTTCTGATGAAAAACGATGACCCGCGACCTGTCGAAATTTCTCCAGATGGTCAGAAATGGTAATTTTTTAATGTTTAATTTTTTGACTGTAAATGACTATTGCATGTGAATTATCACTTGTGGAACTAAAATAAGTGAGTTTAGAGTCATTTTAATGCCTGAAGTTGGTCGAAATAGAAGCATCTAGTAGGAGAAAAAGTCTGTAAAAATGGCAATTTTGGTCACATCGAGGCTTTAAAAAGTAGTTATTCAACATGAGGCACAATTAAAATGACATTTTTAATCAATTTTTCTAAAGTCCAAAAATCAATTTTCTGATGAAAAACGATGACCCGTGACCTGTTGAACTTTCTCCAGATGGTCAGAAATGGTAATTTTTTGCTGTTCAATTTTTTGACTGTAAATGACTATTGCATATGAATTATCACTTTTGGAACTAAAAGAAGTGTGTTTAGAGTCATTTTAATGCCTGAAATTGGTCGAAATAGAAGCTTCTAGTAGGAGAAAAAGTCTGTAAAAATGGCAGTTTTGGTCACATTGAGGCTTTAAAAAGTAGTTATTCAACATGAGGCACAATCCAAATGACATTTTGAATCAATTTTTCTAAAGTCCAAAAATCAGTTTTCTGATGAAAAAAGATGACCCGTGACCTGTTGAACTTTCTCCAGATGGTCAGAAATGGTAATTTTTTAATGTTTTATTTTTTGACTGTAAATGACTATTACTTGTGAATTGTCACTTTTGGAACTAAAATAAGTGTGTTTAGACTCATTTTAATGCCTGAAATTGTTAGAAATAGAATCTTCTAGTAGGAGAAAAAGTCTGTAAAAATGGCAATTTTGGTCACATTGAGGCTTTAAAAAGTAGTTATTCAACATGAGGCACAATCCAAATGACATTTTGAATCAATTTTTCTAAAGTCCAAAAAATCAATTTTCTGATGAAAAACGATGACCCGCGACCTGTCGAAAATTCTCCAGATGGTCAGAAATGGTAATTTTTTAATGTTTTATTTTTTGACTGTAAATGACTATTGCATGTGAATTATCACTTTTGGAACTAAAATAAGTGTGTTTAGAGTCATTTTAATGCCTGAAAATGGTCGAAATAAAAGCTTCTAGTAGGAGAAAAAGTCTGTAAAAATGGCAATTTTGGTCACATTGAGGCTTTAAAAAGTAGTTATTCAACATGAGGCACAATCCAAATGACATTTTGAATCAATTTTTCTAAAGTCCAAAAAATCCATTTTCTGATGAAAAACGATGACCCGCGACCTGTCGAAATTTCTCCAGATGGTCAGAAATGGTAATTTTTTAATGTTTTATTTTTTGACTGTAAATGACTATTGCATGCGAATTATCACTTTTGGAACTAAAATAAGTGTGTTTAGAGTCATTTTAATGCCTGAAAATGGTCGAAATAGAAGCTTCTAGTAGGAAAAAAAGTCTGTAAAAATGGCAATTTTGGTCACATTGAGGCTTTAAAAAGTAGTTATTCAACATGAGGCACAATCCAAATGACATTTTGAATAAATTTTTCTAAAGTCCAAAAAATCCATTTTCTGATGAAAAACGATGACCCACGACCTGTCGAAATTTCTCCAGATGGTCAGAAATGGTAATTTTTTAATGTTTAATTTTTTGACTGTAAATGACTATTGCATGTGAATTATCACTTTTGGAACTAAAATAAGTGTGTTTAGACTCATTTTAATGCCTGAAATTGTTCGAAATAGAAGCTTCTAGTAGGAGAAAAAGTCTGTAAAAATGGCAATGTTGGTCACATTGAGGCTTTAAAAAGTAGTTATTCAACATGAGGCACAATCCAAATGACATTTTGAATCAATATTTCTAGAGTCCAAAAAATCCATTTTCTGATGAAAAACGATGACCCGCGACCTGTCGAAATTTCTCCAGATGGTCAGAAATGGTAATTTTTTAATGTTTAATTTTTTGACTGTAAATAACTATTGCATGTGATTTATCACTTGTGGAACTAAAATAAGTTTGTTTAGAGTCATTTTAATGCCTGAAGTTGGTCGAAATAGAAGCTTCTAGTAGGAGAAAAAGTCTGTAAAAATGGCAATTTTGGTCACATCGAGGCTTTAAAAAGTAGTTATTCAACATGAGGCACAATTAAAATGACATTTTTAATCAATTTTTCTAAAGTCCAAAAATCAATTTTCTGATGAAAAACGATGACCCGTGACCTGTTGAACTTTCTCCAGATGGTCAGAAATGGTAATTTTTTACTGTTCAATTTTTTGACTGTAAATGACTATTGCATATGAATTATCACTTTTGGAACTAAAAGAAGTGTGTTTAGAGTCATTTTAATGCCTGAAATTGGTCGAAATAGAAGCTTCTAGTAGGAGAAAAAGTGTGTAAAAATGGCAATTTTGGTCATATTGATTCTTTAAAAAGTAGTTATTCAACATGAGGCACAATCCAAATGACATTTTGAATCAATTTTTCTAAAGTCCAAAAAATCCATTTTCTGATGAAAAACGATGACCCGCGACCTGTCGAAATTTCTCCAGATGGTCAGAAATGGTAATTTTTTAATGTTTAATTTTTTGACTGTAAATGACTATTGCATGTGAATTATCACTTTTGGAACTAAAATAAGTGTGTTTAGAGTCATTTTAATGCCTGAAAATGGTCGAAATAGAAGCTTCTAGTAGGAGAAAAAGTCTGTAAAAATGGCAGTTTTGGTCACATTGAGGCTTTAAAAAGTAGTTATTCAACATGAGGCACAATCCAAATGACATTTTGAATCAATTTTTCTAAAGTCCAAAAATCAGTTTTCTGATGAAAAAAGATGACCCGTGACCTGTTGAACTTTCTCCAGATGGTCAGAAATGGTAATTTTTTAATGTTTTATTTTTTGACTGTAAATGACTATTGCATGTGAATTGTCACTTTTGGAACTAAAATAAGTGTGTTTAGACTCATTTTAATGCCTGAAATTGTTAGAAATAGAATCTTCTAGTAGGAGAAAAAGTCTGTAAAAATGGCAATTTTGGTCACATTGAGGCTTTAAAAAGTAGTTATTCAACATGAGGCACAATCCAAATGACATTTTGAATCAATTTTTCTAAAGTCCAAAAAATCAATTTTCTGATGAAAAACGATGACCCGCGACCTGTCGAAATTTCTCCAGATGGTCAGAAATGGTAATTTTTTAATGTTTTATTTTTTGACTGTAAATGACTATTGCATGTGAATTATCACTTTTGGAACTAAAATAAGTGTGTTTAGAGTCATTTTAATGCCTGAAAATGGTCGAAATAGAAGCTTCTAGTAGGAAAAAAAGTCTGTAAAAATGGCAATTTTGGTCACATTGAGGCTTTAAAAAGTAGTTATTCAACATGAGGCACAATCCAAATGACATTTTGAATAAATTTTTCTAAAGTCCAAAAAATCCATTTTCTGATGAAAAACGATGACCCACGACCTGTCGAAATTTCTCCAGATGGTCAGAAATGGTAATTTTTTAATGTTTAATTTTTTGACTGTAAATGACTATTGCATGTGATTTATCACTTGTGGAACTAAAATAAGTTTGTTTAGAGTCATTTTAATGCCTGAAGTTGGTCGAAATAGAAGCTTCTAGTAGGAGAAAAAGTCTGTAAAAATGGCAATTTTGGTCACATCGAGGCTTTAAAAAGTAGTTATTCAACATGAGGCACAATTAAAATGACATTTTTAATCAATTTTTCTAAAGTCCAAAAATCAATTTTCTGATGAAAAACGATGACCCGTGACCTGTTGAACTTTCTCCAGATGGTCAGAAATGGTAATTTTTTACTGTTCAATTTTTTGACTGTAAATGACTATTGCATATGAATTATCACTTTTGGAACTAAAAGAAGTGTGTTTAGAGTCATTTTAATGCCTGAAATTGGTCGAAATAGAAGCTTCTAGTAGGAGAAAAAGTGTGTAAAAATGGCAATTTTGGTCATATTGATTCTTTAAAAAGTAGTTATTTAACATGAGGCACAATCCAAATGACATTTTGAATCAATTTTTCTAAAGTCCAAAAAATCCATTTTCTGATGTAAAACGATGACCCGCGACCTGTCGAAATTTCTCCAGATGGTCAGAAATGGTAATTTTTTAATGTTTTATTTTTTGACTGTAAATGACTATTGCATGCGAATTATCACTTTTGGAACTAAAATAAGTGTGTTTAGAGTCATTTTAATGCCTGAAAATGGTCGAAATAGAAGCTTCTAGTAGGAGAAAAAGTCTGTAAAAATGGCAATTTTGGTCACATTGAGGCTTTGAAAAGTAGTTATTCAACATGAGGCACAATTAAAATGACATTTTTAATCAATTTTTCTAAAGTCCAAAAATCAATTTTCTGATGAAAAACGATGACCCGTGACCTGTTGAACTTTCTCCAGATGGTCAGAAATGGTAATTTTTTGCTGTTCAATTTTTTGACTGTAAATGACTATTGCATATGAATTATCACTTTTGGAACTAAAAGAAGTGTGTTTAGAGTCATTTTAATGCCTGAAATTGGTCGAAATAGAAGCTTCTGTAGGAGAAAAAGTGTGTAAAAATGGCAATTTTGGTCATATTGATTCTTTAAAAAGTAGTTATTCAACATGAGGCACAATCCAAATGACATTTTGAATCAATTTTTCTAAAGTCCAAAAAATCTATTTTCTGATGAAAAACGATGACCCGCGACCTGTCGAAAATTCTCCAGATGGTCAGAAATGGTAATTTTTTAATGTTTCATTTTTTGACTGTAAATGACTATTGCATGCGAATTATCACTTTTGGAACTAAAATAAGTGTGTTTAGAGTCATTTTAATGCCTGAAAATGGTCGAAATAGAAGCTTCTAGTAGGAGAAAAAGTCTGTAAAAATGGCAATTTTGGTCACATTGAGGCTTTAAAAAGTAGTTATTCAACATGAGGCACAATCCAAATGACATTTTGAATCAATTTTTCTAAAGTCCAAAAATCAGTTTTCTGATGAAAAAAGATGACCCGTGACCTGTTGAACTTTCTCCAGATGGTCAGAAATGGTAATTTTTTAATGTTTTATTTTTTGACTGTAAATGACTATTGCATGTGAATTGTCACTTTTGGAACTAAAATAAGTGTGTTTAGACTCATTTTAATGCCTGAAATTGTTAGAAATAGAATCTTCTAGTAGGAGAAAAAGTCTGTAAAAATGGCAATTTTGGTCACATTGAGGCTTTAAAAAGTAGTTATTCAACATGAGGCACAATCCAAATGACATTTTGAATCAATTTTTCTAAAGTCCAAAAAATCAATTTTCTGATGAAAAACGATGACCCGCGACCTGTCGAAAATTCTCCAGATGGTCAGAAATGGTAATTTTTTAATGTTTTATTTTTTGACTGTAAATGACTATTGCATGTGAATTATCACTTTTGGAACTAAAATAAGTGTGTTTAGAGTCATTTTAATGCCTGAAAATGGTCGAAATAGAAGCTTCTAGTAGGAGAAAAAGTCTGTAAAAATGGCAATTTTGGTCACATTGAGTCTTTAAAAAGTAGTTATTCAACATGAGGCACAATCCAAATGACATTTTGAATCAATTTTTCTAAAGTCCAAAAATCAATTTTCTGATGAAAAAAGATGACCCGTGACCTGTTGAACTTTCTCCAGATGGTCAGAAATGGTAATTTTTTGCTGTTCAATTTTTTGACTGTAAATGACTATTGCATATGAATTATCACTTTTGGAACTAAAAGAAGTGTGTTTAGAGTCATTTTAATGCCTGAAATTGGTCGAAATAGAAGCTTCTAGTAGGAGAAAAAGTGTGTAAAAATGGCAATTTTGGTCATATTGATTCTTTAAAAAGTAGTTATTCAACATGAGGCACAATCCAAATGACATTTTGAATCAATTTTTCTAAAGTTTAAAAAATCTATTTTCTGATGAAAAACGATGGCCCGCGACCTGTCGAAAATTCTCCAGATGGTCAGAAATGGTAATTTTGTAATGTTTTATTTTTTGACTGTAAATGACTATTGCATGCGAATTATCACTTTTGGAACTCAAATAAGTGTGTTTAGAGTCATTTTAATGCCTGAAAATGGTCGAAATAGAAGCTTCTAGTAGGAGAAAAAGTCTGTAAAAATGGCAATTTTGGTCACATTGAGGCTTTAAAAAGTAGTTATTCAACATGAGGCACAATCCAAATGACATTTTGAATCAATTTTTCTAAAGTCCAAAAATCAATTTTCTGATGAAAAAAGATGACCCGTGACCTGTTGAACTTTCTCCAGACGGTCAGAAATGGTAATTTTTTAATGTTTTATTTTTTGACTGTAAATGACTATTGCATGTGAATTGTCACTTTTGGAACTAAAATAAGTGTGTTTAGACTCATTTTAATGCCTGAAATTGTTAGAAATAGAAGCTTCTAGTAGGAGAAAAAGTCTGTAAAAATGGCAATTTTGGTCACATTGAGGCTTTAAAAAGTAGTTATTCAACATGAGGCACAATCCAAATGACATTTTGAATCAATTTTTCTAAAGTCCAAAAAATCAATTTTCTGATGAAAAACGATGACCCGCGACCTGTCGAAAATTCTCCAGATGGTCAGAAATGGTAATTTTTTAATGTTTTATTTTTTGACTGTAAATGACTATTGCATGCGAATTATCACTTTTGGAACTAAAATAAGTGTGTTTAGAGTCATTTGAATGTCTGAAAATGGTCGAAAGAGAAGCTTCTAGTAGGGGAAAAAGTCTGTAAAAATGGCAATTTTGGTCACATTGAGGCTTTAAAAAGTAGTTATTCAATGAGGCACAATCCAAATGACATTTTGAATCAATTTTTCTAAAGTCCAAAAATCAATTTTCTGATGAAAAAAGATGACCCGTGACCTGTTGAACTTTCTCCAGATGGTCAGAAATGGTAATTGTTTAATGTTTTATTTTTTGACTGTAAATGACTATTGCATGTGAATTATCACTTTTGGAACTAAAATAAGTGTGTTTAGAGTCATTTTAATGCCTGAAAATGGTCGAAATAAAAGCTTCTAGTAGGAGAAAAAGTCTGTAAAAATGGCAATTTTGGTCACATTGAGGCTTTAAAAAGTAGTTATTCAACATGAGGCACAATCCAAATGACATTTTGAATCAATTTTTCTAAAGTCCCAAAAATCCATTTTCTGATGAAAAACGATGACCCGCGCGACCTGTCGAAATTTCTCCAGATGGTCAGAAATGGTAATTTTTTAATGTTTTATTTTTTGACTGTAAATGACTATTGCATGCGAATTATCACTTTTGGAACTAAAATAAGTGTGTTTAGAGTCATTTTAATGCCTGAAAATGGTCAAAATAGAAGCTTCTAGTAGGAAAAAAAGTCTGTAAAAATGGCAATTTTGGTCACATTGAGGCTTTAAAAAGTAGTTATTCAACATGAGGCACAATCCAAATTACATTTTGAATCAATTTTTCTAAAGTCCAAAAAATCCATTTTCTGATGAAAAACGATGACCCACGACCTGTCGAAATTTCTCCAGATGGTCAGAAATGGTAATTTTTTAATGTTTAATTTTTTGACTGTAAATGACTATTGCATGTGAATTATCACTTTTGGAACTAAAATAAGTGTGTTTAGACTCATTTTAATGCCTGAAATTGGTCGAAATAGAAGCTTCTAGTAGGAGAAAAAGTGTGTAAAAATGGCAATTTTGGTCATATTGATTCTTTAAAAAGTAGTTATTCAACATGAGGCACAATCCAAATGACATTTTGAATCAATTTTTCTAAAGTCCAAAAAATCCATTTTCTGATGAAAAACGATGACCCGCGACCTGTCGAAAATTCTCCAGATGGTCAGAAATGGTAATTTTTTAATGTTTTATTTTTTGACTGTAAATGACTATTGCATGTGAATTATCACTTTTGGAACTAAAATAAGTGTGTTTAGACTCATTTTAATGCCTGAAATTGTTCGAAATAGAAGATTCTAGTAGGAGAAAAAGTCTGTAAAAATGGCAATTTTGGTCACATTGAGGCTTTAAAAAGTAGTTATTCAACATGAGGCACAATCCAAATGACATTTTGAATCAATTTTTCTAAAGTCCAAAAAATCCATTTTCTGATGTAAAACGATGACTCGCGACCTGTCGAAATTTCTCCAGATGGTCAGAAATGGTAATTTTTTAATGTTTTATTTTTTGACTGTAAATGACTATTGCATGCGAATTATCACTTTTGGAACTAAAATAAGTGTGTTTAGAGTCATTTTATTGCCTGAAAATGGTCGAAATAGAAGCTTCTAGTAGGAAAAATGTCTGTAAAAATGGCAATTTTGGTCACATTGAGGCTTTAAAAAGTAGTTATTCAACATGAGGCACAATCCAAATGACATTTTGAATCAATTTTTCTAAAGTCCAAAAAATCCATTTTCTGATGAAAAACGATGACCCGCGACCTGTCGAAATTTCTCCAGATGGTCAGAAATGGTAATTTTTTAATGTTTAATTTTTTGACTGTAAATGACTATTGCATGTGATTTATCACTTGTGGAACTAAAATAAGTGTGTTTAGAGTCATTTTAATGCCTGAAGTTGGTCGAAATAGAAGCTTCTAGTAGGAGAAAAAGTCTGTAAAAATGGCAATTTTGGTCACATCGAGGCTTTAAAAAGTAGTTATTCAACATGAGGCACAATCCAAATGACATTTTGAATCAATTTTTCTAAAGTCCAAAAATCAATTTTCTGATGAAAAACGATGACCCGTGACCTGTTGAACTTTCTCCAGATGGTCAGAAATGGTAATTTTTTACTGTTCAATTTTTTGACTGTAAATGACTATTGCATATGAATTATCACTTTTGGAACTAAAAGAAGTGTGTTTAGAGTCATTTTAATGCCTGAAATTGTTAGAAATAGAAGCTTCTAGTAGGAGAAAAAGTGTGTAAAAATGGCAATTTTGGTCACATTGATTCTTTAAAAAGTAGTTATTCAACATGAGGCACAATCCAAATGACATTTTGAATCA
The DNA here is from genome assembly GCF_964204655.1 of Triturus cristatus. Classification (NCBI taxonomy): domain Eukaryota; kingdom Metazoa; phylum Chordata; class Amphibia; order Caudata; family Salamandridae; genus Triturus; species Triturus cristatus. The sequence goes on from NC_140588.1 coordinate 135,810,264, forward strand.
ATTTTTCTAAAGTCCAAAAAATCCATTTTCTGATGAAAAACGATGACCCGCGACCTGTCGAAATTTCTCCAGATGGTCAGAAATGGTAATTTTTTAATGTTTTATTTTTTGACTGTAAATGACTATTGCATGCGAATTATCACTTTTGGAACTAAAATAAGTGTGTTTAGAGTCATTTTAATGCCTGAAAATGGTCGAAATAGAAGCTTCTAGTAGGAGAAAAAGTCTGTAAAAATGGCAATTTTGGTCACATTGAGTCTTTAAAAAGTAGTTATTCAACATGAGGCACAATCCAAATGACATTTTGAATCAATTTTTCTGAAGTCCAAAAATCAATTTTCTGATGAAAAAAGATGACCCGTGACCTGTTGAACTTTCTCCAGATGGTCAGAAATGGTAATTTTTTGCTGTTCAATTTTTTGACTGTAAATGACTATTGCATATGAATTATCACTTTTGGAACTAAAAGAAGTGTGTTTAGAGTCATTTTAATGCCTGAAATTGGTCGAAATAGAAGCTTCTAGTAGGAGAAAAAGTGTGTAAAAATGGCAATTTTGGTCATATTGATTCTTTAAAAAGTAGTTATTCAACATGAGGCACAATCCAAATGACATTTTGAATCAATTTTTCTAAAGTTTAAAAAATCTATTTTCTGATGAAAAACGATGACCCGCGACCTGTCGAAAATTCTCCAGATGGTCAGAAATGGTAATTTTGTAATGTTTTATTTTTTGACTGTAAATGACTATTGCATGCGAATTATCACTTTTGGAACTCAAATAAGTGTGTTTAGAGTCATTTTAATGCCTGAAAATGGTCGAAATAGAAGCTTCTAGTAGGAGAAAAAGTCTGTAAAAATGGCAATTTTGGTCACATTGAGGCTTTAAAAAGTAGTTATTCAACATGAGGCACAATCCAAATGACATTTTGAATCAATTTTTCTAAAGTCCAAAAATCAATTTTCTGATGAAAAAAGATGACCCGTGACCTGTTGAACTTTCTCCAGACGGTCAGAAATGGTAATTTTTTAATGTTTTATTTTTTGACTGTAAATGACTATTGCATGTGAATTGTCACTTTTGGAACTAAAATAAGTGTGTTTAGACTCATTTTAATGCCTGAAATTGTTAGAAATAGAAGCTTCTAGTAGGAGAAAAAGTCTGTAAAAATGGCAATTTTGGTCACATTGAGGCTTTAAAAAGTAGTTATTCAACATGAGGCACAATCCAAATGACATTTTGAATCAATTTTTCTAAAGTCCAAAAAATCAATTTTCTGATGAAAAACGATGACCCGCGACCTGTCGAAAATTCTCCAGATGGTCAGAAATGGTAATTTTTTAATGTTTTATTTTTTGACTGTAAATGACTATTGCATGCGAATTATCACTTTTGGAACTAAAATAAGTGTGTTTAGAGTCATTTTAATGTCTGAAAATGGTCGAAAGAGAAGCTTCTAGTAGGGGAAAAAGTCTGTAAAAATGGCAATTTTGGTCACATTGAGGCTTTAAAAAGTAGTTATTCAATGAGGCACAATCCAAATGACATTTTGAATCAATTTTTCTAAAGTCCAAAAATCAATTTTCTGATGAAAAAAGATGACCCGTGACCTGTTGAACTTTCTCCAGATGGTCAGAAATGGTAATTGTTTAATGTTTTATTTTTTGACTGTAAATGACTATTGCATGTGAATTATCACTTTTGGAACTAAAATAAGTGTGTTTAGAGTCATTTTAATGCCTGAAAATGGTCGAAATAAAAGCTTCTAGTAGGAGAAAAAGTCTGTAAAAATGGCAATTTTGGTCACATTGAGGCTTTAAAAAGTAGTTATTCAACATGAGGCACAATCCAAATGACATTTTGAATCAATTTTTCTAAAGTCCCAAAAATCCATTTTCTGATGAAAAACGATGACCCGCGCGACCTGTCGAAATTTCTCCAGATGGTCAGAAATGGTAATTTTTAATGTTTTATTTTTTGACTGTAAATGACTATTGCATGCGAATTATCACTTTTGGAACTAAAATAAGTGTGTTTAGAGTCATTTTAATGCCTGAAAATGGTCGAAATAGAAGCTTCTAGTAGGAAAAAAAGTCTGTAAAAATGGCAATTTTGGTCACATTGAGGCTTTAAAAAGTAGTTATTCAACATGAGGCACAATCCAAATTACATTTTGAATCAATTTTTCTAAAGTCCAAAAAATCCATTTTCTGATGAAAAACGATGACCCACGACCTGTCGAAATTTCTCCAGATGGTCAGAAATGGTAATTTTTTAATGTTTAATTTTTTGACTGTAAATGACTATTGCATGTGAATTATCACTTTTGGAACTAAAATAAGTGTGTTTAGACTCATTTTAATGCCTGAAATTGTTCGAAATAGAAGCTTCTAGTAGGAGAAAAAGTCTGTAAAATGGCAATTTTGGTCACATTGAGGCTTTAAAAAGTAGTTATTCAACATGAGGCACAATCCAAATGACATTTTGAATCAATTTTTCTAAAGTCCAAAAATCAATTTTCTGATGAAAAACGATGACCCGTGACCTGTTGAACTTTCTCCAGATGGTCAGAAATGGTAATTTTTTACTGTTCAATTTTTTGACTGTAAATGACTATTGCATATGAATTATCACTTTTGGAACTAAAAGAAGTGTGTTTAGAGTCATTTTAATGCCTGAAATTGGTCGAAATAGAAGCTTCTAGTAGGAGAAAAAGTGTGTAAAAATGGCAATTTTGGTCATATTGATTCTTTAAAAAGTAGTTATTCAACATGAGGCACAATCCAAATGACATTTTGAATCAATTTTTCTAAAGTCCAAAAAATCCATTTTCTGATGAAAAACGATGACCCGCGACCTGTCGAAAATTCTCCAGATGGTCAGAAATGGTAATTTTTTAATGTTTTATTTTTTGACTGTAAATGACTATTGCATGTGAATTATCACTTTTGGAACTAAAATAAGTGTGTTTAGACTCATTTTAATGCCTGAAATTGTTCGAAATAGAAGATTCTAGTAGGAGAAAAAGTCTGTAAAAATGGCAATTTTGGTCACATTGAGGCTTTAAAAAGTAGTTATTCAACATGAGGCACAATCCAAATGACATTTTGAATCAATTTTTCTAAAGTCCAAAAAATCCATTTTCTGATGTAAAACGATGACTCGCGACCTGTCGAAATTTCTCCAGATGGTCAGAAATGGTAATTTTTTAATGTTTTATTTTTTGACTGTAAATGACTATTGCATGCGAATTATCACTTTTGGAACTAAAATAAGTGTGTTTAGAGTCATTTTAATGCCTGAAAATGGTCGAAATAGAAGCTTCTAGTAGGAAAAATGTCTGTAAAAATGGCAATTTTGGTCACATTGAGGCTTTAAAAAGTAGTTATTCAACATGAGGCACAATCCAAATGACATTTTGAATCAATTTTTCTAAAGTCCAAAAAATCCATTTTCTGATGAAAAACGATGACCCGCGACCTGTCGAAATTTCTCCAGATGGTCAGAAATGGTAATTTTTTAATGTTTAATTTTTTGACTGTAAATGACTATTGCATGTGATTTATCACTTGTGGAACTAAAATAAGTGTGTTTAGAGTCATTTTAATGCCTGAAGTTGGTCGAAATAGAAGCTTCTAGTAGGAGAAAAAGTCTGTAAAAATGGCAATTTTGGTCACATCGAGGCTTTAAAAAGTAGTTATTCAACATGAGGCACAATCCAAATGACATTTTGAATCAATTTTTCTAAAGTCCAAAAATCAATTTTCTGATGAAAAACGATGACCCGTGACCTGTTGAACTTTCTCCAGATGGTCAGAAATGGTAATTTTTTACTGTTCAATTTTTTGACTGTAAATGACTATTGCATATGAATTATCACTTTTGGAACTAAAAGAAGTGTGTTTAGAGTCATTTTAATGCCTGAAATTGGTCGAAATAGAAGCTTCTAGTAGGAGAAAAAGTGTGTAAAAATGGCAATTTTGGTCATATTGATTCTTTAAAAAGTAGTTATTCAACATGAGGCACAATCCAAATGACATTTTGAATCAATTTTTCTAAAGTCCAAAAAATCCATTTTCTGATGAAAAACGATGACCCGCGACCTGTCGAAATTTCTCCAGATGGTCAGAAATGGTAATTTTTTAATGTTTTATTTTTTGACTGTAAATGACTATTGCATGCGAATTATCACTTTTGGAACTAAAATAAGTGTGTTTAGAGTCATTTTAATGCCTGAAAATGGTCGAAATAGAAGCTTCTAGTAGGAGAAAAAGTCTGTAAAAATGGCAATTTTGGTCACATTGAGGCTTTGAAAAGTAGTTATTCAACATGAGGCACAATTAAAATGACATTTTTAATCAATTTTTCTAAAGTCCAAAAATCAATTTTCTGATGAAAAACGATGACCCGTGACCTGTTGAACTTTCTCCAGATGGTCAGAAATGGTAATTTTTTGCTGTTCAATTTTTTGACTGTAAATGACTATTGCATATGAATTATCACTTTTGGAACTAAAAGAAGTGTGTTTAGAGTCATTTTAATGCCTGAAATTGGTCGAAATAGAAGCTTCTGTAGGAGAAAAAGTGTGTAAAAATGGCAATTTTGGTCATATTGATTCTTTAAAAAGTAGTTATTCAACATGAGGCACAATCCAAATGACATTTTGAATCAATTTTTCTAAAGTCCAAAAAATCTATTTTCTGATGAAAAACGATGACCCGCGACCTGTCGAAAATTCTCCAGATGGTCAGAAATGGTAATTTTTTAATGTTTCATTTTTTGACTGTAAATGACTATTGCATGCGAATTATCACTTTTGGAACTAAAATAAGTGTGTTTAGAGTCATTTTAATGCCTGAAAATGGTCGAAATAGAAGCTTCTAGTAGGAGAAAAAGTCTGTAAAAATGGCAATTTTGGTCACATTGAGGCTTTAAAAAGTAGTTATTCAACATGAGGCACAATCCAAATGACATTTTGAATCAATTTTTCTAAAGTCCAAAAATCAGTTTTCTGATGAAAAAAGATGACCCGTGACCTGTTGAACTTTCTCCAGATGGTCAGAAATGGTAATTTTTTAATGTTTTATTTTTTGACTGTAAATGACTATTGCATGTGAATTGTCACTTTTGGAACTAAAATAAGTGTGTTTAGACTCATTTTAATGCCTGAAATTGTTAGAAATAGAATCTTCTAGTAGGAGAAAAAGTCTGTAAAAATGGCAATTTTGGTCACATTGAGGCTTTAAAAAGTAGTTATTCAACATGAGGCACAATCCAAATGACATTTTGAATCAATTTTTCTAAAGTCCAAAAAATCAATTTTCTGATGAAAAACGATGACCCGCGACCTGTCGAAAATTCTCCAGATGGTCAGAAATGGTAATTTTTTAATGTTTTATTTTTTGACTGTAAATGACTATTGCATGTGAATTATCACTTTTGGAACTAAAATAAGTGTGTTTAGAGTCATTTTAATGCCTGAAAATGGTCGAAATAGAAGCTTCTAGTAGGAGAAAAAGTCTGTAAAAATGGCAATTTTGGTCACATTGAGTCTTTAAAAAGTAGTTATTCAACATGAGGCACAATCCAAATGACATTTTGAATCAATTTTTCTGAAGTCCAAAAATCAATTTTCTGATGAAAAAAGATGACCCGTGACCTGTTGAACTTTCTCCAGATGGTCAGAAATGGTAATTTTTTGCTGTTCAATTTTTTGACTGTAAATGACTATTGCATATGAATTATCACTTTTGGAACTAAAAGAAGTGTGTTTAGAGTCATTTTAATGCCTGAAATTGGTCGAAATAGAAGCTTCTAGTAGGAGAAAAAGTGTGTAAAAATGGCAATTTTGGTCATATTGATTCTTTAAAAAGTAGTTATTCAACATGAGGCACAATCCAAATGACATTTTGAATCAATTTTTCTAAAGTTTAAAAAATCTATTTTCTGATGAAAAACGATGACCCGCGACCTGTTGAAAATTCTCCAGATGGTCAGAAATGGTAATTTTGTAATGTTTTATTTTTTGACTGTAAATGACTATTGCATGCGAATTATCACTTTTGGAACTCAAATAAGTGTGTTTAGAGTCATTTTAATGCCTGAAAATGGTCGAAATAGAAGCTTCTAGTAGGAGAAAAAGTCTGTAAAAATGGCAATTTTGGTCACATTGAGGCTTTAAAAAGTAGTTATTCAACATGAGGCACAATCCAAATGACATTTTGAATCAATTTTTCTAAAGTCCAAAAATCAATTTTCTGATGAAAAAAGATGACCCGTGACCTGTTGAACTTTCTCCAGACGGTCAGAAATGGTAATTTTTTAATGTTTTATTTTTTGACTGTAAATGACTATTGCATGTGAATTGTCACTTTTGGAACTAAAATAAGTGTGTTTAGACTCATTTTAATGCCTGAAATTGTTAGAAATAGAAGCTTCTAGTAGGAGAAAAAGTCTGTAAAAATGGCAATTTTGGTCACATTGAGGCTTTAAAAAGTAGTTATTCAACATGAGGCACAATCCAAATAACATTTTGAATCAATTTTTCTAAAGTCCAAAAAATCAATTTTCTGATGAAAAACGATGACCCGCGACCTGTCGAAAATTCTCCAGATGGTCAGAAATGGTAATTTTTTAATGTTTTATTTTTTGACTGTAAATGACTATTGCATGCGAATTATCACTTTTGGAACTAAAATAAGTGTGTTTAGAGTCATTTTAATGTCTGAAAATGGTCGAAAGAGAAGCTTCTAGTAGGGGAAAAAGTCTGTAAAAATGGCAATTTTGGTCACATTGAGGCTTTAAAAAGTAGTTATTCAATGAGGCACAATCCAAATGACATTTTGAATCAATTTTTCTAAAGTCCAAAAATCAATTTTCTGATGAAAAAAGATGACCCGTGACCTGTTGAACTTTCTCCAGATGGTCAGAAATGGTAATTGTTTAATGTTTTATTTTTTGACTGTAAATGACTATTGCATGTGAATTATCACTTTTGGAACTAAAATAAGTGTGTTTAGAGTCATTTTAATGCCTGAAAATGGTCGAAATAAAAGCTTCTAGTAGGAGAAAAAGTCTGTAAAAATGGCAATTTTGGTCACATTGAGGCTTTAAAAAGTAGTTATTCAACATGAGGCACAATCCAAATGACATTTTGAATCAATTTTTCTAAAGTCCCAAAAATCCATTTTCTGATGAAAAACGATGACCCGCGCGACCTGTCGAAATTTCTCCAGATGGTCAGAAATGGTAATTTTTTAATGTTTTATTTTTTGACTGTAAATGACTATTGCATGCGAATTATCACTTTTGGAACTAAAATAAGTGTGTTTAGAGTCATTTTAATGCCTGAAAATGGTCGAAATAGAAGCTTCTAGTAGGAAAAAAAGTCTGTAAAAATGGCAATTTTGGTCACATTGAGGCTTTAAAAAGTAGTTATTCAACATGAGGCACAATCCAAATTACATTTTGAATCAATTTTTCTAAAGTCCAAAAAATCCATTTTCTGATGAATAACGATGACCCACGACCTGTCGAAATTTCTCCAGATGGTCAGAAATGGTAATTTTTTAATGTTTAATTTTTTGACTGTAAATGACTATTGCATGTGAATTATCACTTTTGGAACTAAAATAAGTGTGTTTAGACTCATTTTAATGCCTGAAATTGTTCGAAATAGAAGCTTCTAGTAGGAGAAAAAGTCTGTAAAATGGCAATTTTGGTCACATTGAGGCTTTAAAAAGTAGTTATTCAACATGAGGCACAATCCAAATGACATTTTGAATCAATTTTTCTAAAGTCCAAAAATCAATTTTCTGATGAAAAACGATGACCCGTGACCTGTTGAACTTTCTCCAGATGGTCAGAAATGGTAATTTTTTACTGTTCAATTTTTTGACTGTAAATGACTATTGCATATGAATTATCACTTTTGGAACTAAAAGAAGTGTGTTTAGAGTCATTTTAATGCCTGAAATTGGTCGAAATAGAAGCTTCTAGTAGGAGAAAAAGTGTGTAAAAATGGCAATTTTGGTCATATTGATTCTTTAAAAAGTAGTTATTCAACATGAGGCACAATCCAAATGACATTTTGAATCAATTTTTCTAAAGTCCAAAAAATCCATTTTCTGATGAAAAACGATGACCCGCGACCTGTCGAAAATTCTCCAGATGGTCAGAAATGGTAATTTTTTAATGTTTTATTTTTTGACTGTAAATGACTATTGCATGTGAATTATCACTTTTGGAACTAAAATAAGTGTGTTTAGACTCATTTTAATGCCTGAAATTGTTCGAAATAGAAGATTCTAGTAGGAGAAAAAGTCTGTAAAAATGGCAATTTTGGTCACATTGAGGCTTTAAAAAGTAGTTATTCAACATGAGGCACAATCCAAATGACATTTTGAATCAATTTTTCTAAAGTCAAAAAAATCCATTTTCTGATGTAAAACGATGACTCGCGACCTGTCGAAATTTCTCCAGATGGTCAGAAATGGTAATTTTTTAATGTTTAATTTTTTGACTGTAAATGACTATTGCATGCGAATTATCACTTTTGGAACTAAAATAAGTGTGTTTAGAGTCATTTTAATGCCTGAAAATGGTCAAAATAGAAGCTTCTAGTAGGAAAAATGTCTGTAAAAATGGCAATTTTGGTCACATTGAGGCTTTAAAAAGTAGTTATTCAACATGAGGCACAATCCAAATGACATTTTGAATCAATTTTTCTAAAGTCCAAAAAATCCATTTTCTGATGAAAAACGATGACCCGCGACCTGTCGAAATTTCTCCAGATGGTCAGAAATGGTAATTTTTTAATGTTTAATTTTTTGACTGTAAATGACTATTGCATGTGATTTATCACTTGTGGAACTAAAATAAGTGTGTTTAGAGTCATTTTAATGCCTGAAGTTGGTCGAAATAGAAGCTTCTAGTAGGAGAAAAAGTCTGTAAAAATGGCAATTTTGGTCACATCGAGGCTTTAAAAAGTAGTTATTCAACATGAGGCACAATTAAAATGACATTTTTAATCAATTTTTCTAAAGTCCAAAAATCAATTTTCTGATGAAAAACGATGACCCGTGACCTGTTGAACTTTCTCCAGATGGTCAGAAATGGTAATTTTATACTGTTCAATTTTTTGACTGTAAATGACTATTGCATATGAATTATCACTTTTGGAACTAAAATAAGTGTGTTTAGAGTCATTTTAATGCCTGAAATTGGTCGAAATAGAAGCTTCTAGTAGGAGAAAAAGTCTGTAAAAATGGCAATTTTGGTCACATCGAGGCTTTGAAAAGTAGTTATTCAACATGAGGCACAATTAAAATGACATTTTTAATCAATTTTTCTAAAGTCCAAAAATCAATTTTCTGATGAAAAACGATGACCCGTGACCTGTTGAACTTTCTCCAGATGGTCAGAAATGGTAATTTTTTGCTGTTCAATTTTTTGACTGTAAATGACTATTGCATATGAATTATCACTTTTGGAACTAAAAGAAGTGTGTTTAGAGTCATTTTAATGCCTGAAATTGGTCGAAATAGAAGCTTCTGTAGGAGAAAAAGTGTGTAAAAATGGCAATTTTGGTCATATTGATTCTTTAAAAAGTAGTTATTCAACATGAGGCACAATCCAAATGACATTTTGAATCAATTTTTCTAAAGTCCAAAAAATCTATTTTCTGATGAAAAACGATGACCCGCGACCTGTCGAAAATTTTCCAGATGGTCAGAAATGGTAATTTTTTAATGTTTCATTTTTTGACTGTAAATGACTATTGCATGCGAATTATCACTTTTGGAACTAAAATAAGTGTGTTTAGAGTCATTTTAATGCCTGAAAATGGTCGAAATAGAAGCTTCTAGTAGGAGAAAAAGTCTGTAAAAATGGCAATTTTGGTCACATTGAGGCTTTAAAAAGTAGTTATTCAACATGAGGCACAATCCAAATGACATTTTGAATCAATTTTTCTAAAGTCCAAAAATCAGTTTTCTGATGAAAAAAGATGACCCGTGACCTGTTGAACTTTCTCCAGATGGTCAGAAATGGTAATTTTTTAATGTTTTATTTTTTGACTGTAAATGACTATTGCATGTGAATTGTCACTTTTGGAACTAAAATAAGTGTGTTTAGACTCATTTTAATGCCTGAAATTGTTAGAAATAGAATCTTCTAGTAGGAGAAAAAGTCTGTAAAAATGGCAATTTTGGTCACATTGAGGCTTTAAAAAGTAGTTATTCAACATGAGGCACAATCCAAATGACATTTTGAATCAATATTTCTAAAGTCCAAAAAATCAATTTTCTGATGAAAAACGATGACCCGCGACCTGTCGAAAATTCTCCAGATGGTCAGAAATGGTAATTTTTTAATGTTTTATTTTTTGACTGTAAATGACTATTGCATGTGAATTATCACTTTTGGAACTAAAATAAGTGTGTTTAGAGTCATTTTAATGCCTGAAAATGGTCGAAATAAAAGCTTCTAGTAGGAGAAAAAGTCTGTAAAAATGGCAATTTTGGTCACATTGAGGCTTTAAAAAGTAGTTATTCAACATGAGGCACAATCCAAATGACATTTTGAATCAATTTTTCTAAAGTCCAAAAAATCCATTTTCTGATGAAAAACGATGACCCGCGACCTGTCGAAATTTCTCCAGATGGTCAGAAATAGTAATTTTTTAATGTTTTATTTTTTGACTGTAAATGACTATTGCATGCGAATTATCACTTTTGGAACTAAAATAAGTGTGTTTAGAGTCATTTTAATGCCTGAAAATGGTCGAAATAGAAGCTTCTAGTAGGAAAAATGTCTGTAAAAATGGCAATTTGGTCACATTAAGGCTTTAAAAAGTAGTTATTCAACATGAGGCACAATCCAAATGACATTTTGAATCAATTTTTCTAAAGTCCAAAAAATCCATTTTCTGATGAAAAACGATGACCCGCGACCTGTCGAAATTTCTCCAGATGGTCAGAAATGGTAATTTTTTAATGTTTAATTTTTTGACTGTAAATGACTATTGCATGTGAATTATCACTTGTGGAACTAAAATAAGTGAGTTTAGAGTCATTTTAATGCCTGAAGTTGGTCGAAATAGAAGCTTCTAGTAGGAGAAAAAGTCTGTAAAAATGGCAATTTTGGTCACATCGAGGCTTTAAAAAGTAGTTATTCAACATGAGGCACAATTAAAATGACATTTTTAATCAATTTTTCTAAAGTCCAAAAATCAATTTTCTGATGAAAAACGATGACCCGTGACCTGTTGAACTTTCTCCAGATGGTCAGAAATGGTAATTTTTTGCTGTTCAATTTTTTGACTGTAAATGACTATGGCATATGAATTATCACTTTTGGAACTAAAAGAAGTGTGTTTAGAGTCATTTTAATGCCTGAAATTGGTCGAAATAGAAGCTTCTAGTAGGAGAAAAAGTGTGTAAAAATGGCAATTTTGGTCATATTGATTCTTTAAAAAGTAGTTATTCAACATGAGGCACAATCCAAATGACATTTTGAATCAATTTTTCTAAAGTCCAAAAAATCTATTTTCTGATGAAAAACGATGACCCGCGACCTGTCGAAAATTCTCCAGATGGTCAGAAATGGTAATTTTGTAATGTTTCATTTTTTGACTGTAAATGACTATTGCATGCGAATTATCACTTTTGGAACTAAAATAAGTGTGTTTAGAGTCATTTTAATGCCTGAAAATGGTCGAAATAGAAGCTTCTAGTAGGAGAAAAAGTCTGTAAAAATGGCAGTTTTGGTCACATTGAGGCTTTAAAAAGTAGTTATTCAACATGAGGCACAATCCAAATGACATTTTGAATCAATTTTTCTAAAGTCCAAAAATCAGTTTTCTGATGAAAAAAGATGACCCGTGACCTGTTGAACTTTCTCCAGATGGTCAGAAATGGTAATTTTTTAATGTTTTATTTTTTGACTGTAAATGACTATTGCATGTGAATTGTCACTTTTGGAACTAAAATAAGTGTGTTTAGACTCATTTTAATGCCTGAAATTGTTAGAAATAGAATCTTCTAGTAGGAGAAAAAGTCTGTAAAAATGGCAATTTTGGTCACATTGAGGCTTTAAAAAGTAGTTATTCAACATGAGGCACAATCCAAATGACATTTTGAATCAATTTTTCTAAAGTCCAAAAAATCAATTTTCTGATGAAAAACGATGACCCGCGACCTGTCGAAAATTCTCCAGATGGTCAGAAATGGTAATTTTTTAATGTTTTATTTTTTGACTGTAAATGACTATTGCATGTGAATTATCACTTTTGGAACTAAAATAAGTGTGTTTAGAGTCATTTTAATGCCTGAAAATGGTCGAAATAAAAGCTTCTAGTAGGAGAAAAAGTCTGTAAAAATGGCAATTTTGGTCACATTGAGGCTTTAAAAAGTAGTTATTCAACATGAGGCACAATCCAAATGACATTTTGAATCAATTTTTCTAAAGTCCAAAAAATCCATTTTCTGATGTAAAACGATGACCCGCGACCTGTCGAAATTTCTCCAGATGGTCAGAAATGGTAATTTTTTAATGTTTTATTTTTTGACTGTAAATGACTATTGCATGCGAATTATCACTTTTGGAACTAAAATAAGTGTGTTTAGAGTCATTTTAATGCCTGAAAATGGTCGAAATAGAAGCTTCTAGTAGGAGAAAAAGTCTGTAAAAATGGCAATTTTGGTCACATTGAGGCTTTGAAAAGTAGTTATTCAACATGAGGCACAATTAAAATGACATTTTTAATCAATTTTTCTAAAGTCCAAAAATCAATTTTCTGATGAAAAACGATGACCCGTGACCTGTTGAACTTTCTCCAGATGGTCAGAAATGGTAATTTTTTGCTGTTCAATTTTTTGACTGTAAATGACTATTGCATATGAATTATCACTTTTGGAACTAAAAGAAGTGTGTTTAGAGTCATTTTAATGCCTGAAATTGGTCGAAATAGAAGCTTCTGTAGGAGAAAAAGTGTGTAAAAATGGCAATTTTGGTCATATTGATTCTTTAAAAAGTAGTTATTCAACATGAGGCACAATCCAAATGACATTTTGAATCAATTTTTCTAAAGTCCAAAAAATCTATTTTCTGATGAAAAACGATGACCCGCGACCTGTCGAAAATTCTCCAGATGGTCAGAAATGGTAATTTTTTAATGTTTCATTTTTTGACTGTAAATGACTATTGCATGCGAATTATCACTTTTGGAACCAAAATAAGTGTGTTTAGAGTCATTTTAATGCCTGAAAATGGTCGAAATAGAAGCTTCTAGTAGGAGAAAAAGTCTGTAAAAATGGCAATTTTGGTCACATTGAGGCTTTAAAAAGTAGTTATTCAACATGAGGCACAATCCAAATGACATTTTGAATCAATTTTTCTAAAGTCCAAAAATCAGTTTTCTGATGAAAAAAGATGACCCGTGACCTGTTGAACTTTCTCCAGATGGTCAGAAATGGTAATTTTTTAATGTTTTATTTTTTGACTGTAAATGACTATTGCATGTGAATTGTCACTTTTGGAACTAAAATAAGTGTGTTTAGACTCATTTTAATGCCTGAAATTGTTAGAAATAGAATCTTCTAGTAGGAGAAAAAGTCTGTAAAAATGGCAATTTTGGTCACATTGAGGCTTTAAAAAGTAGTTATTCAACATGAGGCACAATCCAAATGACATTTTGAATCAATTTTTCTAAAGTCCAAAAAATCAATTTTCTGATGAAAAACGATGACCCGCGACCTGTCGAAAATTCTCCAGATGGTCAGAAATGGTAATTTTTTAATGTTTTATTTTTTGACTGTAAATGACTATTGCATGTGAATTATCACTTTTGGAACTAAAATAAGTGTGTTTAGAGTCATTTTAATGCCTGAAAATGGTCGAAATAGAAGCTTCTAGTAGGAGAAAAAGTCTGTAAAAATGGCAATTTTGGTCACATTGAGTCTTTAAAAAGTAGTTATTCAACATGAGGCACAATCCAAATGACATTTTGAATCAATTTTTCTAAAGTCCAAAAATCAATTTTCTGATGAAAAAAGATGACCCGTGACCTGTTGAACTTTCTCCAGATGGTCAGAAATGGTAATTTTTTGCTGTTCAATTTTTTGACTGTAAATGACTATTGCATATGAATTATCACTTTTGGAACTAAAAGAAGTGTGTTTAGAGTCATTTTAATGCCTGAAATTGGTCGAAATAGAAGCTTCTAGTAGGAGAAAAAGTGTGTAAAAATGGCAATTTTGGTCATATTGATTCTTTAAAAAGTAGTTATTCAACATGAGGCACAATCCAAATGACATTTTGAATCAATTTTTCTAAAGTTTAAAAAATCTATTTTCTGATGAAAAACGATGGCCCGCGACCTGTCGAAAATTCTCCAGATGGTCAGAAATGGTAATTTTGTAATGTTTTATTTTTTGACTGTAAATGACTATTGCATGCGAATTATCACTTTTGGAACTCAAATAAGTGTGTTTAGAGTCATTTTAATGCCTGAAAATGGTCGAAATAGAAGCTTCTAGTAGGAGAAAAAGTCTGTAAAAATGGCAATTTTGGTCACATTGAGGCTTTAAAAAGTAGTTATTCAACATGAGGCACAATCCAAATGACATTTTGAATCAATTTTTCTAAAGTCCAAAAATCAATTTTCTGATGAAAAAAGATGACCCGTGACCTGTTGAACTTTCTCCAGACGGTCAGAAATGGTAATTTTTTAATGTTTTATTTTTTGACTGTAAATGACTATTGCATGTGAATTGTCACTTTTGGAACTAAAATAAGTGTGTTTAGACTCATTTTAATGCCTGAAATTGTTAGAAATAGAAGCTTCTAGTAGGAGAAAAAGTCTGTAAAAATGGCAATTTTGGTCACATTGAGGCTTTAAAAAGTAGTTATTCAACATGAGGCACAATCCAAATGACATTTTGAATCAATTTTTCTAAAGTCCAAAAAATCAATTTTCTGATGAAAAACGATGACCCGCGACCTGTCGAAAATTCTCCAGATGGTCAGAAATGGTAATTTTTTAATGTTTTATTTTTTGACTGTAAATGACTATTGCATGCGAATTATCACTTTTGGAACTAAAATAAGTGTGTTTAGAGTCATTTGAATGTCTGAAAATGGTCGAAAGAGAAGCTTCTAGTAGGGGAAAAAGTCTGTAAAAATGGCAATTTTGGTCACATTGAGGCTTTAAAAAGTAGTTATTCAATGAGGCACAATCCAAATGACATTTTGAATCAATTTTTCTAAAGTCCAAAAATCAATTTTCTGATGAAAAAAGATGACCCGTGACCTGTTGAACTTTCTCCAGATGGTCAGAAATGGTAATTGTTTAATGTTTTATTTTTTGACTGTAAATGACTATTGCATGTGAATTATCACTTTTGGAACTAAAATAAGTGTGTTTAGAGTCATTTTAATGCCTGAAAATGGTCGAAATAAAAGCTTCTAGTAGGAGAAAAAGTCTGTAAAAATGGCAATTTTGGTCACATTGAGGCTTTAAAAAGTAGTTATTCAACATGAGGCACAATCCAAATGACATTTTGAATCAATTTTTCTAAAGTCCCAAAAATCCATTTTCTGATGAAAAACGATGACCCGCGCGACCTGTCGAAATTTCTCCAGATGGTCAGAAATGGTAATTTTTTAATGTTTTATTTTTTGACTGTAAATGACTATTGCATGCGAATTATCACTTTTGGAACTAAAATAAGTGTGTTTAGAGTCATTTTAATGCCTGAAAATGGTCAAAATAGAAGCTTCTAGTAGGAAAAAAAGTCTGTAAAAATGGCAATTTTGGTCACATTGAGGCTTTAAAAAGTAGTTATTCAACATGAGGCACAATCCAAATTACATTTTGAATCAATTTTTCTAAAGTCCAAAAAATCCATTTTCTGATGAAAAACGATGACCCACGACCTGTCGAAATTTCTCCAGATGGTCAGAAATGGTAATTTTTTAATGTTTAATTTTTTGACTGTAAATGACTATTGCATGTGAATTATCACTTTTGGAACTAAAATAAGTGTGTTTAGACTCATTTTAATGCCTGAAATTGTTCGAAATAGAAGCTTCTAGTAGGAGAAAAAGTCTGTAAAATGGCAATTTTGGTCACATTGAGGCTTTAAAAAGTAGTTATTCAACATGAGGCACAATCCAAATGACATTTTGAATCAATTTTTCTAAAGTCCAAAAATCAATTTTCTGATGAAAAACGATGACCCGTGACCTGTTGAACTTTCTCCAGATGGTCAGAAATGGTAATTTTTTACTGTTCAATTTTTTGACTGTAAATGACTATTGCATATGAATTATCACTTTTGGAACTAAAAGAAGTGTGTTTAGAGTCATTTTAATGCCTGAAATTGGTCGAAATAGAAGCTTCTAGTAGGAGAAAAAGTGTGTAAAAATGGCAATTTTGGTCATATTGATTCTTTAAAAAGTAGTTATTCAACATGAGGCACAATCCAAATGACATTTTGAATCAATTTTTCTAAAGTCCAAAAAATCCATTTTCTGATGAAAAACGATGACCCGCGACCTGTCGAAAATTCTCCAGATGGTCAGAAATGGTAATTTTTTAATGTTTTATTTTTTGACTGTAAATGACTATTGCATGTGAATTATCACTTTTGGAACTAAAATAAGTGTGTTTAGACTCATTTTAATGCCTGAAATTGTTCGAAATAGAAGATTCTAGTAGGAGAAAAAGTCTGTAAAAATGGCAATTTTGGTCACATTGAGGCTTTAAAAAGTAGTTATTCAACATGAGGCACAATCCAAATGACATTTTGAATCAATTTTTCTAAAGTCCAAAAAATCCATTTTCTGATGTAAAACGATGACTCGCGACCTGTCGAAATTTCTCCAGATGGTCAGAAATGGTAATTTTTTAATGTTTTATTTTTTGACTGTAAATGACTATTGCATGCGAATTATCACTTTTGGAACTAAAATAAGTGTGTTTAGAGTCATTTTATTGCCTGAAAATGGTCGAAATAGAAGCTTCTAGTAGGAAAAATGTCTGTAAAAATGGCAATTTTGGTCACATTGAGGCTTTAAAAAGTAGTTATTCAACATGAGGCACAATCCAAATGACATTTTGAATCAATTTTTCTAAAGTCCAAAAAATCCATTTTCTGATGAAAAACGATGACCCGCGACCTGTCGAAATTTCTCCAGATGGTCAGAAATGGTAATTTTTTAATGTTTAATTTTTTGACTGTAAATGACTATTGCATGTGATTTATCACTTGTGGAACTAAAATAAGTGTGTTTAGAGTCATTTTAATGCCTGAAGTTGGTCGAAATAGAAGCTTCTAGTAGGAGAAAAAGTCTGTAAAAATGGCAATTTTGGTCACATCGAGGCTTTAAAAAGTAGTTATTCAACATGAGGCACAATCCAAATGACATTTTGAATCAATTTTTCTAAAGTCCAAAAATCAATTTTCTGATGAAAAACGATGACCCGTGACCTGTTGAACTTTCTCCAGATGGTCAGAAATGGTAATTTTTTACTGTTCAATTTTTTGACTGTAAATGACTATTGCATATGAATTATCACTTTTGGAACTAAAAGAAGTGTGTTTAGAGTCATTTTAATGCCTGAAATTGTTAGAAATAGAAGCTTCTAGTAGGAGAAAAAGTGTGTAAAAATGGCAATTTTGGTCACATTGATTCTTTAAAAAGTAGTTATTCAACATGAGGCACAATCCAAATGACATTTTGAATCAATTTTTCTAAAGTCCAAAAAATCCATTTTCTGATGAAAAACGATGACCCGCGACCTGTCGAAATTTCTCCAGATGGTCAGAAATGGTAATTTTTTAATGTTTTATTTTTTGACTGTAAATGACTATTGCATGCGAATTATCACTTTTGGAACTAAAATAAGTGTGTTTAGAGTCATTTTAATGCCTGAAAATGGTCGAAATAGAAGCTTCTAGTAGGAGAAAAAGTCTGTAAAAATGGCAATTTTGGTCACATTGAGTCTTTAAAAAGTAGTTATTCAACATGAGGCACAATCCAAATGACATTTTGAATCAATTTTTCTGAAGTCCAAAAATCAATTTTCTGATGAAAAAAGATGACCCGTGACCTGTTGAACTTTCTCCAGATGGTCAGAAATGGTAATTTTTTGCTGTTCAATTTTTTGACTGTAAATGACTATTGCATATGAATTATCACTTTTGGAACTAAAAGAAGTGTGTTTAGAGTCATTTTAATGCCTGAAATTGGTCGAAATAGAAGCTTCTAGTAGGAGAAAAAGTGTGTAAAAATGGCAATTTTGGTCATATTGATTCTTTAAAAAGTAGTTATTCAACATGAGGCACAATCCAAATGACATTTTGAATCAATTTTTCTAAAGTTTAAAAAATCTATTTTCTGATGAAAAACGATGACCCGCGACCTGTCGAAAATTCTCCAGATGGTCAGAAATGGTAATTTTGTAATGTTTTATTTTTTGACTGTAAATGACTATTGCATGCGAATTATCACTTTTGGAACTCAAATAAGTGTGTTTAGAGTCATTTTAATGCCTGAAAATGGTCGAAATAGAAGCTTCTAGTAGGAGAAAAAGTCTGTAAAAATGGCAATTTTGGTCACATTGAGGCTTTAAAAAGTAGTTATTCAACATGAGGCACAATCCAAATGACATTTTGAATCAATTTTTCTAAAGTCCAAAAATCAATTTTCTGATGAAAAAAGATGACCCGTGACCTGTTGAACTTTCTCCAGACGGTCAGAAATGGTAATTTTTTAATGTTTTATTTTTTGACTGTAAATGACTATTGCATGTGAATTGTCACTTTTGGAACTAAAATAAGTGTGTTTAGACTCATTTTAATGCCTGAAATTGTTAGAAATAGAAGCTTCTAGTAGGAGAAAAAGTCTGTAAAAATGGCAATTTTGGTCACATTGAGGCTTTAAAAAGTAGTTATTCAACATGAGGCACAATCCAAATGACATTTTGAATCAATTTTTCTAAAGTCCAAAAAATCAATTTTCTGATGAAAAACGATGACCCGCGACCTGTCGAAAATTCTCCAGATGGTCAGAAATGGTAATTTTTTAATGTTTTATTTTTTGACTGTAAATGACTATTGCATGCGAATTATCACTTTTGGAACTAAAATAAGTGTGTTTAGAGTCATTTTAATGTCTGAAAATGGTCGAAAGAGAAGCTTCTAGTAGGGGAAAAAGTCTGTAAAAATGGCAATTTTGGTCACATTGAGGCTTTAAAAAGTAGTTATTCAATGAGGCACAATCCAAATGACATTTTGAATCAATTTTTCTAAAGTCCAAAAATCAATTTTCTGATGAAAAAAGATGACCCGTGACCTGTTGAACTTTCTCCAGATGGTCAGAAATGGTAATTGTTTAATGTTTTATTTTTTGACTGTAAATGACTATTGCATGTGAATTATCACTTTTGGAACTAAAATAAGTGTGTTTAGAGTCATTTTAATGCCTGAAAATGGTCGAAATAAAAGCTTCTAGTAGGAGAAAAAGTCTGTAAAAATGGCAATTTTGGTCACATTGAGGCTTTAAAAAGTAGTTATTCAACATGAGGCACAATCCAAATGACATTTTGAATCAATTTTTCTAAAGTCCCAAAAATCCATTTTCTGATGAAAAACGATGACCCGCGCGACCTGTCGAAATTTCTCCAGATGGTCAGAAATGGTAATTTTTAATGTTTTATTTTTTGACTGTAAATGACTATTGCATGCGAATTATCACTTTTGGAACTAAAATAAGTGTGTTTAGAGTCATTTTAATGCCTGAAAATGGTCGAAATAGAAGCTTCTAGTAGGAAAAAAAGTCTGTAAAAATGGCAATTTTGGTCACATTGAGGCTTTAAAAAGTAGTTATTCAACATGAGGCACAATCCAAATTACATTTTGAATCAATTTTTCTAAAGTCCAAAAAATCCATTTTCTGATGAAAAACGATGACCCACGACCTGTCGAAATTTCTCCAGATGGTCAGAAATGGTAATTTTTTAATGTTTAATTTTTTGACTGTAAATGACTATTGCATGTGAATTATCACTTTTGGAACTAAAATAAGTGTGTTTAGACTCATTTTAATGCCTGAAATTGTTCGAAATAGAAGCTTCTAGTAGGAGAAAAAGTCTGTAAAATGGCAATTTTGGTCACATTGAGGCTTTAAAAAGTAGTTATTCAACATGAGGCACAATCCAAATGACATTTTGAATCAATTTTTCTAAAGTCCAAAAATCAATTTTCTGATGAAAAACGATGACCCGTGACCTGTTGAACTTTCTCCAGATGGTCAGAAATGGTAATTTTTTACTGTTCAATTTTTTGACTGTAAATGACTATTGCATATGAATTATCACTTTTGGAACTAAAAGAAGTGTGTTTAGAGTCATTTTAATGCCTGAAATTGGTCGAAATAGAAGCTTCTAGTAGGAGAAAAAGTGTGTAAAAATGGCAATTTTGGTCATATTGATTCTTTAAAAAGTAGTTATTCAACATGAGGCACAATCCAAATGACATTTTGAATCAATTTTTCTAAAGTCCAAAAAATCCATTTTCTGATGAAAAACGATGACCCGCGACCTGTCGAAAATTCTCCAGATGGTCAGAAATGGTAATTTTTTAATGTTTTATTTTTTGACTGTAAATGACTATTGCATGTGAATTATCACTTTTGGAACTAAAATAAGTGTGTTTAGACTCATTTTAATGCCTGAAATTGTTCGAAATAGAAGATTCTAGTAGGAGAAAAAGTCTGTAAAAATGGCAATTTTGGTCACATTGAGGCTTTAAAAAGTAGTTATTCAACATGAGGCACAATCCAAATGACATTTTGAATCAATTTTTCTAAAGTCCAAAAAATCCATTTTCTGATGTAAAACGATGACTCGCGACCTGTCGAAATTTCTCCAGATGGTCAGAAATGGTAATTTTTTAATGTTTTATTTTTTGACTGTAAATGACTATTGCATGCGAATTATCACTTTTGGAACTAAAATAAGTGTGTTTAGAGTCATTTTAATGCCTGAAAATGGTCGAAATAGAAGCTTCTAGTAGGAAAAATGTCTGTAAAAATGGCAATTTTGGTCACATTGAGGCTTTAAAAAGTAGTTATTCAACATGAGGCACAATCCAAATGACATTTTGAATCAATTTTTCTAAAGTCCAAAAAATCCATTTTCTGATGAAAAACGATGACCCGCGACCTGTCGAAATTTCTCCAGATGGTCAGAAATGGTAATTTTTTAATGTTTAATTTTTTGACTGTAAATGACTATTGCATGTGATTTATCACTTGTGGAACTAAAATAAGTGTGTTTAGAGTCATTTTAATGCCTGAAGTTGGTCGAAATAGAAGCTTCTAGTAGGAGAAAAAGTCTGTAAAAATGGCAATTTTGGTCACATCGAGGCTTTAAAAAGTAGTTATTCAACATGAGGCACAATCCAAATGACATTTTGAATCAATTTTTCTAAAGTCCAAAAATCAATTTTCTGATGAAAAACGATGACCCGTGACCTGTTGAACTTTCTCCAGATGGTCAGAAATGGTAATTTTTTACTGTTCAATTTTTTGACTGTAAATGACTATTGCATATGAATTATCACTTTTGGAACTAAAAGAAGTGTGTTTAGAGTCATTTTAATGCCTGAAATTGGTCGAAATAGAAGCTTCTAGTAGGAGAAAAAGTGTGTAAAAATGGCAATTTTGGTCATATTGATTCTTTAAAAAGTAGTTATTCAACATGAGGCACAATCCAAATGACATTTTGAATCAATTTTTCTAAAGTCCAAAAAATCCATTTTCTGATGAAAAACGATGACCCGCGACCTGTCGAAATTTCTCCAGATGGTCAGAAATGGTAATTTTTTAATGTTTTATTTTTTGACTGTAAATGACTATTGCATGCGAATTATCACTTTTGGAACTAAAATAAGTGTGTTTAGAGTCATTTTAATGCCTGAAAATGGTCGAAATAGAAGCTTCTAGTAGGAGAAAAAGTCTGTAAAAATGGCAATTTTGGTCACATTGAGGCTTTGAAAAGTAGTTATTCAACATGAGGCACAATTAAAATGACATTTTTAATCAATTTTTCTAAAGTCCAAAAATCAATTTTCTGATGAAAAACGATGACCCGTGACCTGTTGAACTTTCTCCAGATGGTCAGAAATGGTAATTTTTTGCTGTTCAATTTTTTGACTGTAAATGACTATTGCATATGAATTATCACTTTTGGAACTAAAAGAAGTGTGTTTAGAGTCATTTTAATGCCTGAAATTGGTCGAAATAGAAGCTTCTGTAGGAGAAAAAGTGTGTAAAAATGGCAATTTTGGTCATATTGATTCTTTAAAAAGTAGTTATTCAACATGAGGCACAATCCAAATGACATTTTGAATCAATTTTTCTAAAGTCCAAAAAATCTATTTTCTGATGAAAAACGATGACCCGCGACCTGTCGAAAATTCTCCAGATGGTCAGAAATGGTAATTTTTTAATGTTTCATTTTTTGACTGTAAATGACTATTGCATGCGAATTATCACTTTTGGAACTAAAATAAGTGTGTTTAGAGTCATTTTAATGCCTGAAAATGGTCGAAATAGAAGCTTCTAGTAGGAGAAAAAGTCTGTAAAAATGGCAATTTTGGTCACATTGAGGCTTTAAAAAGTAGTTATTCAACATGAGGCACAATCCAAATGACATTTTGAATCAATTTTTCTAAAGTCCAAAAATCAGTTTTCTGATGAAAAAAGATGACCCGTGACCTGTTGAACTTTCTCCAGATGGTCAGAAATGGTAATTTTTTAATGTTTTATTTTTTGACTGTAAATGACTATTGCATGTGAATTGTCACTTTTGGAACTAAAATAAGTGTGTTTAGACTCATTTTAATGCCTGAAATTGTTAGAAATAGAATCTTCTAGTAGGAGAAAAAGTCTGTAAAAATGGCAATTTTGGTCACATTGAGGCTTTAAAAAGTAGTTATTCAACATGAGGCACAATCCAAATGACATTTTGAATCAATTTTTCTAAAGTCCAAAAAATCAATTTTCTGATGAAAAACGATGACCCGCGACCTGTCGAAAATTCTCCAGATGGTCAGAAATGGTAATTTTTTAATGTTTTATTTTTTGACTGTAAATGACTATTGCATGTGAATTATCACTTTTGGAACTAAAATAAGTGTGTTTAGAGTCATTTTAATGCCTGAAAATGGTCGAAATAGAAGCTTCTAGTAGGAGAAAAAGTCTGTAAAAATGGCAATTTTGGTCACATTGAGTCTTTAAAAAGTAGTTATTCAACATGAGGCACAATCCAAATGACATTTTGAATCAATTTTTCTGAAGTCCAAAAATCAATTTTCTGATGAAAAAAGATGACCCGTGACCTGTTGAACTTTCTCCAGATGGTCAGAAATGGTAATTTTTTGCTGTTCAATTTTTTGACTGTAAATGACTATTGCATATGAATTATCACTTTTGGAACTAAAAGAAGTGTGTTTAGAGTCATTTTAATGCCTGAAATTGGTCGAAATAGAAGCTTCTAGTAGGAGAAAAAGTGTGTAAAAATGGCAATTTTGGTCATATTGATTCTTTAAAAAGTAGTTATTCAACATGAGGCACAATCCAAATGACATTTTGAATCAATTTTTCTAAAGTTTAAAAAATCTATTTTCTGATGAAAAACGATGACCCGCGACCTGTTGAAAATTCTCCAGATGGTCAGAAATGGTAATTTTGTAATGTTTTATTTTTTGACTGTAAATGACTATTGCATGCGAATTATCACTTTTGGAACTCAAATAAGTGTGTTTAGAGTCATTTTAATGCCTGAAAATGGTCGAAATAGAAGCTTCTAGTAGGAGAAAAAGTCTGTAAAAATGGCAATTTTGGTCACATTGAGGCTTTAAAAAGTAGTTATTCAACATGAGGCACAATCCAAATGACATTTTGAATCAATTTTTCTAAAGTCCAAAAATCAATTTTCTGATGAAAAAAGATGACCCGTGACCTGTTGAACTTTCTCCAGACGGTCAGAAATGGTAATTTTTTAATGTTTTATTTTTTGACTGTAAATGACTATTGCATGTGAATTGTCACTTTTGGAACTAAAATAAGTGTGTTTAGACTCATTTTAATGCCTGAAATTGTTAGAAATAGAAGCTTCTAGTAGGAGAAAAAGTCTGTAAAAATGGCAATTTTGGTCACATTGAGGCTTTAAAAAGTAGTTATTCAACATGAGGCACAATCCAAATAACATTTTGAATCAATTTTTCTAAAGTCCAAAAAATCAATTTTCTGATGAAAAACGATGACCCGCGACCTGTCGAAAATTCTCCAGATGGTCAGAAATGGTAATTTTTTAATGTTTTATTTTTTGACTGTAAATGACTATTGCATGCGAATTATCACTTTTGGAACTAAAATAAGTGTGTTTAGAGTCATTTTAATGTCTGAAAATGGTCGAAAGAGAAGCTTCTAGTAGGGGAAAAAGTCTGTAAAAATGGCAATTTTGGTCACATTGAGGCTTTAAAAAGTAGTTATTCAATGAGGCACAATCCAAATGACATTTTGAATCAATTTTTCTAAAGTCCAAAAATCAATTTTCTGATGAAAAAAGATGACCCGTGACCTGTTGAACTTTCTCCAGATGGTCAGAAATGGTAATTGTTTAATGTTTTATTTTTTGACTGTAAATGACTATTGCATGTGAATTATCACTTTTGGAACTAAAATAAGTGTGTTTAGAGTCATTTTAATGCCTGAAAATGGTCGAAATAAAAGCTTCTAGTAGGAGAAAAAGTCTGTAAAAATGGCAATTTTGGTCACATTGAGGCTTTAAAAAGTAGTTATTCAACATGAGGCACAATCCAAATGATATTTTGAATCAATTTTTCTAAAGTCCCAAAAATCCATTTTCTGATGAAAAACGATGACCCGCGCGACCTGTCGAAATTTCTCCAGATGGTCAGAAATGGTAATTTTTTAATGTTTTATTTTTTGACTGTAAATGACTATTGCATGCGAATTATCACTTTTGGAACTAAAATAAGTGTGTTTAGAGTCATTTTAATGCCTGAAAATGGTCGAAATAGAAGCTTCTAGTAGGAAAAAAAGTCTGTAAAAATGGCAATTTTGGTCACATTGAGGCTTTAAAAAGTAGTTATTCAACATGAGGCACAATCCAAATTACATTTTGAATCAATTTTTCTAAAGTCCAAAAAATCCATTTTCTGATGAAAAACGATGACCCACGACCTGTCGAAATTTCTCCAGATGGTCAGAAATGGTAATTTTTTAATGTTTAATTTTTTGACTGTAAATGACTATTGCATGTGAATTATCACTTTTGGAACTAAAATAAGTGTGTTTAGACTCATTTTAATGCCTGAAATTGTTCGAAATAGAAGCTTCTAGTAGGAGAAAAAGTCTGTAAAATGGCAATTTTGGTCACATTGAGGCTTTAAAAAGTAGTTATTCAACATGAGGCACAATCCAAATGACATTTTGAATCAATTTTTCTAAAGTCCAAAAAATCCATTTTCTGATGAAAAACGATGACCCGCGACCTGTCGAAAATTCTCCAGATGGTCAGAAATGGTAATTTTTTAATGTTTTATTTTTTGACTGTAAATGACTATTGCATGTGAATTATCACTTTTGGAACTAAAAGAAGTGTGTTTAGAGTCATTTTAATGCCTGAAATTGGTCGAAATAGAAGCTTCTAGTAGGAGAAAAAGTGTGTAAAAATGGCAATTTTGGTCATATTGATTCTTTAAAAAGTAGTTATTCAACATGAGGCACAATCCAAATGACATTTTGAATCAATTTTTCTAAAGTCCAAAAAATCCATTTTCTGATGAAAAACGATGACCCGCGACCTGTCGAAAATTCTCCAGATGGTCAGAAATGGTAATTTTTTAATGTTTTATTTTTTGACTGTAAATGACTATTGCATGTGAATTATCACTTTTGGAACTAAAATAAGTGTGTTTAGACTCATTTTAATGCCTGAAATTGTTCGAAATAGAAGATTCTAGTAGGAGAAAAAGTCTGTAAAAATGGCAATTTTGGTCACATTGAGGCTTTAAAAAGTAGTTATTCAACATGAGGCACAATCCAAATGACATTTTGAATCAATTTTTCTAAAGTCAAAAAAATCCATTTTCTGATGTAAAACGATGACTCGCGACCTGTCGAAATTTCTCCAGATGGTCAGAAATGGTAATTTTTTAATGTTTTATTTTTTGACTGTAAATGACTATTGCATGCGAATTATCACTTTTGGAACTAAAATAAGTGTGTTTAGAGTCATTTTAATGCCTGAAAATGGTCGAAATAGAAGCTTCTAGTAGGAAAAATGTCTGTAAAAATGGCAATTTTGGTCACATTGAGGCTTTAAAAAGTAGTTATTCAACATGAGGCACAATCCAAATGACATTTTGAATCAATTTTTCTAAAGTCCAAAAAATCCATTTTCTGATGAAAAACGATGACCCGCGACCTGTCGAAATTTCTCCAGATGGTCAGAAATGGTAATTTTTTAATGTTTAATTTTTTGACTGTAAATGACTATTGCATGTGATTTATCACTTGTGGAACTAAAATAAGTGTGTTTAGAGTCATTTTAATGCCTGAAGTTGGTCGAAATAGAAGCTTCTAGTAGGAGAAAAAGTCTGTAAAAATGGCAATTTTGGTCACATCGAGGCTTTAAAAAGTAGTTATTCAACATGAGGCACAATTAAAATGACATTTTTAATCAATTTTTCTAAAGTCCAAAAATCAATTTTCTGATGAAAAACGATGACCCGTGACCTGTTGAACTTTCTCCAGATGGTCAGAAATGGTAATTTTATACTGTTCAATTTTTTGACTGTAAATGACTATTGCATATGAATTATCACTTTTGGAACTAAAATAAGTGTGTTTAGAGTCATTTTAATGCCTGAAATTGGTCGAAATAGAAGCTTCTAGTAGGAGAAAAAGTCTGTAAAAATGGCAATTTTGGTCACATCGAGGCTTTGAAAAGTAGTTATTCAACATGAGGCACAATTAAAATGACATTTTTAATCAATTTTTCTAAAGTCCAAAAATCAATTTTCTGATGAAAAACGATGACCCGTGACCTGTTGAACTTTCTCCAGATGGTCAGAAATGGTAATTTTTTGCTGTTCAATTTTTTGACTGTAAATGACTATTGCATATGAATTATCACTTTTGGAACTAAAAGAAGTGTGTTTAGAGTCATTTTAATGCCTGAAATTGGTCGAAATAGAAGCTTCTGTAGGAGAAAAAGTGTGTAAAAATGGCAATTTTGGTCATATTGATTCTTTAAAAAGTAGTTATTCAACATGAGGCACAATCCAAATGACATTTTGAATCAATTTTTCTAAAGTCCAAAAAATCTATTTTCTGATGAAAAACGATGACCCGCGACCTGTCGAAAATTTTCCAGATGGTCAGAAATGGTAATTTTTTAATGTTTCATTTTTTGACTGTAAATGACTATTGCATGCGAATTATCACTTTTGGAACTAAAATAAGTGTGTTTAGAGTCATTTTAATGCCTGAAAATGGTCGAAATAGAAGCTTCTAGTAGGAGAAAAAGTCTGTAAAAATGGCAATTTTGGTCACATTGAGGCTTTAAAAAGTAGTTATTCAACATGAGGCACAATCCAAATGACATTTTGAATCAATTTTTCTAAAGTCCAAAAATCAGTTTTCTGATGAAAAAAGATGACCCGTGACCTGTTGAACTTTCTCCAGATGGTCAGAAATGGTAATTTTTTAATGTTTTATTTTTTGACTGTAAATGACTATTGCATGTGAATTGTCACTTTTGGAACTAAAATAAGTGTGTTTAGACTCATTTTAATGCCTGAAATTGTTAGAAATAGAATCTTCTAGTAGGAGAAAAAGTCTGTAAAAATGGCAATTTTGGTCACATTGAGGCTTTAAAAAGTAGTTATTCAACATGAGGCACAATCCAAATGACATTTTGAATCAATATTTCTAAAGTCCAAAAAATCAATTTTCTGATGAAAAACGATGACCCGCGACCTGTCGAAAATTCTCCAGATGGTCAGAAATGGTAATTTTTTAATGTTTTATTTTTTGACTGTAAATGACTATTGCATGTGAATTATCACTTTTGGAACTAAAATAAGTGTGTTTAGAGTCATTTTAATGCCTGAAAATGGTCGAAATAAAAGCTTCTAGTAGGAGAAAAAGTCTGTAAAAATGGCAATTTTGGTCACATTGAGGCTTTAAAAAGTAGTTATTCAACATGAGGCACAATCCAAATGACATTTTGAATCAATTTTTCTAAAGTCCAAAAAATCCATTTTCTGATGAAAAACGATGACCCGCGACCTGTCGAAATTTCTCCAGATGGTCAGAAATAGTAATTTTTTAATGTTTTATTTTTTGACTGTAAATGACTATTGCATGCGAATTATCACTTTTGGAACTAAAATAAGTGTGTTTAGAGTCATTTTAATGCCTGAAAATGGTCGAAATAGAAGCTTCTAGTAGGAAAAATGTCTGTAAAAATGGCAATTTGGTCACATTAAGGCTTTAAAAAGTAGTTATTCAACATGAGGCACAATCCAAATGACATTTTGAATCAATTTTTCTAAAGTCCAAAAAATCCATTTTCTGATGAAAAACGATGACCCGCGACCTGTCGAAATTTCTCCAGATGGTCAGAAATGGTAATTTTTTAATGTTTAATTTTTTGACTGTAAATGACTATTGCATGTGAATTATCACTTGTGGAACTAAAATAAGTGAGTTTAGAGTCATTTTAATGCCTGAAGTTGGTCGAAATAGAAGCTTCTAGTAGGAGAAAAAGTCTGTAAAAATGGCAATTTTGGTCACATCGAGGCTTTAAAAAGTAGTTATTCAACATGAGGCACAATTAAAATGACATTTTTAATCAATTTTTCTAAAGTCCAAAAATCAATTTTCTGATGAAAAACGATGACCCGTGACCTGTTGAACTTTCTCCAGATGGTCAGAAATGGTAATTTTTTGCTGTTCAATTTTTTGACTGTAAATGACTATGGCATATGAATTATCACTTTTGGAACTAAAAGAAGTGTGTTTAGAGTCATTTTAATGCCTGAAATTGGTCGAAATAGAAGCTTCTAGTAGGAGAAAAAGTGTGTAAAAATGGCAATTTTGGTCATATTGATTCTTTAAAAAGTAGTTATTCAACATGAGGCACAATCCAAATGACATTTTGAATCAATTTTTCTAAAGTCCAAAAAATCAATTTTCTGATGAAAAACGATGACCCGCGACCTGTCGAAAATTCTCCAGATGGTCAGAAATGGTAATTTTTTAATGTTTTATTTTTTGACTGTAAATGACTATTGCATGCGAATTATCACTTTTGGAACTAAAATAAGTGTGTTTAGAGTCATTTGAATGTCTGAAAATGGTCGAAAGAGAAGCTTCTAGTAGGGGAAAAAGTCTGTAAAAATGGCAATTTTGGTCACATTGAGGCTTTAAAAAGTAGTTATTCAATGAGGCACAATCCAAATGACATTTTGAATCAATTTTTCTAAAGTCCAAAAATCAATTTTCTGATGAAAAAAGATGACCCGTGACCTGTTGAACTTTCTCCAGATGGTCAGAAATGGTAATTGTTTAATGTTTTATTTTTTGACTGTAAATGACTATTGCATGTGAATTATCACTTTTGGAACTAAAATAAGTGTGTTTAGAGTCATTTTAATGCCTGAAAATGGTCGAAATAAAAGCTTCTAGTAGGAGAAAAAGTCTGTAAAAATGGCAATTTTGGTCACATTGAGGCTTTAAAAAGTAGTTATTCAACATGAGGCACAATCCAAATGACATTTTGAATCAATTTTTCTAAAGTCCCAAAAATCCATTTTCTGATGAAAAACGATGACCCGCGCGACCTGTCGAAATTTCTCCAGATGGTCAGAAATGGTAATTTTTTAATGTTTTATTTTTTGACTGTAAATGACTATTGCATGCGAATTATCACTTTTGGAACTAAAATAAGTGTGTTTAGAGTCATTTTAATGCCTGAAAATGGTCAAAATAGAAGCTTCTAGTAGGAAAAAAAGTCTGTAAAAATGGCAATTTTGGTCACATTGAGGCTTTAAAAAGTAGTTATTCAACATGAGGCACAATCCAAATTACATTTTGAATCAATTTTTCTAAAGTCCAAAAAATCCATTTTCTGATGAAAAACGATGACCCACGACCTGTCGAAATTTCTCCAGATGGTCAGAAATGGTAATTTTTTAATGTTTAATTTTTTGACTGTAAATGACTATTGCATGTGAATTATCACTTTTGGAACTAAAATAAGTGTGTTTAGACTCATTTTAATGCCTGAAATTGTTCGAAATAGAAGCTTCTAGTAGGAGAAAAAGTCTGTAAAATGGCAATTTTGGTCACATTGAGGCTTTAAAAAGTAGTTATTCAACATGAGGCACAATCCAAATGACATTTTGAATCAATTTTTCTAAAGTCCAAAAATCAATTTTCTGATGAAAAACGATGACCCGTGACCTGTTGAACTTTCTCCAGATGGTCAGAAATGGTAATTTTTTACTGTTCAATTTTTTGACTGTAAATGACTATTGCATATGAATTATCACTTTTGGAACTAAAAGAAGTGTGTTTAGAGTCATTTTAATGCCTGAAATTGGTCGAAATAGAAGCTTCTAGTAGGAGAAAAAGTGTGTAAAAATGGCAATTTTGGTCATATTGATTCTTTAAAAAGTAGTTATTCAACATGAGGCACAATCCAAATGACATTTTGAATCAATTTTTCTAAAGTCCAAAAAATCCATTTTCTGATGAAAAACGATGACCCGCGACCTGTCGAAAATTCTCCAGATGGTCAGAAATGGTAATTTTTTAATGTTTTATTTTTTGACTGTAAATGACTATTGCATGTGAATTATCACTTTTGGAACTAAAATAAGTGTGTTTAGACTCATTTTAATGCCTGAAATTGTTCGAAATAGAAGATTCTAGTAGGAGAAAAAGTCTGTAAAAATGGCAATTTTGGTCACATTGAGGCTTTAAAAAGTAGTTATTCAACATGAGGCACAATCCAAATGACATTTTGAATCAATTTTTCTAAAGTCCAAAAAATCCATTTTCTGATGTAAAACGATGACTCGCGACCTGTCGAAATTTCTCCAGATGGTCAGAAATGGTAATTTTTTAATGTTTTATTTTTTGACTGTAAATGACTATTGCATGCGAATTATCACTTTTGGAACTAAAATAAGTGTGTTTAGAGTCATTTTATTGCCTGAAAATGGTCGAAATAGAAGCTTCTAGTAGGAAAAATGTCTGTAAAAATGGCAATTTTGGTCACATTGAGGCTTTAAAAAGTAGTTATTCAACATGAGGCACAATCCAAATGACATTTTGAATCAATTTTTCTAAAGTCCAAAAAATCCATTTTCTGATGAAAAACGATGACCCGCGACCTGTCGAAATTTCTCCAGATGGTCAGAAATGGTAATTTTTTAATGTTTAATTTTTTGACTGTAAATGACTATTGCATGTGATTTATCACTTGTGGAACTAAAATAAGTGTGTTTAGAGTCATTTTAATGCCTGAAGTTGGTCGAAATAGAAGCTTCTAGTAGGAGAAAAAGTCTGTAAAAATGGCAATTTTGGTCACATCGAGGCTTTAAAAAGTAGTTATTCAACATGAGGCACAATCCAAATGACATTTTGAATCAATTTTTCTAAAGTCCAAAAATCAATTTTCTGATGAAAAACGATGACCCGTGACCTGTTGAACTTTCTCCAGATGGTCAGAAATGGTAATTTTTTACTGTTCAATTTTTTGACTGTAAATGACTATTGCATATGAATTATCACTTTTGGAACTAAAAGAAGTGTGTTTAGAGTCATTTTAATGCCTGAAATTGTTAGAAATAGAAGCTTCTAGTAGGAGAAAAAGTGTGTAAAAATGGCAATTTTGGTCACATTGATTCTTTAAAAAGTAGTTATTCAACATGAGGCACAATCCAAATGACATTTTGAATCAATTTTTCTAAAGTCCAAAAAATCCATTTTCTGATGAAAAACGATGACCCGCGACCTGTCGAAATTTCTCCAGATGGTCAGAAATGGTAATTTTTTAATGTTTTATTTTTTGACTGTAAATGACTATTGCATGCGAATTATCACTTTTGGAACTAAAATAAGTGTGTTTAGAGTCATTTTAATGCCTGAAAATGGTCGAAATAGAAGCTTCTAGTAGGAGAAAAAGTCTGTAAAAATGGCAATTTTGGTCACATTGAGTCTTTAAAAAGTAGTTATTCAACATGAGGCACAATCCAAATGACATTTTGAATCAATTTTTCTGAAGTCCAAAAATCAATTTTCTGATGAAAAAAGATGACCCGTGACCTGTTGAACTTTCTCCAGATGGTCAGAAATGGTAATTTTTTGCTGTTCAATTTTTTGACTGTAAATGACTATTGCATATGAATTATCACTTTTGGAACTAAAAGAAGTGTGTTTAGAGTCATTTTAATGCCTGAAATTGGTCGAAATAGAAGCTTCTAGTAGGAGAAAAAGTGTGTAAAAATGGCAATTTTGGTCATATTGATTCTTTAAAAAGTAGTTATTCAACATGAGGCACAATCCAAATGACATTTTGAATCAATTTTTCTAAAGTTTAAAAAATCTATTTTCTGATGAAAAACGATGACCCGCGACCTGTTGAAAATTCTCCAGATGGTCAGAAATGGTAATTTTGTAATGTTTTATTTTTTGACTGTAAATGACTATTGCATGCGAATTATCACTTTTGGAACTCAAATAAGTGTGTTTAGAGTCATTTTAATGCCTGAAAATGGTCGAAATAGAAGCTTCTAGTAGGAGAAAAAGTCTGTAAAAATGGCAATTTTGGTCACATTGAGGCTTTAAAAAGTAGTTATTCAACATGAGGCACAATCCAAATGACATTTTGAATCAATTTTTCTAAAGTCCAAAAATCAATTTTCTGATGAAAAAAGATGACCCGTGACCTGTTGAACTTTCTCCAGACGGTCAGAAATGGTAATTTTTTAATGTTTTATTTTTTGACTGTAAATGACTATTGCATGTGAATTGTCACTTTTGGAACTAAAATAAGTGTGTTTAGACTCATTTTAATGCCTGAAATTGTTAGAAATAGAAGCTTCTAGTAGGAGAAAAAGTCTGTAAAAATGGCAATTTTGGTCACATTGAGGCTTTAAAAAGTAGTTATTCAACATGAGGCACAATCCAAATGACATTTTGAATCAATTTTTCTAAAGTCCAAAAAATCAATTTTCTGATGAAAAACGATGACCCGCGACCTGTCGAAAATTCTCCAGATGGTCAGAAATGGTAATTTTTTAATGTTTTATTTTTTGACTGTAAATGACTATTGCATGCGAATTATCACTTTTGGAACTAAAATAAGTGTGTTTAGAGTCATTTTAATGTCTGAAAATGGTCGAAAGAGAAGCTTCTAGTAGGGGAAAAAGTCTGTAAAAATGGCAATTTTGGTCACATTGAGGCTTTAAAAAGTAGTTATTCAATGAGGCACAATCCAAATGACATTTTGAATCAATTTTTCTAAAGTCCAAAAATCAATTTTCTGATGAAAAAAGATGACCCGTGACCTGTTGAACTTTCTCCAGATGGTCAGAAATGGTAATTGTTTAATGTTTTATTTTTTGACTGTAAATGACTATTGCATGTGAATTATCACTTTTGGAACTAAAATAAGTGTGTTTAGAGTCATTTTAATGCCTGAAAATGGTCGAAATAAAAGCTTCTAGTAGGAGAAAAAGTCTGTAAAAATGGCAATTTTGGTCACATTGAGGCTTTAAAAAGTAGTTATTCAACATGAGGCACAATCCAAATGACATTTTGAATCAATTTTTCTAAAGTCCCAAAAATCCATTTTCTGATGAAAAACGATGACCCGCGCGACCTGTCGAAATTTCTCCAGATGGTCAGAAATGGTAATTTTTTAATGTTTTATTTTTTGACTGTAAATGACTATTGCATGCGAATTATCACTTTTGGAACTAAAATAAGTGTGTTTAGAGTCATTTTAATGCCTGAAAATGGTCGAAATAGAAGCTTCTAGTAGGAAAAAAAGTCTGTAAAAATGGCAATTTTGGTCACATTGAGGCTTTAAAAAGTAGTTATTCAACATGAGGCACAATCCAAATTACATTTTGAATCAATTTTTCTAAAGTCCAAAAAATCCATTTTCTGATGAAAAACGATGACCCACGACCTGTCGAAATTTCTCCAGATGGTCAGAAATGGTAATTTTTTAATGTTTAATTTTTTGACTGTAAATGACTATTGCATGTGAATTATCACTTTTGGAACTAAAATAAGTGTGTTTAGACTCATTTTAATGCCTGAAATTGTTCGAAATAGAAGCTTCTAGTAGGAGAAAAAGTCTGTAAAATGGCAATTTTGGTCACATTGAGGCTTTAAAAAGTAGTTATTCAACATGAGGCACAATCCAAATGACATTTTGAATCAATTTTTCTAAAGTCCAAAAAATCCATTTTCTGATGAAAAACGATGACCCGCGACCTGTCGAAAATTCTCCAGATGGTCAGAAATGGTAATTTTTTAATGTTTTATTTTTTGACTGTAAATGACTATTGCATGTGAATTATCACTTTTGGAACTAAAAGAAGTGTGTTTAGAGTCATTTTAATGCCTGAAATTGGTCGAAATAGAAGCTTCTAGTAGGAGAAAAAGTGTGTAAAAATGGCAATTTTGGTCATATTGATTCTTTAAAAAGTAGTTATTCAACATGAGGCACAATCCAAATGACATTTTGAATCAATTTTTCTAAAGTCCAAAAAATCCATTTTCTGATGAAAAACGATGACCCGCGACCTGTCGAAAATTCTCCAGATGGTCAGAAATGGTAATTTTTTAATGTTTTATTTTTTGACTGTAAATGACTATTGCATGTGAATTATCACTTTTGGAACTAAAATAAGTGTGTTTAGACTCATTTTAATGCCTGAAATTGTTCGAAATAGAAGATTCTAGTAGGAGAAAAAGTCTGTAAAAATGGCAATTTTGGTCACATTGAGGCTTTAAAAAGTAGTTATTCAACATGAGGCACAATCCAAATGACATTTTGAATCAATTTTTCTAAAGTCAAAAAAATCCATTTTCTGATGTAAAACGATGACTCGCGACCTGTCGAAATTTCTCCAGATGGTCAGAAATGGTAATTTTTTAATGTTTTATTTTTTGACTGTAAATGACTATTGCATGCGAATTATCACTTTTGGAACTAAAATAAGTGTGTTTAGAGTCATTTTAATGCCTGAAAATGGTCGAAATAGAAGCTTCTAGTAGGAAAAATGTCTGTAAAAATGGCAATTTTGGTCACATTGAGGCTTTAAAAAGTAGTTATTCAACATGAGGCACAATCCAAATGACATTTTGAATCAATTTTTCTAAAGTCCAAAAAATCCATTTTCTGATGAAAAACGATGACCCGCGACCTGTCGAAATTTCTCCAGATGGTCAGAAATGGTAATTTTTTAATGTTTAATTTTTTGACTGTAAATGACTATTGCATGTGATTTATCACTTGTGGAACTAAAATAAGTGTGTTTAGAGTCATTTTAATGCCTGAAGTTGGTCGAAATAGAAGCTTCTAGTAGGAGAAAAAGTCTGTAAAAATGGCAATTTTGGTCACATCGAGGCTTTAAAAAGTAGTTATTCAACATGAGGCACAATTAAAATGACATTTTTAATCAATTTTTCTAAAGTCCAAAAATCAATTTTCTGATGAAAAACGATGACCCGTGACCTGTTGAACTTTCTCCAGATGGTCAGAAATGGTAATTTTATACTGTTCAATTTTTTGACTGTAAATGACTATTGCATATGAATTATCACTTTTGGAACTAAAATAAGTGTGTTTAGAGTCATTTTAATGCCTGAAATTGGTCGAAATAGAAGCTTCTAGTAGGAGAAAAAGTCTGTAAAAATGGCAATTTTGGTCACATCGAGGCTTTGAAAAGTAGTTATTCAACATGAGGCACAATTAAAATGACATTTTTAATCAATTTTTCTAAAGTCCAAAAATCAATTTTCTGATGAAAAACGATGACCCGTGACCTGTTGAACTTTCTCCAGATGGTCAGAAATGGTAATTTTTTGCTGTTCAATTTTTTGACTGTAAATGACTATTGCATATGAATTATCACTTTTGGAACTAAAAGAAGTGTGTTTAGAGTCATTTTAATGCCTGAAATTGGTCGAAATAGAAGCTTCTGTAGGAGAAAAAGTGTGTAAAAATGGCAATTTTGGTCATATTGATTCTTTAAAAAGTAGTTATTCAACATGAGGCACAATCCAAATGACATTTTGAATCAATTTTTCTAAAGTCCAAAAAATCTATTTTCTGATGAAAAACGATGACCCGCGACCTGTCGAAAATTTTCCAGATGGTCAGAAATGGTAATTTTTTAATGTTTCATTTTTTTACTGTAAATGACTATTGCATGCGAATTATCACTTTTGGAACTAAAATAAGTGTGTTTAGAGTCATTTTAATGCCTGAAAATGGTCGAAATAGAAGCTTCTAGTAGGAGAAAAAGTCTGTAAAAATGGCAATTTTGGTCACATTGAGGCTTTAAAAAGTAGTTATTCAACATGAGGCACAATCCAAATGACATTTTGAATCAATTTTTCTAAAGTCCAAAAATCAGTTTTCTGATGAAAAAAGATGACCCGTGACCTGTTGAACTTTCTCCAGATGGTCAGAAATGGTAATTTTTTAATGTTTTATTTTTTGACTGTAAATGACTATTGCATGTGAATTGTCACTTTTGGAACTAAAATAAGTGTGTTTAGACTCATTTTAATGCCTGAAATTGTTAGAAATAGAATCTTCTAGTAGGAGAAAAAGTCTGTAAAAATGGCAATTTTGGTCACATTGAGGCTTTAAAAAGTAGTTATTCAACATGAGGCACAATCCAAATGACATTTTGAATCAATATTTCTAAAGTCCAAAAAATCAATTTTCTGATGAAAAACGATGACCCGCGACCTGTCGAAAATTCTCCAGATGGTCAGAAATGGTAATTTTTTAATGTTTTATTTTTTGACTGTAAATGACTATTGCATGTGAATTATCACTTTTGGAACTAAAATAAGTGTGTTTAGAGTCATTTTAATGCCTGAAAATGGTCGAAATAAAAGCTTCTAGTAGGAGAAAAAGTCTGTAAAAATGGCAATTTTGGTCACATTGAGGCTTTAAAAAGTAGTTATTCAACATGAGGCACAATCCAAATGACATTTTGAATCAATTTTTCTAAAGTCCAAAAAATCCATTTTCTGATGAAAAACGATGACCCGCGACCTGTCGAAATTTCTCCAGATGGTCAGAAATAGTAATTTTTTAATGTTTTATTTTTTGACTGTAAATGACTATTGCATGCGAATTATCACTTTTGGAACTAAAATAAGTGTGTTTAGAGTCATTTTAATGCCTGAAAATGGTCGAAATAGAAGCTTCTAGTAGGAAAAATGTCTGTAAAAATGGCAATTTGGTCACATTAAGGCTTTAAAAAGTAGTTATTCAACATGAGGCACAATCCAAATGACATTTTGAATCAATTTTTCTAAAGTCCAAAAAATCCATTTTCTGATGAAAAACGATGAGCCGCGACCTGTCGAAATTTCTCCAGATGGTCAGAAATGGTAATTTTTTAATGTTTAATTTTTTGACTGTAAATGACTATTGCATGTGAATTATCACTTGTGGAACTAAAATAAGTGAGTTTAGAGTCATTTTAATGCCTGAAGTTGGTCGAAATAGAAGCTTCTAGTAGGAGAAAAAGTCTGTAAAAATGGCAATTTTGGTCACATCGAGGCTTTAAAAAGTAGTTATTCAACATGAGGCACAATTAAAATGACATTTTTAATCAATTTTTCTAAAGTCCAAAAATCAATTTTCTGATGAAAAACGATGACCCGTGACCTGTTGAACTTTCTCCAGATGGTCAGAAATGGTAATTTTTTGCTGTTCAATTTTTTGACTGTAAATGACTATGGCATATGAATTATCACTTTTGGAACTAAAAGAAGTGTGTTTAGAGTCATTTTAATGCCTGAAATTGGTCGAAATAGAAGCTTCTAGTAGGAGAAAAAGTGTGTAAAAATGGCAATTTTGGTCATATTGATTCTTTAAAAAGTAGTTATTCAACATGAGGCACAATCCAAATGACATTTTGAATCAATTTTTCTAAAGTCCAAAAAATCTATTTTCTGATGAAAAACGATGACCCGCGACCTGTCGAAAATTCTCCAGATGGTCAGAAATGGTAATTTTGTAATGTTTCATTTTTTGACTGTAAATGACTATTGCATGCGAATTATCACTTTTGGAACTAAAATAAGTGTGTTTAGAGTCATTTTAATGCCTGAAAATGGTCGAAATAGAAGCTTCTAGTAGGAGAAAAAGTCTGTAAAAATGGCAGTTTTGGTCACATTGAGGCTTTAAAAAGTAGTTATTCAACATGAGGCACAATCCAAATGACATTTTGAATCAATTTTTCTAAAGTCCAAAAATCAGTTTTCTGATGAAAAAAGATGACCCGTGACCTGTTGAACTTTCTCCAGATGGTCAGAAATGGTAATTTTTTAATGTTTTATTTTTTGACTGTAAATGACTATTGCATGTGAATTGTCACTTTTGGAACTAAAATAAGTGTGTTTAGACTCATTTTAATGCCTGAAATTGTTAGAAATAGAATCTTCTAGTAGGAGAAAAAGTCTGTAAAAATGGCAATTTTGGTCACATTGAGGCTTTAAAAAGTAGTTATTCAACATGAGGCACAATCCAAATGACATTTTGAATCAATTTTTCTAAAGTCCAAAAAATCAATTTTCTGATGAAAAACGATGACCCGCGACCTGTCGAAAATTCTCCAGATGGTCAGAAATGGTAATTTTTTAATGTTTTATTTTTTGACTGTAAATGACTATTGCATGTGAATTATCACTTTTGGAACTAAAATAAGTGTGTTTAGAGTCATTTTAATGCCTGAAAATGGTCGAAATAAAAGCTTCTAGTAGGAGAAAAAGTCTGTAAAAATGGCAATTTTGGTCACATTGAGGCTTTAAAAAGTAGTTATTCAACATGAGGCACAATCCAAATGACATTTTGAATCAATTTTTCTAAAGTCCAAAAAATCCATTTTCTGATGAAAAACGATGACCCGCGACCTGTCGAAATTTCTCCAGATGGTCAGAAATGGTAATTTTTTAATGTTTTATTTTTTGACTGTAAATGACTATTGCATGCGAATTATCACTTTTGGAACTAAAATAAGTGTGTTTAGAGTCATTTTAATGCCTGAAATTGTTCGAAATAGAAGCTTCTAGTAGGAGAAAAAGTCTGTAAAAATGGCAATTTTGGTCACATTGAGGCTTTAAAAAGTAGTTATTCAACATGAGGCACAATCCAAATGACATTTTGAATCAATATTTCTAGAGTCCAAAAAATCCATTTTCTGATGAAAAACGATGACCCGCGACCTGTCGAAATTTCTCCAGATGGTCAGAAATGGTAATTTTTTAATGTTTAATTTTTTGACTGTAAATGACTATTGCATGTGATTTATCACTTGTGGAACTAAAATAAGTTTGTTTAGAGTCATTTTAATGCCTGAAGTTGGTCGAAATAGAAGCTTCTAGTAGGAGAAAAAGTCTGTAAAAATGGCAATTTTGGTCACATCGAGGCTTTAAAAAGTAGTTATTCAACATGAGGCACAATTAAAATGACATTTTTAATCAATTTTTCTAAAGTCCAAAAATCAATTTTCTGATGAAAAACGATGACCCGTGACCTGTTGAACTTTCTCCAGATGGTCAGAAATGGTAATTTTTTACTGTTCAATTTTTTGACTGTAAATGACTATTGCATATGAATTATCACTTTTGGAACTAAAAGAAGTGTGTTTAGAGTCATTTTAATGCCTGAAATTGGTCGAAATAGAAGCTTCTAGTAGGAGAAAAAGTGTGTAAAAATGGCAATTTTGGTCATATTGATTCTTTAAAAAGTAGTTATTCAACATGAGGCACAATCCAAATGACATTTTGAATCAATTTTTCTAAAGTCCAAAAAATCCATTTTCTGATGAAAAACGATGACCCGCGACCTGTCGAAATTTCTCCAGATGGTCAGAAATGGTAATTTTTTAATGTTTAATTTTTTGACTGTAAATGACTATTGCATGTGAATTATCACTTTTGGAACTAAAATAAGTGTGTTTAGAGTCATTTTAATGCCTGAAAATGGTCGAAATAGAAGCTTCTAGTAGGAGAAAAAGTCTGTAAAAATGGCAGTTTTGGTCACATTGAGGCTTTAAAAAGTAGTTATTCAACATGAGGCACAATCCAAATGACATTTTGAATCAATTTTTCTAAAGTCCAAAAATCAGTTTTCTGATGAAAAAAGATGACCCGTGACCTGTTGAACTTTCTCCAGATGGTCAGAAATGGTAATTTTTTAATGTTTTATTTTTTGACTGTAAATGACTATTGCATGTGAATTGTCACTTTTGGAACTAAAATAAGTGTGTTTAGACTCATTTTAATGCCTGAAATTGTTAGAAATAGAATCTTCTAGTAGGAGAAAAAGTCTGTAAAAATGGCAATTTTGGTCACATTGAGGCTTTAAAAAGTAGTTATTCAACATGAGGCACAATCCAAATGACATTTTGAATCAATTTTTCTAAAGTCCAAAAAATCAATTTTCTGATGAAAAACGATGACCCGCGACCTGTCGAAAATTCTCCAGATGGTCAGAAATGGTAATTTTTTAATGTTTTATTTTTTGACTGTAAATGACTATTGCATGTGAATTATCACTTTTGGAACTAAAATAAGTGTGTTTAGAGTCATTTTAATGCCTGAAAATGGTCGAAATAAAAGCTTCTAGTAGGAGAAAAAGTCTGTAAAAATGGCAATTTTGGTCACATTGAGGCTTTAAAAAGTAGTTATTCAACATGAGGCACAATCCAAATGACATTTTGAATCAATTTTTCTAAAGTCCAAAAAATCCATTTTCTGATGAAAAACGATGACCCGCGACCTGTCGAAATTTCTCCAGATGGTCAGAAATGGTAATTTTTTAATGTTTTATTTTTTGACTGTAAATGACTATTGCATGCGAATTATCACTTTTGGAACTAAAATAAGTGTGTTTAGAGTCATTTTAATGCCTGAAAATGGTCGAAATAGAAGCTTCTAGTAGGAAAAAAAGTCTGTAAAAATGGCAATTTTGGTCACATTGAGGCTTTAAAAAGTAGTTATTCAACATGAGGCACAATCCAAATGACATTTTGAATCAATTTTTCTAAAGTCCAAAAAATCCATTTTCTGATGAAAAACGATGACCCACGACCTGTCGAAATTTCTCCAGATGGTCAGAAATGGTAATTTTTTAATGTTTAATTTTTTGACTGTAAATGACTATTGCATGTGAATTATCACTTTTGGAACTAAAATAAGTGTGTTTAGACTCATTTTAATGCCTGAAATTGTTCGAAATAGAAGCTTCTAGTAGGAGAAAAAGTCTGTAAAAATGGCAATTTTGGTCACATTGAGGCTTTAAAAAGTAGTTATTCAACATGAGGCACAATCCAAATGACATTTTGAATCAATTTTTCTAAAGTCCCAAAAATCAATTTTCTGATGAAAAACGATGACCCGCGACCTGTCGAAAATTCTCCAGAGGGTCAGAAATGGTAATTTTTTAATGTTTTATTTTTTGACTGTAAATGACTATTGCATGCGAATTATCACTTTTGGAACTAAAATAAGTGTGTTTAGAGTCATTTTAATGCCTGAAAATGGTCGAAAGAGAAGCTTCTAGTAGGGGAAAAAGTCTGTAAAAATGGCAATTTTGGTCACATTGAGGCTTTAAAAAGTAGTTATTCAACATGAGGCACAATCCAAATGACATTTTGAATCAATATTTCTAGAGTCCAAAAAATCCATTTTCTGATGAAAAACGATGACCCGCGACCTGTCGAAATTTCTCCAGATGGTCAGAAATGGTAATTTTTTAATGTTTAATTTTTTGACTGTAAATGACTATTGCATGTGATTTATCACTTGTGGAACTAAAATAAGTTTGTTTAGAGTCATTTTAATGCCTGAAGTTGGTCGAAATAGAAGCTTCTAGTAGGAGAAAAAGTCTGTAAAAATGGCAATTTTGGTCACATCGAGGCTTTAAAAAGTAGTTATTCAACATGAGGCACAATTAAAATGACATTTTTAATCAATTTTTCTAAAGTCCAAAAATCAATTTTCTGATGAAAAACGATGACCCGTGACCTGTTGAACTTTCTCCAGATGGTCAGAAATGGTAATTTTTTACTGTTCAATTTTTTGACTGTAAATGACTATTGCATATGAATTATCACTTTTGGAACTAAAAGAAGTGTGTTTAGAGTCATTTTAATGCCTGAAATTGGTCGAAATAGAAGCTTCTAGTAGGAGAAAAAGTGTGTAAAAATGGCAATTTTGGTCATATTGATTCTTTAAAAAGTAGTTATTCAACATGAGGCACAATCCAAATGACATTTTGAATCAATTTTTCTAAAGTCCAAAAAATCCATTTTCTGATGAAAAACGATGACCCGCGACCTGTCGAAATTTCTCCAGATGGTCAGAAATGGTAATTTTTTAATGTTTAATTTTTTGACTGTAAATGACTATTGCATGTGAATTATCACTTTTGGAACTAAAATAAGTGTGTTTAGAGTCATTTTAATGCCTGAAAATGGTCGAAATAAAAGCTTCTAGTAGGAGAAAAAGTCTGTAAAAATGGCAATTTTGGTCACATTGAGGCTTTAAAAAGTAGTTATTCAACATGAGGCACAATCCAAATGACATTTTGAATCAATTTTTCTAAAGTCCAAAAAATCCATTTTCTGATGAAAAACGATGACCCGCGACCTGTTGAACTTTCTCCAGATGGTCAGAAATGGTAATTTTTTAATGTTTTATTTTTTGACTGTAAATGACTATTGCATGTGAATTGTCACTTTTGGAACTAAAATAAGTGTGTTTAGACTCATTTTAATGCCTGAAATTGTTAGAAATAGAATCTTCTAGTAGGAGAAAAAGTCTGTAAAAATGGCAATTTTGGTCACATTGAGGCTTTAAAAAGTAGTTATTCAACATGAGGCACAATCCAAATGACATTTTGAATCAATTTTTCTAAAGTCCAAAAAATCAATTTTCTGATGAAAAACGATGACCCGCGACCTGTCGAAAATTCTCCAGATGGTCAGAAATGGTAATTTTTTAATGTTTTATTTTTTGACTGTAAATGACTATTGCATGTGAATTATCACTTTTGGAACTAAAATAAGTGTGTTTAGAGTCATTTTAATGCCTGAAAATGGTCGAAATAAAAGCTTCTAGTAGGAGAAAAAGTCTGTAAAAATGGCAATTTTGGTCACATTGAGGCTTTAAAAAGTAGTTATTCAACATGAGGCACAATCCAAATGACATTTTGAATCAATTTTTCTAAAGTCCAAAAAATCCATTTTCTGATGAAAAACGATGACCCGCGACCTGTCGAAATTTCTCCAGATGGTCAGAAATGGTAATTTTTTAATGTTTTATTTTTTGACTGTAAATGACTATTGCATGCGAATTATCACTTTTGGAACTAAAATAAGTGTGTTTAGAGTCATTTTAATGCCTGAAAATGGTCGAAATAGAAGCTTCTAGTAGGAAAAAAAGTCTGTAAAAATGGCAATTTTGGTCACATTGAGGCTTTAAAAAGTAGTTATTCAACATGAGGCACAATCCAAATGACATTTTGAATCAATTTTTCTAAAGTCCAAAAAATCCATTTTCTGATGAAAAACGATGACCCACGACCTGTCGAAATTTCTCCAGATGGTCAGAAATGGTAATTTTTTAATGTTTAATTTTTTGACTGTAAATGACTATTGCATGTGAATTATCACTTTTGGAACTAAAATAAGTGTGTTTAGACTCATTTTAATGCCTGAAATTGTTCGAAATAGAAGCTTCTAGTAGGAGAAAAAGTCTGTAAAAATGGCAATTTTGGTCACATTGAGGCTTTAAAAAGTAGTTATTCAACATGAGGCACAATCCAAATGACATTTTGAATCAATTTTTCTAAAGTCCCAAAAATCAATTTTCTGATGAAAAACGATGACCCGCGACCTGTCGAAAATTCTCCAGAGGGTCAGAAATGGTAATTTTTTAATGTTTTATTTTTTGACTGTAAATGACTATTGCATGCGAATTATCACTTTTGGAACTAAAATAAGTGTGTTTAGAGTCATTTTAATGCCTGAAAATGGTCGAAAGAGAAGCTTCTAGTAGGGGAAAAAGTCTGTAAAAATGGCAATTTTGGTCACATTGAGGCTTTAAAAAGTAGTTATTC
Source organism: Triturus cristatus (assembly GCF_964204655.1). NCBI lineage: Eukaryota > Metazoa > Chordata > Amphibia > Caudata > Salamandridae > Triturus > Triturus cristatus. Next base: position 135,854,766 of record NC_140588.1, read on the forward strand.
AACATGAGGCACAATCCAAATGACATTTTGAATCAATATTTCTAGAGTCCAAAAAATCCATTTTCTGATGAAAAACGATGACCCGCGACCTGTCGAAATTTCTCCAGATGGTCAGAAATGGTAATTTTTTAATGTTTAATTTTTTGACTGTAAATGACTATTGCATGTGATTTATCACTTGTGGAACTAAAATAAGTTTGTTTAGAGTCATTTTAATGCCTGAAGTTGGTCGAAATAGAAGCTTCTAGTAGGAGAAAAAGTCTGTAAAAATGGCAATTTTGGTCACATCGAGGCTTTAAAAAGTAGTTATTCAACATGAGGCACAATTAAAATGACATTTTTAATCAATTTTTCTAAAGTCCAAAAATCAATTTTCTGATGAAAAACGATGACCCGTGACCTGTTGAACTTTCTCCAGATGGTCAGAAATGGTAATTTTTTACTGTTCAATTTTTTGACTGTAAATGACTATTGCATATGAATTATCACTTTTGGAACTAAAAGAAGTGTGTTTAGAGTCATTTTAATGCCTGAAATTGGTCGAAATAGAAGCTTCTAGTAGGAGAAAAAGTGTGTAAAAATGGCAATTTTGGTCATATTGATTCTTTAAAAAGTAGTTATTCAACATGAGGCACAATCCAAATGACATTTTGAATCAATTTTTCTAAAGTCCAAAAAATCCATTTTCTGATGAAAAACGATGACCCGCGACCTGTCGAAAATTCTCCAGATGGTCAGAAATGGTAATTTTTTAATGTTTTATTTTTTGACTGTAAATGACTATTGCATGTGAATTATCACTTTTGGAACAAAAATAAGTGTGTTTAGACTCATTTTAATGCCTGAAATTGTTCGAAATAGAAGCTTCTAGTAGGAGAAAAAGTCTGTAAAAATGGCAATTTTGGTCACATTGAGGCTTTAAAAAGTAGTTATTCAACATGAGGCACAATCCAAATGACATTTTGAATCAATATTTCTAAAGTCCAAAAAATCAATTTTCTGATGAAAAACGATGACCCGCGACCTGTCGAAAATTCTCCAGATGGTCAGAAATGGTAATTTTTTAATGTTTTATTTTTTGACTGTAAATGACTATTGCATGTGAATTATCACTTTTGGAACTAAAATAAGTGTGTTTAGAGTCATTTGAATGCCTGAAAATGGTCGAAATAAAAGCTTCTAGTGGGAGAAAAAGTCTGTAAAAATGGCAATTTTGGTCACATTGAGGCTTTAAAAGTAGTTATTCAACATGAGGCACAATCCAAATGACATTTTGAATCAATTTTTCTAAAGTCCAAAAAATCCATTTTCTGATGTAAAACGATGACCCGCGACCTGTCGAAATTTCTCCAGATGGTCAGAAATGGTAATTTTTTAATGTTTTATTTTTTGACTGTAAATGACTATTGCATGCGAATTATCACTTTTGGAACTAAAATAAGTGTGTTTAGAGTCATTTTAATGCCTGAAAATGGTCGAAATAGATGCTTCTAGTAGGAAAAATGTCTGTAAAAATGGCAATTTTGGTCACATTGAGGCTTTAAAAAGTAGTTATTCAACATGAGGCACAATCCAAATGACATTTTGAATCAATTTTTCTAAAGTCCAAAAAATCCATTTTCTGATGAAAAACGATGACCCGCGACCTGTCGAAATTTCTCCAGATGGTCAGAAATGGTAATTTTTTAATGTTTAATTTTTTAACTGTAAATGACTATTGCATGTGAATTATCACTTTTGGAACTAAAATAAGTGTGTTTAGACTCATTTTAATGCCTGAAATTGTTCGAAATAGAAGCTTCTAGTAGGAGAAAAAGTCTGTAAAAATGGCAATTTTGGTCACATTGAGGCTTTAAAAAGTAGTTATTCAACATGAGGCACAATCCAAATGACATTTTGAATCAATTTTTCTAAAGTCCAAAAAATCAATTTTCTGATGAAAAACGATGACCCGCGACCTGTCGAAAATTCTCCAGATGGTCAGAAATGGTAATTTTTTAATGTTTTATTTTTTGACTGTAAATGACTATTGCATGCGAATTATCACTTTTGGAACTAAAATAAGTGTGTTTAGAGTCATTTTAATGTCTGAAAATGGTCGAAAGAGAAGCTTCTAGTAGGGGAAAAAGTCTGTAAAAATGGCAATTTTGGTCACATTGAGGCTTTAAAAAGTAGTTATTCAACATGAGGCACAATCCAAATGACATTTTGAATCAATTTTTCTAAAGTCCAAAAATCAATTTTCTGATGAAAAAAGATGACCCGTGACCTGTTGAACTTTCTCCAGATGGTCAGAAATGGTAATTTTTTAATGTTTAATTTTTTGACTGTAAATGACTATTGCATATGAATTATCACTTTTGGAACTAAAAGAAGTGTGTTTAGAGTCATTTTAATGCCTGAAATTGGTCGAAATAGAAGCTCCTAGTAGGAGAAAAAGTGTGTAAAAATGGCAATTTTGGTCATATTGATTCTTTAAAAAGTAGTTATTCAACATGAGGCACAATTCAAATGACATTTTTAATCAATTTTTCTAAAGTCCAAAAATCAATTTTCTGATGAAAAACGATGACCCGTGACCTGTTGAGCTTTCTCCAGATGGTCAGAAATGGTAATTTTGTAATGTTTAATTTTTTGACTGTAAATGACTATTGCATTGAATTATCACTTTTGGAACTAAAAGAAGTGTGTTTAGAGTCATTTTAATGCCTGAAAATGGTCGAAATAGAAGCTTCTAGTAGGAGAAAAAGTGTGTAAAAATGGCAATTTTGGTCACATTGAGGCTTTAAAAAGTAGTTATTCAACATGAGGCACAATCCAAATGACATTTTGAATCAATTTTTCTAAAGTCCAAAAATCAATTTTCTGATGAAAAAAGATGACCCGTGACCTGTTGAACTTTCTCCAGATGGTCAGAAATGGTAATTTTTTAATGTTTAATTTTTTGACTGTAAATGACTATTGCATATGAATTATCACTTTTGGAACTAAAAGAAGTGTGTTTAGAGTCATTTTAATGCCTGAAATTGGTCGAAATAAAAGCTTCTAGTAGGAGAAAAAGTCTGTAAAAATGGCAATTTTGGTCACATTGAGGCTTTAAAAAGTAGTTATTCAACATGAGGCACAATCCAAATGACATTTTGAATCAATATTTCTAGAGTCCAAAAAATCCATTTTCTGATGAAAAACGATGACCCGCGACCTGTCGAAATTTCTCCAGATGGTCAGAAATGGTAATTTTTTAATGTTTAATTTTTTGACTGTAAATGACTATTGCATGTGAATTATCACTTTTGGAACTAAAATAAGTGTGTTTAGAGTCATTTTAATGCCTGAAAATGGTCGAAATAGAAGCTTCTAGTAGGAGAAAAAGTCTGTAAAAATGGCAGTTTTGGTCACATTGAGGCTTTAAAAAGTAGTTATTCAACATGAGGCACAATCCAAATGACATTTTGAATCAATTTTTCTAAAGTCCAAAAATCAGTTTTCTGATGAAAAAAGATGACCCGTGACCTGTTGAACTTTCTCCAGATGGTCAGAAATGGTAATTTTTTAATGTTTTATTTTTTGACTGTAAATGACTATTGCATGTGAATTGTCACTTTTGGAACTAAAATAAGTGTGTTTAGACTCATTTTAATGCCTGAAATTGTTAGAAATAGAATCTTCTAGTAGGAGAAAAAGTCTGTAAAAATGGCAATTTTGGTCACATTGAGGCTTTAAAAAGTAGTTATTCAACATGAGGCACAATCCAAATGACATTTTGAATCAATTTTTATAAAGTCCAAAAAATCCATTTTCTGATGAAAAACGATGACCCGCGACCTGTCGAAAATTCTGCAGATGGTCAGAAATGGTAATTTTTTAATGTTTTATTTTTTGACTGTAAATGACTATTGCATGTGAATTATCACTTTTGGAACTAAAATAAGTGTGTTTAGAGTCATTTTAATGCCTGAAAATGGTCGAAATAAAAGCTTCTAGTAGGAGAAAAAGGCTGTAAAAATGGCAATTTTGGTCACATTGAGGCTTTAAAAAGTAGTTATTCAACATGAGGCACAATCCAAATGACATTTTGAATCAATTTTTCTAAAGTCCAAAAAATCAATTTTCTGATGAAAAACGATGACCCGCGACCTGTCGAAAATTCTCCAGATGGTCAGAAATGGTAATTTTTTAATGTTTTATTTTTTGACTGTAAATGACTATTGCATGTGAATTATCACTTTTGGAACTAAAATAAGTGTGTTTAGAGTCATTTTAATGCCTGAAAATGGTCGAAATAAAAGCTTCTAGTAGGAGAAAAAGTCTGTAAAAATGGCAATTTTGGTCACATTGAGGCTTTAAAAAGTAGTTATTCAACATGAGGCACAATCCAAATGACATTTTGAATCAATTTTTCTAAAGTCCAAAAAATCCATTTTCTGATGAAAAACGATGACCCGCGACCTGTCGAAATTTCTCCAGATGGTCAGAAATGGTAATTTTTTAATGTTTTATTTTTTGACTGTAAATGACTATTGCATGCGAATTATCACTTTTGGAACTAAAATAAGTGTGTTTAGAGTCATTTTAATGCCTGAAAATGGTCGAAATAGAAGCTTCTAGTAGGAAAAAAAGTCTGTAAAAATGGCAATTTTGGTCACATTGAGGCTTTAAAAAGTAGTTATTCAACATGAGGCACAATCCAAATGACATTTTGAATCAATTTTTCTAAAGTCCAAAAAATCCATTTTCTGATGAAAAACGATGACCCACGACCTGTCGAAATTTCTCCAGATGGTCAGAAATGGTAATTTTTTAATGTTTAATTTTTTGACTGTAAATGACTATTGCATGTGAATTATCACTTTTGGAACTAAAATAAGTGTGTTTAGACTCATTTTAATGCCTGAAATTGTTCGAAATAGAAGCTTCTAGTAGGAGAAAAAGTCTGTAAAAATGGCAATTTTGGTCACATTGAGGCTTTAAAAAGTAGTTATTCAACATGAGGCACAATCCAAATGACATTTTGAATCAATTTTTCTAAAGTCCCAAAAATCAATTTTCTGATGAAAAACGATGACCCGCGACCTGTCGAAAATTCTCCAGAGGGTCAGAAATGGTAATTTTTTAATGTTTTATTTTTTGACTGTAAATGACTATTGCATGCGAATTATCACTTTTGGAACTAAAATAAGTGTGTTTAGAGTCATTTTAATGCCTGAAAATGGTCGAAAGAGAAGCTTCTAGTAGGGGAAAAAGTCTGTAAAAATGGCAATTTTGGTCACATTGAGGCTTTAAAAAGTAGTTATTCAACATGAGGCACAATCCAAATGACATTTTGAATCAATATTTCTAGAGTCCAAAAAATCCATTTTCTGATGAAAAACGATGACCCGCGACCTGTCGAAATTTCTCCAGATGGTCAGAAATGGTAATTTTTTAATGTTTAATTTTTTGACTGTAAATGACTATTGCATGTGATTTATCACTTGTGGAACTAAAATAAGTTTGTTTAGAGTCATTTTAATGCCTGAAGTTGGTCGAAATAGAAGCTTCTAGTAGGAGAAAAAGTCTGTAAAAATGGCAATTTTGGTCACATCGAGGCTTTAAAAAGTAGTTATTCAACATGAGGCACAATTAAAATGACATTTTTAATCAATTTTTCTAAAGTCCAAAAATCAATTTTCTGATGAAAAACGATGACCCGTGACCTGTTGAACTTTCTCCAGATGGTCAGAAATGGTAATTTTTTACTGTTCAATTTTTTGACTGTAAATGACTATTGCATATGAATTATCACTTTTGGAACTAAAAGAAGTGTGTTTATAGTCATTTTAATGCCTGAAATTGGTCGAAATAGAAGCTTCTAGTAGGAGAAAAAGTGTGTAAAAATGGCAATTTTGGTCATATTGATTCTTTAAAAAGTAGTTATTCAACATGAGGCACAATCCAAATGACATTTTGAATCAATTTTTCTAAAGTCCAAAAAATCCATTTTCTGATGAAAAACGATGACCCGCGACCTGTCGAAAATTCTCCAGATGGTCAGAAATGGTAATTTTTTAATGTTTTATTTTTTGACTGTAAATGACTATTGCATGTGAATTATCACTTTTGGAACAAAAATAAGTGTGTTTAGACTCATTTTAATGCCTGAAATTGTTCGAAATAGAAGCTTCTAGTAGGAGAAAAAGTCTGTAAAAATGGCAATTTTGGTCACATTGAGGCTTTAAAAAGTAGTTATTCAACATGAGGCACAATCCAAATGACATTTTGAATCAATATTTCTAAAGTCCAAAAAATCAATTTTCTGATGAAAAACGATGACCCGCGACCTGTCGAAAATTCTCCAGATGGTCAGAAATGGTAATTTTTTAATGTTTTATTTTTTGACTGTAAATGACTATTGCATGTGAATTATCACTTTTGGAACTAAAATAAGTGTGTTTAGAGTCATTTTAATGCCTGAAAATGGTCGAAATAAAAGCTTCTAGTGGGAGAAAAAGTCTGTAAAAATGGCAATTTTGGTCACATTGAGGCTTTAAAAGTAGTTATTCAACATGAGGCACAATCCAAATGACATTTTGAATCAATTTTTCTAAAGTCCAAAAAATCCATTTTCTGATGTAAAACGATGACCCGCGACCTGTCGAAATTTCTCCAGATGGTCAGAAATGGTAATTTTTTAATGTTTTATTTTTTGACTGTAAATGACTATTGCATGCGAATTATCACTTTTGGAACTAAAATAAGTGTGTTTAGAGTCATTTTAATGCCTGAAAATGGTCGAAATAGATGCTTCTAGTAGGAAAAATGTCTGTAAAAATGGCAATTTTGGTCACATTGAGGCTTTAAAAAGTAGTTATTCAACATGAGGCACAATCCAAATGACATTTTGAATCAATTTTTCTAAAGTCCAAAAAATCCATTTTCTGATGAAAAACGATGACCCGCGACCTGTCGAAATTTCTCCAGATGGTCAGAAATGGTAATTTTTTAATGTTTAATTTTTTAACTGTAAATGACTATTGCATGTGAATTATCACTTTTGGAACTAAAATAAGTGTGTTTAGACTCATTTTAATGCCTGAAATTGTTCGAAATAGAAGCTTCTAGTAGGAGAAAAAGTCTGTAAAAATGGCAATTTTGGTCACATTGAGGCTTTAAAAAGTAGTTATTCAACATGAGGCACAATCCAAATGACATTTTGAATCAATTTTTCTAAAGTCCAAAAAATCAATTTTCTGATGAAAAACGATGACCCGCGACCTGTCGAAAATTCTCCAGATGGTCAGAAATGGTAATTTTTTAATGTTTTATTTTTTGACTGTAAATGACTATTGCATGCGAATTATCACTTTTGGAACTAAAATAAGTGTGTTTAGAGTCATTTTAATGTCTGAAAATGGTCGAAAGAGAAGCTTCTAGTAGGGGAAAAAGTCTGTAAAAATGGCAATTTTGGTCACATTGAGGCTTTAAAAAGTAGTTATTCAACATGAGGCACAATCCAAATGACATTTTGAATCAATTTTTCTAAAGTCCAAAAATCAATTTTCTGATGAAAAAAGATGACCCGTGACCTGTTGAACTTTCTCCAGATGGTCAGAAATGGTAATTTTTTAATGTTTAATTTTTTGACTGTAAATGACTATTGCATATGAATTATCACTTTTGGAACTAAAAGAAGTGTGTTTAGAGTCATTTTAATGCCTGAAATTGGTCGAAATAGAAGCTCCTAGTAGGAGAAAAAGTGTGTAAAAATGGCAATTTTGGTCATATTGATTCTTTAAAAAGTAGTTATTCAACATGAGGCACAATTCAAATGACATTTTTAATCAATTTTTCTAAAGTCCAAAAATCAATTTTCTGATGAAAAACGATGACCCGTGACCTGTTGAGCTTTCTCCAGATGGTCAGAAATGGTAATTTTGTAATGTTTAATTTTTTGACTGTAAATGACTATTGCATTGAATTATCACTTTTGGAACTAAAAGAAGTGTGTTTAGAGTCATTTTAATGCCTGAAAATGGTCGAAATAGAAGCTTCTAGTAGGAGAAAAAGTGTGTAAAAATGGCAATTTTGGTCACATTGAGGCTTTAAAAAGTAGTTATTCAACATGAGGCACAATCCAAATGACATTTTGAATCAATTTTTCTAAAGTCCAAAAATCAATTTTCTGATGAAAAAAGATGACCCGTGACCTGTTGAACTTTCTCCAGATGGTCAGAAATGGTAATTTTTTAATGTTTAATTTTTTGACTGTAAATGACTATTGCATATGAATTATCACTTTTGGAACTAAAATAAGTGAGTTTAGAGTCATTTTAATGCCTGAAGTTGGTCGAAATAGAAGCTTCTAGTAGGAGAAAAAGTCTGTAAAAATGGCAATTTTGGTCACATCGAGGCTTTAAAAAGTAGTTATTCAACATGAGGCACAATTAAAATGACATTTTTAATCAATTTTTCTAAAGTCCAAAAATCAATTTTCTGATGAAAAACGATGACCCGTGACCTGTTGAACTTTCTCCAGATGGTCAGAAATGGTAATTTTTTGCTGTTCAATTTTTTGACTGTAAATGACTATGGCATATGAATTATCACTTTTGGAACTAAAAGAAGTGTGTTTAGAGTCATTTTAATGCCTGAAATTGGTCGAAATAGAAGCTTCTAGTAGGAGAAAAAGTGTGTAAAAATGGCAATTTTGGTCATATTGATTCTTTAAAAAGTAGTTATTCAACATGAGGCACAATCCAAATGACATTTTGAATCAATTTTTCTAAAGTCCAAAAAATCTATTTTCTGATGAAAAACGATGACCCGCGACCTGTCGAAAATTCTCCAGATGGTCAGAAATGGTAATTTTGTAATGTTTCATTTTTTGACTGTAAATGACTATTGCATGCGAATTATCACTTTTGGAACTAAAATAAGTGTGTTTAGAGTCATTTTAGTGCCTGAAAATGGTCGAAATAGAAGCTTCTAGTAGGAGAAAAAGTCTGTAAAAATGGCAGTTTTGGTCACATTGAGGCTTTAAAAAGTAGTTATTCAACATGAGGCACAATCCAAATGACATTTTGAATCAATTTTTCTAAAGTCCAAAAATCAGTTTTCTGATGAAAAAAGATGACCCGTGACCTGTTGAACTTTCTCCAGATGGTCAGAAATGGTAATTTTTTAATGTTTTATTTTTTGACTGTAAATGACTATTGCATGTGAATTGTCACTTTTGGAACTAAAATAAGTGTGTTTAGACTCATTTTAATGCCTGAAATTGTTAGAAATAGAATCTTCTAGTAGGAGAAAAAGTCTGTAAAAATGGCAATTTTGGTCACATTGAGGCTTTAAAAAGTAGTTATTCAACATGAGGCACAATCCAAATGACATTTTGAATCAATTTTTCTAAAGTCCAAAAAATCAATTTTCTGATGAAAAACGATGACCCGCGACCTGTCGAAAATTCTCCAGATGGTCAGAAATGGTAATTTTTTAATGTTTTATTTTTTGACTGTAAATGACTATTGCATGTGAATTATCACTTTTGGAACTAAAATAAGTGTGTTTAGAGTCATTTTAATGCCTGAAAATGGTCGAAATAAAAGCTTCTAGTAGGAGAAAAAGTCTGTAAAAATGGCAATTTTGGTCACATTGAGGCTTTAAAAAGTAGTTATTCAACATGAGGCACAATCCAAATGACATTTTGAATCAATTTTTCTAAAGTCCAAAAAATCCATTTTCTGATGAAAAACGATGACCCGCGACCTGTCGAAATTTCTCCAGATGGTCAGAAATGGTAATTTTTTAATGTTTTATTTTTTGACTGTAAATGACTATTGCATGCGAATTATCACTTTTGGAACTAAAATAAGTGTGTTTAGAGTCATTTTAATGCCTGAAAATGGTCGAAATAGAAGCTTCTAGTAGGAAAAAAAGTCTGTAAAAATGGCAATTTTGGTCACATTGAGGCTTTAAAAAGTAGTTATTCAACATGAGGCACAATCCAAATGACATTTTGAATCAATTTTTCTAAAGTCCAAAAAATCCATTTTCTGATGAAAAACGATGACCCACGACCTGTCGAAATTTCTCCAGATGGTCAGAAATGGTAATTTTTTAATGTTTAATTTTTTGACTGTAAATGACTATTGCATGTGAATTATCACTTTTGGAACTAAAATAAGTGTGTTTAGACTCATTTTAATGCCTGAAATTGTTCGAAATAGAAGCTTCTAGTAGGAGAAAAAGTCTGTAAAAATGGCAATTTTGGTCACATTGAGGCTTTAAAAAGTAGTTATTCAACATGAGGCACAATCCAAATGACATTTTGAATCAATATTTCTAGAGTCCAAAAAATCCATTTTCTGATGAAAAACGATGACCCGCGACCTGTCGAAATTTCTCCAGATGGTCAGAAATGGTAATTTTTTAATGTTTAATTTTTTGACTGTAAATGACTATTGCATGTGATTTATCACTTGTGGAACTAAAATAAGTTTGTTTAGAGTCATTTTAATGCCTGAAGTTGGTCGAAATAGAAGCTTCTAGTAGGAGAAAAAGTCTGTAAAAATGGCAATTTTGGTCACATCGAGGCTTTAAAAAGTAGTTATTCAACATGAGGCACAATTAAAATGACATTTTTAATCAATTTTTCTAAAGTCCAAAAATCAATTTTCTGATGAAAAACGATGACCCGTGACCTGTTGAACTTTCTCCAGATGGTCAGAAATGGTAATTTTTTACTGTTCAATTTTTTGACTGTAAATGACTATTGCATATGAATTATCACTTTTGGAACTAAAAGAAGTGTGTTTAGAGTCATTTTAATGCCTGAAATTGGTCGAAATAGAAGCTTCTAGTAGGAGAAAAAGTGTGTAAAAATGGCAATTTTGGTCATATTGATTCTTTAAAAAGTAGTTATTCAACATGAGGCACAATCCAAATGACATTTTGAATCAATTTTTCTAAAGTCCAAAAAATCCATTTTCTGATGAAAAACGATGACCCGCGACCTGTCGAAATTTCTCCAGATGGTCAGAAATGGTAATTTTTTAATGTTTAATTTTTTGACTGTAAATGACTATTGCATGTGAATTATCACTTTTGGAACTAAAATAAGTGTGTTTAGAGTCATTTTAATGCCTGAAAATGGTCGAAATAGAAGCTTCTAGTAGGAGAAAAAGTCTGTAAAAATGGCAGTTTTGGTCACATTGAGGCTTTAAAAAGTAGTTATTCAACATGAGGCACAATCCAAATGACATTTTGAATCAATTTTTCTAAAGTCCAAAAATCAGTTTTCTGATGAAAAAAGATGACCCGTGACCTGTTGAACTTTCTCCAGATGGTCAGAAATGGTAATTTTTTAATGTTTTATTTTTTGACTGTAAATGACTATTGCATGTGAATTGTCACTTTTGGAACTAAAATAAGTGTGTTTAGACTCATTTTAATGCCTGAAATTGTTAGAAATAGAATCTTCTAGTAGGAGAAAAAGTCTGTAAAAATGGCAATTTTGGTCACATTGAGGCTTTAAAAAGTAGTTATTCAACATGAGGCACAATCCAAATGACATTTTGAATCAATTTTTCTAAAGTCCAAAAAATCAATTTTCTGATGAAAAACGATGACCCGCGACCTGTCGAAAATTCTCCAGATGGTCAGAAATGGTAATTTTTTAATGTTTTATTTTTTGACTGTAAATGACTATTGCATGTGAATTATCACTTTTGGAACTAAAATAAGTGTGTTTAGAGTCATTTTAATGCCTGAAAATGGTCGAAATAAAAGCTTCTAGTAGGAGAAAAAGTCTGTAAAAATGGCAATTTTGGTCACATTGAGGCTTTAAAAAGTAGTTATTCAACATGAGGCACAATCCAAATGACATTTTGAATCAATTTTTCTAAAGTCCAAAAAATCCATTTTCTGATGAAAAACGATGACCCGCGACCTGTCGAAATTTCTCCAGATGGTCAGAAATGGTAATTTTTTAATGTTTTTTTTTTTGACTGTAAATGACTATTGCATGCGAATTATCACTTTTGGAACTAAAATAAGTGTGTTTAGAGTCATTTTAATGCCTGAAAATGGTCGAAATAGAAGCTTCTAGTAGGAAAAAAAGTCTGTAAAAATGGCAATTTTGGTCACATTGAGGCTTTAAAAAGTAGTTATTCAACATGAGGCACAATCCAAATGACATTTTGAATCAATTTTTCTAAAGTCCAAAAAATCCATTTTCTGATGAAAAACGATGACCCACGACCTGTCGAAATTTCTCCAGATGGTCAGAAATGGTAATTTTTTAATGTTTAATTTTTTGACTGTAAATGACTATTGCATGTGAATTATCACTTTTGGAACTAAAATAAGTGTGTTTAGACTCATTTTAATGCCTGAAATTGTTCGAAATAGAAGCTTCTAGTAGGAGAAAAAGTCTGTAAAAATGGCAATTTTGGTCACATTGAGGCTTTAAAAAGTAGTTATTCAACATGAGGCACAATCCAAATGACATTTTGAATCAATTTTTCTAAAGTCCCAAAAATCAATTTTCTGATGAAAAACGATGACCCGCGACCTGTCGAAAATTCTCCAGAGGGTCAGAAATGGTAATTTTTTAATGTTTTATTTTTTGACTGTAAATGACTATTGCATGCGAATTATCACTTTTGGAACTAAAATAAGTGTGTTTAGAGTCATTTTAATGCCTGAAAATGGTCGAAAGAGAAGCTTCTAGTAGGGGAAAAAGTCTGTAAAAATGGCAATTTTGGTCACATTGAGGCTTTAAAAAGTAGTTATTCAACATGAGGCACAATCCAAATGACATTTTGAATCAATATTTCTAGAGTCCAAAAAATCCATTTTCTGATGAAAAACGATGACCCGCGACCTGTCGAAATTTCTCCAGATGGTCAGAAATGGTAATTTTTTAATGTTTAATTTTTTGACTGTAAATGACTATTGCATGTGATTTATCACTTGTGGAACTAAAATAAGTTTGTTTAGAGTCATTTTAATGCCTGAAGTTGGTCGAAATAGAAGCTTCTAGTAGGAGAAAAAGTCTGTAAAAATGGCAATTTTGGTCACATCGAGGCTTTAAAAAGTAGTTATTCAACATGAGGCACAATTAAAATGACATTTTTAATCAATTTTTCTAAAGTCCAAAAATCAATTTTCTGATGAAAAACGATGACCCGTGACCTGTTGAACTTTCTCCAGATGGTCAGAAATGGTAATTTTTTACTGTTCAATTTTTTGACTGTAAATGACTATTGCATATGAATTATCACTTTTGGAACTAAAAGAAGTGTGTTTAGAGTCATTTTAATGCCTGAAATTGGTCGAAATAGAAGCTTCTAGTAGGAGAAAAAGTGTGTAAAAATGGCAATTTTGGTCATATTGATTCTTTAAAAAGTAGTTATTCAACATGAGGCACAATCCAAATGACATTTTGAATCAATTTTTCTAAAGTCCAAAAAATCCATTTTCTGATGAAAAACGATGACCCGCGACCTGTCGAAATTTCTCCAGATGGTCAGAAATGGTAATTTTTTAATGTTTAATTTTTTGACTGTAAATGACTATTGCATGTGAATTATCACTTTTGGAACTAAAATAAGTGTGTTTAGAGTCATTTTAATGCCTGAAAATGGTCGAAATAAAAGCTTCTAGTAGGAGAAAAAGTCTGTAAAAATGGCAATTTTGGTCACATTGAGGCTTTAAAAAGTAGTTATTCAACATGAGGCACAATCCAAATGACATTTTGAATCAATTTTTCTAAAGTCCAAAAAATCCATTTTCTGATGAAAAACGATGACCCGCGACCTGTTGAACTTTCTCCAGATGGTCAGAAATGGTAATTTTTTAATGTTTTATTTTTTGACTGTAAATGACTATTGCATGTGAATTGTCACTTTTGGAACTAAAATAAGTGTGTTTAGACTCATTTTAATGCCTGAAATTGTTAGAAATAGAATCTTCTAGTAGGAGAAAAAGTCTGTAAAAATGGCAATTTTGGTCACATTGAGGCTTTAAAAAGTAGTTATTCAACATGAGGCACAATCCAAATGACATTTTGAATCAATTTTTCTAAAGTCCAAAAAATCAATTTTCTGATGAAAAACGATGACCCGCGACCTGTCGAAAATTCTCCAGATGGTCAGAAATGGTAATTTTTTAATGTTTTATTTTTTGACTGTAAATGACTATTGCATGTGAATTATCACTTTTGGAACTAAAATAAGTGTGTTTAGAGTCATTTTAATGCCTGAAAATGGTCGAAATAAAAGCTTCTAGTAGGAGAAAAAGTCTGTAAAAATGGCAATTTTGGTCACATTGAGGCTTTAAAAAGTAGTTATTCAACATGAGGCACAATCCAAATGACATTTTGAATCAATTTTTCTAAAGTCCAAAAAATCCATTTTCTGATGAAAAACGATGACCCGCGACCTGTCGAAATTTCTCCAGATGGTCAGAAATGGTAATTTTTTAATGTTTTATTTTTTGACTGTAAATGACTATTGCATGCGAATTATCACTTTTGGAACTAAAATAAGTGTGTTTAGAGTCATTTTAATGCCTGAAAATGGTCGAAATAGAAGCTTCTAGTAGGAAAAAAAGTCTGTAAAAATGGCAATTTTGGTCACATTGAGGCTTTAAAAAGTAGTTATTCAACATGAGGCACAATCCAAATGACATTTTGAATCAATTTTTCTAAAGTCCAAAAAATCCATTTTCTGATGAAAAACGATGACCCACGACCTGTCGAAATTTCTCCAGATGGTCAGAAATGGTAATTTTTTAATGTTTAATTTTTTGACTGTAAATGACTATTGCATGTGAATTATCACTTTTGGAACTAAAATAAGTGTGTTTAGACTCATTTTAATGCCTGAAATTGTTCGAAATAGAAGCTTCTAGTAGGAGAAAAAGTCTGTAAAAATGGCAATTTTGGTCACATTGAGGCTTTAAAAAGTAGTTATTCAACATGAGGCACAATCCAAATGACATTTTGAATCAATTTTTCTAAAGTCCCAAAAATCAATTTTCTGATGAAAAACGATGACCCGCGACCTGTCGAAAATTCTCCAGAGGGTCAGAAATGGTAATTTTTTAATGTTTTATTTTTTGACTGTAAATGACTATTGCATGCGAATTATCACTTTTGGAACTAAAATAAGTGTGTTTAGAGTCATTTTAATGCCTGAAAATGGTCGAAAGAGAAGCTTCTAGTAGGGGAAAAAGTCTGTAAAAATGGCAATTTTGGTCACATTGAGGCTTTAAAAAGTAGTTATTCAACATGAGGCACAATCCAAATGACATTTTGAATCAATATTTCTAGAGTCCAAAAAATCCATTTTCTGATGAAAAACGATGACCCGCGACCTGTCGAAATTTCTCCAGATGGTCAGAAATGGTAATTTTTTAATGTTTAATTTTTTGACTGTAAATGACTATTGCATGTGATTTATCACTTGTGGAACTAAAATAAGTTTGTTTAGAGTCATTTTAATGCCTGAAGTTGGTCGAAATAGAAGCTTCTAGTAGGAGAAAAAGTCTGTAAAAATGGCAATTTTGGTCACATCGAGGCTTTAAAAAGTAGTTATTCAACATGAGGCACAATTAAAATGACATTTTTAATCAATTTTTCTAAAGTCCAAAAATCAATTTTCTGATGAAAAACGATGACCCGTGACCTGTTGAACTTTCTCCAGATGGTCAGAAATGGTAATTTTTTACTGTTCAATTTTTTGACTGTAAATGACTATTGCATATGAATTATCACTTTTGGAACTAAAAGAAGTGTGTTTAGAGTCATTTTAATGCCTGAAATTGGTCGAAATAGAAGCTTCTAGTAGGAGAAAAAGTGTGTAAAAATGGCAATTTTGGTCATATTGATTCTTTAAAAAGTAGTTATTCAACATGAGGCACAATCCAAATGACATTTTGAATCAATTTTTCTAAAGTCCAAAAAATCCATTTTCTGATGAAAAACGATGACCCGCGACCTGTCGAAAATTCTCCAGATGGTCAGAAATGGTAATTTTTTAATGTTTTATTTTTTGACTGTAAATGACTATTGCATGTGAATTATCACTTTTGGAACAAAAATAAGTGTGTTTAGACTCATTTTAATGCCTGAAATTGTTCGAAATAGAAGCTTCTAGTAGGAGAAAAAGTCTGTAAAAATGGCAATTTTGGTCACATTGAGGCTTTAAAAAGTAGTTATTCAACATGAGGCACAATCCAAATGACATTTTGAATCAATATTTCTAAAGTCCAAAAAATCAATTTTCTGATGAAAAACGATGACCCGCGACCTGTCGAAAATTCTCCAGATGGTCAGAAATGGTAATTTTTTAATGTTTTATTTTTTGACTGTAAATGACTATTGCATGTGAATTATCACTTTTGGAACTAAAATAAGTGTGTTTAGAGTCATTTTAATGCCTGAAAATGGTCGAAATAAAAGCTTCTAGTGGGAGAAAAAGTCTGTAAAAATGGCAATTTTGGTCACATTGAGGCTTTAAAAGTAGTTATTCAACATGAGGCACAATCCAAATGACATTTTGAATCAATTTTTCTAAAGTCCAAAAAATCCATTTTCTGATGTAAAACGATGACCCGCGACCTGTCGAAATTTCTCCAGATGGTCAGAAATGGTAATTTTTTAATGTTTTATTTTTTGACTGTAAATGACTATTGCATGCGAATTATCACTTTTGGAACTAAAATAAGTGTGTTTAGAGTCATTTTAATGCCTGAAAATGGTCGAAATAGATGCTTCTAGTAGGAAAAATGTCTGTAAAAATGGCAATTTTGGTCACATTGAGGCTTTAAAAAGTAGTTATTCAACATGAGGCACAATCCAAATGACATTTTGAATCAATTTTTCTAAAGTCCAAAAAATCCATTTTCTGATGAAAAACGATGACCCGCGACCTGTCGAAATTTCTCCAGATGGTCAGAAATGGTAATTTTTTAATGTTTAATTTTTTAACTGTAAATGACTATTGCATGTGAATTATCACTTTTGGAACTAAAATAAGTGTGTTTAGACTCATTTTAATGCCTGAAATTGTTCGAAATAGAAGCTTCTAGTAGGAGAAAAAGTCTGTAAAAATGGCAATTTTGGTCACATTGAGGCTTTAAAAAGTAGTTATTCAACATGAGGCACAATCCAAATGACATTTTGAATCAATTTTTCTAAAGTCCAAAAAATCAATTTTCTGATGAAAAACGATGACCCGCGACCTGTCGAAAATTCTCCAGATGGTCAGAAATGGTAATTTTTTAATGTTTTATTTTTTGACTGTAAATGACTATTGCATGCGAATTATCACTTTTGGAACTAAAATAAGTGTGTTTAGAGTCATTTTAATGTCTGAAAATGGTCGAAAGAGAAGCTTCTAGTAGGGGAAAAAGTCTGTAAAAATGGCAATTTTGGTCACATTGAGGCTTTAAAAAGTAGTTATTCAACATGAGGCACAATCCAAATGACATTTTGAATCAATTTTTCTAAAGTCCAAAAATCAATTTTCTGATGAAAAAAGATGACCCGTGACCTGTTGAACTTTCTCCAGATGGTCAGAAATGGTAATTTTTTAATGTTTAATTTTTTGACTGTAAATGACTATTGCATATGAATTATCACTTTTGGAACTAAAAGAAGTGTGTTTAGAGTCATTTTAATGCCTGAAATTGGTCGAAATAGAAGCTCCTAGTAGGAGAAAAAGTGTGTAAAAATGGCAATTTTGGTCATATTGATTCTTTAAAAAGTAGTTATTCAACATGAGGCACAATTCAAATGACATTTTTAATCAATTTTTCTAAAGTCCAAAAATCAATTTTCTGATGAAAAACGATGACCCGTGACCTGTTGAGCTTTCTCCAGATGGTCAGAAATGGTAATTTTGTAATGTTTAATTTTTTGACTGTAAATGACTATTGCATTGAATTATCACTTTTGGAACTAAAAGAAGTGTGTTTAGAGTCATTTTAATGCCTGAAAATGGTCGAAATAGAAGCTTCTAGTAGGAGAAAAAGTGTGTAAAAATGGCAATTTTGGTCACATTGAGGCTTTAAAAAGTAGTTATTCAACATGAGGCACAATCCAAATGACATTTTGAATCAATTTTTCTAAAGTCCAAAAATCAATTTTCTGATGAAAAAAGATGACCCGTGACCTGTTGAACTTTCTCCAGATGGTCAGAAATGGTAATTTTTTAATGTTTAATTTTTTGACTGTAAATGACTATTGCATATGAATTATCACTTTTGGAACTAAAAGAAGTGTGTTTAGAGTCATTTTAATGCCTGAAATTGGTCGAAATAAAAGCTTCTAGTAGGAGAAAAAGTCTGTAAAAATGGCAATTTTGGTCACATTGAGGCTTTAAAAAGTAGTTATTCAACATGAGGCACAATCCAAATGACATTTTGAATCAATATTTCTAGAGTCCAAAAAATCCATTTTCTGATGAAAAACGATGACCCGCGACCTGTCGAAATTTCTCCAGATGGTCAGAAATGGTAATTTTTTAATGTTTAATTTTTTGACTGTAAATGACTATTGCATGTGATTTATCACTTGTGGAACTAAAATAAGTTTGTTTAGAGTCATTTTAATGCCTGAAGTTGGTCGAAATAGAAGCTTCTAGTAGGAGAAAAAGTCTGTAAAAATGGCAATTTTGGTCACATCGAGGCTTTAAAAAGTAGTTATTCAACATGAGGCACAATTAAAATGACATTTTTAATCAATTTTTCTAAAGTCCAAAAATCAATTTTCTGATGAAAAACGATGACCCGTGACCTGTTGAACTTTCTCCAGATGGTCAGAAATGGTAATTTTTTACTGTTCAATTTTTTGACTGTAAATGACTATTGCATATGAATTATCACTTTTGGAACTAAAAGAAGTGTGTTTAGAGTCATTTTAATGCCTGAAATTGGTCGAAATAGAAGCTTCTAGTAGGAGAAAAAGTGTGTAAAAATGGCAATTTTGGTCATATTGATTCTTTAAAAAGTAGTTATTCAACATGAGGCACAATCCAAATGACATTTTGAATCAATTTTTCTAAAGTCCAAAAAATCCATTTTCTGATGAAAAACGATGACCCGCGACCTGTCGAAAATTCTCCAGATGGTCAGAAATGGTAATTTTTTTAATGTTTTATTTTTTGACTGTAAATGACTATTGCATGTGAATTATCACTTTTGGAACAAAAATAAGTGTGTTTAGACTCATTTTAATGCCTGAAATTGTTCGAAATAGAAGCTTCTAGTAGGCGAAAAAGTCTGTAAAAATGGCAATTTTGGTCACATTGAGGCTTTAAAAAGTAGTTATTCAACATGAGGCACAATCCAAATGACATTTTGAATCAATATTTCTAAAGTCCAAAAAATCAATTTTCTGATGAAAAACGATGACCCGCGACCTGTCGAAAATTCTCCAGATGGTCAGAAATGGTAATTTTTTAATGTTTTATTTTTTGACTGTAAATGACTATTGCATGTGAATTATCACTTTTGGAACTAAAATAAGTGTGTTTAGAGTCATTTTAATGCCTGAAAATGGTCGAAATAAAAGCTTCTAGTGGGAGAAAAAGTCTGTAAAAATGGCAATTTTGGTCACATTGAGGCTTTAAAAGTAGTTATTCAACATGAGGCACAATCCAAATGACATTTTGAATCAATTTTTCTAAAGTCCAAAAAATCCATTTTCTGATGTAAAACGATGACCCGCGACCTGTCGAAATTTCTCCAGATGGTCAGAAATGGTAATTTTTTAATGTTTTATTTTTTGACTGTAAATGACTATTGCATGCGAATTATCACTTTTGGAACTAAAATAAGTGTGTTTAGAGTCATTTTAATGCCTGAAAATGGTCGAAATAGAAGCTTCTAGTAGGAAAAATGTCTGTAAAAATGGCAATTTTGGTCACATTGAGGCTTTAAAAAGTAGTTATTCAACATGAGGCACAATCCAAATGACATTTTGAATCAATTTTTCTAAAGTCCAAAAAATCCATTTTCTGATGAAAAACGATGACCCGCGACCTGTCGAAATTTCTCCAGATGGTCAGAAATGGTAATTTTTTAATGTTTAATTTTTTAACTGTAAATGACTATTGCATGTGAATTATCACTTTTGGAACTAAAATAAGTGTGTTTAGACTCATTTTAATGCCTGAAATTGTTCGAAATAGAAGCTTCTAGTAGGAGAAAAAGTCTGTAAAAATGGCAATTTTGGTCACATTGAGGCTTTAAAAAGTAGTTATTCAACATGAGGCACAATCCAAATGACATTTTGAATCAATTTTTCTAAAGTCCAAAAAATCAATTTTCTGATGAAAAACGATGACCCGCGACCTGTCGAAAATTCTCCAGATGGTCAGAAATGGTAATTTTTTAATGTTTAATTTTTTGACTGTAAATGACTATTGCATATGAATTATCACTTTTGGAACTAAAAGAAGTGTGTTTAGAGTCATTTTAATGCCTGAAATTGGTCGAAATAGAAGCTCCTAGTAGGAGAAAAAGTGTGTAAAAATGGCAATTTTGGTCATATTGATTCTTTAAAAAGTATTATTCAACATGAGGCACAATTCAAATGACATTTTTAATCAATTTTTCTAAAGTCCAAAAATCAATTTTCTGATGAAAAACGATGACCCGTGACCTGTTGAGCTTTCTCCAGATGGTCAGAAATGGTAATTTTGTAATGTTTAATTTTTTGACTGTAAATGACTATTGCATTGAATTATCACTTTTGGAACTAAAAGAAGTGTGTTTAGAGTCATTTTAATGCCTGAAAATGGTCGAAATAGAAGCTTCTAGTAGGAGAAAAAGTGTGTAAAAATGGCAATTTTGGTCACATTGAGGCTTTAAAAAGTAGTTATTCAACATGAGGCACAATCCAAATGACATTTTGAATCAATTTTTCTAAAGTCCAAAAAATCCATTTTCTGATGAAAAACGATGACCCGCGACCTGTCGAAATTTCTCCAGATGGTCAGAAATGGTAATTTTTTAATGTTTTATTTTTTGACTGTAAATGGCTATTGCATGTGAATTATCACTTTTGGAACTAAAATAAGTGTGTTTAGACTCATTTTAATGCCTGAAATTGTTAGAAATAGAAGCTTCTAGTAGGAGAAAAAGTCTGTAAAAATGGCAATTTTGGTCACATTGAGGCTTTAAAAAGTAGTTATTCAATGAGGCACAATCCAAATGACATTTTGAATCAATTTTTCTAAAGTCCAAAAATCAATTTTCTGATGAAAAAAGATGACCCGTGACCTGTTGAACTTTCTCCAGATGGTCAGAAATGGTAATTGTTTAATGTTTTATTTTTTGACTGTAAATGACTATTGCATGTGAATTATCACTTTTGGAACTAAAATAAGTGTGTTTAGAGTCATTTTAATGCCTGAAAATGGTCGAAATAAAAGCTTCTAGTAGGAGAAAAAGTCTGTAAAAATGGCAATTTTGGTCACATTGAGGCTTTAAAAAGTAGTTATTCAACATGAGGCACAATCCAAATGACATTTTGAATCAATTTTTCTAAAGTCCCAAAAATCCATTTTCTGATGAAAAACGATGACCCGCGCGACCTGTCGAAATTTCTCCAGATGGTCAGAAATGGTAATTTTTTAATGTTTTATTTTTTGACTGTAAATGACTATTGCATGCGAATTATCACTTTTGGAACTAAAATAAGTGTGTTTAGAGTCATTTTAATGTCTGAAAATGGTAGAAAGAGAAGCTTCTAGTAGGGGAAAAAGTCTGTAAAAATGGCAATTTTGGTCACATTGAGGCTTTAAAAAGTAGTTATTCAACATGAGGCACAATCCAAATGACATTTTGAATCAATTTTTCTAAAGTCCAAAAATCAATTTTCTGATGAAAAAAGATGACCCGTGACCTGTTGAACTTTCTCCAGATGGTCAGAAATGGTAATTTTTTAATGTTTTATTTTTTGACTGTAAATGACTATTGCATGTGAATTATCACTTTTGGAACTAAAATAAGTGTGTTTAGAGTCATTTTAATGCCTGAAAATGGTCGAAATAAAAGCTTCTAGTAGGAGAAAAAGTCTGTAAAAATGGCAATTTTGGTCACATTGAGGCTTTAAAAAGTAGTTATTCAACATGAGGCACAATCCAAATGACATTTTGAATCAATTTTTCTAAAGTCCAAAAAATCCATTTTCTGATGAAAAACGATGACCCGCGACCTGTCGAAATTTCTCCAGATGGTCAGAAATGGTAATTTTTTAATGTTTTATTTTTTGACTGTAAATGACTATTGCATGCGAATTATCACTTTTGGAACTAAAATAAGTGTGTTTAGAGTCATTTTAATGCCTGAAAATGGTCGAAATAGAAGCTTCTAGTAGGAAAAAAAGTCTGTAAAAATGGCAATTTTGGTCACATTGAGGCATTAAAAAGTAGTTATTCAACATGAGGCACAATCCAAATGACATTTTGAATCAATTTTTCTAAAGTCCAAAAAATCCATTTTCTGATGAAAAACGATGACCCGCGACCTGTCGAAAATTCTCCAGAGGGTCAGAAATGGTAATTTTTTAATGTTTTATTTTTTGACTGTAAATGACTATTGCATGCGAATTATCACTTTTGGAACTAAAATAAGTGTGTTTAGAGTCATTTTAATGCCTGAAAATGCTCGAAAGAGAAGCTTCTAGTAGGGGAAAAAGTCTTTAAAAATGGCAATTTTGGTCACATTGAGGCTTTAAAAAGTAGTTATTCAACATGAGGCACAATCCAAATGACATTTTGAATCAATATTTCTAAAGTCCAAAAAATCCATTTTCTGATGAAAAACGATGACCCGCGACCTGTCGAAATTTCTCCAGATGGTCAGAAATGGTAATTTTTTAATGTTTAATTTTTTGACTGTAAATGACTATTGCATGTGATTTATCACTTGTGGAACTAAAATAAGTGTGTTTAGAGTCATTTTAATGCCTGAAGTTGGTCGAAATAGAAGCTTCTAGTAGGAAAAAAAGTCTGTAAAAATGGCAATTTTGGTCACATCGAGGCTTTAAAAAGTAGTTATTCAACATGAGGCACAATTAAAATGACATTTTTAATCAATTTTTCTAAAGTCCAAAAAATCAATTTTCTGATGAAAAACGATGACCCGTGACCTGTTGAACTTTCTCCAGATGGTCAGAAATGGTAATTTTTTACTGTTCAATTTTTTGACTGTAAATGACTATTGCATATGAATTATCACTTTTGGAACTAAAAGAAGTGTGTTTAGAGTCATTTTAATGCCTGAAATTGGTCGAAATAGAAGCTTCTAGTAGGAGAAAAAGTGTATAAAAATGGCAATTTTGGTCATATTGATTCTTTAAAAAGTAGTTGATCAACATGAGGCACAATCCAAATGAGATTTTGAATCAATTTTTCTAAAGTCCAAAAAATCCATTTTCTGATGAAAAACGATGACCCGCGACCTGTCGAAAATTCTCCAGATGGTCAGAAATGGTAATTTTTTAATGTTTTATTTTTTGACTGTAAATGACTATTGCATGTGAATTATCACTTTTGGAACTAAAATAAGTGTGTTTAGAGTCATTTTAATGCCTGAAAATGGTCGAAATAAAAGCTTCTAGTAGGAGAAAAAGTCTGTAAAAATGGCAATTTTGGTCACATTGATTCTTTAAAAAGTAGTTATTCAACATGAGGCACAATCAAAATGACATTTTGAATCAATTTTTCTAAAGTCCAAAAAATCTATTTTCTGATGAAAAACGATGACCCGCGACCTGTCGAGAATTCTCCAGATGGTCAGAAATGGTAATTTTTTAATGTTTTATTTTTTGACTGTGAATGACTATTGCATGTGAATTATCACTTTTGGAACTAAAATAAGTGTGTTTAGACTCATTTTAATGCCTGAAATTGTTCGAAATAGAAGCTTCTAGTAGGAGAAAAAGTCTGTAAAAATGGCAATTTTGGTCACATTGAGGCTTTAAAAAGTAGTTATTCAACATGAGGCACAATCCAAATGACATTTTGAATCAATTTTTCTAAAGTCCAAAAAATCCATTTTCTGATGAAAAACGATGACCCGCGACCTGTCGAAATTTCTCCAGATGGTCAGAAATGGTAATTTTTTAATGTTTTATTTTTTGACTGTAAATGACTATTGCATGCGAATTATCACTTTTGGAACTAAAATAAGTGTGTTTAGAGTCATTTTAATGCCTGAAAATGGTCGAAATAGAAGCTTCTAGTAGGAAAAAAAGTCTGTAAAAATGGCAATTTTGGTCACATTGAGGCATTAAAAAGTAGTTATTCAACATGAGGCACAATCCAAATGACATTTTGAATCAATTTTTCTAAAGTCCAAAAAATCAATTTTCTGATGAAAAACGATGACCCGCGACCTGTCGAAAATTCTCCAGAGGGTCAGAAATGGTAATTTTTTAATGTTTTATTTTTTGACTGTAAATGGCTATTGCATGCAAATTATCACTTTTGGAACTAAAATAAGTGTGTTTAGAGTCATTTTAATGCCTGAAAATGCTCGAAAGAGAAGCTTCTAGTAGGGGAAAAAGTCTTTAAAAATGGCAATTTTGGTCACATTGAGGCTTTAAAAAGTAGTTATTCAACATGAGGCACAATCCAAATGACATTTTGAATCAATATTTCTAAAGTCCAAAAAATCCATTTTCTGATGAAAAACGATGACCCGCGACCTGTCGAAATTTCTCCAGATGGTCAGAAATGGTAATTTAATGTTTTATTTTTTGACTGTGAATGACTATTGCATGTGAATTATCACTTTTGGAACTACAATAAGTGTGTTTAGACTCATTTTAATGCCTGAAATTGTTCGAAATAGAAGCTTCTAGTAGGAGAAAAAGTCTGTAAAAATGGCAATTTTGGTCACATTGAGGCTTTAAAAAGTAGTTATTCAACATGAGGCACAATCCAAATGACATTTTGAATCAATATTTCTAAAGTCCAAAAAATCCATTTTCTGATGAAAAACGATGACCCGCGACCTGTCGAAAATTCTCCAGATGGTCAGAAATGGTAATTTTTTAATGTTTTATTTTTTGACTGTAAATGACTATTGCATGTGAATTATCACTTTTGGAACTAAAATAAGTGTGTTTAGAGTCATTTTAATGCCTGAAATCGGTCGAAATAAAAGCTTCTAGTAGGAGAAAAAGTCTGTAAAAATGGCAATTTTGGTCACATTGAGGCTTTAAAAAGTAGTTATTCAACATGAGGCACAATCCAAATGACATTTTGAATCAATTTTTCTAAAGTCCAAAAAATCCATTTTCTGATGAAAAACGATGACCCGCGACCTGTCGAAATTTCTCCAGATGGTCAGAAATGGTAATTTTTTAATGGTTTATTTTTTGACTGTAAATGACTATTGCATGCGAATTATCACTTTTGGAACTAAAATAAGTGTGTTTAGAGTCATTTTAATGCCTGAAAATGGTCGAAATAGAAGCTTCTAGTAGGAAAAAAAGTCTGTAAAAATGGCAATTTTGGTCACATTGAGGCATTAAAAAGTAGTTATTCAACATGAGGCACAATCCAAATGACATTTTGAATCAATTTTTCTAAAGTCCAAAAAATCCATTTTCTGATGAAAAACGATGACCCGCGACCTGTCGAAATTTCTCCAGATGGTCAGAAATGGTAATTTTTTTAATGTTTAATTTTTTGACTGTAAATGACTATTGCATGTGAATTATCACTTTTGGAACTAAAATAAGTGTGTTTAGACTCATTTTAATGCCTGAAATTGTTCGAAATAGAAGCTTCTAGTAGGAGAAAAAGTCTGTAAAAATGGCAATTTTGGTCACATTGAGGCTTTAAAAAGTAGTTATTCAACATGAGGCACAATCCAAATGACATTTTGAATCAATTTTTCTAAAGTCCAAAAAATCAATTTTCTGATGAAAAACGATGACCCGCGACCTGTCGAAATTTCTCCAGATGGTCAGAAATGGTAATTTTTTAATGTTTAATTTTTTGACTGTAAATGACTATTGCATGTGATTTATCACTTGTGGAACTAAAATAAGTGTGTTTAGAGTCATTTTAATGCCTGAAGTTGGTCGAAATAGAAGCTTCTAGTAGGAGAAAAAGTCTGTAAAAATGGCAATTTTGGTCACATCGAGGCTTTAAAAAGTAGTTATTCAACATGAGGCACAATTAAAATGACATTTTTAATCAATTTTTCTAAAGTCCAAAAATCAATTTTCTGATGAAAAACGATGACCCGTGACCTGTTGAACTTTCTCCAGATGGTCAGAAATGGTAATTTTTTACTGTTCAATTTTTTGACTGTAAATGACTATTGCATATGAATTATCACTTTTGGAACTAAAAGAAGTGTGTTTAGAGTCATTTTAATGCCTGAAATTGGTCGAAATAGAAGCTTCTAGTAGGAGAAAAAGTGTGTAAAAATGGCAATTTTGGTCATATTGATTCTTTAAAAAGTAGTTGATCAACATGAGGCACAATCCAAATGAGATTTTGAATCAATTTTTCTAAAGTCCAAAAAATCCATTTTCTGATGAAAAACGATGACCCGCGACCTGTCGAAAATTCTCCAGATGGTCAGAAATGGTAATTTTTTAATGTTTTATTTTTTGACTGTAAATGACTATTGCATGTGAATTATCACTTTTGGAACTAAAATAAGTGTGTTTAGAGTCATTTTAATGCCTGAAAATGGTCGAAATAAAAGCTTCTAGTAGGAGAAAAAGTCTATAAAAATGGCAATTTTGGTCACATTGAGGCTTTAAAAAGTAGTTATTCAACATGAGGCACAATCCAAATGACATTTTGAATCAATTTTTCTAAAGTCCAAAAATCAATTTTCTGATGAAAAAAGATGACCCGTGACCTGTTGAACTTTCTCCAGATGGTCAGAAATGGTAATTTTTTAATGTTTAATTTTTTGACTGTAAATGACTATTGCATATGAATTATCACTTTTGGAACTAAAAGAAGTGTGTTTAGAGTCATTTTAATGCCTGAAAATGGTCGAAATAAAAGCTTCTAGTAGGAGAAAAAGTCTATAAAAATGGCAATTTTGGTCACATTGAGGCTTTAAAAAGTAGTTATTCAACATGAGGCACAATCCAAATGACATTTTGAATCAATTTTTCTAAAGTCCAAAAAATCCATTTTCTGATGAAAAACGATGACCCGCGACCTGTCGAAAATTCTCCAGATGGTCAGAAATGGTAATTTTTTAATGTTTTATTTTTTGACTGTAAATGACTATTGCATGTGAATTATCACTTTTGGAACTAAAATAAGTGTGTTTAGAGTCATTTTAATGCCTGAAAATGGTCGAAATAAAAGCTTCTAGTAGGAGAAAAAGTCTGTAAAAATGGCAATTTTGGTCACATTGAGGCTTTAAAAAGTAGTTATTCAACATGAGGCACAATCCAAATGACATTTTGAATCAATTTTTCTAAAGTCCAAAAAATCCATTTTCTGATGAAAAACGATGACCCGCGACCTGTCGAAATTTCTCCAGATGGTCAGAAATGGTAATTTTTTAATGTTTTATTTTTTGACTGTAAATGACTATTGCATGCGAATTATCACTTTTGGAACTAAAATAAGTGTGTTTAGAGTCATTTTAATGCCTGAAAATGGTCGAAATAGAAGCTTCTAGTAGGAAAAAAAGTCTGTAAAAATGGCAATTTTGGTCACATTGAGGCATTAAAAAGTAGTTATTCAACATGAGGCACAATCCAAATGACATTTTGAATCAATTTTTCTAAAGTCCAAAAAATCCATTTTCTGATGAAAAACGATGACCCGCGACCTGTCGAAATTTCTCCAGATGGTCAGAAATGGTAATTTTTTAATGTTTAATTTTTTGACTGTAAATGACTATTGCATGTGAATTATCACTTTTGGAACTAAAATAAGTGTGTTTAGACTCATTTTAATGCCTGAAATTGTTCGAAATAGAAGCTTCTAGTAGGAGAAAAAGTCTGTAAAAATGGCAATTTTGGTCACATTGAGGCTTTAAAAAGTAGTTATTCAACATGAGGCACAATCCAAATGACATTTTGAATCAATTTTTCTAAAGTCCAAAAAATCAATTTTCTGATGAAAAACGATGACCCGCGACCTGTCGAAAATTCTCCAGATGGTCAGAAATGGTAATTTTTTAATGTTTTATTTTTTGACTGTAAATGACTATTGCATGCGAATTATCACTTTTGGAACTAAAATAAGTGTGTTTAGAGTCATTTTAATGCCTGAAAATGGTCGAAAGAGAAGCTTCTAGTAGGGGAAAAAGTCTTTAAAAATGGCAATTTTGGTCACATTGAGGCTTTAAAAAGTAGTTATTCAACATGAGGCACAATCCAAATGACATTTTGAATCAATATTTCTAAAGTCCAAAAAATCCATTTTCTGATGAAAAACGATGACCCGCGACCTGTCGAAATTTCTCCAGATGGTCAGAAATGGTAATTTTTTAATGTTTAATTTTTTGACTGTAAATGACTATTGCATGTGATTTATCACTTGTGGAACTAAAATAAGTGTGTTTAGAGTCATTTTAATGCCTGTAGTTGGTCGAAATAGAAGCTTCTAGTAGGAGAAAAAGTCTGTAAAAATGGCAATTTTGGTCACATCGAGGCTTTAAAAAGTAGTTATTCAACATGAGGCACAATTAAAATGACATTTTTAATCAATTTTTCTAAAGTCCAAAAATCAATTTTCTGATGAAAAACGATGACCCGTGACCTGTTGAACTTTCTCCAGATGGTCAGAAATGGTAATTTTTTACTGTTCAATTTTTTGACTGTAAATGACTATTGCATATGAATTATCACTTTTGGAACTAAAAGAAGTGTGTTTAGAGTCATTTTAATGCCTGAAATTGGTCGAAATAGAAGCTTCTAGTAGGAGAAAAAGTGTGTAAAAATGGCAATTTTGGTCATATTGATTCTTTAAAAAGTAGTTGATCAACATGAGGCACAATCCAAATGAGATTTTGAATCAATTTTTCTAAAGTCCAAAAAATCCATTTTCTGATGAAAAACGATGACCCGCGACCTGTCGAAAATTCTCCAGATGGTCAGAAATGGTAATTTTTTAATGTTTTATTTTTTGACTGTAAATGACTATTGCATGTGAATTATCACTTTTGGAACTAAAATAGGTGTGTTTAGAGTCATTTTAATGCCTGAAAATGGTCGAAATAAAAGCTTCTAGTAGGAGAAAAAGTCTGTAAAAATGGCAATTTTGGTCACATTGAGGCTTTAAAAAGTAGTTATTCAACATGAGGCACAATCCAAATGACATTTTGAATCAATTTTTCTAAAGTCCAAAAATCAATTTTCTGATGAAAAAAGATGACCCGTGACCTGTTGAACTTTCTCCAGATGGTCAGAAATGGTAATTTTTTAATGTTTAATTTTTTGACTGTAAATGACTATTGCATATGAATTATCACTTTTGGAACTAAAAGAAGTGTGTTTAGAGTCATTTTAATGCCTGAAATTGGTCGAAATAGAAGCTCCTAGTAGGAGAAAAAGTGTGTAAAAATGGCAATTTTGGTCATATTGATTCTTTAAAAAGTAGTTATTCAACATGAGGCACAATCCAAATGACATTTTGAATCAATTTTTCTAAAGTCCAAAAAATCCATTTTCTGATGAAAAACGATGACCCGCGACCTGTCGAAAATTCTCCAGATGGTCAGAAATGGTAATTTTTTAATGTTTTATTTTTTGACTGTGAATGACTATTGCATGTGAATTATCACTTTTGGAACTAAAATAAGTGTGTTTAGACTCATTTTAATGCCTGAAATTGTTCGAAATAGAAGCTTCTAGTAGGAGAAAAAGTCTGTAAAAATGGCAATTTTGGTCACATTGAGGCTTTAAAAAGTAGTTATTCAACATGAGGCACAATCCAAATGACATTTTGAATCAATATTTCTAAAGTCCAAAAAATCCATTTTCTGATGAAAAACGATGACCTCCAGATGGTCAGAAATGGTAATTTTTTAATGTTTTATTTTTTGACTGTAAATGACTATTGCATGTGAATTATCACTTTTGGAACTAAAATAAGTGTGTTTAGAGTCATTTTAATGCCTGAAAATGGTCGAAATAAAAGCTTCTAGTAGGAGAAAAAGTCTGTAAAAATGGCAATTTTGGTCACATTGAGGCTTTAAAAAGTAGTTATTCAACATGAGGCACAATCCAAATGACATTTTGAATCAATTTTTCTAAAGTCCAAAAAATCCATTTTCTGATGAAAAACGATGACCCGCGACCTGTCGAAATTTCTCCAGATGGTCAGAAATGGTAATTTTTTAATGTTTTATTTTTTGACTGTAAATGACTATTGCATGCGAATTATCACTTTTGGAACTAAAATAAGTGTGTTTAGAGTCATTTTAATGCCTGAAAATGGTCGAAATAGAAGCTTCTAGTAGGAAAAAAAGTCTGTAAAAATGGCAATTTTGGTCACATTGAGGCATTAAAAAGTAGTTATTCAACATGAGGCACAATCCAAATGACATTTTGAATCAATTTTTCTAAAGTCCAAAAAATCCATTTTCTGATGAAAAACGATGACCCGCGACCTGTCGAAATTTCTCCAGATGGTCAGAAATGGTAATTTTTTAATGTTTTATTTTTTGACTGTAAATGACTATTGCATGTGAATTATCACTTTTGGAACTAAAATAAGTGTGTTTAGACTCATTTTAATGCCTAAAATTGTTCGAAATAGAAGCTTCTAGTAGGAGAAAAAGTCTGTAAAAATGGCAATTTTGGTCACATTGAGGCTTTAAAAAGTAGTTATTCAACATGAGGCACAATCCAAATGACATTTTGAATCAATTTTTCTAAAGTCCAAAAAATCAATTTTCTGATGAAAAACGATGACCCGCGACCTGTCGAAAATTCTCCAGATGGTCAGAAATGGTAATTTTTTAATGTTTTATTTTTTGACTGTAAATGACTATTGCATGCGAATTATCACTTTTGGAACTAAAATAAGTGTGTTTAGAGTCATTTTAATGCCTGAAAATGCTCGAAAGAGAAGCTTCTAGTAGGGGAAAAAGTCTTTAAAAATGGCAATTTTGGTCACATTGAGGCTTTAAAAAGTAGTTATTCAACATGAGGCACAATCCAAATGACATTTTGAATCAATATTTCTAAAGTCCAAAAAATCCATTTTCTGATGAAAAACGATGACCCGCGACCTGTCGAAATTTCTCCAGATGGTCAGAAATGGTAATTTTTTAATGTTTAATTTTTTGACTGTAAATGACTATTGCATGTGATTTATCACTTGTGGAACTAAAATAAGTGTGTTTAGAGTCATTTTAATGCCTGAAGTTGGTCGAAATAGAAGCTTCTAGTAGGAGAAAAAGTCTGTAAAAATGGCAATTTTGGTCACATCGAGGCTTTAAAAAGTAGTTATTCAACATGAGGCACAATTAAAATGACATTTTTAATCAATTTTTCTAAAGTCCAAAAATCAATTTTCTGATGAAAAACGATGACCCGTGACCTGTTGAACTTTCTCCAGATGGTCAGAAATGGTAATTTTTTACTGTTCAATTTTTTGACTGTAAATGACTATTGCATATGAATTATCACTTTTGGAACTAAAAGAAGTGTGTTTAGAGTCATTTTAATGCCTGAAATTGGTCGAAATAGAAGCTCCTAGTAGGAGA
Source organism: Triturus cristatus (assembly GCF_964204655.1). Lineage (NCBI taxonomy): Eukaryota > Metazoa > Chordata > Amphibia > Caudata > Salamandridae > Triturus > Triturus cristatus. The sequence goes on from NC_140588.1 coordinate 135,886,473, forward strand.
AAAAGTGTGTAAAAATGGCAATTTTGGTCATATTGATTCTTTAAAAAGTAGTTGATCAACATGAGGCACAATCCAAATGAGATTTTGAATCAATTTTTCTAAAGTCCAAAAAATCCATTTTCTGATGAAAAACGATGACCCGCGACCTGTCGAAAATTCTCCAGATGGTCAGAAATGGTAATTTTTTAATGTTTTATTTTTTGACTGTAAATGACTATTGCATGTGAATTATCACTTTTGGAACTAAAATAAGTGTGTTTAGAGTCATTTTAATGCCTGAAAATGGTCGAAATAAAAGCTTCTAGTAGGAGAAAAAGTCTATAAAATTGGCAATTTTGGTCACATTGAGGCTTTAAAAAGTAGTTATTCAACATGAGGCACAATCCAAATGACATTTTGAATCAATTTTTCTAAAGTCCAAAAATCAATTTTCTGATGAAAAAAGATGACCCGTGACCTGTTGAACTTTCTCCAGATGGTCACAAATGGTAATTTTTTAATGTTTTATTTTTTGACTGTGAATGACTATTGCATGTGAATTATCACTTTTGGAACTAAAATAAGTGTGTTTAGACTCATTTTAATGCCTGAAATTGTTCGAAATAGAAGCTTCTAGTAGGAGAAAAAGTCTGTAAAAATGGCAATTTTGGTCACATTGAGGCATTAAAAAGTAGTTATTCAACATGAGGCACAATCCAAATGACATTTTGAATCAATTTTTCTAAAGTCCAAAAAATCCATTTTCTGATGAAAAACGATGACCCGCGACCTGTCGAAATTTCTCCAGATGGTCAGAAATGGTAATTTTTTAATGTTTAATTTTTTGACTGTAAATGACTATTGCATGTGATTTATCACTTGTGGAACTAAAATAAGTGTGTTTAGAGTCATTTTAATGCCTGAAGTTGGTCGAAATAGAAGCTTCTAGTAGGAGAAAAAGTCTGTAAAAATGGCAATTTTGGTCACATTGAGGCTTTAAAAAGTAGTTATTCAACATGAGGCACAATCCAAATGACATTTTGAATCAATTTTTCTAAAGTCCAAAAATCAATTTTCTGATGAAAAAAGATGACCCGTGACCTGTTGAACTTTCTCCAGATGGTCAGAAATGGTAATTTTTTAATGTTTAATTTTTTGACTGTAAATGACTATTGCATATGAATTATCACTTTTGGAACTAAAAGAAGTGTGTTTAGAGTCATTTTAATGCCTGAAATTGGTCGAAATAGAAGCTCCTAGTAGGAGAAAAAGTGTGTAAAAATGGCAATTTTGGTCATATTGATTCTTTAAAAAGTAGTTATTCAACATGAGGCACAATCCAAATGACATTTTGAATCAATTTTTCTAAAGTCCAAAAAATCCATTTTCTGATGAAAAACGATGACCCGCGACCTGTCGAAAATTCTCCAGATGGTCAGAAATGGTAATTTTTTAATGTTTTATTTTTTGACTGTGAATGACTATTGCATGTGAATTATCACTTTTGGAACTAAAATAAGTGTGTTTAGACTCATTTTAATGCCTGAAATTGTTCGAAATAGAAGCTTCTAGTAGGAGAAAAAGTCTGTAAAAATGGCAATTTTGGTCACATTGAGGCTTTAAAAAGTAGTTATTCAACATGAGGCACAATCCAAATGACATTTTGAATCAATATTTCTAAAGTCCAAAAAATCCATTTTCTGATGAAAAACGATGACCCGCGACCTGTCGAAAATTCTCCAGATGGTCAGAAATGGTAATTTTTTAATGTTTTATTTTTTGACTGTAAATGACTATTGCATGTGAATTATCACTTTTGGAACTAAAATAAGTGTGTTTAGAGTCATTTTAATGCCTGAAAATGGTCGAAATAAAAGCTTCTAGTAGGAGAAAAAGTCTGTAAAAATGGCAATTTTGGTCACATTGAGGCTTTAAAAAGTAGTTATTCAACATGAGGCACAATCCAAATGACATTTTGAATCAATTTTTCTAAAGTCCAAAAAATCCATTTTCTGATGAAAAACGATGACCCGCGACCTGTCGAAATTTCTCCAGATGGTCAGAAATGGTAATTTTTTAATGGTTTATTTTTTGACTGTAAATGACTATTGCATGCGAATTATCACTTTTGGAACTAAAATAAGTGTGTTTAGAGTCATTTTAATGCCTGAAAATGGTCGAAATAGAAGCTTCTAGTAGGAAAAAAAGTCTGTAAAAATGGCAATTTTGGTCACATTGAGGCATTAAAAAGTAGTTATTCAACATGAGGCACAATCCAAATGACATTTTGAATCAATTTTTCTAAAGTCCAAAAAATCCATTTTCTGATGAAAAACGATGACCCGCGACCTGTCGAAATTTCTCCAGATGGTCAGAAATGGTAATTTTTTTAATGTTTAATTTTTTGACTGTAAATGACTATTGCATGTGAATTATCACTTTTGGAACTAAAATAAGTGTGTTTAGACTCATTTTAATGCCTGAAATTGTTCGAAATAGAAGCTTCTAGTAGGAGAAAAAGTCTGTAAAAATGGCAATTTTGGTCACATTGAGGCTTTAAAAAGTAGTTATTCAACATGAGGCACAATCCAAATGACATTTTGAATCAATTTTTCTAAAGTCCAAAAAATCAATTTTCTGATGAAAAACGATGACCCGCGACCTGTCGAAAATTCTCCAGATGGTCAGAAATGGTAATTTTTTAATGTTTTATTTTTTGACTGTAAATGACTATTGCATGCGAATTATCACTTTTGGAACTAAAATAAGTGTGTTTAGAGTCATTTTAATGCCTGAAAATGGTCGAAAGAGAAGCTTCTAGTAGGGGAAAAAGTCTTTAAAAATGGCAATTTTGGTCACATTGAGGCTTTAAAAAGTAGTTATTCAACATGAGGCACAATCCAAATGACATTTTGAATCAATATTTCTAAAGTCCAAAAAATCAATTTTCTGATGAAAAACGATGACCCGCGACCTGTCGAAATTTCTCCAGATGGTCAGAAATGGTAATTTTTTAATGTTTAATTTTTTGACTGTAAATGACTATTGCATGTGATTTATCACTTGTGGAACTAAAATAAGTGTGTTTAGAGTCATTTTAATGCCTGAAGTTGGTCGAAATAGAAGCTTCTAGTAGGAGAAAAAGTCTGTAAAAATGGCAATTTTGGTCACATCGAGGCTTTAAAAAGTAGTTATTCAACATGAGGCACAATTAAAATGACATTTTTAATCAATTTTTCTAAAGTCCAAAAATCAATTTTCTGATGAAAAACGATGACCCGTGACCTGTTGAACTTTCTCCAGATGGTCAGAAATGGTAATTTTTTACTGTTCAATTTTTTGACTGTAAATGACTATTGCATATGAATTATCACTTTTGGAACTAAAAGAAGTGTGTTTAGAGTCATTTTAATGCCTGAAATTGGTCGAAATAGAAGCTTCTAGTAGGAGAAAAAGTGTGTAAAAATGGCAATTTTGGTCATATTGATTCTTTAAAAAGTAGTTGATCAACATGAGGCACAATCCAAATGAGATTTTGAATCAATTTTTCTAAAGTCCAAAAAATCCATTTTCTGATGAAAAACGATGACCCGCGACCTGTCGAAAATTCTCCAGATGGTCAGAAATGGTAATTTTTTAATGTTTTATTTTTTGACTGTAAATGACTATTGCATGTGAATTATCACTTTTGGAACTAAAATAAGTGTGTTTAGAGTCATTTTAATGCCTGAAAATGGTCGAAATAAAAGCTTCTAGTAGGAGAAAAAGTCTATAAAAATGGCAATTTTGGTCACATTGAGGCTTTAAAAAGTAGTTATTCAACATGAGGCACAATCCAAATGACATTTTGAATCAATTTTTCTAAAGTCCAAAAATCAATTTTCTGATGAAAAAAGATGACCCGTGACCTGTTGAACTTTCTCCAGATGGTCAGAAATGGTAATTTTTTAATGTTTAATTTTTTGACTGTAAATGACTATTGCATATGAATTATCACTTTTGGAACTAAAAGAAGTGTGTTTAGAGTCATTTTAATGCCTGAAAATGGTCGAAATAAAAGCTTCTAGTAGGAGAAAAAGTCTATAAAAATGGCAATTTTGGTCACATTGAGGCTTTAAAAAGTAGTTATTCAACATGAGGCACAATCCAAATGACATTTTGAATCAATTTTTCTAAAGTCCAAAAAATCCATTTTCTGATGAAAAACGATGACCCGCGACCTGTCGAAAATTCTCCAGATGGTCAGAAATGGTAATTTTTTAATGTTTTATTTTTTGACTGTAAATGACTATTGCATGTGAATTATCACTTTTGGAACTAAAATAAGTGTGTTTAGACTCATTTTAATGCCTGAAATTGTTCGAAATAGAAGCTTCTAGTAGGAGAAAAAGTCTGTAAAAATGGCAATTTTGGTCACATTGAGGCTTTAAAAAGTAGTTATTCAACATGAGGCACAATCCAAATGACATTTTGAATCAATTTTTCTAAAGTCCAAAAAATCAATTTTCTGATGAAAAACGATGACCCGCGACCTGTCGAAAATTCTCCAGATGGTCAGAAATGGTAATTTTTTAATGTTTTATTTTTTGACTGTAAATGACTATTGCATGCGAATTATCACTTTTGGAACTAAAATAAGTGTGTTTAGAGTCATTTTAATGCCTGAAAATGGTCGAAAGAGAAGCTTCTAGTAGGGGAAAAAGTCTTTAAAAATGGCAATTTTGGTCACATTGAGGCTTTAAAAAGTAGTTATTCAACATGAGGCACAATCCAAATGACATTTTGAATCAATATTTCTAAAGTCCAAAAAATCAATTTTCTGATGAAAAACGATGACCCGCGACCTGTCGAAATTTCTCCAGATGGTCAGAAATGGTAATTTTTTAATGTTTAATTTTTTGACTGTAAATGACTATTGCATGTGATTTATCACTTGTGGAACTAAAATAAGTGTGTTTAGAGTCATTTTAATGCCTGAAGTTGGTCGAAATAGAAGCTTCTAGTAGGAGAAAAAGTCTGTAAAAATGGCAATTTTGGTCACATCGAGGCTTTAAAAAGTAGTTATTCAACATGAGGCACAATTAAAATGACATTTTTAATCAATTTTTCTAAAGTCCAAAAATCAATTTTCTGATGAAAAACGATGACCCGTGACCTGTTGAACTTTCTCCAGATGGTCAGAAATGGTAATTTTTTACTGTTCAATTTTTTGACTGTAAATGACTATTGCATATGAATTATCACTTTTGGAACTAAAAGAAGTGTGTTTAGAGTCATTTTAATGCCTGAAATTGGTCGAAATAGAAGCTTCTAGTAGGAGAAAAAGTGTGTAAAAATGGCAATTTTGGTCATATTGATTCTTTAAAAAGTAGTTGATCAACATGAGGCACAATCCAAATGAGATTTTGAATCAATTTTTCTAAAGTCCAAAAAATCCATTTTCTGATGAAAAACGATGACCCGCGACCTGTCGAAAATTCTCCAGATGGTCAGAAATGGTAATTTTTTAATGTTTTATTTTTTGACTGTAAATGACTATTGCATGTGAATTATCACTTTTGGAACTAAAATAAGTGTGTTTAGAGTCATTTTAATGCCTGAAAATGGTCGAAATAAAAGCTTCTAGTAGGAGAAAAAGTCTATAAAAATGGCAATTTTGGTCACATTGAGGCTTTAAAAAGTAGTTATTCAACATGAGGCACAATCCAAATGACATTTTGAATCAATTTTTCTAAAGTCCAAAAATCAATTTTCTGATGAAAAAAGATGACCCGTGACCTGTTGAACTTTCTCCAGATGGTCAGAAATGGTAATTTTTTAATGTTTAATTTTTTGACTGTAAATGACTATTGCATATGAATTATCACTTTTGGAACTAAAAGAAGTGTGTTTAGAGTCATTTTAATGCCTGAAAATGGTCGAAATAAAAGCTTCTAGTAGGAGAAAAAGTCTATAAAAATGGCAATTTTGGTCACATTGAGGCTTTAAAAAGTAGTTATTCAACATGAGGCACAATCCAAATGACATTTTGAATCAATTTTTCTAAAGTCCAAAAAATCCATTTTCTGATGAAAAACGATGACCCGCGACCTGTCGAAAATTCTCCAGATGGTCAGAAATGGTAATTTTTTAATGTTTTATTTTTTGACTGTAAATGACTATTGCATGTGAATTATCACTTTTGGAACTAAAATAAGTGTGTTTAGAGTCATTTTAATGCCTGAAAATGGTCGAAATAAAAGCTTCTAGTAGGAGAAAAAGTCTGTAAAAATGGCTTTTTTTGGTCACATTGAGGCTTTAAAAAGTAGTTATTCAACATGAGGCACAATCCAAATGACATTTTGAATCAATTTTTCTAAAGTCCAAAAAATCCATTTTCTGATGAAAAACGATGACCCGCGACCTGTCGAAATTTCTCCAGATGGTCAGAAATGGTAATTTTTTAATGTTTTATTTTTTGACTGTAAATGACTATTGCATGCGAATTATCACTTTTGGAACTAAAATAAGTGTGTTTAGAGTCATTTTAATGCCTGAAAATGGTCGAAATAGAAGCTTCTAGTAGGAAAAAAAGTCTGTAAAAATGGCAATTTTGGTCACATTGAGGCATTAAAAAGTAGTTATTCAACATGAGGCACAATCCAAATGACATTTTGAATCAATTTTTCTAAAGTCCAAAAAATCCATTTTCTGATGAAAAACGATGACCCGCGACCTGTCGAAATTTCTCCAGATGGTCAGAAATGGTAATTTTTTAATGTTTAATTTTTTGACTGTAAATGACTATTGCATGTGAATTATCACTTTTGGAACTAAAATAAGTGTGTTTAGACTCATTTTAATGCCTGAAATTGTTCGAAATAGAAGCTTCTAGTAGGAGAAAAAGTCTGTAAAAATGGCAATTTTGGTCACATTGAGGCTTTAAAAAGTAGTTATTCAACATGAGGCACAATCCAAATGACATTTTGAATCAATTTTTCTAAAGTCCAAAAAATCAATTTTCTGATGAAAAACGATGACCCGCGACCTGTCGAAAATTCTCCAGATGGTCAGAAATGGTAATTTTTTAATGTTTTATTTTTTGACTGTAAATGACTATTGCATGCGAATTATCACTTTTGGAACTAAAATAAGTGTGTTTAGAGTCATTTTAATGCCTGAAAATGGTCGAAAGAGAAGCTTCTAGTAGGGGAAAAAGTCTTTAAAAATGGCAATTTTGGTCACATTGAGGCTTTAAAAAGTAGTTATTCAACATGAGGCACAATCCAAATGACATTTTGAATCAATATTTCTAAAGTCCAAAAAATCCATTTTCTGATGAAAAACGATGACCCGCGACCTGTCGAAATTTCTCCAGATGGTCAGAAATGGTAATTTTTTAATGTTTAATTTTTTGACTGTAAATGACTATTGCATGTGATTTATCACTTGTGGAACTAAAATAAGTGTGTTTAGAGTCATTTTAATGCCTGAAGTTGGTCGAAATAGAAGCTTCTAGTAGGAGAAAAAGTCTGTAAAAATGGCAATTTTGGTCACATCGAGGCTTTAAAAAGTAGTTATTCAACATGAGGCACAATTAAAATGACATTTTTAATCAATTTTTCTAAAGTCCAAAAATCAATTTTCTGATGAAAAACGATGACCCGTGACCTGTTGAACTTTCTCCAGATGGTCAGAAATGGTAATTTTTTACTGTTCAATTTTTTGACTGTAAATGACTATTGCATATGAATTATCACTTTTGGAACTAAAAGAAGTGTGTTTAGAGTCATTTTAATGCCTGAAATTGGTCGAAATAGAAGCTTCTAGTAGGAGAAAAAGTGTGTAAAAATGGCAATTTTGGTCATATTGATTCTTTAAAAAGTAGTTGATCAACATGAGGCACAATCCAAATGAGATTTTGAATCAATTTTTCTAAAGTCCAAAAAATCCATTTTCTGATGAAAAACGATGACCCGCGACCTGTCGAAAATTCTCCAGATGGTCAGAAATGGTAATTTTTTAATGTTTTATTTTTTGACTGTAAATGACTATTGCATGTGAATTATCACTTTTGGAACTAAAATAAGTGTGTTTAGAGTCATTTTAATGCCTGAAAATGGTCGAAATAAAAGCTTCTAGTAGGAGAAAAAGTCTATAAAAATGGCAATTTTGGTCACATTGAGGCTTTAAAAAGTAGTTATTCAACATGAGGCACAATCCAAATGACATTTTGAATCAATTTTTCTAAAGTCCAAAAATCAATTTTCTGATGAAAAAAGATGACCCGTGACCTGTTGAACTTTCTCCAGATGGTCAGAAATGGTAATTTTTTAATGTTTAATTTTTTGACTGTAAATGACTATTGCATGTGAATTATCACTTTTGGAACTAAAATAAGTGTGTTTAGACTCATTTTAATGCCTGAAATTGTTCGAAATAGAAGCTTCTAGTAGGAGAAAAAGTCTGTAAAAATGGCAATTTTGGTCACATTGAGGCTTTAAAAAGTAGTTATTCAACATGAGGCACAATCCAAATGACATTTTGAATCAATTTTTCTAAAGTCCAAAAAATCAATTTTCTGATGAAAAACGATGACCCGCGACCTGTCGAAAATTCTCCAGATGGTCAGAAATGGTAATTTTTTAATGTTTTATTTTTTGACTGTAAATGACTATTGCATGCGAATTATCACTTTTGGAACTAAAATAAGTGTGTTTAGAGTCATTTTAATGCCTGAAAATGGTCGAAAGAGAAGCTTCTAGTAGGGGAAAAAGTCTTTAAAAATGGCAATTTTGGTCACATTGAGGCTTTAAAAAGTAGTTATTCAACATGAGGCACAATCCAAATGACATTTTGAATCAATATTTCTAAAGTCCAAAAAATCCATTTTCTGATGAAAAACGATGACCCGCGACCTGTCGAAATTTCTCCAGATGGTCAGAAATGGTAATTTTTTAATGTTTAATTTTTTGACTGTAAATGACTATTGCATGTGATTTATCACTTGTGGAACTAAAATAAGTGTGTTTAGAGTCATTTTAATGCCTGAAGTTGGTCGAAATAGAAGCTTCTAGTAGGAGAAAAAGTCTGTAAAAATGGCAATTTTGGTCACATCGAGGCTTTAAAAAGTAGTTATTCAACATGAGGCACAATTAAAATGACATTTTTAATCAATTTTTCTAAAGTCCAAAAATCAATTTTCTGATGAAAAACGATGACCCGTGACCTGTTGAACTTTCTCCAGATGGTCAGAAATGGTAATTTTTTACTGTTCAATTTTTTGACTGTAAATGACTATTGCATATGAATTATCACTTTTGGAACTAAAAGAAGTGTGTTTAGAGTCATTTTAATGCCTGAAATTGGTCGAAATAGAAGCTTCTAGTAGGAGAAAAAGTGTGTAAAAATGGCAATTTTGGTCATATTGATTCTTTAAAAAGTAGTTGATCAACATGAGGCACAATCCAAATGAGATTTTGAATCAATTTTTCTAAAGTCCAAAAAATCCATTTTCTGATGAAAAACGATGACCCGCGACCTGTCGAAAATTCTCCAGATGGTCAGAAATGGTAATTTTTTAATGTTTTATTTTTTGACTGTAAATGACTATTGCATGTGAATTATCACTTTTGGAACTAAAATAAGTGTGTTTAGAGTCATTTTAATGCCTGAAAATGGTCGAAATAAAAGCTTCTAGTAGGAGAAAAAGTCTATAAAAATGGCAATTTTGGTCACATTGAGGCTTTAAAAAGTAGTTATTCAACATGAGGCACAATCCAAATGACATTTTGAATCAATTTTTCTAAAGTCCAAAAATCAATTTTCTGATGAAAAAAGATGACCCGTGACCTGTTGAACTTTCTCCAGATGGTCAGAAATGGTAATTTTTTAATGTTTAATTTTTTGACTGTAAATGACTATTGCATATGAATTATCACTTTTGGAACTAAAAGAAGTGTGTTTAGAGTCATTTTAATGCCTGAAAATGGTCGAAATAAAAGCTTCTAGTAGGAGAAAAAGTCTATAAAAATGGCAATTTTGGTCACATTGAGGCTTTAAAAAGTAGTTATTCAACATGAGGCACAATCCAAATGACATTTTGAATCAATTTTTCTAAAGTCCAAAAAATCCATTTTCTGATGAAAAACGATGACCCGCGACCTGTCGAAAATTCTCCAGATGGTCAGAAATGGTAATTTTTTAATGTTTTATTTTTTGACTGTAAATGACTATTGCATGTGAATTATCACTTTTGGAACTAAAATAAGTGTGTTTAGAGTCATTTTAATGCCTGAAAATGGTCGAAATAAAAGCTTCTAGTAGGAGAAAAAGTCTATAAAAATGGCAATTTTGGTCACATTGAGGCTTTAAAAAGTAGTTATTCAACATGAGGCACAATCCAAATGACATTTTGAATCAATTTTTCTAAAGTCCAAAAATCAATTTTCTGATGAAAAAAGATGACCCGTGACCTGTTGAACTTTCTCCAGATGGTCAGAAATGGTAATTTTTTAATGTTTAATTTTTTGACTGTAAATGACTATTGCATATGAATTATCACTTTTGGAACTAAAAGAAGTGTGTTTAGAGTCATTTTAATGCCTGAAATTGGTCGAAATAGAAGCTCCTAGTAGGAGAAAAAGTGTGTAAAAATGGCAATTTTGGTCATATTGATTCTTTAAAAAGTAGTTATTCAACATGAGGCACAATCCAAATGACATTTTGAATCAATTTTTCTAAAGTCCAAAAAATCCATTTTCTGATGAAAAACGATGACCTGTCGAAAATTCTCCAGATGGTCAGAAATGGTAATTTTTTAATGTTTTATTTTTTGACTGTGAATGACTATTGCATGTGAATTATCACTTTTGGAACTAAAATAAGTGTGTTTAGACTCATTTTAATGCGTGAAATTGTTCGAAATAGAAGCTTCTAGTAGGAGAAAAAGTCTGTAAAAATGGCAATTTTGGTCACATTGAGGCTTTAAAAAGTAGTTATTCAACATGAGGCACAATCCAAATGACATTTTGAATCAATTTTTCTAAAGTCCAAAAAATCAATTTTCTGATGAAAAACGATGACCCGCGACCTGTCGAAAATTCTCCAGAGGGTCAGAAATGGTAATTTTTTAATGTTTTATTTTTTGACTGTAAATGACTATTGCATGCGAATTATCACTTTTGGAACTAAAATAAGTGTGTTTAGAGTCATTTTAATGCCTGAAAATGGTCGAAAGAGAAGCTTCTAGTAGGGGAAAAAGTCTTTAAAAATGGCAATTTTGGTCACATTGAGGCTTTAAAAAGTAGTTATTCAACATGAGGCACAATCCAAATGACATTTTGAATCAATATTTCTAAAGTCCAAAAAATCCATTTTCTGATGAAAAACGATGACCCGCGACCTGTCGAAATTTCTCCAGATGGTCAGAAATGGTAATTTTTTAATGTTTAATTTTTTGACTGTAAATGACTATTGCATGTGATTTATCACTTGTGGAACTAAAATAAGTGTGTTTAGAGTCATTTTAATGCCTGAAGTTGGTCGAAATAGAAGCTTCTAGTAGGAGAAAAAGTCTGTAAAAATGGCAATTTTGGTCACATCGAGGCTTTAAAAAGTAGTTATTCAACATGAGGCACAATTAAAATGACATTTTTAATCAATTTTTCTAAAGTCCAAAAATCAATTTTCTGATGAAAAACGATGACCCGTGACCTGTTGAACTTTCTCCAGATGGTCAGAAATGGTAATTTTTTACTGTTCAATTTTTTGACTGTAAATGACTATTGCATATGAATTATCACTTTTGGAACTAAAAGAAGTGTGTTTAGAGTCATTTTAATGCCTGAAATTGGTCGAAATAGAAGCTTCTAGTAGGAGAAAAAGTCTGTAAAAATGGCAATTTTGGTCACATTGAGGCTTTAAAAAGTAGTTATTCAACATGAGGCACAATCCAAATGACATTTTGAATCAATATTTCTAAAGTCCAAAAAATCCATTTTCTGATGAAAAACGATGACCCGCGACCTGTCGAAAATTCTCCAGATGGTCAGAAATGGTAATTTTTTAATGTTTTATTTTTTGACTGTAAATGACTATTGCATGTGAATTATCACTTTTGGAACTAAAATAAGTGTGTTTAGAGTCATTTTAATGCCTGAAAATGGTCGAAATAAAAGCTTCTAGTAGGAGAAAAAGTCTATAAAAATGGCAATTTTGGTCACATTGAGGCTTTAAAAAGTAGTTATTCAACATGAGGCACAATCCAAATGACATTTTGAATCAATTTTTCTAAAGTCCAAAAATCAATTTTCTGATGAAAAAAGATGACCCGTGACCTGTTGAACTTTCTCCAGATGGTCAGAAATGGTAATTTTTTAATGTTTAATTTTTTGACTGTAAATGACTATTGCATATGAATTATCACTTTTGGAACTAAAAGAAGTGTGTTTAGAGTCATTTTAATGCCTGAAATTGGTCGAAATAGAAGCTCCTAGTAGGAGAAAAAGTGTGTAAAAATGGCAATTTTGGTCATATTGATTCTTTAAAAAGTAGTTATTCAACATGAGGCACAATCCAAATGACATTTTGAATCAATTTTTCTAAAGTCCAAAAAATCCATTTTCTGATGAAAAACGATGACCCGCGACCTGTCGAAAATTCTCCAGATGGTCAGAAATGGTAATTTTTTAATGTTTTATTTTTTGACTGTGAATGACTATTGCATGTGAATTATCACTTTTGGAACTAAAATAAGTGTGTTTAGACTCATTTTAATGCCTGAAATTGTTCGAAATAGAAGCTTCTAGTAGGAGAAAAAGTCTGTAAAAATGGCAATTTTGGTCACATTGAGGCTTTAAAAAGTAGTTATTCAACATGAGGCACAATCCAAATGACATTTTGAATCAATATTTCTAAAGTCCAAAAAATCCATTTTCTGATGAAAAACGATGACCCGCGACCTGTCGAAAATTCTCCAGATGGTCAGAAATGGTAATTTTTTAATGTTTTATTTTTTGACTGTAAATGACTATTGCATGTGAATTATCACTTTTGGAACTAAAATAAGTGTGTTTAGAGTCATTTTAATGCCTGAAAATGGTCGAAATAAAAGCTTCTAGTAGGAGAAAAAGTCTGTAAAAATGGCAATTTTGGTCACATTGAGGCTTTAAAAAGTAGTTATTCAACATGAGGCACAATCCAAATGACATTTTGAATCAATTTTTCTAAAGTCCAAAAAATCCATTTTCTGATGAAAAACGATGACCCGCGACCTGTCGAAATTTCTCCAGATGGTCAGAAATGGTAATTTTTTAATGTTTTATTTTTTGACTGTAAATGACTATTGCATGTGAATTATCACTTTTGGAACTAAAATAAGTGTGTTTAGACTCATTTTAATGCCTGAAATTGTTAGAAATAGAAGCTTCTAGTAGGAGAAAAAGTCTGTAAAAATGGTAATTTTGGTCACATTGAGGCTTTAAAAGGTAGTTATTCAACATGAGGCACAATCCAAATGACATTTTGAATCAATTTTTCTAAAGTCCAAAAAATCAATTTTCTGATGAAAAACGATGACCCCGCGACCTGTCGAAAATTCTCCAGATGGTCAGAAATGGTAATTTTTTAATGTTTTATTTTTTGACTGTAAATGACTATTGCATGCGAATTATCACTTTTGGAACTAAAATAAGTGTGTTTAGAGTCATTTTAATGTCTGAAAATGATCGAAAGAGAAGCTTCTAGTAGGGGAAAAAGTCTGTAAAAATGGCAATTTTGGTCACATTGAGGCTTTAAAAAGTAGTTATTCAACATGAGGCACAATCCAAATGACATTTTGAATCAATTTTTCTAAAGTCCAAAAATCAATTTTCTGATGAAAAAAGATGATCCGTGACCTGTTGAACTTTCTCCAGATGGTCAGAAATGGTAATTTTTTAATGTTTAATTTTTTGACTGTAAATGACTATTGCATATGAATTATCACTTTTGGAACTAAAAGAAGTGTGTTTAGAGTCATTTTAATGCCTGAAATTAGTCAAAATAGAAGCTCCTAGTAGGAGAAAAAGTGTGTAAAAATGGCAATTTTGGTCATATTGATTCTTTAAAAAGTAGTTATTCAACATGAGGCACAATCCAAATGACATTTTGAATCAATTTTTCTAAAGTCCAAAAAATCCATTTTCTGATGAAAAACGATGACCCGCGACCTGTCGAAAATTCTCCAGATGGTCAGAAATGGTAATTTTTTAATGTTTTATTTTTTGACTGTGAATGACTATTGCATGTGAATTATCACTTTTGGAACTAAAATAAGTGTGTTTAGAGTCATTTTAATGCCTGAAAATGGTCGAAATAAAAGCTTCTAGTAGGAGAAAAAGTCTGTAAAAATGGCAATTTTGGTCACATTGAGGCTTTAAAAAGTAGTTATTCAACATGAGGCACAATCCAAATGACATTTTGAATCAATTTTTCTAAAGTCCAATAAATCCATTTTCTGATGAAAAACGATGACCCGCGACCTGTCGAAATTTCTCCAGATGGTCAGAAATGGTAATTTTTTAATGTTTTATTTTTTGACTGTAAATGACTATTGCATGCGAATTATCACTTTTGGAACTAAAATAAGTGTGTTTAGAGTCATTTTAATGCCTGAAAATGGTCGAAATAGAAGCTTCTAGTAGGAAAAAAAGTCTGTAAAAATGGCAATTTTGGTCACATTGAGGCATTAAAAAGTAGTTATTCAACATGAGGCACAATCCAAATGACATTTTGAATCAATTTTTCTAAAGTCCAAAAAATCCATTTTCTGATGAAAAACGATGACCCGCGACCTGTCGAAATTTCTCCAGATGGTCAGAAATGGTAATTTTTTAAGGTTTAATTTTTTGACTGTAAATGACTATTGCATGTGAATTATCACTTTTGGAACTAAAATAAGTGTGTTTAGACTCATTTTAATGCCTGAAATTGTTCGAAATAGAAGCTTCTAGTAGGAGAAAAAGTCTGTAAAAATGGCAATTTTGGTCACATTGAGGCTTTAAAAAGTAGTTATTCAACATGAGGCACAATCCAAATGACATTTTGAATCAATTTTTCTAAAGTCCAAAAAATCAATTTTCTGATGAAAAACGATGACCCGCGACCTGTCGAAAATTCTCCAGAGGGTCAGAAATGGTAATTTTTTAATGTTTAATTTTTTGACTGTAAATGACTATTGCATGCGAATTATCACTTTTGGAACTAAAATAAGTGTGTTTAGAGTCATTTTAATGCCTGAAAATGCTCGAAAGAGAAGCTTCTAGTAGGGGAAAAAGTCTTTAAAAATGGCAATTTTGGTCACATTGAGGCTTTAAAAAGTAGTTATTCAACATGAGGCACAATCCAAATGACATTTTGAATCAATATTTCTAAAGTCCAAAAAATCCATTTTCTGATGAAAAACGATGACCCGCGACCTGTCGAAATTTCTCCAGATGGTCAGAAATGGTAATTTTTTAATGTTTAATTTTTTGACTGTAAATGACTATTGCATGTGATTTATCACTTGTGGAACTAAAATAAGTGTGTTTAGAGTCATTTTAATGCCTGAAGTTGGTCGAAATAGAAGCTTCTAGTAGGAGAAAAAGTCTGTAAAAATGGCAATTTTGGTCACATCGAGGCTTTAAAAAGTAGTTATTCAACATGAGGCACAATTAAAATGACATTTTTAATCAATTTTTCTAAAGTCCAAAAATCAATTTTCTGATGAAAAACGATGACCCGTGACCTGTTGAACTTTCTCCAGATGGTCAGAAATGGTAATTTTTTACTGTTCAATTTTTTGACTGTAAATGACTATTGCATATGAATTATCACTTTTGGAACTAAAAGAAGTGTGTTTAGAGTCATTTTAATGCCTGAAATTGGTCGAAATAGAAGCTTCTAGTAGGAGAAAAAGTGTGTAAAAATGGCAATTTTGGTCATATTGATTCTTTAAAAAGTAGTTGATCAACATGAGGCACAATCCAAATGAGATTTTGAATCAATTTTTCTAAAGTCCAAAAAATCCATTTTCTGATGAAAAACGATGACCCGCGACCTGTCGAAAATTCTCCAGATGGTCAGAAATGGTAATTTTTTAATGTTTTATTTTTTGACTGTAAATGACTATTGCATGTGAATTATCACTTTTGGAACTAAAATAAGTGTGTTTAGAGTCATTTTAATGCCTGAAAATGGTCGAAATAAAAGCTTCTAGTAGGAGAAAAAGTCTGTAAAAATGGCAATTTTGGTCACATTGAGGCTTTAAAAAGTAGTTATTCAACATGAGGCACAATCCAAATGACATTTTGAATCAATATTTCTAAAGTCCAAAAAATCCATTTTCTGATGAAAAACGATGACCCGCGACCTGTCGAAAATTCTCCAGATGGTCAGAAATGGTAATTTTTTAATGTTTTATTTTTTGACTGTAAATGACTATTGCATGTGAATTATCACTTTTGGAACTAAAATAAGTGTGTTTAGAGTCATTTTAATGCCTGAAAATGGTCGAAATGAAAGCTTCTAGTAGGAGAAAAAGTCTGTAAAAATGGCAATTTTGGTCACATTGAGGCTTTAAAAAGTAGTTATTCAACATGAGGCACAATCCAAATGACATTTTGAATCAATTTTTCTAAAGTCCAAAAAATCCATTTTCTGATGAAAAACGATGACCCGCGACCTGTCGAAATTTCTCCAGAGAGTCAGAAATGGTAATTTTTTAATGTTTTATTTTTTGACTGTAAATGACTATTGCATGCGAATTATCACTTTTGGAACTAAAATAAGTGTGTTTAGAGTCATTTTAATGCCTGAAAATGGTCGAAATAGAAGCTTCTAGTAGGAAAAAAAGTCTGTAAAAATGGCAATTTTGGTCACATTGAGGCATTAAAAAGTAGTTATTCAACATGAGGCACAATCCAAATGACATTTTGAATCAATTTTTCTAAAGTCCAAAAAATCCATTTTCTGATGAAAAACGATGACCCGCGACCTGTCGAAATTTCTCCAGATGGTCAGAAATGGTAATTTTTTAATGTTTAATTTTTTGACTGTAAATGACTATTGCATGTGAATTATCACTTTTGGAACTAAAATAAGTGTGTTTAGACTCATTTTAATGCCTGAAATTGTTCGAAATAGAAGCTTCTAGTAGGAGAAAAAGTCTGTAAAAATGGCAATTTTGGTCACATTGAGGCTTTAAAAAGTAGTTATTCAACATGAGGCACAATCCAAATGACATTTTGAATCAATTTTTCTAAAGTCCAAAAATCAATTTTCTGATGAAAAAAGATGACCCGTGACCTGTTGAACTTTCTCCAGATGGTCAGAAATGGTAATTTTTTAATGTTTAATTTTTTGACTGTAAATGACTATTGCATATGAATTATCACTTTTGGAACTAAAAGAAGTGTGTTTAGAGTCATTTTAATGCCTGAAATTGGTCGAAATAGAAGCTCCTAGTAGGAGAAAAAGTGTGTAAAAATGGCAATTTTGGTCATATTGATTCTTTAAAAAGTAGTTATTCAACATGAGGCACAATCCAAATGACATTTTGAATCAATTTTTCTAAAGTCCAAAAAATCCATTTTCTGATGAAAAAAGATGACCCGTGACCTGTTGAACTTTCTCCAGATGGTCAGAAATGGTAATTTTTTAATGTTTTATTTTTTGACTGTAAATGACTATTGCATGCGAATTATCACTTTTGGAACTAAAATAAGTGTGTTTAGAGTCATTTTAATGCCTGAAAATGGTCGAAAGAGAAGCTTCTAGTAGGGGAAAAAGTCTTTAAAAATGGCAATTTTGGTCACATTGAGGCTTTAAAAAGTAGTTATTCAACATGAGGCACAATCCAAATGACATTTTGAATCAATATTTCTAAAGTCCCAAAAATCCATTTTCTGATGAAAAACGATGACCCGCGACCTGTCGAAATTTCTCCAGATGGTCAGAAATGGTAATTTTTTAATGTTTAATTTTTTGACTGTAAATGACTATTGCATGTGATTTATCACTTGTGGAACTAAAATAAGTGTGTTTAGAGTCATTTTAATGCCTGAAGTTGGTCGAAATAGAAGCTTCTAGTAGGAGAAAAAGTCTGTAAAAATGGCAATTTTGGTCACATCGAGGCTTTAAAAAGTAGTTATTCAACATGAGGCACAATTAAAATGACATTTTTAATCAATTTTTCTAAAGTCCAAAAATCAATTTTCTGATGAAAAACGATGACCCGTGACCTGTTGAACTTTCTCCAGATGGTCAGAAATGGTAATTTTTTACTGTTCAATTTTTTGACTGTAAATGACTATTGCATATGAATTATCACTTTTGGAACTAAAAGAAGTGTGTTTAGAGTCATTTTAATGCCTGAAATTGGTCGAAATAGAAGCTTCTAGTAGGAGAAAAAGTGTGTAAAAATGGCAATTTTGGTCATATTGATTCTTTAAAAAGTAGTTGATCAACATGAGGCACAATCCAAATGAGATTTTGAATCAATTTTTCTAAAGTCCAAAAAATCCATTTTCTGATGAAAAACGATGACCCGCGACCTGTCGAAAATTCTCCAGATGGTCAGAAATGGTAATTTTTTAATGTTTTATTTTTTGACTGTAAATGACTATTGCATGTGAATTATCACTTTTGGAACTAAAATAAGTGTGTTTAGAGTCATTTTAATGCCTGAAAATGGTCGAAATAAAAGCTTCTAGTAGGAGAAAAAGTCTATAAAAATGGCAATTTTGGTCACATTGAGGCTTTAAAAAGTAGTTATTCAACATGAGGCACAATCCAAATGACATTTTGAATCAATTTTTCTAAAGTCCAAAAATCAATTTTCTGATGAAAAAAGATGACCCGTGACCTGTTGAACTTTCTCCAGATGGTCAGAAATGGTAATTTTTTAATGTTTAATTTTTTGACTGTAAATGACTATTGCATATGAATTATCACTTTTGGAACTAAAAGAAGTGTGTTTAGAGTCATTTTAATGCCTGAAAATGGTCGAAATAAAAGCTTCTAGTAGGAGAAAAAGTCTATAAAAATGGCAATTTTGGTCACATTGAGGCTTTAAAAAGTAGTTATTCAACATGAGGCACAATCCAAATGACATTTTGAATCAATTTTTCTAAAGTCCAAAAAATCCATTTTCTGATGAAAAACGATGACCCGCGACCTGTCGAAAATTCTCCAGATGGTCAGAAATGGTAATTTTTTAATGTTTTATTTTTTGACTGTAAATGACTATTGCATGTGAATTATCACTTTTGGAACTAAAATAAGTGTGTTAGAGTCATTTTAATGCCTGAAAATGGTCGAAATAAAAGCTTCTAGTAGGAGAAAAAGTCTATAAAAATGGCAATTTTGGTCACATTGAGGCTTTAAAAAGTAGTTATTCAACATGAGGCACAATCCAAATGACATTTTGAATCAATTTTTCTAAAGTCCAAAAATCAATTTTCTGATGAAAAAAGATGACCCGTGACCTGTTGAACTTTCTCCAGATGGTCAGAAATGGTAATTTTTTAATGTTTAATTTTTTGACTGTAAATGACTATTGCATATGAATTATCACTTTTGGAACTAAAAGAAGTGTGTTTAGAGTCATTTTAATGCCTGAAATTGGTCGAAATAGAAGCTCCTAGTAGGAGAAAAAGTGTGTAAAAATGGCAATTTTGGTCATATTGATTCTTTAAAAAGTAGTTATTCAACATGAGGCACAATCCAAATGACATTTTGAATCAATTTTTCTAAAGTCCAAAAAATCCATTTTCTGATGAAAAACGATGACCTGTCGAAAATTCTCCAGATGGTCAGAAATGGTAATTTTTTAATGTTTTATTTTTTGACTGTGAATGACTATTGCATGTGAATTATCACTTTTGGAACTAAAATAAGTGTGTTTAGACTCATTTTAATGCCTGAAATTGTTCGAAATAGAAGCTTCTAGTAGGAGAAAAAGTCTGTAAAAATGGCAATTTTGGTCACATTGAGGCTTTAAAAAGTAGTTATTCAACATGAGGCACAATCCAAATGACATTTTGAATCAATTTTTCTAAAGTCCAAAAAATCAATTTTCTGATGAAAAACGATGACCCGCGACCTGTCGAAAATTCTCCAGATGGTCAGAAATGGTAATTTTTTAATGTTTTATTTTTTGACTGTAAATGACTATTGCATGCGAATTATCACTTTTGGAACTAAAATAAGTGTGTTTAGAGTCATTTTAATGCCTGAAAATGGTCGAAAGAGAAGCTTCTAGTAGGGGAAAAAGTCTTTAAAAATGGCAATTTTGGTCACATTGAGGCTTTAAAAAGTAGTTATTCAACATGAGGCACAATCCAAATGACATTTTGAATCAATATTTCTAAAGTCCAAAAAATCCATTTTCTGATGAAAAACGATGACCCGCGACCTGTCGAAATTTCTCCAGATGGTCAGAAATGGTAATTTTTTAATGTTTAATTTTTTGACTGTAAATGACTATTGCATGTGATTTATCACTTGTGGAACTAAAATAAGTGTGTTTAGAGTCATTTTAATGCCTGAAGTTGGTCGAAATAGAAGCTTCTAGTAGGAGAAAAAGTCTGTAAAAATGGCAATTTTGGTCACATCGAGGCTTTAAAAAGTAGTTATTCAACATGAGGCACAATTAAAATGACATTTTTAATCAATTTTTCTAAAGTCCAAAAATCAATTTTCTGATGAAAAACGATGACCCGTGACCTGTTGAACTTTCTCCAGATGGTCAGAAATGGTAATTTTTTACTGTTCAATTTTTTGACTGTAAATGACTATTGCATATGAATTATCACTTTTGGAACTAAAAGAAGTGTGTTTAGAGTCATTTTAATGCCTGAAATTGGTCGAAATAGAAGCTTCTAGTAGGAGAAAAAGTGTGTAAAAATGGCAATTTTGGTCATATTGATTCTTTAAAAAGTAGTTGATCAACATGAGGCACAATCCAAATGAGATTTTGAATCAATTTTTCTAAAGTCCAAAAAATCCATTTTCTGATGAAAAACGATGACCCGCGACCTGTCGAAAATTCTCCAGATGGTCAGAAATGGTAATTTTTTAATGTTTTATTTTTTGACTGTAAATGACTATTGCATGTGAATTATCACTTTTGGAACTAAAATAAGTGTGTTTAGAGTCATTTTAATGCCTGAAAATGGTCGAAATAAAAGCTTCTAGTAGGAGAAAAAGTCTATAAAAATGGCAATTTTGGTCACATTGAGGCTTTAAAAAGTAGTTATTCAACATGAGGCACAATCCAAATGACATTTTGAATCAATTTTTCTAAAGTCCAAAAATCAATTTTCTGATGAAAAAAGATGACCCGTGACCTGTTGAACTTTCTCCAGATGGTCAGAAATGGTAATTTTTTAATGTTTAATTTTTTGACTGTAAATGACTATTGCATATGAATTATCACTTTTGGAACTAAAAGAAGTGTGTTTAGAGTCATTTTAATGCCTGAAAATGGTCGAAATAAAAGCTTCTAGTAGGAGAAAAAGTCTATAAAAATGGCAATTTTGGTCACATTGAGGCTTTAAAAAGTAGTTATTCAACATGAGGCACAATCCAAATGACATTTTGAATCAATTTTTCTAAAGTCCAAAAAATCCATTTTCTGATGAAAAACGATGACCCGCGACCTGTCGAAAATTCTCCAGATGGTCAGAAATGGTAATTTTTTAATGTTTTATTTTTTGACTGTAAATGACTATTGCATGTGAATTATCACTTTTGGAACTAAAATAAGTGTGTTTAGAGTCATTTTAATGCCTGAAAATGGTCGAAATAAAAGCTTCTAGTAGGAGAAAAAGTCTATAAAAATGGCAATTTTGGTCACATTGAGGCTTTAAAAAGTAGTTATTCAACATGAGGCACAATCCAAATGACATTTTGAATCAATTTTTCTAAAGTCCAAAAATCAATTTTCTGATGAAAAAAGATGACCCGTGACCTGTTGAACTTTCTCCAGATGGTCAGAAATGGTAATTTTTTAATGTTTAATTTTTTGACTGTAAATGACTATTGCATATGAATTATCACTTTTGGAACTAAAAGAAGTGTGTTTAGAGTCATTTTAATGCCTGAAATTGGTCGAAATAGAAGCTCCTAGTAGGAGAAAAAGTGTGTAAAAATGGCAATTTTGGTCATATTGATTCTTTAAAAAGTAGTTATTCAACATGAGGCACAATCCAAATGACATTTTGAATCAATTTTTCTAAAGTCCAAAAAATCCATTTTCTGATGAAAAACGATGACCTGTCGAAAATTCTCCAGATGGTCAGAAATGGTAATTTTTTAATGTTTTATTTTTTGACTGTGAATGACTATTGCATGTGAATTATCACTTTTGGAACTAAAATAAGTGTGTTTAGACTCATTTTAATGCGTGAAATTGTTCGAAATAGAAGCTTCTAGTAGGAGAAAAAGTCTGTAAAAATGGCAATTTTGGTCACATTGAGGCTTTAAAAAGTAGTTATTCAACATGAGGCACAATCCAAATGACATTTTGAATCAATTTTTCTAAAGTCCAAAAAATCAATTTTCTGATGAAAAACGATGACCCGCGACCTGTCGAAAATTCTCCAGAGGGTCAGAAATGGTAATTTTTTAATGTTTTATTTTTTGACTGTAAATGACTATTGCATGCGAATTATCACTTTTGGAACTAAAATAAGTGTGTTTAGAGTCATTTTAATGCCTGAAAATGGTCGAAAGAGAAGCTTCTAGTAGGGGAAAAAGTCTTTAAAAATGGCAATTTTGGTCACATTGAGGCTTTAAAAAGTAGTTATTCAACATGAGGCACAATCCAAATGACATTTTGAATCAATATTTCTAAAGTCCAAAAAATCCATTTTCTGATGAAAAACGATGACCCGCGACCTGTCGAAATTTCTCCAGATGGTCAGAAATGGTAATTTTTTAATGTTTAATTTTTTGACTGTAAATGACTATTGCATGTGATTTATCACTTGTGGAACTAAAATAAGTGTGTTTAGAGTCATTTTAATGCCTGAAGTTGGTCGAAATAGAAGCTTCTAGTAGGAGAAAAAGTCTGTAAAAATGGCAATTTTGGTCACATCGAGGCTTTAAAAAGTAGTTATTCAACATGAGGCACAATTAAAATGACATTTTTAATCAATTTTTCTAAAGTCCAAAAATCAATTTTCTGATGAAAAACGATGACCCGTGACCTGTTGAACTTTCTCCAGATGGTCAGAAATGGTAATTTTTTACTGTTCAATTTTTTGACTGTAAATGACTATTGCATATGAATTATCACTTTTGGAACTAAAAGAAGTGTGTTTAGAGTCATTTTAATGCCTGAAATTGGTCGAAATAGAAGCTTCTAGTAGGAGAAAAAGTCTGTAAAAATGGCAATTTTGGTCACATTGAGGCTTTAAAAAGTAGTTATTCAACATGAGGCACAATCCAAATGACATTTTGAATCAATATTTCTAAAGTCCAAAAAATCCATTTTCTGATGAAAAACGATGACCCGCGACCTGTCGAAAATTCTCCAGATGGTCAGAAATGGTAATTTTTTAATGTTTTATTTTTTGACTGTAAATGACTATTGCATGTGAATTATCACTTTTGGAACTAAAATAAGTGTGTTTAGAGTCATTTTAATGCCTGAAAATGGTCGAAATAAAAGCTTCTAGTAGGAGAAAAAGTCTATAAAAATGGCAATTTTGGTCACATTGAGGCTTTAAAAAGTAGTTATTCAACATGAGGCACAATCCAAATGACATTTTGAATCAATTTTTCTAAAGTCCAAAAATCAATTTTCTGATGAAAAAAGATGACCCGTGACCTGTTGAACTTTCTCCAGATGGTCAGAAATGGTAATTTTTTAATGTTTAATTTTTTGACTGTAAATGACTATTGCATATGAATTATCACTTTTGGAACTAAAAGAAGTGTGTTTAGAGTCATTTTAATGCCTGAAATTGGTCGAAATAGAAGCTCCTAGTAGGAGAAAAAGTGTGTAAAAATGGCAATTTTGGTCATATTGATTCTTTAAAAAGTAGTTATTCAACATGAGGCACAATCCAAATGACATTTTGAATCAATTTTTCTAAAGTCCAAAAAATCCATTTTCTGATGAAAAACGATGACCCGCGACCTGTCGAAAATTCTCCAGATGGTCAGAAATGGTAATTTTTTAATGTTTTATTTTTTGACTGTGAATGACTATTGCATGTGAATTATCACTTTTGGAACTAAAATAAGTGTGTTTAGACTCATTTTAATGCCTGAAATTGTTCGAAATAGAAGCTTCTAGTAGGAGAAAAAGTCTGTAAAAATGGCAATTTTGGTCACATTGAGGCTTTAAAAAGTAGTTATTCAACATGAGGCACAATCCAAATGACATTTTGAATCAATATTTCTAAAGTCCAAAAAATCCATTTTCTGATGAAAAACGATGACCCGCGACCTGTCGAAAATTCTCCAGATGGTCAGAAATGGTAATTTTTTAATGTTTTATTTTTTGACTGTAAATGACTATTGCATGTGAATTATCACTTTTGGAACTAAAATAAGTGTGTTTAGAGTCATTTTAATGCCTGAAAATGGTCGAAATAAAAGCTTCTAGTAGGAGAAAAAGTCTGTAAAAATGGCAATTTTGGTCACATTGAGGCTTTAAAAAGTAGTTATTCAACATGAGGCACAATCCAAATGACATTTTGAATCAATTTTTCTAAAGTCCAAAAAATCCATTTTCTGATGAAAAACGATGACCCGCGACCTGTCGAAATTTCTCCAGATGGTCAGAAATGGTAATTTTTTAATGTTTTATTTTTTGACTGTAAATGACTATTGCATGTGAATTATCACTTTTGGAACTAAAATAAGTGTGTTTAGACTCATTTTAATGCCTGAAATTGTTAGAAATAGAAGCTTCTAGTAGGAGAAAAAGTCTGTAAAAATGGTAATTTTGGTCACATTGAGGCTTTAAAAGGTAGTTATTCAACATGAGGCACAATCCAAATGACATTTTGAATCAATTTTTCTAAAGTCCAAAAAATCAATTTTCTGATGAAAAACGATGACCCCGCGACCTGTCGAAAATTCTCCAGATGGTCAGAAATGGTAATTTTTTAATGTTTTATTTTTTGACTGTAAATGACTATTGCATGCGAATTATCACTTTTGGAACTAAAATAAGTGTGTTTAGAGTCATTTTAATGTCTGAAAATGATCGAAAGAGAAGCTTCTAGTAGGGGAAAAAGTCTGTAAAAATGGCAATTTTGGTCACATTGAGGCTTTAAAAAGTAGTTATTCAACATGAGGCACAATCCAAATGACATTTTGAATCAATTTTTCTAAAGTCCAAAAATCAATTTTCTGATGAAAAAAGATGATCCGTGACCTGTTGAACTTTCTCCAGATGGTCAGAAATGGTAATTTTTTAATGTTTAATTTTTTGACTGTAAATGACTATTGCATATGAATTATCACTTTTGGAACTAAAAGAAGTGTGTTTAGAGTCATTTTAATGCCTGAAATTAGTCAAAATAGAAGCTCCTAGTAGGAGAAAAAGTGTGTAAAAATGGCAATTTTGGTCATATTGATTCTTTAAAAAGTAGTTATTCAACATGAGGCACAATCCAAATGACATTTTGAATCAATTTTTCTAAAGTCCAAAAAATCCATTTTCTGATGAAAAACGATGACCCGCGACCTGTCGAAAATTCTCCAGATGGTCAGAAATGGTAATTTTTTAATGTTTTATTTTTTGACTGTGAATGACTATTGCATGTGAATTATCACTTTTGGAACTAAAATAAGTGTGTTTAGAGTCATTTTAATGCCTGAAAATGGTCGAAATAAAAGCTTCTAGTAGGAGAAAAAGTCTGTAAAAATGGCAATTTTGGTCACATTGAGGCTTTAAAAAGTAGTTATTCAACATGAGGCACAATCCAAATGACATTTTGAATCAATTTTTCTAAAGTCCAATAAATCCATTTTCTGATGAAAAACGATGACCCGCGACCTGTCGAAATTTCTCCAGATGGTCAGAAATGGTAATTTTTTAATGTTTTATTTTTTGACTGTAAATGACTATTGCATGCGAATTATCACTTTTGGAACTAAAATAAGTGTGTTTAGAGTCATTTTAATGCCTGAAAATGGTCGAAATAGAAGCTTCTAGTAGGAAAAAAAGTCTGTAAAAATGGCAATTTTGGTCACATTGAGGCATTAAAAAGTAGTTATTCAACATGAGGCACAATCCAAATGACATTTTGAATCAATTTTTCTAAAGTCCAAAAAATCCATTTTCTGATGAAAAACGATGACCCGCGACCTGTCGAAATTTCTCCAGATGGTCAGAAATGGTAATTTTTTAAGGTTTAATTTTTTGACTGTAAATGACTATTGCATGTGAATTATCACTTTTGGAACTAAAATAAGTGTGTTTAGACTCATTTTAATGCCTGAAATTGTTCGAAATAGAAGCTTCTAGTAGGAGAAAAAGTCTGTAAAAATGGCAATTTTGGTCACATTGAGGCTTTAAAAAGTAGTTATTCAACATGAGGCACAATCCAAATGACATTTTGAATCAATTTTTCTAAAGTCCAAAAAATCAATTTTCTGATGAAAAACGATGACCCGCGACCTGTCGAAAATTCTCCAGAGGGTCAGAAATGGTAATTTTTTAATGTTTAATTTTTTGACTGTAAATGACTATTGCATGCGAATTATCACTTTTGGAACTAAAATAAGTGTGTTTAGAGTCATTTTAATGCCTGAAAATGCTCGAAAGAGAAGCTTCTAGTAGGGGAAAAAGTCTTTAAAAATGGCAATTTTGGTCACATTGAGGCTTTAAAAAGTAGTTATTCAACATGAGGCACAATCCAAATGACATTTTGAATCAATATTTCTAAAGTCCAAAAAATCCATTTTCTGATGAAAAACGATGACCCGCGACCTGTCGAAATTTCTCCAGATGGTCAGAAATGGTAATTTTTTAATGTTTAATTTTTTGACTGTAAATGACTATTGCATGTGATTTATCACTTGTGGAACTAAAATAAGTGTGTTTAGAGTCATTTTAATGCCTGAAGTTGGTCGAAATAGAAGCTTCTAGTAGGAGAAAAAGTCTGTAAAAATGGCAATTTTGGTCACATCGAGGCTTTAAAAAGTAGTTATTCAACATGAGGCACAATTAAAATGACATTTTTAATCAATTTTTCTAAAGTCCAAAAATCAATTTTCTGATGAAAAACGATGACCCGTGACCTGTTGAACTTTCTCCAGATGGTCAGAAATGGTAATTTTTTACTGTTCAATTTTTTGACTGTAAATGACTATTGCATATGAATTATCACTTTTGGAACTAAAAGAAGTGTGTTTAGAGTCATTTTAATGCCTGAAATTGGTCGAAATAGAAGCTTCTAGTAGGAGAAAAAGTGTGTAAAAATGGCAATTTTGGTCATATTGATTCTTTAAAAAGTAGTTGATCAACATGAGGCACAATCCAAATGAGATTTTGAATCAATTTTTCTAAAGTCCAAAAAATCCATTTTCTGATGAAAAACGATGACCCGCGACCTGTCGAAAATTCTCCAGATGGTCAGAAATGGTAATTTTTTAATGTTTTATTTTTTGACTGTAAATGACTATTGCATGTGAATTATCACTTTTGGAACTAAAATAAGTGTGTTTAGAGTCATTTTAATGCCTGAAAATGGTCGAAATAAAAGCTTCTAGTAGGAGAAAAAGTCTGTAAAAATGGCAATTTTGGTCACATTGAGGCTTTAAAAAGTAGTTATTCAACATGAGGCACAATCCAAATGACATTTTGAATCAATATTTCTAAAGTCCAAAAAATCCATTTTCTGATGAAAAACGATGACCCGCGACCTGTCGAAAATTCTCCAGATGGTCAGAAATGGTAATTTTTTAATGTTTTATTTTTTGACTGTAAATGACTATTGCATGTGAATTATCACTTTTGGAACTAAAATAAGTGTGTTTAGAGTCATTTTAATGCCTGAAAATGGTCGAAATGAAAGCTTCTAGTAGGAGAAAAAGTCTGTAAAAATGGCAATTTTGGTCACATTGAGGCTTTAAAAAGTAGTTATTCAACATGAGGCACAATCCAAATGACATTTTGAATCAATTTTTCTAAAGTCCAAAAAATCCATTTTCTGATGAAAAACGATGACCCGCGACCTGTCGAAATTTCTCCAGAGAGTCAGAAATGGTAATTTTTTAATGTTTTATTTTTTGACTGTAAATGACTATTGCATGCGAATTATCACTTTTGGAACTAAAATAAGTGTGTTTAGAGTCATTTTAATGCCTGAAAATGGTCGAAATAGAAGCTTCTAGTAGGAAAAAAAGTCTGTAAAAATGGCAATTTTGGTCACATTGAGGCATTAAAAAGTAGTTATTCAACATGAGGCACAATCCAAATGACATTTTGAATCAATTTTTCTAAAGTCCAAAAAATCCATTTTCTGATGAAAAACGATGACCCGCGACCTGTCGAAATTTCTCCAGATGGTCAGAAATGGTAATTTTTTAATGTTTAATTTTTTGACTGTAAATGACTATTGCATGTGAATTATCACTTTTGGAACTAAAATAAGTGTGTTTAGACTCATTTTAATGCCTGAAATTGTTCGAAATAGAAGCTTCTAGTAGGAGAAAAAGTCTGTAAAAATGGCAATTTTGGTCACATTGAGGCTTTAAAAAGTAGTTATTCAACATGAGGCACAATCCAAATGACATTTTGAATCAATTTTTCTAAAGTCCAAAAATCAATTTTCTGATGAAAAAAGATGACCCGTGACCTGTTGAACTTTCTCCAGATGGTCAGAAATGGTAATTTTTTAATGTTTAATTTTTTGACTGTAAATGACTATTGCATATGAATTATCACTTTTGGAACTAAAAGAAGTGTGTTTAGAGTCATTTTAATGCCTGAAATTGGTCGAAATAGAAGCTCCTAGTAGGAGAAAAAGTGTGTAAAAATGGCAATTTTGGTCATATTGATTCTTTAAAAAGTAGTTATTCAACATGAGGCACAATCCAAATGACATTTTGAATCAATTTTTCTAAAGTCCAAAAAATCCATTTTCTGATGAAAAAAGATGACCCGTGACCTGTTGAACTTTCTCCAGATGGTCAGAAATGGTAATTTTTTAATGTTTTATTTTTTGACTGTAAATGACTATTGCATGCGAATTATCACTTTTGGAACTAAAATAAGTGTGTTTAGAGTCATTTTAATGCCTGAAAATGGTCGAAAGAGAAGCTTCTAGTAGGGGAAAAAGTCTTTAAAAATGGCAATTTTGGTCACATTGAGGCTTTAAAAAGTAGTTATTCAACATGAGGCACAATCCAAATGACATTTTGAATCAATATTTCTAAAGTCCCAAAAATCCATTTTCTGATGAAAAACGATGACCCGCGACCTGTCGAAATTTCTCCAGATGGTCAGAAATGGTAATTTTTTAATGTTTAATTTTTTGACTGTAAATGACTATTGCATGTGATTTATCACTTGTGGAACTAAAATAAGTGTGTTTAGAGTCATTTTAATGCCTGAAGTTGGTCGAAATAGAAGCTTCTAGTAGGAGAAAAAGTCTGTAAAAATGGCAATTTTGGTCACATCGAGGCTTTAAAAAGTAGTTATTCAACATGAGGCACAATTAAAATGACATTTTTAATCAATTTTTCTAAAGTCCAAAAATCAATTTTCTGATGAAAAACGATGACCCGTGACCTGTTGAACTTTCTCCAGATGGTCAGAAATGGTAATTTTTTACTGTTCAATTTTTTGACTGTAAATGACTATTGCATATGAATTATCACTTTTGGAACTAAAAGAAGTGTGTTTAGAGTCATTTTAATGCCTGAAATTGGTCGAAATAGAAGCTTCTAGTAGGAGAAAAAGTGTGTAAAAATGGCAATTTTGGTCATATTGATTCTTTAAAAAGTAGTTGATCAACATGAGGCACAATCCAAATGAGATTTTGAATCAATTTTTCTAAAGTCCAAAAAATCCATTTTCTGATGAAAAACGATGACCCGCGACCTGTCGAAAATTCTCCAGATGGTCAGAAATGGTAATTTTTTAATGTTTTATTTTTTGACTGTAAATGACTATTGCATGTGAATTATCACTTTTGGAACTAAAATAAGTGTGTTTAGAGTCATTTTAATGCCTGAAAATGGTCGAAATAAAAGCTTCTAGTAGGAGAAAAAGTCTATAAAAATGGCAATTTTGGTCACATTGAGGCTTTAAAAAGTAGTTATTCAACATGAGGCACAATCCAAATGACATTTTGAATCAATTTTTCTAAAGTCCAAAAATCAATTTTCTGATGAAAAAAGATGACCCGTGACCTGTTGAACTTTCTCCAGATGGTCAGAAATGGTAATTTTTTAATGTTTAATTTTTTGACTGTAAATGACTATTGCATATGAATTATCACTTTTGGAACTAAAAGAAGTGTGTTTAGAGTCATTTTAATGCCTGAAAATGGTCGAAATAAAAGCTTCTAGTAGGAGAAAAAGTCTATAAAAATGGCAATTTTGGTCACATTGAGGCTTTAAAAAGTAGTTATTCAACATGAGGCACAATCCAAATGACATTTTGAATCAATTTTTCTAAAGTCCAAAAAATCCATTTTCTGATGAAAAACGATGACCCGCGACCTGTCGAAAATTCTCCAGATGGTCAGAAATGGTAATTTTTTAATGTTTTATTTTTTGACTGTAAATGACTATTGCATGTGAATTATCACTTTTGGAACTAAAATAAGTGTGTTAGAGTCATTTTAATGCCTGAAAATGGTCGAAATAAAAGCTTCTAGTAGGAGAAAAAGTCTATAAAAATGGCAATTTTGGTCACATTGAGGCTTTAAAAAGTAGTTATTCAACATGAGGCACAATCCAAATGACATTTTGAATCAATTTTTCTAAAGTCCAAAAATCAATTTTCTGATGAAAAAAGATGACCCGTGACCTGTTGAACTTTCTCCAGATGGTCAGAAATGGTAATTTTTTAATGTTTAATTTTTTGACTGTAAATGACTATTGCATATGAATTATCACTTTTGGAACTAAAAGAAGTGTGTTTAGAGTCATTTTAATGCCTGAAATTGGTCGAAATAGAAGCTCCTAGTAGGAGAAAAAGTGTGTAAAAATGGCAATTTTGGTCATATTGATTCTTTAAAAAGTAGTTATTCAACATGAGGCACAATCCAAATGACATTTTGAATCAATTTTTCTAAAGTCCAAAAAATCCATTTTCTGATGAAAAACGATGACCTGTCGAAAATTCTCCAGATGGTCAGAAATGGTAATTTTTTAATGTTTTATTTTTTGACTGTGAATGACTATTGCATGTGAATTATCACTTTTGGAACTAAAATAAGTGTGTTTAGACTCATTTTAATGCCTGAAATTGTTCGAAATAGAAGCTTCTAGTAGGAGAAAAAGTCTGTAAAAATGGCAATTTTGGTCACATTGAGGCTTTAAAAAGTAGTTATTCAACATGAGGCACAATCCAAATGACATTTTGAATCAATTTTTCTAAAGTCCAAAAAATCAATTTTCTGATGAAAAACGATGACCCGCGACCTGTCGAAAATTCTCCAGAGGGTCAGAAATGGTAATTTTTTAATGTTTTATTTTTTGACTGTAAATGACTATTGCATGCGAATTATCACTTTTGGAACTAAAATAAGTGTGTTTAGAGTCATTTTAATGCCTGAAAATGGTCGAAAGAGAAGCTTCTAGTAGGGGAAAAAGTCTTTAAAAATGGCAATTTTGGTCACATTGAGGCTTTAAAAAGTAGTTATTCAACATGAGGCACAATCCAAATGACATTTTGAATCAATATTTCTAAAGTCCAAAAAATCCATTTTCTGATGAAAAACGATGACCCGCGACCTGTCGAAATTTCTCCAGATGGTCAGAAATGGTAATTTTTTAATGTTTAATTTTTTGACTGTAAATGACTATTGCATGTGATTTATCACTTGTGGAACTAAAATAAGTGTGTTTAGAGTCATTTTAATGCCTGAAGTTGGTCGAAATAGAAGCTTCTAGTAGGAGAAAAAGTCTGTAAAAATGGCAATTTTGGTCACATCGAGGCTTTAAAAAGTAGTTATTCAACATGAGGCACAATTAAAATGACATTTTTAATCAATTTTTCTAAAGTCCAAAAATCAATTTTCTGATGAAAAACGATGACCCGTGACCTGTTGAACTTTCTCCAGATGGTCAGAAATGGTAATTTTTTACTGTTCAATTTTTTGACTGTAAATGACTATTGCATATGAATTATCACTTTTGGAACTAAAAGAAGTGTGTTTAGAGTCATTTTAATGCCTGAAATTGGTCGAAATAGAAGCTTCTAGTAGGAGAAAAAGTCTGTAAAAATGGCAATTTTGGTCACATTGAGGCTTTAAAAAGTAGTTATTCAACATGAGGCACAATCCAAATGACATTTTGAATCAATATTTCTAAAGTCCAAAAAATCCATTTTCTGATGAAAAACGATGACCCGCGACCTGTCGAAAATTCTCCAGATGGTCAGAAATGGTAATTTTTTAATGTTTTATTTTTTGACTGTAAATGACTATTGCATGTGAATTATCACTTTTGGAACTAAAATAAGTGTGTTTAGAGTCATTTTAATGCCTGAAAATGGTCGAAATAAAAGCTTCTAGTAGGAGAAAAAGTCTATAAAAATGGCAATTTTGGTCACATTGAGGCTTTAAAAAGTAGTTATTCAACATGAGGCACAATCCAAATGACATTTTGAATCAATTTTTCTAAAGTCCAAAAATCAATTTTCTGATGAAAAAAGATGACCCGTGACCTGTTGAACTTTCTCCAGATGGTCAGAAATGGTAATTTTTTAATGTTTAATTTTTTGACTGTAAATGACTATTGCATATGAATTATCACTTTTGGAACTAAAAGAAGTGTGTTTAGAGTCATTTTAATGCCTGAAATTGGTCGAAATAGAAGCTCCTAGTAGGAGAAAAAGTGTGTAAAAATGGCAATTTTGGTCATATTGATTCTTTAAAAAGTAGTTATTCAACATGAGGCACAATCCAAATGACATTTTGAATCAATTTTTCTAAAGTCCAAAAAATCCATTTTCTGATGAAAAACGATGACCCGCGACCTGTCGAAAATTCTCCAGATGGTCAGAAATGGTAATTTTTTAATGTTTTATTTTTTGACTGTGAATGACTATTGCATGTGAATTATCACTTTTGGAACTAAAATAAGTGTGTTTAGACTCATTTTAATGCCTGAAATTGTTCGAAATAGAAGCTTCTAGTAGGAGAAAAAGTCTGTAAAAATGGCAATTTTGGTCACATTGAGGCTTTAAAAAGTAGTTATTCAACATGAGGCACAATCCAAATGACATTTTGAATCAATATTTCTAAAGTCCAAAAAATCCATTTTCTGATGAAAAACGATGACCCGCGACCTGTCGAAAATTCTCCAGATGGTCAGAAATGGTAATTTTTTAATGTTTTATTTTTTGACTGTAAATGACTATTGCATGTGAATTATCACTTTTGGAACTAAAATAAGTGTGTTTAGAGTCATTTTAATGCCTGAAAATGGTCGAAATAAAAGCTTCTAGTAGGAGAAAAAGTCTGTAAAAATGGCAATTTTGGTCACATTGAGGCTTTAAAAAGTAGTTATTCAACATGAGGCACAATCCAAATGACATTTTGAATCAATTTTTCTAAAGTCCAAAAAATCCATTTTCTGATGAAAAACGATGACCCGCGACCTGTCGAAATTTCTCCAGATGGTCAGAAATGGTAATTTTTTAATGTTTTATTTTTTGACTGTAAATGACTATTGCATGTGAATTATCACTTTTGGAACTAAAATAAGTGTGTTTAGACTCATTTTAATGCCTGAAATTGTTAGAAATAGAAGCTTCTAGTAGGAGAAAAAGTCTGTAAAAATGGTAATTTTGGTCACATTGAGGCTTTAAAAGGTAGTTATTCAACATGAGGCACAATCCAAATGACATTTTGAATCAATTTTTCTAAAGTCCAAAAAATCAATTTTCTGATGAAAAACGATGACCCCGCGACCTGTCGAAAATTCTCCAGATGGTCAGAAATGGTAATTTTTTAATGTTTTATTTTTTGACTGTAAATGACTATTGCATGCGAATTATCACTTTTGGAACTAAAATAAGTGTGTTTAGAGTCATTTTAATGTCTGAAAATGATCGAAAGAGAAGCTTCTAGTAGGGGAAAAAGTCTGTAAAAATGGCAATTTTGGTCACATTGAGGCTTTAAAAAGTAGTTATTCAACATGAGGCACAATCCAAATGACATTTTGAATCAATTTTTCTAAAGTCCAAAAATCAATTTTCTGATGAAAAAAGATGATCCGTGACCTGTTGAACTTTCTCCAGATGGTCAGAAATGGTAATTTTTTAATGTTTAATTTTTTGACTGTAAATGACTATTGCATATGAATTATCACTTTTGGAACTAAAAGAAGTGTGTTTAGAGTCATTTTAATGCCTGAAATTAGTCAAAATAGAAGCTCCTAGTAGGAGAAAAAGTGTGTAAAAATGGCAATTTTGGTCATATTGATTCTTTAAAAAGTAGTTA
This sequence comes from Triturus cristatus, assembly GCF_964204655.1. Classification (NCBI taxonomy): domain Eukaryota; kingdom Metazoa; phylum Chordata; class Amphibia; order Caudata; family Salamandridae; genus Triturus; species Triturus cristatus. The sequence continues at coordinate 135,921,101 of NC_140588.1, forward strand.
TTCAACATGAGGCACAATCCAAATGACATTTTGAATCAATTTTTCTAAAGTCCAAAAAATCCATTTTCTGATGAAAAACGATGACCCGCGACCTGTCGAAAATTCTCCAGATGGTCAGAAATGGTAATTTTTTAATGTTTTATTTTTTGACTGTGAATGACTATTGCATGTGAATTATCACTTTTGGAACTAAAATAAGTGTGTTTAGAGTCATTTTAATGCCTGAAAATGGTCGAAATAAAAGCTTCTAGTAGGAGAAAAAGTCTGTAAAAATGGCAATTTTGGTCACATTGAGGCTTTAAAAAGTAGTTATTCAACATGAGGCACAATCCAAATGACATTTTGAATCAATTTTTCTAAAGTCCAATAAATCCATTTTCTGATGAAAAACGATGACCCGCGACCTGTCGAAATTTCTCCAGATGGTCAGAAATGGTAATTTTTTAATGTTTTATTTTTTGACTGTAAATGACTATTGCATGCGAATTATCACTTTTGGAACTAAAATAAGTGTGTTTAGAGTCATTTTAATGCCTGAAAATGGTCGAAATAGAAGCTTCTAGTAGGAAAAAAAGTCTGTAAAAATGGCAATTTTGGTCACATTGAGGCATTAAAAAGTAGTTATTCAACATGAGGCACAATCCAAATGACATTTTGAATCAATTTTTCTAAAGTCCAAAAAATCCATTTTCTGATGAAAAACGATGACCCGCGACCTGTCGAAATTTCTCCAGATGGTCAGAAATGGTAATTTTTTAAGGTTTAATTTTTTGACTGTAAATGACTATTGCATGTGAATTATCACTTTTGGAACTAAAATAAGTGTGTTTAGACTCATTTTAATGCCTGAAATTGTTCGAAATAGAAGCTTCTAGTAGGAGAAAAAGTCTGTAAAAATGGCAATTTTGGTCACATTGAGGCTTTAAAAAGTAGTTATTCAACATGAGGCACAATCCAAATGACATTTTGAATCAATTTTTCTAAAGTCCAAAAAATCAATTTTCTGATGAAAAACGATGACCCGCGACCTGTCGAAAATTCTCCAGAGGGTCAGAAATGGTAATTTTTTAATGTTTAATTTTTTGACTGTAAATGACTATTGCATGCGAATTATCACTTTTGGAACTAAAATAAGTGTGTTTAGAGTCATTTTAATGCCTGAAAATGCTCGAAAGAGAAGCTTCTAGTAGGGGAAAAAGTCTTTAAAAATGGCAATTTTGGTCACATTGAGGCTTTAAAAAGTAGTTATTCAACATGAGGCACAATCCAAATGACATTTTGAATCAATATTTCTAAAGTCCAAAAAATCCATTTTCTGATGAAAAACGATGACCCGCGACCTGTCGAAATTTCTCCAGATGGTCAGAAATGGTAATTATTTAATGTTTAATTTTTTGACTGTAAATGACTATTGCATGTGATTTATCACTTGTGGAACTAAAATAAGTGTGTTTAGAGTCATTTTAATGCCTGAAGTTGGTCGAAATAGAAGCTTCTAGTAGGAGAAAAAGTCTGTAAAAATGGCAATTTTGGTCACATCGAGGCTTTAAAAAGTAGTTATTCAACATGAGGCACAATTAAAATGACATTTTTAATCAATTTTTCTAAAGTCCAAAAATCAATTTTCTGATGAAAAACGATGACCCGTGACCTGTTGAACTTTCTCCAGATGGTCAGAAATGGTAATTTTTTACTGTTCAATTTTTTGACTGTAAATGACTATTGCATATGAATTATCACTTTTGGAACTAAAAGAAGTGTGTTTAGAGTCATTTTAATGCCTGAAATTGGTCGAAATAGAAGCTTCTAGTAGGAGAAAAAGTGTGTAAAAATGGCAATTTTGGTCATATTGATTCTTTAAAAAGTAGTTGATCAACATGAGGCACAATCCAAATGAGATTTTGAATCAATTTTTCTAAAGTCCAAAAAATCCATTTTCTGATGAAAAACGATGACCCGCGACCTGTCGAAAATTCTCCAGATGGTCAGAAATGGTAATTTTTTAATGTTTTATTTTTTGACTGTAAATGACTATTGCATGTGAATTATCACTTTTGGAACTAAAATAAGTGTGTTTAGAGTCATTTTAATGCCTGAAAATGGTCGAAATAAAAGCTTCTAGTAGGAGAAAAAGTCTGTAAAAATGGCAATTTTGGTCACATTGAGGCTTTAAAAAGTAGTTATTCAACATGAGGCACAATCCAAATGACATTTTGAATCAATATTTCTAAAGTCCAAAAAATCCATTTTCTGATGAAAAACGATGACCCGCGACCTGTCGAAAATTCTCCAGATGGTCAGAAATGGTAATTTTTTAATGTTTTATTTTTTGACTGTAAATGACTATTGCATGTGAATTATCACTTTTGGAACTAAAATAAGTGTGTTTAGAGTCATTTTAATGCCTGAAAATGGTCGAAATGAAAGCTTCTAGTAGGAGAAAAAGTCTGTAAAAATGGCAATTTTGGTCACATTGAGGCTTTAAAAAGTAGTTATTCAACATGAGGCACAATCCAAATGACATTTTGAATCAATTTTTCTAAAGTCCAAAAAATCCATTTTCTGATGAAAAACGATGACCCGCGACCTGTCGAAATTTCTCCAGATGGTCAGAAATGGTAATTTTTTAATGTTTTATTTTTTGACTGTAAATGACTATTGCATGTGAATTATCACTTTTGGAACTAAAATAAGTGTGTTTAGACTCATTTTAATGCCTGAAATTGTTAGAAATAGAAGCTTCTAGTAGGAGAAAAAGTCTGAAAAATGGTAATTTTGGTCACATTGAGGCTTTAAAAGGTAGTTATTCAACATGAGGCACAATCCAAATGACATTTTGAATCAATTTTTCTAAAGTCCAAAAAATCAATTTTCTGATGAAAAACGATGACCCGCGACCTGTCGAAAATTCTCCAGATGGTCAGAAATGGTAATTTTTTAATGTTTTATTTTTTGACTGTAAATGACTATTGCATGCGAATTATCACTTTTGGAACTAAAATAAGTGTGTTTAGAGTCATTTTAATGTCTGAAAATGGTCGAAAGAGAAGCTTCTAGTAGGGGAAAAAGTCTGTAAAAATGGCAATTTTGGTCACATTGAGGCTTTAAAAAGTAGTTATTCAACATGAGGCACAATCCAAATGACATTTTGAATCAATTTTTCTAAAGTCCAAAAAATCCATTTTCTGATGAAAAACGATGACCCGCGACCTGTCGAAATTTCTCCAGATGGTCAGAAATGGTAATTTTTTAATGTTTAATTTTTTGACTGTAAATGACTATTGCATGTGAATTATCACTTTTGGAACTAAAATAAGTGTGTTTAGACTCATTTTAATGCCTGAAATTGTTCGAAATAGAAGCTTCTAGTAGGAGAAAAAGTCTGTAAAAATGGCAATTTTGGTCACATTGAGGCTTTAAAAAGTAGTTATTCAACATGAGGCACAATCCAAATGACATTTTGAATCAATTTTTCTAAAGTCCAAAAATCAATTTTCTGATGAAAAAAGATGACCCGTGACCTGTTGAACTTTCTCCAGATGGTCAGAAATGGTAATTTTTTAATGTTTAATTTTTTGACTGTAAATGACTATTGCATATGAATTATCACTTTTGGAACTAAAAGAAGTGTGTTTAGAGTCATTTTAATGCCTGAAATTGGTCGAAATAGAAGCTCCTAGTAGGAGAAAAAGTGTGTAAAAATGGCAATTTTGGTCATATTGATTCTTTAAAAAGTAGTTATTCAACATGAGGCACAATCCAAATGACATTTTGAATCAATATTTCTAAAGTCCAAAAAATCCATTTTCTGATGAAAAACGATGACCCGCGACCTGTCGAAATTTCTCCAGATGGTCAGAAATGGTAATTTTTTAATGTTTAATTTTTTGACTGTAAATGACTATTGCATGTGATTTATCACTTGTGGAACTAAAATAAGTGTGTTTAGAGTCATTTTAATGCCTGAAGTTGGTCGAAATAGAAGCTTCTAGTAGGAGAAAAAGTCTGTAAAAATGGCAATTTTGGTCACATTGAGGCTTTAAAAAGTAGTTATTCAACATGAGGCACAATCCAAATGACATTTTGAATCAATTTTTCTAAAGTCCAAAAATCAATTTTCTGATGAAAAAAGATGACCCGTGACCTGTTGAACTTTCTCCAGATGGTCAGAAATGGTAATTTTTTAATGTTTAATTTTTTGACTGTAAATGACTATTGCATATGAATTATCACTTTTGGAACTAAAAGAAGTGTGTTTAGAGTCATTTTAATGCCTGAAATTGGTCGAAATAGAAGCTCCTAGTAGGAGAAAAAGTGTGTAAAAATGGCAATTTTGGTCATATTGATTCTTTAAAAAGTAGTTATTCAACATGAGGCACAATCCAAATGACATTTTGAATCAATTTTTCTAAAGTCCAAAAAATCCATTTTCTGATGAAAAACGATGACCCGCGACCTGTCGAAAATTCTCCAGATGGTCAGAAATGGTAATTTTTTAATGTTTTATTTTTTGACTGTGAATGACTATTGCATGTGAATTATCACTTTTGGAACTAAAATAAGTGTGTTTAGAGTCATTTTAATGCCTGAAAATGGTCGAAATAAAAACTTCTAGTAGGAGAAAAAGTCTGTAAAAATGGCAATTTTGGTCACATTGAGGCTTTAAAAAGTAGTTATTCAACATGAGGCACAATCCAAATGACATTTTGAATCAATTTTTCTAAAGTCCAAAAAATCCATTTTCTGATGAAAAACGATGACCCGCGACCTGTCGAAAATTCTCCAGATGGTCAGAAATGGTAATTTTTTAATGTTTTATTTTTTGACTGTAAATGACTATTGCATGTGAATTATCACTTTTGGAACTAAAATAAGTGTGTTTAGAGTCATTTTAATGCCTGAAAATGGTCGAAATAAAAGCTTCTAGTAGGAGAAAAAGTCTGTAAAAATGGCAATTTTGGTCACATTGAGGCTTTAAAAAGTAGTTATTCAACATGAGGCACAATCCAAATGACATTTTGAATCAATTTTTCTAAAGTCCAAAAAATCCATTTTCTGATGAAAAACGATGACCCGCGACCTGTCGAAATTTCTCCAGATGGTCAGAAATGGTAATTTTTTAATGTTTTATTTTTTGACTGTAAATGACTATTGCATGCGAATTATCACTTTTGGAACTAAAATAAGTGTGTTTAGAGTCATTTTAATGCCTGAAAATGGTCGAAATAGAAGCTTCTAGTAGGAAAAAAAGTCTGTAAAAATGGCAATTTTGGTCACATTGAGGCATTAAAAAGTAGTTATTCAACATGAGGCACAATCCAAATGACATTTTGAATCAATTTTTCTAAAGTCCAAAAAATCCATTTTCTGATGAAAAACGATGACCCGCGACCTGTCGAAATTTCTCCAGATGGTCAGAAATGGTAATTTTTTAATGTTTAATTTTTTGACTGTAAATGACTATTGCATGTGAATTATCACTTTTGGAACTAAAATAAGTGTGTTTAGACTCATTTTAATGCCTGAAATTGTTCGAAATAGAAGCTTCTAGTAGGAGAAAAAGTCTGTAAAAATGGCAATTTTGGTCACATTGAGGCTTTAAAAAGTAGTTATTCAACATGAGGCACAATCCAAATGACATTTTGAATCAATTTTTCTAAAGTCCAAAAAATCAATTTTCTGATGAAAAACGATGACCCGCGACCTATCGAAAATTCTCCAGATGGTCAGAAATGGTAATTTTTTAATGTTTTATTTTTTGACTGTAAATGACTATTGCATGCGAATTATCACTTTTGGAACTAAAATAAGTGTGTTTAGAGTCATTTTAATGCCTGAAAATGGTCGAAAGAGAAGCTTCTAGTAGGGGAAAAAGTCTTTAAAAATGGCAATTTTGGTCACATTGAGGCTTTAAAAAGTAGTTATTCAACATGAGGCACAATCCAAATGACATTTTGAATCAATATTTCTAAAGTCCAAAAAATCCATTTTCTGATGAAAAACGATGACCCGCGACCTGTCGAAATTTCTCCAGATGGTCAGAAATGGTAATTTTTTAATGTTTAATTTTTTGACTGTAAATGACTATTGCATGTGATTTATCACTTGTGGAACTAAAATAAGTGTGTTTAGAGTCATTTTAATGCCTGAAGTTGGTCGAAATAGAAGCTTCTAGTAGGAGAAAAAGTCTGTAAAAATGGCAATTTTGGTCACATCGAGGCTTTAAAAAGTAGTTATTCAACATGAGGCACAATTAAAATGACATTTTTAATCAATTTTTCTAAAGTCCAAAAATCAATTTTCTGATGAAAAACGATGACCCGTGACCTGTTGAACTTTCTCCAGATGGTCAGAAATGGTAATTTTTTAATGTTTAATTTTTTGACTGTAAATGACTATTGCATATGAATTATCACTTTTGGAACTAAAAGAAGTGTGTTTAGAGTCATTTTAATGCCTGAAATTGGTCGAAATAGATGCTTCTAGTAGGAGAAAAAGTGTGTAAAAATGGCAATTTTGGTCATATTGATTCTTTAAAAAGTAGTTGATCAACATGAGGCACAATCCAAATGAGATTTTGAATCAATTTTTCTAAAGTCCAAAAAATCCATTTTCTGATGAAAAACGATGACCCGCGACCTGTCGAAAATTCTCCAGATGGTCAGAAATGGTAATTTTTTAATGTTTTATTTTTTGACTGTAAATGACTATTGCATGTGAATTATCACTTTTGGAACTAAAATAAGTGTGTTTAGAGTCATTTTAATGCCTGAAAATGGTCGAAATAAAAGCTTCTAGTAGGAGAAAAAGTCTATAAAAATGGCAATTTTGGTCACATTGAGGCTTTAAAAAGTAGTTATTCAACATGAGGCACAATCCAAATGACATTTTGAATCAATTTTTCTAAAGTCCAAAAATCAATTTTCTGATGAAAAAAGATGACCCGTGACCTGTTGAACTTTCTCCAGATGGTCAGAAATGGTAATTTTTTAATGTTTAATTTTTTGACTGTAAATGACTATTGCATATGAATTATCACTTTTGGAACTAAAAGAAGTGTGTTTAGAGTCATTTTAATGCCTGAAATTGGTCGAAATAGAAGCTCCTAGTAGGAGAAAAAGTGTGTAAAAATGGCAATTTTGGTCATATTGATTCTTTAAAAAGTAGTTATTCAACATGAGCCACAATCCAAATGACATTTTGAATCAATTTTTCTAAAGTCCAAAAAATCCATTTTCTGATGAAAAACGATGACCTGTCGAAAATTCTCCAGATGGTCAGAAATGGTAATTTTTTAATGTTTTATTTTTTGACTGTGAATGACTATTGCATGTGAATTATCACTTTTGGAACTAAAATAAGTGTGTTTAGACTCATTTTAATGCCTGAAATTGTTCGAAATAGAAGCTTCTAGTAGGAGAAAAAGTCTGTAAAAATGGCAATTTTGGTCACATTGAGGCTTTAAAAAGTAGTTATTCAACATGAGGCACAATCCAAATGACATTTTGAATCAATATTTCTAAAGTCCAAAAAATCCATTTTCTGATGAAAAACGATGACCCGCGACCTGTCGAAAATTCTCCAGATGGTCAGAAATGGTAATTTTTTAATGTTTTATTTTTTGACTGTAAATGACTATTGCATGTGAATTATCACTTTTGGAACTAAAATAAGTGTGTTTAGAGTCATTTTAATGTCTGAAAATGGTCGAAAGAGAAGCTTCTAGTAGGGGAAAAAGTCTGTAAAAATGGCAATTTTGGTCACATTGAGGCTTTAAAAAGTAGTTATTCAACATGAGGCACAATCCAAATGACATTTTGAATCAATTTTTCTAAAGTCCAAAAATCAATTTTCTGATGAAAAAAGATGATCCGTGACCTGTTGAACTTTCTCCAGATGGTCAGAAATGGTAATTTTTTAATGTTTAATTTTTTGACTGTAAATGACTATTGCATATGAATTATCACTTTTGGAACTAAAAGAAGTGTGTTTAGAGTCATTTTAATGCCTGAAATTAGTCGAAATAGAAGCTCCTAGTAGGAGAAAAAGTGTGTAAAAATGGCAATTTTGGTCATGTTGATTCTTTAAAAAGTAGTTATTCAACATGAGGCACAATCCAAATGACATTTTGAATCAATTTTTCTAAAGTCCAAAAAATCCATTTTCTGATGAAAAACGATGACCCGCGACCTGTCGAAAATTCTCCAGAGGGTCAGAAATCGTAATTTTTTAATGTTTTATTTTTTGACTGTAAATGACTATTGCATGTGAATTATCACTTTTGGAACTAAAATAAGTGTGTTTAGAGTCATTTTAATGCCTGAAAATGGTCGAAATAAAAGCTTCTAGTAGGAGAAAAAGTCTGTAAAAATGGCAATTTTGGTCACATTGAGGCTTTAAAAAGTAGTTATTCAACATGAGGCACAATCCAAATGACATTTTGAATCAATTTTTCTAAAGTCCAAAAAATCCATTTTCTGATGAAAAACGATGACCCGCGACCTGTCGAAATTTCTCCAGATGGTCAGAAATGGTAATTTTTTAATGTTTAATTTTTTGACTGTAAATGACTATTGCATGTGATTTATCACTTGTGGAACTAAAATAAGTGTGTTTAGAGTCATTTTAATGCCTGAAGTTGGTCGAAATAGAAGCTTCTAGTAGGAGAAAAAGTCTGTAAAAATGGCAATTTTGGTCACATTGAGGCTTTAAAAAGTAGTTATTCAACATGAGGCACAATCCAAATGACATTTTGAATCAATTTTTCTAAAGTCCAAAAATCAATTTTCTGATGAAAAAAGATGACCCGTGACCTGTTGAACTTTCTCCAGATGGTCAGAAATGGTAATTTTTTAATGTTTAATTTTTTGACTGTAAATGACTATTGCATATGAATTATCACTTTTGGAACTAAAAGAAGTGTGTTTAGAGTCATTTTAATGCCTGAAATTGGTCGAAATAGAAGCTCCTAGTAGGAGAAAAAGTGTGTAAAAATGGCAATTTTGGTCATATTGATTCTTTAAAAAGTAGTTATTCAACATGAGGCACAATCCAAATGACATTTTGAATCAATTTTTCTAAAGTCCAAAAAATCCATTTTCTGATGAAAAACGATGACCCGCGACCTGTCGAAAATTCTCCAGATGGTCAGAAATGGTAATTTTTTAATGTTTTATTTTTTGACTGTGAATGACTATTGCATGTGAATTATCACTTTTGGAACTAAAATAAGTGTGTTTAGACTCATTTTAATGCCTGAAATTGTTCGAAATAGAAGCTTCTAGTAGGAGAAAAAGTCTGTAAAAATGGCAATTTTGGTCACATTGAGGCTTTAAAAAGTAGTTATTCAACATGAGGCACAATCCAAATGACATTTTGAATCAATTTTTCTAAAGTCCAAAAAATCCATTTTCTGATGAAAAACGATGACCCGCGACCTGTCGAAATTTCTCCAGATGGTCAGAAATGGTAATTTTTTAATGTTTTATTTTTTGACTGTAAATGACTATTGCATGCGAATTATCACTTTTGGAACTAAAATAAGTGTGTTTAGAGTCATTTTAATGCCTGAAAATGGTCGAAATAGAAGCTTCTAGTAGGAAAAAAAGTCTGTAAAAATGGCAATTTTGGTCACATTGAGGCATTAAAAAGTAGTTATTCAACATGAGGCACAATCCAAATGACATTTTGAATCAATTTTTCTAAAGTCCAAAAAATCCATTTTCTGATGAAAAACGATGACCCGCGACCTGTCAAAATTTCTCCAGATGGTCAGAAATGGTAATTTTTTAATGTTTAATTTTTTGACTGTAAATGACTATTGCATGTGAATTATCACTTTTGGAACTAAAATAAGTGTGTTTAGACTCATTTTAATGCCTGAAATTGTTCGAAATAGAAGCTTCTAGTAGGAGAAAAAGTCTGTAAAAATGGCAATTTTGGTCACATTGAGGCTTTAAAAAGTAGTTATTCAACATGAGGCACAATCCAAATGACATTTTGAATCAATTTTTCTAAAGTCCAAAAAATCAATTTTCTGATGAAAAACGATGACCCGCGACCTGTCGAAAATTCTCCAGAGGGTCAGAAATGGTAATTTTTTATTGTTTTATTTTTTGACTGTAAATGACTATTGCATGCGAATTATCACTTTTGGAACTAAAATAAGTGGGTTTAGAGTCATTTTAATGCCTGAAAATGGTCGAAAGAGAAGCTTCTAGTAGGGGAAAAAGTCTTTAAAAATGGCAATTTTGGTCACATTGAGGCTTTAAAAAGTAGTTATTCAACATGAGGCACAATCCAAATGACATTTTGAATCAATATTTCTAAAGTCCAAAAAATCCATTTTCTGATGAAAAACGATGACCCGCGACCTGTCGAAATTTCTCCAGATGGTCAGAAATGGTAATTTTTTAATGTTTAATTTTTTGACTGTAAATGACTATTGCATGTGATTTATCACTTGTGGAACTAAAATAAGTGTGTTTAGAGTCATTTTAATGCCTGAAGTTGGTCGAAATAGAAGCTTCTAGTAGGAGAAAAAGTCTGTAAAAATGGCAATTTTGGTCACATCGAGGCTTTAAAAAGTAGTTATTCAACATGAGGCACAATTAAAATGACATTTTTAATCAATTTTTCTAAAGTCCAAAAATCAATTTTCTGATGAAAAACGATGACCCGTGACCTGTTGAACTTTCTCCAGATGGTCAGAAATGGTAATTTTTTACTGTTCAATTTTTTGACTGTAAATGACTATTGCATATGAATTATCACTTTTGGAACTAAAAGAAGTGTGTTTAGAGTCATTTTAATGCCTGAAATTGGTCGAAATAGAAGCTTCTAGTAGGAGAAAAAGTGTGTAAAAATGGCAATTTTGGTCATATTGATTCTTTAAAAAGTAGTTGATCAACATGAGGCACAATCCAAATGAGATTTTGAATCAATTTTTCTAAAGTCCAAAAAATCCATTTTCTGATGAAAAACGATGACCCGCGACCTGTCGAAAATTCTCCAGATGGTCAGAAATGGTAATTTTTTAATGTTTTATTTTTTGACTGTAAATGACTATTGCATGTGAATTATCACTTTTGGAACTAAAATAAGTGTGTTTAGAGTCATTTTAATGCCTGAAAATGGTCGAAATAAAAGCTTCTAGTAGGAGAAAAAGTCTATAAAAATGGCAATTTTGGTCACATTGAGGCTTTAAAAAGTAGTTATTCAACATGAGGCACAATCCAAATGACATTTTGAATCAATTTTTCTAAAGTCCAAAAATCAATTTTCTGATGAAAAAAGATGACCCGTGACCTGTTGAACTTTCTCCAGATGGTCAGAAATGGTAATTTTTTAATGTTTTATTTTTTGACTGTAAATGACTATTGCATGTGAATTATCACTTTTGGAACTAAAATAAGTGTGTTTAGAGTCATTTTAATGCCTGAAAATGGTCGAAATAAAAGCTTCTAGTAGGAGAAAAAGTCTATAAAAATGGCAATTTTGGTCACATTGAGGCTTTAAAAAGTAGTTATTCAACATGAGGCACAATCCAAATGACATTTTGAATCAATTTTTCTAAAGTCCAAAAATCAATTTTCTGATGAAAAAAGATGACCCGTGACCTGTTGAACTTTCTCCAGATGGTCAGAAATGGTAATTTTTTAATGTTTAATTTTTTGACTGTAAATGACTATTGCATATGAATTATCACTTTTGGAACTAAAAGAAGTGTGTTTAGAGTCATTTTAATGCCTGAAATTGGTCGAAATAGAAGCTCCTAGTAGGAGAAAAAGTGTGTAAAAATGGCAATTTTGGTCATATTGATTCTTTAAAAAGTAGTTATTCAACATGAGCCACAATCCAAATGACATTTTGAATCAATTTTTCTAAAGTCCAAAAAATCCATTTTCTGATGAAAAACGATGACCTGTCGAAAATTCTCCAGATGGTCAGAAATGGTAATTTTTTAATGTTTTATTTTTTGACTGTGAATGACTATTGCATGTGAATTATCACTTTTGGAACTAAAATAAGTGTGTTTAGACTCATTTTAATGCCTGAAATTGTTCGAAATAGAAGCTTCTAGTAGGAGAAAAAGTCTGTAAAAATGGCAATTTTGGTCACATTGAGGCTTTAAAAAGTAGTTATTCAACATGAGGCACAATCCAAATGACATTTTGAATCAATATTTCTAAAGTCCAAAAAATCCATTTTCTGATGAAAAACGATGACCCGCGACCTGTCGAAAATTCTCCAGATGGTCAGAAATGGTAATTTTTTAATGTTTTATTTTTTGACTGTAAATGACTATTGCATGTGAATTATCACTTTTGGAACTAAAATAAGTGTGTTTAGAGTCATTTTAATGCCTGAAAATGGTCGAAATAAAAGCTTCTAGTAGGAGAAAAAGTCTGTAAAAATGGCAATTTTGGTCACATTGAGGCTTTAAAAAGTAGTTATTCAACATGAGGCACAATCCAAATGACATTTTGAATCAATTTTTCTAAAGTCCAAAAAATCCATTTTCTGATGAAAAACGATGACCCGCGACCTGTCGAAATTTCTCCAGATGGTCAGAAATGGTAATTTTTTAATGTTTTATTTTTTGACTGTAAATGACTATTGCATGTGAATTATCACTTTTGGAACTAAAATAAGTGTGTTTAGACTCATTTTAATGCCTGAAATTGTTAGAAATAGAAGCTTCTAGTAGGAGAAAAAGTCTGAAAAATGGTAATTTTGGTCACATTGAGGCTTTAAAAGGTAGTTATTCAACATGAGGCACAATCCAAATGACATTTTGAATCAATTTTTCTAAAGTCCAAAAAATCAATTTTCTGATGAAAAACGATGACCCGCGACCTGTCGAAAATTCTCCAGATGGTCAGAAATGGTAATTTTTTAATGTTTTATTTTTTGACTGTAAATGACTATTGCATGCGAATTATCACTTTTGGAACTAAAATAAGTGTGTTTAGAGTCATTTTAATGTCTGAAAATGGTCGAAAGAGAAGCTTCTAGTAGGGGAAAAAGTCTGTAAAAATGGCAATTTTGGTCACATTGAGGCTTTAAAAAGTAGTTATTCAACATGAGGCACAATCCAAATGACATTTTGAATCAATTTTTCTAAAGTCCAAAAATCAATTTTCTGATGAAAAAAGATGATCCGTGACCTGTTGAACTTTCTCCAGATGGTCAGAAATGGTAATTTTTTAATGTTTAATTTTTTGACTGTAAATGACTATTGCATATGAATTATCACTTTTGGAACTAAAAGAAGTGTGTTTAGAGTCATTTTAATGCCTGAAATTAGTCGAAATAGAAGCTCCTAGTAGGATAAAAAGTGTGTAAAAATGGCAATTTTGGTCATGTTGATTCTTTAAAAAGTAGTTATTCAACATGAGGCACAATCCAAATGACATTTTGAATCAATTTTTCTAAAGTCCAAAAAATCCATTTTCTGATGAAAAACGATGACCCGCGACCTGTCGAAAATTCTCCAGAGGGTCAGAAATGGTAATTTTTTAATGTTTTATTTTTTGACTGTAAATGACTATTGCATGCGAATTATCACTTTTGGAACTAAAATAAGTGTGTTTAGAGTCATTTTAATGCCTGAAAATGGTCGAAAGAGAAGCTTCTAGTAGGGGAAAAAGTCTTTAAAAATGGCAATTTTGGTCACATTGAGGCTTTAAAAAGTAGTTATTCAACATGAGGCACAATCCAAATGACATTTTGAATCAATATTTCTAAAGTCCAAAAAATCCATTTTCTGATGAAAAACGATGACCCGCGACCTGTCGAAATTTCTCCAGATGGTCAGAAATGGTAATTTTTTAATGTTTAATTTTTTGACTGTAAATGACTATTGCATGTGATTTATCACTTGTGGAACTAAAATAAGTGTGTTTAGAGTCATTTTAATGCCTGAAGTTGGTCGAAATAGAAGCTTCTAGTAGGAGAAAAAGTCTGTAAAAATGGCAATTTTGGTCACATTGAGGCTTTAAAAAGTAGTTATTCAACATGAGGCACAATCCAAATGACATTTTGAATCAATTTTTCTAAAGTCCAAAAATCAATTTTCTGATGAAAAAAGATGACCCGTGACCTGTTGAACTTTCTCCAGATGGTCAGAAATGGTAATTTTTTAATGTTTAATTTTTTGACTGTAAATGACTATTGCATATGAATTATCACTTTTGGAACTAAAAGAAGTGTGTTTAGAGTCATTTTAATGCCTGAAATTGGTCGAAATAGAAGCTCCTAGTAGGAGAAAAAGTGTGTAAAAATGGCAATTTTGGTCATATTGATTCTTTAAAAAGTAGTTATTCAACATGAGGCACAATCCAAATGACATTTTGAATCAATTTTTCTAAAGTCCAAAAAATCCATTTTCTGATGAAAAACGATGACCCGCGACCTGTCGAAAATTCTCCAGATGGTCAGAAATGGTAATTTTTTAATGTTTTATTTTTTGACTGTAAATGACTATTGCATGTGAATTATCACTTTTGGAACTAAAATAAGTGTGTTTAGAGTCATTTTAATGCCTGAAAATGGTCGAAATAAAAGCTTCTAGTAGGAGAAAAAGTCTGTAAAAATGGCAATTTTGGTCACATTGAGGCTTTAAAAAGTAGTTATTCAACATGAGGCACAATCCAAATGACATTTTGAATCAATTTTTCTAAAGTCCAAAAAATCCATTTTCTGATGAAAAACGATGACCCGCGACCTGTCGAAATTTCTCCAGATGGTCAGAAATGGTAATTTTGTAATGTTTTATTTTTTGACTGTAAATGACTATTGCATGCGAATTATCACTTTTGGAACTAAAATAAGTGTGTTTAGAGTCATTTTAATGCCTGAAAATGGTCGAAATAGAAGCTTCTAGTAGGAAAAAAAGTCTGTAAAAATGGCAATTTTGGTCACATTGAGGCATTAAAAAGTAGTTATTCAACATGAGGCACAATCCAAATGACATTTTGAATCAATTTTTCTAAAGTCCAAAAAATCCATTTTCTGATGAAAAACGATGACCCGCGACCTGTCAAAATTTCTCCAGATGGTCAGAAATGGTAATTTTTTAATGTTTAATTTTTTGACTGTAAATGACTATTGCATGTGAATTATCACTTTTGGAACTAAAATAAGTGTGTTTAGACTCATTTTAATGCCTGAAATTGTTCGAAATAGAAGCTTCTAGTAGGAGAAAAAGTCTGTAAAAATGGCAATTTTGGTCACATTGAGGCTTTAAAAAGTAGTTATTCAACATGAGGCACAATCCAAATGACATTTTGAATCAATTTTTCTAAAGTCCAAAAAATCAATTTTCTGATGAAAAACGATGACCCGCGACCTGTCGAAAATTCTCCAGAGGGTCAGAAATGGTAATTTTTTATTGTTTTATTTTTTGACTGTAAATGACTATTGCATGCGAATTATCACTTTTGGAACTAAAATAAGTGTGTTTAGAGTCATTTTAATGCCTGAAAATGGTCGAAAGAGAAGCTTCTAGTAGGGGAAAAAGTCTTTAAAAATGGCAATTTTGGTCACATTGAGGCTTTAAAAAGTAGTTATTCAACATGAGGCACAATCCAAATGACATTTTGAATCAATATTTCTAAAGTCCAAAAAATCCATTTTCTGATGAAAAACGATGACCCGCGACCTGTCAAAATTTCTCCAGATGGTCAGAAATGGTAATTTTTTAATGTTTAATTTTTTGACTGTAAATGACTATTGCATGTGAATTATCACTTTTGGAACTAAAATAAGTGTGTTTAGACTCATTTTAATGCCTGAAATTGTTCGAAATAGAAGCTTCTAGTAGGAGAAAAAGTCTGTAAAAATGGCAATTTTGGTCACATTGAGGCTTTAAAAAGTAGTTATTCAACATGAGGCACAATCCAAATGACATTTTGAATCAATTTTTCTAAAGTCCAAAAAATCAATTTTCTGATGAAAAACGATGACCCGCGACCTGTCGAAAATTCTCCAGAGGGTCAGAAATGGTAATTTTTTATTGTTTTATTTTTTGACTGTAAATGACTATTGCATGCGAATTATCACTTTTGGAACTAAAATAAGTGTGTTTAGAGTCATTTTAATGCCTGAAAATGGTCGAAAGAGAAGCTTCTAGTAGGGGAAAAAGTCTTTAAAAATGGCAATTTTGGTCACATTGAGGCTTTAAAAAGTAGTTATTCAACATGAGGCACAATCCAAATGACATTTTGAATCAATATTTCTAAAGTCCAAAAAATCCATTTTCTGATGAAAAACGATGACCCGCGACCTGTCGAAATTTCTCCAGATGGTCAGAAATGGTAATTTTTTAATGTTTAATTTTTTGACTGTAAATGACTATTGCATGTGATTTATCACTTGTGGAACTAAAATAAGTGTGTTTAGAGTCATTTTAATGCCTGAAGTTGGTCGAAATAGAAGCTTCTAGTAGGAGAAAAAGTCTGTAAAAATGGCAATTTTGGTCACATCGAGGCTTTAAAAAGTAGTTATTCAACATGAGGCACAATTAAAATGACATTTTTAATCAATTTTTCTAAAGTCCAAAAATCAATTTTCTGATGAAAAACGATGACCCGTGACCTGTTGAACTTTCTCCAGATGGTCAGAAATGGTAATTTTTTACTGTTCAATTTTTTGACTGTAAATGACTATTGCATATGAATTATCACTTTTGGAACTAAAAGAAGTGTGTTTAGAGTCATTTTAATGCCTGAAATTGGTCGAAATAGAAGCTTCTAGTAGGAGAAAAAGTGTGTAAAAATGGCAATTTTGGTCATATTGATTCTTTAAAAAGTAGTTGATCAACATGAGGCACAATCCAAATGAGATTTTGAATCAATTTTTCTAAAGTCCAAAAAATCCATTTTCTGATGAAAAACGATGACCCGCGACCTGTCGAAAATTCTCCAGATGGTCAGAAATGGTAATTTTTTAATGTTTTATTTTTTGACTGTAAATGACTATTGCATGTGAATTATCACTTTTGGAACTAAAATAAGTGTGTTTAGAGTCATTTTAATGCCTGAAAATGGTCGAAATAAAAGCTTCTAGTAGGAGAAAAAGTCTATAAAAATGGCAATTTTGGTCACATTGAGGCTTTAAAAAGTAGTTATTCAACATGAGGCACAATCCAAATGACATTTTGAATCAATTTTTCTAAAGTCCAAAAATCAATTTTCTGATGAAAAAAGATGACCCGTGACCTGTTGAACTTTCTCCAGATGGTCAGAAATGGTAATTTTTTAATGTTTAATTTTTTGACTGTAAATGACTATTGCATATGAATTATCACTTTTGGAACTAAAAGAAGTGTGTTTAGAGTCATTTTAATGCCTGAAATTGGTCGAAATAGAAGCTCCTAGTAGGAGAAAAAGTGTGTAAAAATGGCAATTTTGGTCATATTGATTCTTTAAAAAGTAGTTATTCAACATGAGGCACAATCCAAATGACATTTTGAATCAATTTTTCTAAAGTCCAAAAAATCCATTTTCTGATGAAAAACGATGACCCGCGACCTGTCGAAAATTCTCCAGATGGTCAGAAATGGTAATTTTTTAATGTTTTATTTTTTGACTGTAAATGACTATTGCATGTGAATTATCACTTTTGGAACTAAAATAAGTGTGTTTAGAGTCATTTTAATGCCTGAAAATGGTCGAAATAAAAGCTTCTAGTAGGAGAAAAAGTCTGTAAAAATGGCAATTTTGGTCACATTGAGGCTTTAAAAAGTAGTTATTCAACATGAGGCACAATCCAAATGACATTTTGAATCAATTTTTCTAAAGTCCAAAAAATCCATTTTCTGATGAAAAACGATGACCCGCGACCTGTCGAAATTTCTCCAGATGGTCAGAAATGGTAATTTTTTAATGTTTTATTTTTTGACTGTAAATGACTATTGCATGCGAATTATCACTTTTGGAACTAAAATAAGTGTGTTTAGAGTCATTTTAATGCCTGAAAATGGTCGAAATAGAAGCTTCTAGTAGGAAAAAAAGTCTGTAAAAATTGCAATTTTGGTCACATTGAGGCATTAAAAAGTAGTTATTCAACATGAGGCACAATCCAAATGACATTTTGAATCAATTTTTCTAAAGTCCAAAAAATCCATTTTCTGATGAAAAACGATGACCCGCGACCTGTCAAAATTTCTCCAGATGGTCAGAAATGGTAATTTTTTAATGTTTAATTTTTTGACTGTAAATGACTATTGCATGTGAATTATCACTTTTGGAACTAAAATAAGTGTGTTTAGACTCATTTTAATGCCTGAAATTGTTCGAAATAGAAGCTTCTAGTAGGAGAAAAAGTCTGTAAAAATGGCAATTTTGGTCACATTGAGGCTTTAAAAAGTAGTTATTCAACATGAGGCACAATCCAAATGACATTTTGAATCAATATTTCTAAAGTCCAAAAAATCCATTTTCTGATGAAAAACGATGACCCGCGACCTGTCGAAATTTCTCCAGATGGTCAGAAATGGTAATTTTTTAATGTTTTATTTTTTGACTGTAAATGACTATTGCATGCGAATTATCACTTTTGGAACTAAAATAAGTGTGTTTAGAGTCATTTTAATGCCTGAAAATGGTCGAAATAGAAGCTTCTAGTAGGAAAAAAAGTCTGTAAAAATGGCAATTTTGGTCACATTGAGGCATTAAAAAGTAGTTATTCAACATGAGGCACAATCCAAATGACATTTTGAATCAATTTTTCTAAAGTCCAAAAAATCCATTTTCTGATGAAAAACGATGACCCGCGACCTGTCAAAATTTCTCCAGATGGTCAGAAATGGTAATTTTTTAATGTTTAATTTTTTGACTGTAAATGACTATTGCATGTGAATTATCACTTTTGGAACTAAAATAAGTGTGTTTAGACTCATTTTAATGCCTGAAATTGTTCGAAATAGAAGCTTCTAGTAGGAGAAAAAGTCTGTAAAAATGGCAATTTTGGTC
The DNA here is from genome assembly GCF_964204655.1 of Triturus cristatus. Taxonomy (NCBI): domain Eukaryota; kingdom Metazoa; phylum Chordata; class Amphibia; order Caudata; family Salamandridae; genus Triturus; species Triturus cristatus. Next base: position 135,940,078 of record NC_140588.1, read on the forward strand.
ACATTGAGGCTTTAAAAAGTAGTTATTCAACATGAGGCACAATCCAAATGACATTTTGAATCAATTTTTCTAAAGTCCAAAAAATCAATTTTCTGATGAAAAACGATGACCCGCGACCTGTCGAAAATTCTCCAGAGGGTCAGAAATGGTAATTTTTTAATGTTTTATTTTTTGACTGTAAATGACTATTGCATGCGAATTATCACTTTTGGAACTAAAATAAGTGTGTTTAGAGTCATTTTAATGCCTGAAAATGGTCGAAAGAGAAGCTTCTAGTAGGGGAAAAAGTCTTTAACAATGGCAATTTTGGTCACATTGAGGCTTTAAAAAGTAGTTATTCAACATGAGGCACAATCCAAATGACATTTTGAATCAATATTTCTAAAGTCCAAAAAATCCATTTTCTGATGAAAAACGATGACCCGCGACCTGTCGAAATTTCTCCAGATGGTCAGAAAAGGTAATTTTTTAATGTTTAATTTTTTGACTGTAAATGACTATTGCATGTGATTTATCACTTGTGGAACTAAAATAAGTGTGTTTAGAGTCATTTTAATGCCTGAAGTTGGTCGAAATAGAAGCTTCTAGTAGGAGAAAAAGTCTGTAAAAATGGCAATTTTGGTCACATCGAGGCTTTAAAAAGTAGTTATTCAACATGAGGCACAATTAAAATGACATTTTTAATCAATTTTTCTAAAGTCCAAAAATCAATTTTCTGATGAAAAACGATGACCCGTGACCTGTTGAACTTTCTCCAGATGGTCAGAAATGGTAATTTTTTACTGTTCAATTTTTTGACTGTAAATGACTATTGCATATGAATTATCACTTTTGGAACTAAAAGAAGTGTGTTTAGAGTCATTTTAATGCCTGAAATTGGTCGAAATAGAAGCTTCTAGTAGGAGAAAAAGTGTGTAAAAATGGCAATTTTGGTCATATTGATTCTTTAAAAAGTAGTTGATCAACATGAGGCACAATCCAAATGAGATTTTGAATCAATTTTTCTAAAGTCCAAAAAATCCATTTTCTGATGAAAAACGATGACCCGCGACCTGTCGAAAATTCTCCAGATGGTCAGAAATGGTAATTTTTTAATGTTTTATTTTTTGACTGTAAATGACTATTGCATGTGAATTATCACTTTTGGAACTAAAATAAGTGTGTTTAGAGTCATTTTAATGCCTGAAAATGGTCGAAATAAAAGCTTCTAGTAGGAGAAAAAGTCTATAAAAATGGCAATTTTGGTCACATTGAGGCTTTAAAAAGTAGTTATTCAACATGAGGCACAATCCAAATGACATTTTGAATCAATTTTTCTAAAGTCCAAAAATCAATTTTCTGATGAAAAAAGATGACCCGTGACCTGTTGAACTTTCTCCAGATGGTCAGAAATGGTAATTTTTTAATGTTTAATTTTTTGACTGTAAATGACTATTGCATATGAATTATCACTTTTGGAACTAAAAGAAGTGTGTTTAGAGTCATTTTAATGCCTGAAATTGGTCGAAATAGAAGCTCCTAGTAGGAGAAAAAGTGTGTAAAAATGGCAATTTTGGTCATATTGATTCTTTAAAAAGTAGTTATTCAACATGAGGCACAATCCAAATGACATTTTGAATCAATTTTTCTAAAGTCCAAAAAATCCATTTTCTGATGAAAAACGATGACCCGCGACCTGTCGAAAATTCTCCAGATGGTCAGAAATGGTAATTTTTTAATGTTTTATTTTTTGACTGTGAATGACTATTGCATGTGAATTATCACTTTTGGAACTAAAATAAGTGTGTTTAGACTCATTTTAATGCCTGAAATTGTTCGAAATAGAAGCTTCTAGTAGGAGAAAAAGTCTGTAAAAATGGCAATTTTGGTCACATTGAGGCTTTAAAAAGTAGTTATTCAACATGAGGCACAATCCAAATGACATTTTGAATCAATATTTCTAAAGTCCAAAAAATCCATTTTCTGATGAAAAACGATGACCCGCGACCTGTCGAAAATTCTCCAGATGGTCAGAAATGGTAATTTTTTAATGTTTTATTTTTTGACTGTAAATGACTATTGCATGTGAATTATCACTTTTGGAACTAAAATAAGTGTGTTTAGAGTCATTTTAATGCCTGAAAATGGTCGAAATAAAAGCTTCTAGTAGGAGAAAAAGTCTGTAAAAATGGCAATTTTGGTCACATTGAGGCTTTAAAAAGTAGTTATTCAACATGAGGCACAATCCAAATGACATTTTGAATCAATTTTTCTAAAGTCCAAAAAATCCATTTTCTGATGAAAAACGATGACCCGCGACCTGTCGAAATTTCTCCAGATGGTCAGAAATGGTAATTTTTTAATGTTTTATTTTTTGACTGTAAATGACTATTGCATGCGAATTATCACTTTTGGAACTAAAATAAGTGTGTTTAGAGTCATTTTAATGCCTGAAAATGGTCGAAATAGAAGCTTCTAGTGGGAAAAAAAGTCTGTAAAAATGGCAATTTTGGTCACATTGAGGCATTAAAAAGTAGTTATTCAACATGAGGCACAATCCAAATGACATTTTGAATCAATTTTTCTAAAGTCCAAAAAATCCATTTTCTGATGAAAAACGATGACCCGCGACCTGTCAAAATTTCTCCAGATGGTCAGAAATGGTAATTTTTTAATGTTTAATTTTTTGACTGTAAATGACTATTGCATGTGAATTATCACTTTTGGAACTAAAATAAGTGTGTTTAGACTCATTTTAATGCCTGAAATTGTTCGAAATAGAAGCTTCTAGTAGGAGAAAAAGTCTGTAAAAATGGCAATTTTGGTCACATTGAGGCTTTAAAAAGTAGTTATTCAACATGAGGCACAATCCAAATGACATTTTGAATCAATTTTTCTAAAGTCCAAAAAATCAATTTTCTGATGAAAAACGATGACCCGCGACCTGTCGAAAATTCTCCAGAGGGTCAGAAATGGTAATTTTTTAATGTTTTATTTTTTGACTGTAAATGACTATTGCATGCGAATTATCACTTTTGGAACTAAAATAAGTGTGTTTAGAGTCATTTTAATGCCTGAAAATGGTCGAAAGAGAAGCTTCTAGTAGGGGAAAAAGTCTTTAAAAATGGCAATTTTGGTCACATTGAGGCTTTAAAAAGTAGTTATTCAACATGAGGCACAATCCAAATGACATTTTGAATCAATATTTCTAAAGTCCAAAAAATCCATTTTCTGATGAAAAACGATGACCCGCGACCTGTCGAAATTTCTCCAGATGGTCAGAAATGGTAATTTTTTAATGTTTAATTTTTTGACTGTAAATGACTATTGCATGTGATTTATCACTTGTGGAACTAAAATAAGTGTTTTTAGAGTCATTTTAATGCCTGAAGTTGGTCGAAATAGAAGCTTCTAGTAGGAGAAAAAGTCTGTAAAAATGGCAATTTTGGTCACATCGAGGCTTTAAAAAGTAGTTATTCAACATGAGGCACAATTAAAATGACATTTTTAATCAATTTTTCTAAAGTCCAAAAATCAATTTTCTGATGAAAAACGATGACCCGTGACCTGTTGAACTTTCTCCAGATGGTCAGAAATGGTAATTTTTTACTGTTCAATTTTTTGACTGTAAATGACTATTGCATATGAATTATCACTTTTGGAACTAAAAGAAGTGTGTTTAGAGTCATTTTAATGACTGAAATTGGTCGAAATAGAAGCTTCTAGTAGGAGAAAAAGTGTGTAAAAATGGCAATTTTGGTCATATTGATTCTTTAAAAAGTAGTTGATCAACATGAGGCACAATCCAAATGAGATTTTGAATCAATTTTTCTAAAGTCCAAAAAATCCATTTTCTGATGAAAAACGATGACCCGCGACCTGTCGAAAATTCTCCAGATGGTCAGAAATGGTAATTTTTTAATGTTTTATTTTTTGACTGTAAATGACTATTGCATGTGAATTATCACTTTTGGAACTAAAATAAGTGTGTTTAGAGTCATTTTAATGCCTGAAAATGGTCGAAATAAAAGCTTCTAGTAGGAGAAAAAGTCTATAAAAATGGCAATTTTGGTCACATTGAGGCTTTAAAAAGTAGTTATTCAACATGAGGCACAATCCAAATGACATTTTGAATCAATTTTTCTAAAGTCCAAAAATCAATTTTCTGATGAAAAAAGATGACCCGTGACCTGTTGAACTTTCTCCAGATGGTCAGAAATGGTAATTTTTTAATGTTTAATTTTTTGACTGTAAATGACTATTGCATATGAATTATCACTTTTGGAACTAAAAGAAGTGTGTTTAGAGTCATTTTAATGCCTGAAATTGGTTGAAATAGAAGCTCCTAGTAGGAGAAAAAGTGTGTAAAAATGGCAATTTTGGTCATATTGATTCTTTAAAAAGTAGTTATTCAACATGAGGCACAATCCAAATGACATTTTGAATCAATTTTTCTAAAGTACAAAAAATCCATTTTCTGATGAAAAACGATGACCCGCGACCTGTCGAAAATTCTCCAGATGGTCAGAAATGGTAATTTTTTAATGTTTTATTTTTTGACTGTGAATGACTATTGCATGTGAATTATCACTTTTGGAACTAAAATAAGTGTGTTTAGACTCATTTTAATGCCTGAAATTGTTCGAAATAGAAGCTTCTAGTAGGAGAAAAAGTCTGTAAAAATGGCAATTTTGGTCACATTGAGGCTTTAAAAAGTAGTTATTCAACATGAGGCACAATCCAAATGACATTTTGAATCAATATTTCTAAAGTCCAAAAAATCCATTTTCTGATGAAAAACGATGACCCGCGACCTGTCGAAATTTCTCCAGATGGTCAGAAATGGTAATTTTTTAATGTTTACATTTTTGACTGTAAATGACTATCGCATGTGAATTATCACTTGTGGAACTAAAATAAGTGTGTTTAGAGTCGTTTTAATGCCTGAAATTAGTCATATTAGAAGCTTCTGAGAAGGAGAAAAAGTCTGTAAAAATGGCAATTTTGGTCACATTGAGGCTTTAAAAAGTAGTTATTCAACATGAGGCACAATCCAAATGACATTTTGAATCAATATTTCTAAAGTCCAAAAAATCCATTTTCTGATGAAAAACGATGACCCGCGACCTGTCGAAATTTCTCCAGATGGTCAGAAATGGTAATTTTTTAATGTTTTATTTTTTTACTGTAAATGACTATTGCATGTGAATTATCACTTTTGGAACTAAAATAAGTGTGTTTAGACTCATTTTAATGCCTGAAATTGTTAGAAATAGAAGCTTCTAGTAGGAGAAAAAGTCTGTAAAAATGGTAATTTTGGTCACATTGAGGATTTAAAAGGTAGTTATTCAACATGAGGCACAATCCAAATGACATTTTGAATCAATTTTTCTAAAGTCCAAAAAATCAATTTTCTGATGAAAAACGATGACCCGCGACCTGTCGAAAATTCTCCAGATGGTCAGAAATGGTAATTTTTTAATGTTTTATTTTTTGACTGTAAATGACTATTGCATGCGAATTATCACTTTTGGAACTAAAATAAGTGTGTTTAGAGTCATTTTAATGTCTGAAAATGGTCGAAAGAGAAGCTTCTAGTAGGGGAAAAAGTCTGTAAAAATGGCAATTTTGGTCACATTGAGGCTTTAAAAAGTAGTTATTCAACATGAGGCACAATCCAAATGACATTTTGAATCAATTTTTCTAAAGTCCAAAAATCAATTTTCTGATGAAAAAAGATGATCCGTGACCTGTTGAACTTTCTCCAGATGGTCAGAAATGGTAATTTTTTAATGTTTAATTTTTTGACTGTAAATGACTATTGCATATGAATTATCACTTTTGGAACTAAAAGAAGTGTGTTTAGAGTCATTTTAATGCCTGAAATTAGTCGAAATAGAAGCTCCTAGTACGAGAAAAAGTGTGTAAAAATGGCAATTTTGGTCATATTGATTCTTTAAAAAGTAGTTATTCAACATGAGGCACAATCCAAATGACATTTTGAATCAATTTTTCTAAAGTCCAAAAAATCCATTTTCTGATGAAAAACGATGACCCGCGACCTGTCGAAAATTCTCCAGAGGGTCAGAAATGGTAATTTTTTAATGTTTTATTTTTTGACTGTAAATGACTATTGCATGCGAATTATCACTTTTGGAACTAAAATAAGTGTGTTTAGAGTCATTTTAATGCCTGAAAATGGTCGAAAGAGAAGCTTCTAGTAGGGGAAAAAGTCTTTAAAAATGGCAATTTTGGTCACATTGAGGCTTTAAAAAGTAGTTATTCAACATGAGGCACAATCCAAATGACATTTTGAATCAATATTTCTAAAGTCCAAAAAATCCATTTTCTGATGAAAAACGATGACCCGCGACCTGTCGAAATTTCTCCAGATGGTCAGAAATGGTAATTTTTTAATGTTTAATTTTTTGACTGTAAATGACTATTGCATGTGATTTATCACTTGTGGAACTAAAATAAGTGTGTTTAGAGTCATTTTAATGCCTGAAGTTGGTCGAAATAGAAGCTTCTAGTAGGAGAAAAAGTCTGTAAAAATGGCAATTTTGGTCACATCGAGGCTTTAAAAAGTAGTTATTCAACATGAGGCACAATTAAAATGACATTTTTAATCAATTTTTCTAAAGTCCAAAAATCAATTTTCTGATGAAAAACGATGACCCGTGACCTGTTGAACTTTCTCCAGATGGTCAGAAATGGTAATTTTTTACTGTTCAATTTTTTGACTGTAAATGACTATTGCATATGAATTATCACTTTTGGAACTAAAAGAAGTGTGTTTAGAGTCATTTTAATGCCTGAAATTGGTCGAAATAGAAGCTTCTAGTAGGAGAAAAAGTGTGTAAAAATGGCAATTTTGGTCATATTGATTCTTTAAAAAGTAGTTGATCAACATGAGGCACAATCCAAATGAGATTTTGAATCAATTTTTCTAAAGTCCAAAAAATCCATTTTCTGATGAAAAACGATGACCCGCGACCTGTCGAAAATTCTCCAGATGGTCAGAAATGGTAATTTTTTAATGTTTTATTTTTTGACTGTAAATGACTATTGCATGTGAATTATCACTTTTGGAACTAAAATAAGTGTGTTTAGAGTCATTTTAATGCCTGAAAATGGTCGAAATAAAAGCTTCTAGTAGGAGAAAAAGTCTGTAAAAATGGCAATTTTGGTCACATTGAGGCTTTAAAAAGTAGTTATTCAACATGAGGCACAATCCAAATGACATTTTGAATCAATTTTTCTAAAGTCCAAAAATCAATTTTCTGATGAAAAAAGATGACCCGTGACCTGTTGAACTTTCTCCAGATGGTCAGAAATGGTAATTTTTTAATGTTTAATTTTTTGACTGTAAATGACTATTGCATATGAATTATCACTTTTGGAACTAAAAGAAGTGTGTTTAGAGTCATTTTAATGCCTGAAATTGGTCGAAATAGAAGCTCCTAGTAGGAGAAAAAGTGTGTAAAAATGGCAATTTTGGTCATATTGATTCTTTAAAAAGTAGTTATTCAACATGAGGCACACTCCAAATGACATTTTGAATCAATTTTTCTAAAGTCCAAAAAATCCATTTTCTGATGAAAAACGATGACCCGCGACCTGTCGAAAATTCTCCAGATGGTCAGAAATGGTAATTTTTTAATGTTTTATTTTTTGACTGTGAATGACTATTGCATGTGAATTATCACTTTTGGAACTAAAATAAGTGTGTTTAGACTCATTTTAATGCCTGAAATTGTTCGAAATAGAAGCTTCTAGTAGGAGAAAAAGTCTGTAAAAATGGCAATTTTGGTCACATTGAGGCTTTAAAAAGTAGTTATTCAACATGAGGCACAATCCAAATGACATTTTGAATCAATATTTCTAAAGTCCAAAAAATCCATTTTCTGATGAAAAACGATGACCCGCGACCTGTCGAAAATTCTCCAGATGGTCAGAAATGGTAATTTTTTAATGTTTTATTTTTTGACTGTAAATGACTATTGCATGTGAATTATCACTTTTGGAACTAAAATAAGTGTGTTTAGAGTCATTTTAATGCCTGAAAATGGTCGAAATAAAAGCTTCTAGTAGGAGAAAAAGTCTGTAAAAATGGCAATTTTGGTCACATTGAGGCTTTAAAAAGTAGTTATTCAACATGAGGCACAATCCAAATGACATTTTGAATCAATTTTTCTAAAGTCCAAAAAATCCATTTTCTGATGAAAAACGATGACCCGCGACCTGTCGAAATTTCTCCAGATGGTCAGAAATGGTAATTTTTTAATGTTTTATTTTTTGACTGTAAATGACTATTGCATGCGAATTATCACTTTTGGAACTAAAATAAGTGTGTTTAGAGTCATTTTAATGCCTGAAAATGGTCGAAATAGAAGCTTCTAGTAGGAAAAAAAGTCTGTAAAAATGGCAATTTTGGTCACATTGAGGCATTAAAAAGTAGTTATTCAACATGAGGCACAATCCAAATGACATTTTGAATCAATTTTTCTAAAGTCCAAAAAATCCATTTTCTGATGAAAAACGATGACCCGCGACCTGTCGAAAATTCTCCAGAGGGTCAGAAATGGTAATTTTTTAATGTTTTATTTTTTGACTGTAAATGACTATTGCATGCGAATTATCACTTTTGGAACTAAAATAAGTGTGTTTAGAGTCATTTTAATGCCTGAAAATGGTCGAAAGAGAAGCTTCTAGTAGGGGAAAAAGTCTTTAAAAATGGCAATTTTGGTCACATTGAGGCTTTAAAAAGTAGTTATTCAACATGAGGCACAATCCAAATGAGATTTTGAATCAATATTTCTAAAGTCCAAAAAATCCATTTTCTGATGAAAAACGATGACCCGCGACCTGTCGAAAATTCTCCAGATGGTCAGAAATGGTAATTTTTTAATGTTTTATTTTTTGACTGTAAATGACTATTGCATGTGAATTATCACTTTTGGAACTAAAATAAGTGTGTTTAGAGTCATTTTAATGCCTGAAAATGGTCGAAATAAAAGCTTCTAGTAGGAGAAAAAGTCTATAAAAATGGCAATTTTGGTCACATTGAGGCTTTAAAAAGTAGTTATTCAACATGAGGCACAATCCAAATGACATTTTGAATCAATTTTTCTAAAGTCCAAAAATCAATTTTCTGATGAAAAAAGATGACCCGTGACCTGTTGAACTTTCTCCAGATGGTCAGAAATGGTAATTTTTTAATGTTTAATTTTTTGACTGTAAATGACTATTGCATATGAATTATCACTTTTGGAACTAAAAGAAGTGTGTTTAGAGTCATTTTAATGCCTGAAATTGGTCGAAATAGAAGCTCCTAGTAGGAGAAAAAGTGTGTAAAAATGGCAATTTTGGTCATATTGATTCTTTAAAAAGTAGTTATTCAACATGAGGCACAATCCAAATGACATTTTGAATCAATTTTTCTAAAGTCCAAAAAATCCATTTTCTGATGAAAAACGATGACCCGCGACCTGTCGAAAATTCTCCAGATGGTCAGAAATGGTAATTTTTTAATGTTTTATTTTTTGACTGTGAATGACTATTGCATGTGAATTATCACTTTTGGAACTAAAATAAGTGTGTTTAGACTCATTTTAATGCCTGAAATTGTTCGAAATAGAAGCTTCTAGTAGGAGAAAAAGTCTGTAAAAATGGCAATTTTGGTCACATTGAGGCTTTAAAAAGTAGTTATTCAACATGAGGCACAATCCAAATGACATTTTGAATCAATATTTCTAAAGTCCAAAAAATCCATTTTCTGATGAAAAACGATGACCCGCGACCTGTCGAAAATTCTCCAGATGGTCAGAAATGGTAATTTTTTAATGTTTTATTTTTTGACTGTAAATGACTATTGCATGTGAATCTCACTTTTGGAACTAAAATAAGTGTGTTTAGAGTCATTTTAATGCCTGAAAATGGTCGAAATAAAAGCTTCTAGTAGGAGAAAAAGTCTGTAAAAATGGCAATTTTGGTCACATTGAGGCTTTAAAAAGTAGTTATTCAACATGAGGCACAATCCAAATGACATTTTGAATCAATTTTTCTAAAGTCCAAAAAATCCATTTTCTGATGAAAAACGATGACCCGCGACCTGTCGAAATTTCTCCAGATGGTCAGAAATGGTAATTTTTTAATGTTTTATTTTTTGACTGTAAATGACTATTGCATGTGAATTATCACTTTTGGAACTAAAATAAGTGTGTTTAGACTCATTTTAATGCCTGAAATTGTTAGAAATAGAAGCTTCTAGTAGGAGAAAAAGTCTGTAAAAATGGTAATTTTGGTCACATTGAGGCTTTAAAAGGTAGTTATTCAACATGAGGCACAATCCAAATGACATTTTGAATCAATATTTCTAAAGTCCAAAAAATCCATTTTCTGATGAAAAACGATGACCCGCGACCTGTCGAAAATTCTCCAGAGGGTCAGAAATGGTAATTTTTTATTGTTTTATTTTTTGACTGTAAATGACTATTGCATGCGAATTATCACTTTTGGAACTAAAATAAGTGGGTTTAGAGTCATTTTAATGCCTGAAGTTGGTCGAAATAGAAGCTTCTAGTAGGAGAAAAAGTCTGTAAAAATGGCAATTTTGGTCACATCGAGGCTTTAAAAAGTAGTTATTCAACATGAGGCACAATTAAAATGACATTTTTAATCAATTTTTCTAAAGTCCAAAAATCAATTTTCTGATGAAAAACGATGACCCGTGACCTGTTGAACTTTCTCCAGATGGTCAGAAATGGTAATTTTTTACTGTTCAATTTTTTGACTGTAAATGACTATTGCATATGAATTATCACTTTTGGAACTAAAAGAAGTGTGTTTAGAGTCATTTTAATGCCTGAAATTGGTCGAAATAGAAGCTTCTAGTAGGAGAAAAAGTTGTAAAAATGGCAATTTTGGTCATATTGATTCTTTAAAAAGTAGTTGATCAACATGAGGCACAATCCAAATGAGATTTTGAATCAATTTTTCTAAAGTCCAAAAAATCCATTTTCTGATGAAAAACGATGACCCGCGACCTGTCGAAAATTCTCCAGATGGTCAGAAATGGTAATTTTTTAATGTTTTATTTTTTGACTGTAAATGACTATTGCATGTGAATTATCACTTTTGGAACTAAAATAAGTGTGTTTAGAGTCATTTTAATGCCTGAAAATGGTCGAAATAAAAGCTTCTAGTAGGAGAAAAAGTCTGTAAAAATGGCAATTTTGGTCACATTGAGGCTTTAAAAAGTAGTTATTCAACATGAGGCACAATCCAAATGACATTTTGAATCAATTTTTCTAAAGTCCAAAAATCAATTTTCTGATGAAAAAAGATGACCCGTGACCTGTTGAACTTTCTCCAGATGGTCAGAAATGGTAATTTTTTAATGTTTAATTTTTTGACTGTAAATGACTATTGCATATGAATTATCACTTTTGGAACTAAAAGAAGTGTGTTTAGAGTCATTTTAATGCCTGAAATTGGTCGAAATAGAAGCTCCTAGTAGGAGAAAAAGTGTGTAAAAATGGCAATTTTGGTCATATTGATTCTTTAAAAAGTAGTTATTCAACATGAGGCACAATCCAAATGACATTTTGAATCAATTTTTCTAAAGTCCAAAAAATCCATTTTCTGATGAAAAACGATGACCCGCGACCTGTCGAAAATTCTCCAGATGGTCAGAAATGGTAATTTTTTAATGTTTTATTTTTTGACTGTGAATGACTATTGCATGTGAATTATCACTTTTGGAACTAAAATAAGTGTGTTTATACTCATTTTAATGCCTGAAATTGTTCGAAATAGAAGCTTCTAGTAGGAGAAAAAGTCTGTAAAAATGGCAATTTTGGTCACATTGAGGCTTTAAAAAGTAGTTATTCAACATGAGGCACAATCCAAATGACATTTTGAATCAATATTTCTAAAGTCCAAAAAATCCATTTTCTGATGAAAAACGATGACCCGCGACCTGTCGAAAATTCTCCAGATGGTCAGAAATGGTAATTTTTTAATGTTTTATTTTTTGACTGTAAATGACTATTGCATGTGAATTATCACTTTTGGAACTAAAATAAGTGTGTTTAGAGTCATTTTAATGCCTGAAAATGGTCGAAATAAAAGCTTCTAGTAGGAGAAAAAGTCTGTAAAAATGGCAATTTTGGTCACATTGAGGCTTTAAAAAGTAGTTATTCAACATGAGGCACAATCCAAATGACATTTTGAATCAATTTTTCTAAAGTCCAAAAAATCCATTTTCTGATGAAAAACGATGACCCGCGACCTGTCGAAATTTCTCCAGATGGTCAGAAATGGTAATTTTTTAATGTTTAATTTTTTGACTGTAAATGACTATTGCATGTGAATTATCACTTTTGGAACTAAAATAAGTGTGTTTAGACTCATTTTAATGCCTGAAATTGTTCGAAATAGAAGCTTCTAGTAGGAGAAAAAGTCTGTAAAAATGGCAATTTTGGTCACATTGAGGCTTTAAAAAGTAGTTATTCAACATGAGGCACAATCCAAATGACATTTTGAATCAATTTTTCTAAAGTCCAAAAAATCAATTTTCTGATGAAAAACGATGACCCGCGACCTGTCGAAATTTCTCCAGATGGTCAGAAATGGTAATTTTTTAATGTTTAATTTTTTGACTGTAAATGACTATTGCATGTGATTTATCACTTGTGGAACTAAAATAAGTGTGTTTAGAGTCATTTTAATGCCTGAAGTTGGTCGAAATAGAAGCTTCTAGTAGGAGAAAAAGTCTGTAAAAAAGGCAATTTTGGTCACATTGAGGCTTTAAAAAGTAGTTATTCAACATGAGGCACAATTAAAATGACATTTTTAATCAATTTTTCTAAAGTCCAAAAATCAATTTTCTGATGAAAAACGATGACCCGTGACCTGTTGAACTTTCTCCAGATGGTCAGAAATGGTAATTTTTTACTGTTCAATTTTTTGACTGTAAATGACTATTGCATATGAATTATCACTTTTGGAACTAAAAGAAGTGTGTTTAGAGTCATTTTAATGCCTGAAATTGGTCGAAATAGAAGCTTCTAGTAGGAGAAAAAGTGTGTAAAAATGGCAATTTTGGTCATATTGATTCTTTAAAAAGTAGTTGATCAACATGAGGCACAATCCAAATGAGATTTTGAATCAATTTTTCTAAAGTCCAAAAAATCCATTTTCTGATGAAAAACGATGACCCGCGACCTGTCGAAAATTCTCCAGATGGTCAGAAATGGTAATTTTTTAATGTTTTATTTTTTGACTGTAAATGACTATTGCATGTGAAGTATCACTTTTGGAACTAAAATAAGTGTGTTTAGAGTCATTTTAATGCATGAAAATGGTCGAAATAAAAGCTTCTAGTAGGAGAAAAAGTCTATAAAAATGGCAATTTTGGTCACATTGAGGCTTTAAAAAGTAGTTATTCAACATGAGGCACAATCCAAATGACATTTTGAATCAATTTTTCTAAAGTCCAAAAATCAATTTCCTGATGAAAAAAGATGACCCGTGACCTGTTGAACTTTCTCCAGATGGTCAGAAATGGTAATTTTTTAATGTTTTATTTTTTGACTGTGAATGACTATTGCATGTGAATTATCACTTTTGGAACTAAAATAAGTGTGTTTAGACTCATTTTAATGCCTGAAATTGTTCGAAATAGAAGCTTCTAGTAGGAGAAAAAGTCTGTAAAAATGGCAATTTTGGTCACATTGAGGCTTTAAAAAGTAGTTATTCAACATGAGGCACAATCCAAATGACATTTTGAATCAATATTTCTAAAGTCCAAAAAATCCATTTTCTGATGAAAAACGATGACCCGCGACCTGTCGAAAATTCTCCAGATGGTCAGAAATGGTAATTTTTTAATGTTTTATTTTTTGACTGTAAATGACTATTGCATGTGAATTATCACTTTTGGAACTAAAATAAGTGTGTTTAGAGTCATTTTAATGCCTGAAAATGGTCGAAATGAAAGCTTCTAGTAGGGATAAAAGTCTGTAAAAATGGCAATTTTGGTCACATTGAGGCTTTAAAAAGTAGTTATTCAACATGAGGCACAATCCAAATGACATTTTGAATCAATTTTTCTAAAGTCCAAAAAATCCATTTTCTGATGAAAAACGATGACCCGCGACCTGTCGAAATTTCTCCAGAGAGTCAGAAATGGTAATTTTTTAATGTTTTATTTTTTGACTGTAAATGACTATTGCATGTGAATTATCACTTTTGGAACTAAAATAAGTGTGTTTAGACTCATTTTAATGCCTGAAATTGTTCGAAATAGAAGCTTCTAGTAGGAGAAAAAGTCTGTAAAAATGGCAATTTTGGTCACATTGAGGCTTTAAAAAGTAGTTATTCAACATGAGGCACAATCCAAATGACATTTTGAATCAATTTTTCTAAAGTCCAAAAATCAATTTTCTGATGAAAAAAGATGACCCGTGACCTGTTGAACTTTCTCCAGATGGTCAGAAATGGTAATTTTTTAATGTTTAATTTTTTGACTGTAAATGACTATTGCATATGAATTATCACTTTTGGAACTAAAAGAAGTGTGTTTAGAGTCATTTTAATGCCTGAAATTGGTCGAAATAGAAGCTCCTAGTAGGAGAAAAAGTGTGTAAAAATGGCAATTTTGGTCATATTGATTCTTTAAAAAGTAGTTATTCAACATGAGGCACAATCCAAATGACATTTTGAATCAATTTTTCTAAAGTCCAAAAAAATCCATTTTCTGATGAAAAAAGATGACCCGTGACCTGTCGAAAATTCTCCAGATGGTCAGAAATGGTAATTTTTTAATGTTTAATTTTTTGACTGTAAATGACTATTGCATGTGAATTATCACTTTTGGAACTAAAATAAGTGTGTTTAGACTCATTTTAATGCCTGAAATTGTTCGAAATAGAAGCTACTAGTAGGAGAAAAAGTCTGTAAAAATGGCAATTTTGGTCACATTGAGGCTTTAAAAAGTAGTTATTCAACATGAGGCACAATCCAAATGACATTTTGAATCAATTTTTCTAAAGTCCAAAAAATCAATTTTCTGATGAAAAACGATGACCCGCGACCTGTCGAAAATTCTCCAGATGGTCAGAAATGGTAATTTTTTAATGTTTTATTTTTTGACTGTAAATGACTATTGCATGCAAATTATCACTTTTGGAACTAAAATAAGTGTGTTTAGAGTCATTTTAATGCCTGAAAATGGTCGAAAGAGAAGCTTCTAGTAGGGGAAAAAGTCTTTAAAAATGGCAATTTTGGTCACATTGAGGCTTTAAAAAGTAGTTATTCAACATGAGGCACAATCCAAATGACATTTTGAATCAATATTTCTAAAGTCCAAAAAATCCATTTTCTGATGAAAAACGATGACCCGCGACCTGTCGAAATTTCTCCAGATGGTCAGAAATGGTAATTTTTTAATGTTTAATTTTTTGACTGTAAATGACTATTGCATGTGATTTATCACTTGTGGAACTAAAATAAGTGTGTTTAGAGTCATTTTAATGCCTGAAGTTGGTCGAAATAGAAGCTTCTAGTAGGAGAAAAAGTCTGTAAAAATGGCAATTTTGGTCACATCGAGGCTTTAAAAAGTAGTTATTCAACATGAGGCACAATTAAAATGACATTTTTAATCAATTTTTCTAAAGTCCAAAAATCAATTTTCTGATGAAAAACGATGACCCGTGACCTGTTGAACTTTCTCCAGATGGTCAGAAATGGTAATTTTTTACTGTTCAATATTTTGACTGTAAATGACTATTGCATATGAATTATCACTTTTGGAACTAAAAGAAGTGTGTTTAGAGTCATTTTAATGCCTGAAATTGGTCGAAATAGAAGCTTCTAGTAGGAGAAAAAGTGTGTAAAAATGGCAATTTTGGTCATATTGATTCTTTAAAAAGTAGTTGATCAACATGAGGCACAATCCAAATGAGATTTTGAATCAATTTTTCTAAAGTCCAAAAAATCCATTTTCTGATGAAAAACGATGACCCGCGACCTGTCGAAAATTCTCCAGATGGTCAGAAATGGTAATTTTTTAATGTTTTATTTTTTGACTGTAAATGACTATTGCATGTGAATTATCACTTTTGGAACTAAAATAAGTGTGTTTAGAGTCATTTTAATGCCTGAAAATGGTCGAAATAAAAGCTTCTAGTAGGAGAAAAAGTCTGTAAAAATGGCAATTTTGGTCACATTGAGGCTTTAAAAAGTAGTTATTCAACATGAGGCACAATCCAAATGACATTTTGAATCAATTTTTCTAAAGTCCAAAAATCAATTTTCTGATGAAAAAAGATGACCCGTGACCTGTTGAACTTTCTCCAGATGGTCAGAAATGGTAATTTTTTAATGTTTAATTTTTTGACTGTAAATGACTATTGCATATGAATTATCACTTTTGGAACTAAAAGAAGTGTGTTTAGAGTCATTTTAATGCCTGAAATTGGTCGAAATAGAAGCTCCTAGTAGGAGAAAAAGTGTGTAAAAATGGCAATTTTGGTCATATTGATTCTTTAAAAAGTAGTTATTCAACATGAGGCACAATCCAAATGACATTTTGAATCAATTTTTCTAAAGTCCAAAAAATCCATTTTCTGATGAAAAACGATGACCCGCGACCTGTCGAAAATTCTCCAGATGGTCAGAAATGGTAATTTTTTAATGTTTTATTTTTTGACTGTGAATGACTATTGCATGTGAATTATCACTTTTGGAACTAAAATAAGTGTGTTTAGACTCATTTTAATGCCTGAAATTGTTCGAAATAGAAGCTTCTAGTAGGAGAAAAAGTCTGTAAAAATGGCAATTTTGGTCACATTGAGGCTTTAAAAAGTAGTTATTCAACATGAGGCACAATCCAAATGACATTTTGAATCAATATTTCTAAAGTCCAAAAAATCCATTTTCTGATGAAAAACGATGACCCGCGACCTGTCGAAAATTCTCCAGATGGTCAGAAATGGTAATTTTTTAATGTTTTATTTTTTGACTGTAAATGACTATTGCATGTGAATTATCACTTTTGGAACTAAAATAAGTGTGTTTAGAGTCATTTTAATGCCTGAAAATGGTCGAAATAAAAGCTTCTAGTAGGAGAAAAAGTCTGTAAAAATGGCAATTTTGGTCACATTGAGGCTTTAAAAAGTAGTTATTCAACATGAGGCACAATCCAAATGACATTTTGAATCAATTTTTCTAAAGTCCAAAAAATCCATTTTCTGATGAAAAACGATGACCCGCGACCTGTCGAAATTTCTCCAGATGGTCAGAAATGGTAATTTTTTAATGTTTAATTTTTTGACTGTAAATGACTATTGCATGTGAATTATCACTTTTGGAACTAAAATAAGTGTGTTTAGACTCATTTTAATGCCTGAAATTGTTCGAAATAGAAGCTTCTAGTAGGAGAAAAAGTCTGTAAAAATAGCAATTTTGGTCACATTGAGGCTTTAAAAAGTAGTTATTCAACATGAGGCACAATCCAAATGACATTTTGAATCAATTTTTCTAAAGTCCAAAAAATCAATTTTCTGATGAAAAACGATGACCCGCGACCTGTCGAAAATTCTCCAGATGGTCAGAAATGGTAATTTTTTAATGTTTTTTTTTTTGACTGTAAATGACTATTGCATGCGAATTATCACTTTTGGAACTAAAATAAGTGTGTTTAGAGTCATTTTAATGCCTGAAAATGGTCGAAAGAGAAGCTTCTAGTAGGGGAAAAAGTCTTTAAAAATGGCAATTTTGGTCACATTGAGGCTTTAAAAAGTAGTTATTCAACATGAGGCACAATCCAAATGACATTTTGAATCAATATTTCTAAAGTCCAAAAAATCCATTTTCTGATGAAAAACGATGACCCGCGACCTGTCGAAATTTCTCCAGATGGTCAGAAATGGTAATTTTTTAATGTTTAATTTTTTGACTGTAAATGACTATTGCATGTGATTTATCACTTGTGGAACTAAAATAAGTGTGTTTAGAGTCATTTTAATGCCTGAAGTTGGTCGAAATAGAAGCTTCTAGTAGGAGAAAAAGTCTGTAAAAATGGCAATTTTGGTCACATCGAGGCTTTAAAAAGTAGTTATTCAACATGAGGCACAATTAAAATGACATTTTTAATCAATTTTTCTAAAGTCCAAAAATCAATTTTCTGATGAAAAACGATGACCCGTGACCTGTTGAACTTTCTCCAGATGGTCAGAAATGGTAATTTTTTACTGTTCAATTTTTTGACTGTAAATGACTATTGCATATGAATTATCACTTTTGGAACTAAAAGAAGTGTGTTTAGAGTCATTTTAATGCCTGAAATTGGTCGAAATAGAAGCTTCTAGTAGGAGAAAAAGTGTGTAAAAATGGCAATTTTGGTCATATTGATTCTTTAAAAAGTAGTTGATCAACATGAGGCACAATCCAAATGAGATTTTGAATCAATTTTTCTAAAGTCCAAAAAATCCATTTTCTGATGAAAAACGATGACCCGCGACCTGTCGAAAATTCTCCAGATGGTCCGAAATGGTAATTTTTTAATGTTTTATTTTTTGACTGTAAATGACTATTGCATGTGAATTATCACTTTTGGAACTAAAATAAGTGTGTTTAGAGTCATTTTAATGCCTGAAAATGGTCGAAATAAAAGCTTCTAGTAGGAGAAAAAGTCTATAAAATGGCAATTTTGGTCACATTGAGGCTTTAAAAAGTAGTTATTCAACATGAGGCACAATCCAAATGACATTTTGAATCAATTTTTCTAAAGTCCAAAAATCAATTTTCTGATGAAAAAAGATGACCCGTGACCTGTTGAACTTTCTCCAGATGGTCAGAAATGGTAATTTTTTAATGTTTAATTTTTTGACTGTAAATGACTATTGCATATGAATTATCACTTTTGGAACTAAAAGAAGTGTGTTTAGAGTCATTTTAATGCCTGAAATTGGTCGAAATAGAAGCTCCTAGTAGGAGAAAAAGTGTGTAAAAATGGCAATTTTGGTCA
The DNA here is from genome assembly GCF_964204655.1 of Triturus cristatus. Lineage (NCBI taxonomy): Eukaryota > Metazoa > Chordata > Amphibia > Caudata > Salamandridae > Triturus > Triturus cristatus. The sequence goes on from NC_140588.1 coordinate 135,959,093, forward strand.
TATTGATTCTTTAAAATGTAGTTATTCAACATGAGGCACAATCCAAATGACATTTTGAATCAATTTTTCTAAAGTCCAAAAAATCCATTTTCTGATGAAAAACGATGACCTGTCGAAAATTCTCCAGATGGTCAGAAATGGTAATTTTTTAATGTTTTATTTTTTGACTGTGAATGACTATTGCATGTGAATTATCACTTTTGGAACTAAAATAAGTGTGTTTAGACTCATTTTAATGCCTGAAATTGTTCGAAATAGAAGCTTCTAGTAGGAGAAAAAGTCTGTAAAAATGGCAATTTTGGTCACATTGAGGCTTTAAAAAGTAGTTATTCAACATGAGGCACAATCCAAATGACATTTTGAATCAATATTTCTAAAGTCCAAAAAATCCATTTTCTGATGAAAAACGATGACCCGCGACCTGTCGAAAATTCTCCAGATGGTCAGAAATGGTAATTTTTTAATGTTTTATTTTTTGACTGTAAATGACTATTGCATGTGAATTATCACTTTTGGAACTACAATAAGTGTGTTTAGAGTCATTTTAATGCCTGAAAATGGTCGAAATAAAAGCTTCTAGTAGGAGAAAAAGTCTGTAAAAATGGCAATTTTGGTCACATTGAGGCTTTAAAAAGTAGTTATTCAACATGAGGCACAATCCAAATGACATTTTGAATCAATTTTTCTAAAGTCCAAAAAATCCATTTTCTGATGAAAAACGATGACCCGCGACCTGTCGAAATTTCTCCAGATGGTCAGAAATGGTAATTTTTTAATGTTTTATTTTTTGACTGTAAATGACTATTGCATGTGAATTATCACTTTTGGAACTAAAATAAGTGTGTTTAGACTCATTTTAATGCCTGAAATTGTTAGAAATAGAAGCTTCTAGTAGGAGAAAAAGTCTGTAAAAATGGTAATTTTGGTCACATTGAGGCTTTAAAAGGTAGTTATTCAATATGAGGCACAATCCAAATGACATTTTGAATCAATTTTTCTAAAGTCCAAAAAATCAATTTTCTGATGAAAAACGATGACCCGCGACCTGTCGAAAATTCTCCAGATGGTCAGAAATGGTAATTTTTTAATGTTTTATTTTTTGACTGTAAATGACTATTGCATGCGAATTATCACTTTTGGAACTAAAATAAGTGTGTTTAGAGTCATTTTAATGTCTGAAAATGGTCGAAAGAGAAGCTTCTAGTAGGGGAAAAAGTCTGTAAAAATGGCAATTTTGGTCACATTGAGGCTTTAAAAAGTAGTTATTCAACATGAGGCACAATCCAAATGACATTTTGAATCAATTTTTCTAAAGTCCAAAAATTAATTTTCTGATGAAAAAAGATGATCCGTGACCTGTTGAACTTTCTCCAGATGGTCAGAAATGGTAATTTTTTAATGTTTAATTTTTTGACTGTAAATGACTATTACATATGAATTATCACTTTTGGAACTAAAAGAAGTGTGTTTAGAGTCATTTTAATGCCTGAAATTAGTCGAAATAGAAGCTCTTAGTAGGAGAAAAAGTGTGTAAAAATGGCAATTTTGGTCATATTGATTCTTTAAAAAGTAGTTATTCAACATGAGGCACAATCCAAATGACATTTTGAATCAATTTTTCTAAAGTCCAAAAAATCCATTTTCTGATGAAAAACGATGACCCGCGACCTGTCGAAAATTCTCCAGAGGGTCAGAAATAGTAATTTTTTAATGTTTTATTTTTTGACTGTAAATGACTATTGCATGCGAATTATCACTTTTGGAACTAAAATAAGTGTGTTTAGAGTCATTTTAATGCCTGAAAATGGTCGAAAGAGAAGCTTCTAGTAGGGGAAAAAGTCTTTAAAAATGGCAATTTTGGTCACATTGAGGCTTTAAAAAGTAGTTATTCAACATGAGGCACAATCCAAATGACATTTTGAATCAATTTTTCTAAAGTCCAAAAATTAATTTTCTGAATAAAAAAGATGATCCGTGACCTGTTGAACTTTCTCCAGATGGTCAGAAATGGTAATTTTTTAATGTTTAATTTTTTGACTGTAAATGACTATTGCATATGAATTATCACTTTTGGAACTAAAAGAAGTGTGTTTAGAGTCATTTTAATGCCTGAAATTAGTCGAAATAGAAGCTCCTAGTAGGAGAAAAAGTGTGTAAAAATGGCAATTTTGGTCATATTGATTCTTTAAAAAGTAGTTATTCAACATGAGGCACAATCCAAATGACATTTTGAATCAATTTTTCTAAAGTCCAAAAAATCCATTTTCTGATGAAAAACGATGACCCGCGACCTGTCGAAAATTCTCCAGAGGGTCAGAAATGGTAATTTTTTAATGTTTTATTTTTTGACTGTAAATGACTATTGCATGCGAATTATCACTTTTGGAACTAAAATAAGTGTGTTTAGAGTCATTTTAATGCCTGAAAATGGTCGAAAGAGAAGCTTCTAGTAGGGGAAAAAGTCTTTAAAAATGGCAATTTTGGTCACATTGAGGCTTTAAAAAGTAGTTATTCAACATGAGGAACAATCCAAATGACATTTTGAATCAATATTTCTAAAGTCCAAAAAATCCATTTTCTGATGAAAAACGATGACCCGCGACCTGTCGAAATTTTTCCAGATGGTCAGAAATGGTAATTTTTTAATGTTTAATTTTTTGACTGTAAATGACTATTGCATGTGATTTATCACTTGTGGAACTAAAATAAGTGTGTTTAGAGTCATTTTAATGCCTGAAGTTGGTCGAAATAGAAGCTTCTAGTAGGAGAAAAAGTCTGTAAAAATGGCAATTTTGGTCACATCGAGGCTTTAAAAAGTAGTTATTCAACATGAGGCACAATTAAAATGACATTTTTAATCAATTTTTCTAAAGTCCAAAAATCAATTTTCTGATGAAAAACGATGACCCGTGACCTGTTGAACTTTCTCCAGATGGTCAGAAATGGTAATTTTTTACTGTTCAATTTTTTGACTGTAAATGACTATTGCATATGAATTATCACTTTTGGAACTAAAAGAAGTGTGTTTAGAGTCATTTTAATGCCTGAAATTGGTCGAAATAGAAGCTTCTAGTAGGAGAAAAAGTGTGTAAAAATGGCAATTTTGGTCATATTGATTCTTTAAAAAGTAGTTGATCAACATGAGGCACAATCCAAATGAGATTTTGAATCAATTTTTCTAAAGTCCAAAAAATCCATTTTCTGATGAAAAACGATGACCCGCGACCTGTCGAAAATTCTCCAGATGGTCAGAAATGGTAATTTTTTAATGTTTTATTTTTTGACTGTAAATGACTATTGCATGTGAATTATCACTTTTGGAACTAAAATAAGTGTGTTTAGAGTCATTTTAATGCCTGAAAATGGTCGAAATAAAAGCTTCTAGTAGGAGAAAAAGTCTGTAAAAATGGCAATTTTGGTCACATTGAGGCTTTAAAAAGTAGTTATTCAACATGAGGCACAATCCAAATGACATTTTGAATCAATTTTTCTAAAGTCCAAAAATCAATTTTCTGATGAAAAAAGATGACCCGTGACCTGTTGAACTTTCTCCAGATGGTCAGAAATGGTAATTTTTTAATGTTTAATTTTTTGACTGTAAATGACTATTGCATATGAATTATCACTTTTGGAACTAAAAGAAGTGTGTTTAGAGTCATTTTAATGCCTGAAATTGGTCGAAATAGAAGCTCCTAGTAGTAGAAAAAGTGTGTAAAAATGGCAATTTTGGTCATATTGATTCTTTAAAAAGTAGTTATTCAACATGAGGCACAATCCAAATGACATTTTGAATCAATTTTTCTAAAGTCCAAAAAATCCATTTTCTGATGAAAAACGATGACCCGCGACCTGTCGAAAATTCTCCAGATGGTCAGAAATGGTAATTTTTTAATGTTTTATTTTTTGACTGTGAATGACTATTGCATGTGAATTATCACTTTTGGAACTAAAATAAGTGTGTTTAGACTCATTTTAATGCCTGAAATTGTTCGAAATAGAAGCTTCTAGTAGGAGAAAAAGTCTGTAAAAATGGCAATTTTGGTCACATTGAGGCTTTAAAAAGTAGTTATTCAACATGAGGCACAATCCAAATGACATTTTGAATCAATATTTCTAAAGTCCAAAAAATCCATTTTCTGATGAAAAACGATGACCCGCGACCTGTCGAAAATTCTCCAGATGGTCAGAAATGGTAATTTTTTAATGTTTTATTTTTTGACTGTAAATGACTATTGCATGTGAATTATCACTTTTGGAACTAAAATAAGTGTGTTTAGAGTCATTTTAATGCCTGAAAATGGTCGAAATAAAAGCTTCTAGTAGGAGAAAAAGTCTGTAAAAATGGCAATTTTGGTCACATTGAGGCTTTAAAAAGTAGTTATTCAACATGAGGCACAATCCAAATGACATTTTGAATCAATTTTTCTAAAGTCCAAAAAATCCATTTTCTGATGAAAAACGATGACCCGCGACCTGTCGAAATTTCTCCAGATGGTCAGAAATGGTAATTTTTTAATGTTTAATTTTTTGACTGTAAATGACTATTGCATATGAAATATCACTTTTGGAACTAAAAGAAGTGTGTTTAGAGTCATTTTAATGCCTGAAATTGGTCGAAATAGAAGCTCCTAGTAGGAGAAAAAGTGTGTAAAAATGGCAATTTTGGTCATATTGATTCTTTAAAATGTAGTTATTCAACATGAGGCACAATCCAAATGACATTTTGAATCAATTTTTCTAAAGTCCAAAAAATCCATTTTCTGATGAAAAACGATGACCCGCGACCTGTCGAAATTTCTCCAGATGGTCAGAAATGGTAATTTTTTAATGTTTAATTTTTTGACTGTAAATGACTATTGCATGTGATTTATCACTTGTGGAACTAAAATAAGTGTGTTTAGAGTCATTTTAATGCCTGAAAATGGTCGAAATAAAAGCTTCTAGTAGGAGAAAAAGTCTGTAAAAATGGCAATTTTGGTCACATTGAGGCTTTAAAAAGTAGTTATTCAACATGAGGCACAATCCAAATGACATTTTGAATCAATTTTTCTAAAGTCCAAAAATCAATTTTCTGATGAAAAAAGATGACCCGTGACCTGTTGAACTTTCTCCAGATGGTCAGAAATGGTAATTTTTTAATGTTTAATTTTTTGACTGTAAATGACTATTGCATATGAAATATCACTTTTGGAACTAAAAGAAGTGTGTTTAGAGTCATTTTAATGCCTGAAATTGGTCGAAATAGAAGCTCCTAGTAGGAGAAAAAGTGTGTAAAAATGGCAATTTTGGTCATATTGATTCTTTAAAATGTAGTTATTCAACATGAGGCACAATCCAAATGACATTTTGAATCAATTTTTCTAAAGTCCAAAAAATCCATTTTCTGATGAAAAACGATGACCTGTCGAAAATTCTCCAGATGGTCAGAAATGGTAATTTTTTAATGTTTTATTTTTTGACTGTGAATGACTATTGCAAGTGAATTATCACTTTTGGAACTAAAATAAGTGTGTTTAGACTCATTTTAATGCCTGAAATTGTTAGAAATAGAAGCTTCTAGTAGGAGAAAAAGTCTGTAAAAATGGTAATTTTGGTCACATTGAGGCTTTAAAAGGTAGTTATTCAACATGAGGCACAATCCAAATGACATTTTGAATCAATTTTTCTAAAGTCCAAAAAATCAATTTTCTGATGAAAAACGATGACCCGCGACCTGTCGAAAATTCTCCAGATGGTCAGAAATGGTAATTTTTTAATGTTTTATTTTTTGACTGTAAATGACTATTGCATGCGAATTATCACTTTTGGAACTAAAATAAGTGTGTTTAGAGTCATTTTAATGTCTGAAAATGGTCGAAAGAGAAGCTTCTAGTAGGGGAAAAAGTCTGTAAAAATGGCAATTTTGGTCACATTGAGGCTTTAAAAAGTAGTTATTCAACATGAGGCACAATCCAAATGACATTTTGAATCAATTTTTCTAAAGTCCAAAAATTAATTTTCTGATGAAAAAAGATGATCCGTGACCTGTTGAACTTTCTCCAGATGGTCAGAAATGGTAATTTTTTAATGTTTAATTTTTTGACTGTAAATGACTATTGCATATGAATTATCACTTTTGGAACTAAAAGAAGTGTGTTTAGAGTCATTTTAATGCCTGAAATTAGTCGAAATAGAAGCTCCTAGTAGGAGAAAAAGTGTGTAAAAATGGCAATTTTGGTCATATTGATTCTTTAAAAAGTAGTTATTCAACATGAGGCACAATCCAAATGACATTTTGAATCAATTTTTCTAAAGTCCAAAAAATCCATTTTCTGATGAAAAACGATGACCCGCGACCTGTCGAAAATTCTCCAGAGGGTCAGAAATGGTAATTTTTTAATGTTTTATTTTTTGACTGTAAATGACTATTGCATGCGAATTATCACTTTTGGAACTAAAATAAGTGTGTTTAGAGTCATTTTAATGCCTGAAAATGGTCGAAAGAGAAGCTTCTAGTAGGGGAAAAAGTCTTTAAAAATGGCAATTTTGGTCACATTGAGGCTTTAAAAAGTAGTTATTCAACATGAGGCACAATCCAAATGACATTTTGAATCAATATTTCTAAAGTCCAAAAAATCCATTTTCTGATGAAAAACGATGACCCGCGACCTGTCGAAATTTTTCCAGATGGTCAGAAATGGTAATTTTTTAATGTTTAATTTTTTGACTGTAAATGACTATTGCATGTGATTTATCACTTGTGGAACTAAAATAAGTGTGTTTAGAGTCATTTTAATGCCTGAAGTTGGTCGAAATAGAAGCTTCTAGTAGGAGAAAAAGTCTGTAAAAATGGCAATTTTGGTCACATCGAGGCTTTAAAAAGTAGTTATTCAACATGAGGCACAATTAAAATGACATTTTTAATCAATTTTTCTAAAGTCCAAAAATCAATTTTTTGATGAAAAACGATGACCCGTGACCTGTTGAACTTTCTCCAGATGGTCAGAAATGGTAATTTTTTACTGTTCAATTTTTTGACTGTAAATGACTATTGCATATGAATTATCACTTTTGGAACTAAAAGAAGTGTGTTTAGAGTCATTTTAATGCCTGAAATTGGTCGAAATAGAAGCTTCTAGTAGGAGAAAAAGTGTGTAAAAATGGCAATTTTGGTCATATTGATTCTTTAAAAAGTAGTTGATCAACATGAGGCACAATCCAAATGAGATTTTGAATCAATTTTTCTAAAGTCCAAAAAATCCATTTTCTGATGAAAAACGATGACCCGCGACCTGTCGAAAATTCTCCAGATGGTCAGAAATGGTAATTTTTTAATGTTTTATTTTTTGACTGTAAATGACTATTGCATGTGAATTATCACTTTTGGAACTAAAATAAGTGTGTTTAGAGTCATTTTAATGCCTGAAAATGGTCGAAATAAAAGCTTCTAGTAGGAGAAAAAGTCTGTAAAAATGGCAATTTTGGTCACATTGAGGCTTTAAAAAGTAGTTATTCAACATGAGGCACAATCCAAATGACATTTTGAATCAATTTTTCTAAAGTCCAAAAATCAATTTTCTGATGAAAAAAGATGACCCGTGACCTGTTGAACTTTCTCCAGATGGTCAGAAATGGTAATTTTTTAATGTTTAATTTTTTGACTGTAAATGACTATTGCATATGAATTATCACTTTTGGAACTAAAAGAAGTGTGTTTAGAGTCATTTTAATGCCTGAAATTGGTCGAAATAGAAGCTCCTAGTAGGAGAAAAAGTGTGTAAAAATGGCAATTTTGGTCATATTGATTCTTTAAAAAGTAGTTATTCAACATGAGGCACAATCCAAATGACATTTTGAATCAATTTTTCTAAAGTCCAAAAAATCCATTTTCTGATGAAAAACGATGACCCGCGACCTGTCGAAAATTCTCCAGATGGTCAGAAATGGTAATTTTTTAATGTTTTATTTTTTGACTGTGAATGACTATTGCATGTGAATTATCACTTTTGGAACTAAAATAAGTGTGTTTAGACTCATTTTAATGCCTGAAATTGTTCGAAATAGAAGCTTCTAGTAGGAGAAAAAGTCTGTAAAAATGGCAATTTTGGTCACATTGAGGCTTTAAAAAGTAGTTATTCAACATGAGGCACAATCCAAATGACATTTTGAATCAATATTTCTAAAGTCCAAAAAATCCATTTTCTGATGAAAAACGATGACCCGCGACCTGTCGAAAATTCTCCAGATGGTCAGAAATGGTAATTTTTTAATGTTTTATTTTTTGACTGTAAATGACTATTGCATGTGAATTATCACTTTTGGAACTAAAATAAGTGTGTTTAGAGTCATTTTAATGCCTGAAAATGGTCGAAATAAAAGCTTCTAGTAGGAGAAAAAGTCTGTAAAAATGGCAATTTTGGTCACATTGAGGCTTTAAAAAGTAGTTATTCAACATGAGGCACAATCCAAATGACATTTTGAATCAATTTTTCTAAAGTCCAAAAAATCCATTTTCTGATGAAAAACGATGACCCGCGACCTGTCGAAATTTCTCCAGATGGTCAGAAATGGTAATTTTTTAATGTTTAATTTTTTGACTGTAAATGACTATTGCATGCGAATTATCACTTTTGGAACTAAAATAAGTGTGTTTAGAGTCATTTTAATGCCTGAAAATGGTCGAAAGAGAAGCTTCTAGTAGGGGAAAAAGTCTTTAAAAATGGCAATTTTGGTCACATTGAGGCTTTAAAAAGTAGTTATTCAACATGAGGCACAATCCAAATGACATTTTGAATCAATATTTCTAAAGTCCAAAAAATCCATTTTCTGATGAAAAACGATGACCCGCGACCTGTCGAAATTTCTCCAGATGGTCAGAAATGGTAATTTTTTAATGTTTAATTTTTTGACTGTAAATGACTATTGCATGTGATTTATCACTTGTGGAACTAAAATAAGTGTGTTTAGAGTCATTTTAATGCCTGAAGTTGGTCGAAATAGAAGCTTCTAGTAGGAGAAAAAGTCTGTAAAAATGGCAATTTTGGTCACATCGAGGCTTTAAAAAGTAGTTATTCAACATGAGGCACAATTAAAATGACATTTTTAATCAATTTTTCTAAAGTCCAAAAATCAATTTTCTGATGAAAAACGATGACCCGTGACCTGTTGAACTTTCTCCAGATAGTCAGAAATGGTAATTTTTTACTGTTCAATTTTTTGACTGTAAATGACTATTGCATATGAATTATCACTTTTGGAACTAAAAGAAGTGTGTTTAGAGTCATTTTAATGCCTGAAATTGGTCGAAATAGAAGCTTCTAGTAGGAGAAAAAGTGTGTAAAAATGGCAATTTTGGTCATATTGATTCTTTAAAAAGTAGTTGATCAACATGAGGCACAATCCAAATGAGATTTTGAATCAATTTTTCTAAAGTCCAAAAAATCCATTTTCTGATGAAAAACGATGACCCGCGACCTGTCGATAATTCTCCAGATGGTCAGAAATGGTAATTTTTTAATGTTTTATTTTTTGACTGTAAATGACTATTGCATGTGAATTATCACTTTTGGAACTAAAATAAGTGTGTTTAGAGTCATTTTAATGCCTGAAAATGGTCGAAATAAAAGCTTCTAGTAGGAGAAAAAGTCTATAAAAATGGCAATTTTGGTCACATTGAGGCTTTAAAAAGTAGTTATTCAACATGAGGCACAATCCAAATGACATTTTGAATCAATTTTTCTAAAGTCCAAAAATCAATTTTCTGATGAAAAAAGATGACCCGTGACCTGTTGAACTTTCTCCAGATGGTCAGAAATGGTAATTTTTTAATGTTTTATTTTTTGACTGTGAATGACTATTGCATGTGAATTATCACTTTTGGAACTAAAATAAGTGTGTTTAGACTCATTTTAATGCCTGAAATTGTTCGAAATAGAAGCTTCTAGTAGGAGAAAAAGTCTGTAAAAATGGCAATTTTGGTCACATTGAGGCTTTAAAAAGTAGTTATTCAACATGAGGCACAATCCAAATGACATTTTGAATCAATATTTCTAAAGTCCAAAAAATCCATTTTCTGATGAAAAACGATGACCCGCGACCTGTCGAAAATTCTCCAGATGGTCAGAAATGGTAATTTTTTAATGTTTTATTTTTTGACTGTAAATGACTATTGCATGTGAATTATCACTTTTGGAACTAAAATAAGTGTGTTTAGAGTCATTTTAATGCCTGAAAATGGTCGAAATGAAAGCTTCTAGTAGGAGAAAAAGTCTGTAAAAATGGCAATTTTGGTCACATTGAGGCTTTAAAAAGTAGTTATTCAACATGAGGCACAATCCAAATGACATTTTGAATCAATTTTTCTAAAGTCCAAAAAATCCATTTTCTGATGAAAAACGATGACCCGCGACCTGTCGAAATTTCTCCAGAGAGTCAGAAATGGTAATTTTTTAATGTTTTATTTTTTGACTGTAAATGACTATTGCATGCGAATTATCACTTTTGGAACTAAAATAAGTGTGTTTAGAGTCATTTTAATGCCTGAAAATGGTCGAAATAGAAGCTTCTAGTAGGAAAAAAAGTCTGTAAAAATGGCAATTTTGGTCACATTGAGGCATTAAAAAGTAGTTATTCAACATGAGGCACAATCCAAATGACATTTTGAATCAATTTTTCTAAAGTCCAAAAAATCCATTTTCTGATGAAAAACGATGACCCGCGACCTGTCGAAATTTCTCCAGATGGTCAGAAATGGTAATTTTTTAATGTTTAATTTTTTGACTGTAAATGACTATTGCATGTGAATTATCACTTTTGGAACTAAAATAAGTGTGTTTAGACTCATTTTAATGCCTGAAATTGTTCGAAATAGAAGCTTCTAGTAGGAGAAAAAGTCTGTAAAAATGGCAATTTTGGTCACATTGAGGCTTTAAAAAGTAGTTATTCAACATGAGGCACAATCCAAATGACATTTTGAATCAATTTTTCTAAAGTCCAAAAATCAATTTTCTGATGAAAAAAGATGACCCGTGACCTGTTGAACTTTCTCCAGATGGTCAGAAATGGTAATTTTTTAATGTTTAATTTTTTGACTGTAAATGACTATTGCATATGAATTATCACTTTTGGAACTAAAAGAAGTGTGTTTAGAGTCATTTTAATGCCTGAAATTGGTTGAAATAGAAGCTCCTAGTAGGAGAAAAAGTGTGTAAAAATGGCAATTTTGGTCATATTGATTCTTTAAAAAGTAGTTATTCAACATGAGGCACAATCCAAATGACATTTTGAATCAATATTTCTAAAGTCCAAAAAATCTATTTTCTGATGAAAAACGATGACCCGCGACCTGTCGAAATTTCTCCAGATGGTCAGAAATGGTAATTTTTTAATGTTTAATTTTTTGACTGTAAATGATTATTGCATGCGAATTATCACTTTTGGAACTAAAATAAGTGTGTTTAGAGTCATTTTAATGCCTGAAAATGGTCGAAATAGAAGCTTCTAGTAGGAAAAAAAGTCTGTAAAAATGGCAATTTTGGTCACATTGAGGCATTAAAAAGTAGTTATTCAACATGAGGCACAATCCAAATGACATTTTGAATCAATTTTTCTAAAGTCCAAAAAATCCATTTTCTGATGAAAAACGATGACCCGCGACCTGTCGAAATTTCTCCAGATGGTCAGAAATGGTAATTTTTTAATGTTTAATTTTTTGACTGTAAATGACTATTGCATGTGAATTATCACTTTTGGAACTAAAATAAGTGTGTTTAGACTCATTTTAATGCCTGAAATTGTTCGAAATAGAAGCTTCTAGTAGGAGAAAAAGTCTGTAAAAATGGCAATTTTGGTCACATTGAGGCTTTAAAAAGTAGTTATTCAACATGAGGCACAATCCAAATGACATTTTGAATCAATTTTTCTAAAGTCCAAAAATCAATTTTCTGATGAAAAAAGATGACCCGTGACCTGTTGAACTTTCTCCAGATGGTCAGAAATGGTAATTTTTTAATGTTTAATTTTTTGACTGTAAATGACTATTGCATATGAATTATCACTTTTGGAACTAAAAGAAGTGTGTTTAGAGTCATTTTAATGCCTGAAATTGGTCGAAATAGAAGCTCCTAGTAGGAGAAAAAGTGTGTAAAAATGGCAATTTTGGTCATATTGATTCTTTAAAAAGTAGTTATTCAACATGAGGCACAATCCAAATGACATTTTGAATCAATTTTTCTAAAGTCCAAAAAATCCATTTTCTGATGAAAAAAGATGACCCGTGACCTGTTGAACTTTCTCCAGATGGTCAGAAATGGTAATTTTTTAATGTTTTATTTTTTGACTGTAAATGACTATTGCATGCGAATTATCACTTTTGGAACTAAAATAAGTGTGTTTAGAGTCATTTTAATGCCTGAAATTGGTCGAAATAGAAGCTCCTAGTAGGAGAAAAAGTGTGTAAAAATGGCAATTTTGGTCATATTGATTCTTTAAAATGTAGTTATTCAACATGAGGCACAATCCAAATGACATTTTGAATCAATTTTTCTAAAGTCCAAAAAATCCATTTTCTGATGAAAAACGATGACCTGTCGAAAATTCTCCAGATGGTCAGAAATGGTAATTTTTTAATGTTTTATTTTTTGACTGTGAATGACTATTGCAAGTGAATTATCACTTTTGGAACTAAAATAAGTGTGTTTAGACTCATTTTAATGCCTGAAATTGTTAGAAATAGAAGCTTCTAGTAGGAGAAAAAGTCTGTAAAAATGGTAATTTTGGTCACATTGAGGCTTTAAAAGGTAGTTATTCAACATGAGGCACAATCCAAATGACATTTTGAATCAATTTTTCTAAAGTCCAAAAAATCAATTTTCTGATGAAAAACGATGACCCGCGACCTGTCGAAAATTCTCCAGATGGTCAGAAATGGTAATTTTTTAATGTTTTATTTTTTGACTGTAAATGACTATTGCATGCGAATTATCACTTTTGGAACTAAAATAAGTGTGTTTAGAGTCATTTTAATGTCTGAAAATGGTCGAAAGAGAAGCTTCTAGTAGGGGAAAAAGTCTGTAAAAATGGCAATTTTGGTCACATTGAGGCTTTAAAAAGTAGTTATTCAACATGAGGCACAATCCAAATGACATTTTGAATCAATTTTTCTAAAGTCCAAAAATTAATTTTCTGATGAAAAAAGATGATCCGTGACCTGTTGAACTTTCTCCAGATGGTCAGAAATGGTAATTTTTTAATGTTTAATTTTTTGACTGTAAATGACTATTGCATATGAATTATCACTTTTGGAACTAAAAGAAGTGTGTTTAGAGTCATTTTAATGCCTGAAATTAGTCGAAATAGAAGCTCCTAGTAGGAGAAAAAGTGTGTAAAAATGGCAATTTTGGTCATATTGATTCTTTAAAAAGTAGTTAATCAACATGAGGCACAATCCAAATGACATTTTGAATCAATTTTTCTAAAGTCCAAAAAATCCATTTTCTGATGAAAAACGATGACCCGCGACCTGTCGAAAATTCTCCAGAGGGTCAGAAATGGTAATTTTTTAATGTTTTATTTTTTGACTGTAAATGACTATTGCATGCGAATTATCACTTTTGGAACTAAAATAAGTGTGTTTAGAGTCATTTTAATGCCTGAAAATGGTCGAAAGAGAAGCTTCTAGTAGGGGAAAAAGTCTTTAAAAATGGCAATTTTGGTCACATTGAGGCTTTAAAAAGTAGTTATTCAACATGAGGCACAATCCAAATGACATTTTGAATCAATATTTCTAAAGTCCAAAAAATCCATTTTCTGATGAAAAACGATGACCCGCGACCTGTCGAAATTTTTCCAGATGGTCAGAAATGGTAATTTTTTAATGTTTAATTTTTTGACTGTAAATGACTATTGCATGTGATTTATCACTTGTGGAACTAAAATAAGTGTGTTTAGAGTCATTTTAATGCCTGAAGTTGGTCGAAATAGAAGCTTCTAGTAGGAGAAAAAGTCTGTAAAAATGGCAATTTTGGTCACATCGAGGCTTTAAAAAGTAGTTATTCAACATGAGGCACAATTAAAATGACATTTTTAATCAATTTTTCTAAAGTCCAAAAATCAATTTTTTGATGAAAAACGATGACCCGTGACCTGTTGAACTTTCTCCAGATGGTCAGAAATGGTAATTTTTTACTGTTCAATTTTTTGACTGTAAATGACTATTGCATATGAATTATCACTTTTGGAACTAAAAGAAGTGTGTTTAGAGTCATTTTAATGCCTGAAATTGGTCGAAATAGAAGCTTCTAGTAGGAGAAAAAGTGTGTAAAAATGGCAATTTTGGTCATATTGATTCTTTAAAAAGTAGTTGATCAACATGAGGCACAATCCAAATGAGATTTTGAATCAATTTTTCTAAAGTCCAAAAAATCCATTTTCTGATGAAAAACGATGACCCGCGACCTGTCGAAAATTCTCCAGATGGTCAGAAATGGTAATTTTTTAATGTTTTATTTTTTGACTGTAAATGACTATTGCATGTGAATTATCACTTTTGGAACTAAAATAAGTGTGTTTAGAGTCATTTTAATGCCTGAAAATGGTCGAAATAAAAGCTTCTAGTAGGAGAAAAAGTCTGTAAAAATGGCAATTTTGGTCACATTGAGGCTTTAAAAAGTAGTTATTCAACATGAGGCACAATCCAAATGACATTTTGAATCAATTTTTCTAAAGTCCAAAAATCAATTTTCTGATGAAAAAAGATGACCCGTGACCTGTTGAACTTTCTCCAGATGGTCAGAAATGGTAATTTTTTAATGTTTAATTTTTTGACTGTAAATGACTATTGCATATGAATTATCACTTTTGGAACTAAAAGAAGTGTGTTTAGAGTCATTTTAATGCCTGAAATTGGTCGAAATAGAAGCTCCTAGTAGGAGAAAAAGTGTGTAAAAATGGCAATTTTGGTCATATTGATTCTTTAAAAAGTAGTTATTCAACATGAGGCACAATCCAAATGACATTTTGAATCAATTTTTCTAAAGTCCAAAAAATCCATTTTCTGATGAAAAACGATGACCCGCGACCTGTCGAAAATTCTCCAGATGGTCAGAAATGGTAATTTTTTAATGTTTTATTTTTTGACTGTGAATGACTATTGCATGTGAATTATCACTTTTGGAACTAAAATAAGTGTGTTTAGACTCATTTTAATGCCTGAAATTGTTCGAAATAGAAGCTTCTAGTAGGAGAAAAAGTCTGTAAAAATGGCAATTTTGGTCACATTGAGGCTTTAAAAAGTAGTTATTCAACATGAGGCACAATCCAAATGACATTTTGAATCAATATTTCTAAAGTCCAAAAAATCCATTTTCTGATGAAAAACGATGACCCGCGACCTGTCGAAAATTCTCCAGATGGTCAGAAATGGTAATTTTTTAATGTTTTATTTTTTGACTGTAAATGACTATTGCATGTGAATTATCACTTTTGGAACTAAAATAAGTGTGTTTAGAGTCATTTTAATGCCTGAAAATGGTCGAAATAAAAGCTTCTAGTAGGAGAAAAAGTCTGTAAAAATGGCAATTTTGGTCACATTGAGGCTTTAAAAAGTAGTTATTCAACATGAGGCACAATCCAAATGACATTTTGAATCAATTTTTCTAAAGTCCAAAAAATCCATTTTCTGATGAAAAACGATGACCCGCGACCTGTCGAAATTTCTCCAGATGGTCAGAAATGGTAATTTTTTAATGTTTAATTTTTTGACTGTAAATGACTATTGCATGCGAATTATCACTTTTGGAACTAAAATAAGTGTGTTTAGAGTCATTTTAATGCCTGAAAATGGTCGAAAGAGAAGCTTCTAGTAGGGGAAAAAGTCTTTAAAAATGGCAATTTTGGTCACATTGAGGCTTTAAAAAGTAGTTATTCAACATGAGGCACAATCCAAATGACATTTTGAATCAATATTTCTAAAGTCCAAAAAATCCATTTTCTGATGAAAAACGATGACCCGCGACCTGTCGAAATTTCTCCAGATGGTCAGAAATGGTAATTTTTTAATGTTTAATTTTTTGACTGTAAATGACTATTGCATGTGATTTATCACTTGTGGAACTAAAATAAGTGTGTTTAGAGTCATTTTAATGCCTGAAGTTGGTCGAAATAGAAGCTTCTAGTAGGAGAAAAAGTCTGTAAAAATGGCAATTTTGGTCACATCGAGGCTTTAAAAAGTAGTTATTCAACATGAGGCACAATTAAAATGACATTTTTAATCAATTTTTCTAAAGTCCAAAAATCAATTTTCTGATGAAAAACGATGACCCGTGACCTGTTGAACTTTCTCCAGATAGTCAGAAATGGTAATTTTTTACTGTTCAATTTTTTGACTGTAAATGACTATTGCATATGAATTATCACTTTTGGAACTAAAAGAAGTGTGTTTAGAGTCATTTTAATGCCTGAAATTGGTCGAAATAGAAGCTTCTAGTAGGAGAAAAAGTGTGTAAAAATGGCAATTTTGGTCATATTGATTCTTTAAAAAGTAGTTGATCAACATGAGGCACAATCCAAATGAGATTTTGAATCAATTTTTCTAAAGTCCAAAAAATCCATTTTCTGATGAAAAACGATGACCCGCGACCTGTCGATAATTCTCCAGATGGTCAGAAATGGTAATTTTTTAATGTTTTATTTTTTGACTGTAAATGACTATTGCATGTGAATTATCACTTTTGGAACTAAAATAAGTGTGTTTAGAGTCATTTTAATGCCTGAAAATGGTCGAAATAAAAGCTTCTAGTAGGAGAAAAAGTCTATAAAAATGGCAATTTTGGTCACATTGAGGCTTTAAAAAGTAGTTATTCAACATGAGGCACAATCCAAATGACATTTTGAATCAATTTTTCTAAAGTCCAAAAATCAATTTTCTGATGAAAAAAGATGACCCGTGACCTGTTGAACTTTCTCCAGATGGTCAGAAATGGTAATTTTTTAATGTTTTATTTTTTGACTGTGAATGACTATTGCATGTGAATTATCACTTTTGGAACTAAAATAAGTGTGTTTAGACTCATTTTAATGCCTGAAATTGTTCGAAATAGAAGCTTCTAGTAGGAGAAAAAGTCTGTAAAAATGGCAATTTTGGTCACATTGAGGCTTTAAAAAGTAGTTATTCAACATGAGGCACAATCCAAATGACATTTTGAATCAATATTTCTAAAGTCCAAAAAATCCATTTTCTGATGAAAAACGATGACCCGCGACCTGTCGAAAATTCTCCAGATGGTCAGAAATGGTAATTTTTTAATGTTTTATTTTTTGACTGTAAATGACTATTGCATGTGAATTATCACTTTTGGAACTAAAATAAGTGTGTTTAGAGTCATTTTAATGCCTGAAAATGGTCGAAATGAAAGCTTCTAGTAGGAGAAAAAGTCTGTAAAAATGGCAATTTTGGTCACATTGAGGCTTTAAAAAGTAGTTATTCAACATGAGGCACAATCCAAATGACATTTTGAATCAATTTTTCTAAAGTCCAAAAAATCCATTTTCTGATGAAAAACGATGACCCGCGACCTGTCGAAATTTCTCCAGAGAGTCAGAAATGGTAATTTTTTAATGTTTTATTTTTTGACTGTAAATGACTATTGCATGCGAATTATCACTTTTGGAACTAAAATAAGTGTGTTTAGAGTCATTTTAATGCCTGAAAATGGTCGAAATAGAAGCTTCTAGTAGGAAAAAAAGTCTGTAAAAATGGCAATTTTGGTCACATTGAGGCATTAAAAAGTAGTTATTCAACATGAGGCACAATCCAAATGACATTTTGAATCAATTTTTCTAAAGTCCAAAAAATCCATTTTCTGATGAAAAACGATGACCCGCGACCTGTCGAAATTTCTCCAGATGGTCAGAAATGGTAATTTTTTAATGTTTAATTTTTTGACTGTAAATGACTATTGCATGTGAATTATCACTTTTGGAACTAAAATAAGTGTGTTTAGACTCATTTTAATGCCTGAAATTGTTCGAAATAGAAGCTTCTAGTAGGAGAAAAAGTCTGTAAAAATGGCAATTTTAGTCACATTGAGGCTTTAAAAAGTAGTTATTCAACATGAGGCACAATCCAAATGACATTTTGAATCAATTTTTCTAAAGTCCAAAAATCAATTTTCTGATGAAAAAAGATGACCCGTGACCTGTTGAACTTTCTCCAGATGGTCAGAAATGGTAATTTTTTAATGTTTAATTTTTTGACTGTAAATGACTATTGCATATGAATTATCACTTTTGGAACTAAAAGAAGTGTGTTTAGAGTCATTTTAATGCCTGAAATTGGTTGAAATAGAAGCTCCTAGTAGGAGAAAAAGTGTGTAAAAATGGCAATTTTGGTCATATTGATTCTTTAAAAAGTAGTTATTCAACATGAGGCACAATCCAAATGACATTTTGAATCAATATTTCTAAAGTCCAAAAAATCTATTTTCTGATGAAAAACGATGACCCGCGACCTGTCGAAATTTCTCCAGATGGTCAGAAATGGTAATTTTTTAATGTTTAATTTTTTGACTGTAAATGATTATTGCATGCGAATTATCACTTTTGGAACTAAAATAAGTGTGTTTAGAGTCATTTTAATGCCTGAAAATGGTCGAAATAGAAGCTTCTAGTAGGAAAAAAAGTCTGTAAAAATGGCAATTTTGGTCACATTGAGGCATTAAAAAGTAGTTATTCAACATGAGGCACAATCCAAATGACATTTTGAATCAATTTTTCTAAAGTCCAAAAAATCCATTTTCTGATGAAAAACGATGACCCGCGACCTGTCGAAATTTCTCCAGATGGTCAGAAATGGTAATTTTTTAATGTTTAATTTTTTGACTGTAAATGACTATTGCATGTGAATTATCACTTTTGGAACTAAAATAAGTGTGTTTAGACTCATTTTAATGCCTGAAATTGTTCGAAATAGAAGCTTCTAGTAGGAGAAAAAGTCTGTAAAAATGGCAATTTTGGTCACATTGAGGCTTTAAAAAGTAGTTATTCAACATGAGGCACAATCCAAATGACATTTTGAATCAATTTTTCTAAAGTCCAAAAATCAATTTTCTGATGAAAAAAGATGACCCGTGACCTGTTGAACTTTCTCCAGATGGTCAGAAATGGTAATTTTTTAATGTTTAATTTTTTGACTGTAAATGACTATTGCATATGAATTATCACTTTTGGAACTAAAAGAAGTGTGTTTAGAGTCATTTTAATGCCTGAAATTGGTCGAAATAGAAGCTCCTAGTAGGAGAAAAAGTGTGTAAAAATGGCAATTTTGGTCATATTGATTCTTTAAAAAGTAGTTATTCAACATGAGGCACAATCCAAATGACATTTTGAATCAATTTTTCTAAAGTCCAAAAAATCCATTTTCTGATGAAAAAAGATGACCCGTGACCTGTTGAACTTTCTCCAGATGGTCAGAAATGGTAATTTTTTAATGTTTTATTTTTTGACTGTAAATGACTATTGCATGCGAATTATCACTTTTGGAACTAAAATAAGTGTGTTTAGAGTCATTTTAATGCCTGAAAATGGTCGAAAGAGAAGCTTCTAGTAGGGGAAAAAGTCTTTAAAAATGGCAATTTTGGTCACATTGAGGCTTTAAAAAGTAGTTATTCAACATGAGGCACAATCCAAATGACATTTTGAATCAATATTTCTAAAGTCCAAAAAATCCATTTTCTGATGAAAAACGATGACCCGCGACCTGTCGAAATTTCTCCAGATGGTCAGAAATGGTAATTTTTTAATGTTTAATTTTTTGCCTGTAAATGACTATTGCATGTGATTTATCACTTGTGGAACTAAAATAAGTGTGTTTAGAGTCATTTTAATGCCTGAAGTTGGTCGAAATAGAAGCTTCTAGTAGGAGAAAAAGTCTGTAAAAATGGCAATTTTGGTCACATTGAGGCTTTAAAAAGTAGTTATTCAACATGAGGCACAATCCAAATGACATTTTGAATCAATTTTTCTAAAGTCCAAAAATCAATTTTCTGATGAAAAAAGATGACCCGTGACCTGTTGAACTTTCTCCAGATGGTCAGAAATGGTAATTTTTTAATGTTTAATTTTTTGACTGTAAATGACTATTGCATATGAATTATCACTTTTGGAACTAAAAGAAGTGTGTTTAGAGTCATTTTAATGCCTGAAATTGGTCGAAATAGAAGCTCCTAGTAGGAGAAAAAGTGTGTAAAAATGGCAATTTTGGTCATATTGATTCTTTAAAAAGTAGTTATTCAACATGAGGCACAATCCAAATGACATTTTGAATCAATTTTTCTAAAGTCCAAAAAATCCATTTTCTGATGAAAAACGATGACCCGCGACCTGTCGAAAATTCTCCAGATGGTCAGAAATGGTAATTTTTTAATGTTTTATTTTTTGACTGTGAATGACTATTGCATGTGAATTATCACTTTTGGAACTAAAATAAGTGTGTTTAGACTCATTTTAATGCCTGAAATTGTTCGAAATAGAAGCTTCTAGTAGGAGAAAAAGTCTGTAAAAATGGCAATTTTGGTCACATTGAGGCTTTAAAAAGTAGTTATTCAACATGAGGCACAATCCAAATGACATTTTGAATCAATATTTCTAAAGTCCAAAAAATCCATTTTCTGATGAAAAATGATGACCCGCGACCTGTCGAAAATTCTCCAGATGGTCAGAAATGGTAATTTTTTAATGTTTTATTTTTTGACTGTAAATGACTATTGCATGTGAATTATCACTTTTGGAACTAAAATAAGTGTGTTTAGAGTCATTTTAATGCCTGAAAATGGTCGAAATAAAAGCTTCTAGTAGGAGAAAAAGTCTGTAAAAATGGCAATTTTGGTCACATTGAGGCTTTAAAAAGTAGTTATTCAACATGAGGCACAATCCAAATGACATTTTGAATCAATTTTTCTAAAGTCCAAAAAATCCATTTTCTGATGAAAAAAAGATGACCCGTGACCTGTTGAACTTTCTCCAGATGGTCAGAAATGGTAATTTTTTAATGTTTTATTTTTTGACTGTAAATGACTATTGCATGCGAATTATCACTTTTGGAACTAAAATAAGTGTGTTTAGAGTCATTTTAATGCCCGAAAATGGTCGAAAGAGAAGCTTCTAGTAGGGGAAAAAGTCTTTAAAAATGGCAATTTTGGTCACATTGAGGCTTTAAAAAGTAGTTATTCAACATGAGGCACAATCCAAATGACATTTTGAATCAATATTTCTAAAGTCCAAAAAATCCATTTTCTGATGAAAAACGATGACCCGCGACCTGTCGAAATTTCTCCAGATGGTCAGAAATGGTAATTTTTTA
Source organism: Triturus cristatus (assembly GCF_964204655.1). Lineage (NCBI taxonomy): Eukaryota > Metazoa > Chordata > Amphibia > Caudata > Salamandridae > Triturus > Triturus cristatus. Next base: position 135,980,427 of record NC_140588.1, read on the forward strand.
ATGTTTAATTTTTTGACTGTAAATGACTATTGCATGCGAATTATCACTTTTGGAACTAAAATAAGTGTGTTTAGAGTCATTTTAATGCCTGAAAATGGTCGAAATAGAAGCTTCTAGTAGGAAAAAAAGTCTGTAAAAATGGCAATTTTGGTCACATTGAGGCATTAAAAAGTAGTTATTCAACATGAGGCACAATCCAAATGACATTTTGAATCAATTTTTCTAAAGTCCAAAAAATCCATTTTCTGATGAAAAACGATGACCCGCGACCTGTCGAAATTTCTCCAGATGGTCAGAAATGGTAATTTTTTAATGTTTAATTTTTTGACTGTAAATGACTATTGCATGTGAATTATCACTTTTGGAACTAAAATAAGTGTGTTTAGACTCATTTTAATGCCTGAAATTGTTCGAAATAGAAGCTTCTAGTAGGAGAAAAAGTCTGTAAAAATGGCAATTTTGGTCACATTGAGGCTTTAAAAAGTAGTTATTCAACATGAGGCACAATCCAAATGACATTTTGAATCAATTTTTCTAAAGTCCAAAAATCAATTTTCTGATGAAAAAAGATGACCCGTGACCTGTTGAACTTTCTCCAGATGGTCAGAAATGGTAATTTTTTAATGTTTAATTTTTTGACTGTAAATGACTATTGCATATGAATTATCACTTTTGGAACTAAAAGAAGTGTGTTTAGAGTCATTTTAATGCCTGAAATTGGTCGAAATAGAAGCTCCTAGTAGGAGAAAAAGTGTGTAAAAATGGCAATTTTGGTCATATTGATTCTTTAAAAAGTAGTTATTCAACATGAGGCACAATCCAAATGACATTTTGAATCAATTTTTCTTAAGTCCAAAAAATCCATTTTCTGATGAAAAAAGATGACCCGTGACCTGTTGAACTTTCTCCAGATGGTCAGAAATGGTAATTTTTTAATGTTTTATTTTTTGACTGTAAATGACTATTGCATGCGAATTATCACTTTTGGAACTAAAATAAGTGTGTTTAGAGTCATTTTAATGCCTGAAAATGGTCGAAAGAGAAGCTTCTAGTAGGGGAAAAAGTCTTTAAAAATGGCAATTTTGGTCACATTGAGGCTTTAAAAAGTAGTTATTCAACATGAGGCACAATCCAAATGACATTTTGAATCAATATTTCTAAAGTCCAAAAAATCCATTTTCTGATGAAAAACGATGACCCGCGACCTGTCGAAATTTCTCCAGATGGTCAGAAATGGTAATTTTTTAATGTTTAATTTTTTGACTGTAAATGACTATTGCATGTGATTTATCACTTGTGGAACTAAAATAAGTGTGTTTAGAGTCATTTTAATGCCTGAAGTTGGTCGAAATAGAAGCTTCTAGTAGGAGAAAAAGTCTGTAAAAATGGCAATTTTGGTCACATTGAGGCTTTAAAAAGTAGTTATTCAACATGAGGCACAATCCAAATGACATTTTGAATCAATTTTTCTAAAGTCCAAAAATCAATTTTCTGATGAAAAAAGATGACCCGTGACCTGTTGAACTTTCTCCAGATGGTCAGAAATGGTAATTTTTTAATGTTTAATTTTTTGACTGTAAATGACTATTGCATATGAATTATCACTTTTGGAACTAAAAGAAGTGTGTTTAGAGTCATTTTAATGCCTGAAATTGGTCGAAATAGAAGCTCCTAGTAGGAGAAAAAGTGTGTAAAAATGGCAATTTTGGTCATATTGATTCTTTAAAAAGTAGTTATTCAACATGAGGCACAATCCAAATGACATTTTGAATCAATTTTTCTAAAGTCCAAAAAATCCATTTTCTGATGAAAAACGATGACCCGCGACCTGTCGAAAATTCTCCAGATGGTCAGAAATGGTAATTTTTTAATGTTTTATTTTTTGACTGTAAATGACTATTGCATATGAATTATCACTTTTGGAACTAAAAGAAGTGTGTTTAGAGTCATTTTAATGCCTGAAATTGGTCGAAATAGAAGCTTCTAGTAGGAGAAAAAGTGTGTAAAAATGGCAATTTTGGTCATATTGATTCTTTAAAAAGTAGTTGATCAACATGAGGCACAATCCAAATGAGATTTTGAATCAATTTTTCTAAAGTCCAAAAAATCCATTTTCTGATGAAAAACGATGACCCGCGACCTGTCGAAAATTCTCCAGATGGTCAGAAATGGTAATTTTTTAATGTTTTATTTTTTGACTGTAAATGACTATTGCATGTGAATTATCACTTTTGGAACTAAAATAAGTGTGTTTAGAGTCATTTTAATGCCTGAAAATGGTCGAAATAAAAGCTTCTAGTAGGAGAAAAAGTCTGTAAAAATGGCAATTTTGGTCACATTGAGGCTTTAAAAAGTAGTTATTCAACATGAGGCACAATCCAAATGACATTTTGAATCAATTTTTCTAAAGTCCAAAAATCAATTTTCTGATGAAAAAAGATGACCCGTGACCTGTTGAACTTTCTCCAGATGGTCAGAAATGGTAATTTTTTAATGTTTAATTTTTTGACTGTAAATGACTATTGCATATGAATTATCACTTTTGGAACTAAAAGAAGTGTGTTTAGAGTCATTTTAATGCCTGAAATTGGTCGAAATAGAAGCTCCTAGTAGGAGAAAAAGTGTGTAAAAATGGCAATTTTGGTCATATTGATTCTTTAAAAAGTAGTTATTCAACATGAGGCACAATCCAAATGACATTTTGAATCAATTTTTCTAAAGTCCAAAAAATCCATTTTCTGATGAAAAACGATGACCCGCGACCTGTCGAAAATTCTCCAGATGGTCAGAAATGGTAATTTTTTAATGTTTTATTTTTTGACTGTGAATGACTATTGCATGTGAATTATCACTTTTGGAACTAAAATAAGTGTGTTTAGACTCATTTTAATGCCTGAAATTGTTCGAAATAGAAGCTTCTAGTAGGAGAAAAAGTCTGTAAAAATGGCAATTTTGGTCACATTGAGGCTTTAAAAAGTAGTTATTCAACATGAGGCACAATCCAAATGACATTTTGAATCAATTTTTCTAAAGTCCAAAAAATCAATTTTCTGATGAAAAACGATGACCCGCGACCTGTCGAAAATTCTCCAGAGGGTCAGAAATGGTAATTTTTTAATGTTTTATTTTTTGACTGTAAATGACTATTGCATGTGAATTATCACTTTTGGAACTAAAATAAGTGTGTTTAGACTCATTTTAATGCCTGAAATTGTTCGAAATAGAAGCTTCTAGTAGGAGAAAAAGTCTGTAAAAATGGCAATTTTGGTCACATTGAGGCTTTAAAAAGTAGTTATTCAACATGAGGCACAATCCAAATGACATTTTGAATCAATTTTTCTAAAGTCCAAAAATCAATTTTCTGATGAAAAAAGATGACCCGTGACCTGTTGAACTTTCTCCAGATGGTCAGAAATGGTAATTTTTTAATGTTTAATTTTTTGACTGTAAATGACTATTGCATATGAATTATCACTTTTGGAACTAAAAGAAGTGTGTTTAGAGTCATTTTAATGCCTGAAATTGGTCGAAATAGAAGCTCCTAGTAGGAGAAAAAGTGTGTAAAAATGGCAATTTTGGTCATATTGATTCTTTAAAAAGTAGTTATTCAACATGAGGCACAATCCAAATGACATTTTGAATCAATTTTTCTAAAGTCCAAAAAATCCATTTTCTGATGAAAAAAGATGACCCGTGACCTGTTGAACTTTCTCCAGATGGTCAGAAATGGTAATTTTTTAATGTTTTATTTTTTGACTGTAAATGACTATTGCATGCGAATTATCACTTTTGGAACTAAAATAAGTGTGTTTAGAGTCATTTTAATGCCTGAAAATGGTCGAAAGAGAAGCTTCTAGTAGGGGAAAAAGTCTTTAAAAATGGCAATTTTGGTCACATTGAGGCTTTAAAAAGTAGTTATTCAACATGAGGCACAATCCAAATGACATTTTGAATCAATATTTCTAAAGTCCAAAAAATCCATTTTCTGATGAAAAACGATGACCCGCGACCTGTCGAAATTTCTCCAGATGGTCAGAAATGGTAATTTTTTAATGTTTAATTTTTTGCCTGTAAATGACTATTGCATGTGATTTATCACTTGTGGAACTAAAATAAGTGTGTTTAGAGTCATTTTAATGCCTGAAGTTGGTCGGAATAGAAGCTTCTAGTAGGAGAAAAAGTCTGTAAAAATGGCAATTTTGGTCACATTGAGGCTTTAAAAAGTAGTTATTCAACATGAGGCACAATCCAAATGACATTTTGAATCAATTTTTCTAAAGTCCAAAAATCAATTTTCTGATGAAAAAAGATGACCCGTGACCTGTTGAACTTTCTCCAGATGGTCAGAAATGGTAATTTTTTAATGTTTAATTTTTTGACTGTAAATGACTATTGCATATGAATTATCACTTTTGGAACTAAAAGAAGTGTGTTTAGAGTCATTTTAATGCCTGAAATTGGTCGAAATAGAAGCTCCTAGTAGGAGAAAAAGTGTGTAAAAATGGCAATTTTGGTCATATTGATTCTTTAACCCCTTCCCTGCTCATGACGGAACCGTTCCGTCATGAGCCACGGTTGTCGTGTGCTCATGACGGAACGGTTCCGTCATGACAATCCTGCCGGCGGCCGCTCCGCCTGCGCGGCGCTGTTTCCCCGCCTGTGCGGGGCGACAACGCAAATGGGCGGAGTCATGACGGAACCGTTCCGTCATGAGCACAGCTCAACTGTGGCTCATGACGGAGCGGCTCCGTCATGAGCACAGGCCCGCCGCGCTGCCCCCCTGCCCCCCCCAGCGCTGCAGCGGAATGTCCGCAGCAGCGAAGGGGTTAAAAAGTAGTTATTCAACATGAGGCACAATCCAAATGACATTTTGAATCAATTTTTCTAAAGTCCAAAAAATCCATTTTCTGATGAAAAACGATGACCCGCGACCTGTCGAAAATTCTCCAGATGGTCAGAAATGGTAATTTTTTAATGTTTTATTTTTTGACTGTGAATGACTATTGCATGTGAATTATCACTTTTGGAACTAAAATAAGTGTGTTTAGACTCATTTTAATGCCTGAAATTGTTCGAAATAGAAGCTTCTAGTAGGAGAAAAAGTCTGTAAAAATGGCAATTTTGGTCACATTGAGGCTTTAAAAAGTAGTTATTCAACATGAGGCACAATCCAAATGACATTTTGAATCAATATTTCTAAAGTCCAAAAAATCCATTTTCTGATGAAAAATGATGACCCGCGACCTGTCGAAAATTCTCCAGATGGTCAGAAATGGTAATTTTTTAATGTTTTATTTTTTGACTGTAAATGACTATTGCATGTGAATTATCACTTTTGGAACTAAAATAAGTGTGTTTAGAGTCATTTTAATGCCTGAAAATGGTCGAAATAAAAGCTTCTAGTAGGAGAAAAAGTCTGTAAAAATGGCAATTTTGGTCACATTGAGGCTTTAAAAAGTAGTTATTCAACATGAGGCACAATCCAAATGACATTTTGAATCAATTTTTCTAAAGTCCAAAAAATCCATTTTCTGATGAAAAAAAGATGACCCGTGACCTGTTGAACTTTCTCCAGATGGTCAGAAATGGTAATTTTTTAATGTTTTATTTTTTGACTGTAAATGACTATTGCATGCGAATTATCACTTTTGGAACTAAAATAAGTGTGTTTAGAGTCATTTTAATGCCCGAAAATGGTCGAAAGAGAAGCTTCTAGTAGGGGAAAAAGTCTTTAAAAATGGCAATTTTGGTCACATTGAGGCTTTAAAAAGTAGTTATTCAACATGAGGCACAATCCAAATGACATTTTGAATCAATATTTCTAAAGTCCAAAAAATCCATTTTCTGATGAAAAACGATGACCCGCGACCTGTCGAAATTTCTCCAGATGGTCAGAAATGGTAATTTTTTAATGTTTAATTTTTTGACTGTAAATGACTATTGCATGCGAATTATCACTTTTGGAACTAAAATAAGTGTGTTTAGAGTCATTTTAATGCCTGAAAATGGTCGAAATAGAAGCTTCTAGTAGGAAAAAAAGTCTGTAAAAATGGCAATTTTGGTCACATTGAGGCATTAAAAAGTAGTTATTCAACATGAGGCACAATCCAAATGACATTTTGAATCAATTTTTCTAAAGTCCAAAAAATCCATTTTCTGATGAAAAACGATGACCCGCGACCTGTCGAAATTTCTCCAGATGGTCAGAAATGGTAATTTTTTAATGTTTAATTTTTTGACTGTAAATGACTATTGCATGTGAATTATCACTTTTGGAACTAAAATAAGTGTGTTTAGACTCATTTTAATGCCTGAAATTGTTCGAAATAGAAGCTTCTAGTAGGAGAAAAAGTCTGTAAAAATGGCAATTTTGGTCACATTGAGGCTTTAAAAAGTAGTTATTCAACATGAGGCACAATCCAAATGACATTTTGAATCAATTTTTCTAAAGTCCAAAAATCAATTTTCTGATGAAAAAAGATGACCCGTGACCTGTTGAACTTTCTCCAGATGGTCAGAAATGGTAATTTTTTAATGTTTAATTTTTTGACTGTAAATGACTATTGCATATGAATTATCACTTTTGGAACTAAAAGAAGTGTGTTTAGAGTCATTTTAATGCCTGAAATTGGTCGAAATAGAAGCTCCTAGTAGGAGAAAAAGTGTGTAAAAATGGCAATTTTGGTCATATTGATTCTTTAAAAAGTAGTTATTCAACATGAGGCACAATCCAAATGACATTTTGAATCAATTTTTCTTAAGTCCAAAAAATCCATTTTCTGATGAAAAAAGATGACCCGTGACCTGTTGAACTTTCTCCAGATGGTCAGAAATGGTAATTTTTTAATGTTTTATTTTTTGACTGTAAATGACTATTGCATGCGAATTATCACTTTTGGAACTAAAATAAGTGTGTTTAGAGTCATTTTAATGCCTGAAAATGGTCGAAAGAGAAGCTTCTAGTAGGGGAAAAAGTCTTTAAAAATGGCAATTTTGGTCACATTGAGGCTTTAAAAAGTAGTTATTCAACATGAGGCACAATCCAAATGACATTTTGAATCAATATTTCTAAAGTCCAAAAAATCCATTTTCTGATGAAAAACGATGACCCGCGACCTGTCGAAATTTCTCCAGATGGTCAGAAATGGTAATTTTTTAATGTTTAATTTTTTGACTGTAAATGACTATTGCATGTGATTTATCACTTGTGGAACTAAAATAAGTGTGTTTAGAGTCATTTTAATGCCTGAAGTTGGTCGAAATAGAAGCTTCTAGTAGGAGAAAAAGTCTGTAAAAATGGCAATTTTGGTCACATTGAGGCTTTAAAAAGTAGTTATTCAACATGAGGCACAATCCAAATGACATTTTGAATCAATTTTTCTAAAGTCCAAAAATCAATTTTCTGATGAAAAAAGATGACCCGTGACCTGTTGAACTTTCTCCAGATGGTCAGAAATGGTAATTTTTTAATGTTTAATTTTTTGACTGTAAATGACTATTGCATATGAATTATCACTTTTGGAACTAAAAGAAGTGTGTTTAGAGTCATTTTAATGCCTGAAATTGGTCGAAATAGAAGCTCCTAGTAGGAGAAAAAGTGTGTAAAAATGGCAATTTTGGTCATATTGATTCTTTAAAAAGTAGTTATTCAACATGAGGCACAATCCAAATGACATTTTGAATCAATTTTTCTAAAGTCCAAAAAATCCATTTTCTGATGAAAAACGATGACCCGCGACCTGTCGAAAATTCTCCAGATGGTCAGAAATGGTAATTTTTTAATGTTTTATTTTTTGACTGTAAATGACTATTGCATATGAATTATCACTTTTGGAACTAAAAGAAGTGTGTTTAGAGTCATTTTAATGCCTGAAATTGGTCGAAATAGAAGCTTCTAGTAGGAGAAAAAGTGTGTAAAAATGGCAATTTTGGTCATATTGATTCTTTAAAAAGTAGTTGATCAACATGAGGCACAATCCAAATGAGATTTTGAATCAATTTTTCTAAAGTCCAAAAAATCCATTTTCTGATGAAAAACGATGACCCGCGACCTGTCGAAAATTCTCCAGATGGTCAGAAATGGTAATTTTTTAATGTTTTATTTTTTGACTGTAAATGACTATTGCATGTGAATTATCACTTTTGGAACTAAAATAAGTGTGTTTAGAGTCATTTTAATGCCTGAAAATGGTCGAAATAAAAGCTTCTAGTAGGAGAAAAAGTCTGTAAAAATGGCAATTTTGGTCACATTGAGGCTTTAAAAAGTAGTTATTCAACATGAGGCACAATCCAAATGACATTTTGAATCAATTTTTCTAAAGTCCAAAAATCAATTTTCTGATGAAAAAAGATGACCCGTGACCTGTTGAACTTTCTCCAGATGGTCAGAAATGGTAATTTTTTAATGTTTAATTTTTTGACTGTAAATGACTATTGCATATGAATTATCACTTTTGGAACTAAAAGAAGTGTGTTTAGAGTCATTTTAATGCCTGAAATTGGTCGAAATAGAAGCTCCTAGTAGGAGAAAAAGTGTGTAAAAATGGCAATTTTGGTCATATTGATTCTTTAAAAAGTAGTTATTCAACATGAGGCACAATCCAAATGACATTTTGAATCAATTTTTCTAAAGTCCAAAAAATCCATTTTCTGATGAAAAACGATGACCCGCGACCTGTCGAAAATTCTCCAGATGGTCAGAAATGGTAATTTTTTAATGTTTTATTTTTTGACTGTGAATGACTATTGCATGTGAATTATCACTTTTGGAACTAAAATAAGTGTGTTTAGACTCATTTTAATGCCTGAAATTGTTCGAAATAGAAGCTTCTAGTAGGAGAAAAAGTCTGTAAAAATGGCAATTTTGGTCACATTGAGGCTTTAAAAAGTAGTTATTCAACATGAGGCACAATCCAAATGACATTTTGAATCAATATTTCTAAAGTCCAAAAAATCCATTTTCTGATGAAAAACGATGACCCGCGACCTGTCGAAAATTCTCCAGATGGTCAGAAATGGTAATTTTTTAATGTTTTATTTTTTGACTGTAAATGACTATTGCATGTGAATTATCACTTTTGGAACTAAAATAAGTGTGTTTAGAGTCATTTTAATGCCTGAAAATGGTCGAAATAAAAGCTTCTAGTAGGAGAAAAAGTCTGTAAAAATGGCAATTTTGGTCACATTGAGGCTTTAAAAAGTAGTTATTCAACATGAGGCACAATCCAAATGACATTTTGAATCAATTTTTCTAAAGTCCAAAAAATCCATTTTCTGATGAAAAACGATGACCCGCGACCTGTCGAAATTTCTCCAGATGGTCAGAAATGGTAATTTTTTAATGTTTAATTTTTTGACTGTAAATGACTATTGCATGTGAATTATCACTTTTGGAACTAAAATAAGTGTGTTTAGACTCATTTTAATGCCTGAAATTGTTCGAAATAGAAGCTTCTAGTAGGAGAAAAAGTCTGTAAAAATGGCAATTTTGGTCACATTGAGGCTTTAAAAAGTAGTTATTCAACATGAGGCACAATCCAAATGACATTTTGAATCAATTTTTCTAAAGTCCAAAAAATCAATTTTCTGATGAAAAACGATGACCCGCGACCTGTCGAAAATTCTCCAGAGGGTCAGAAATGGTAATTTTTTAATGTTTTATTTTTTGACTGTAAATGACTATTGCATGCGAATTATCACTTTTGGAACTAAAATAAGTGTGTTTAGAGTCATTTTAATGCCTGAAAATGGTCGAAAGAGAAGCTTCTAGTAGGGGAAAAAGTCTTTAAAAATGGCAATTTTGGTCACATTGAGGCTTTAAAAAGTAGTTATTCAACATAAGGCACAATCCAAATGACATTTTGAATCAATATTTCTAAAGTCCAAAAAATCCATTTTCTGATGAAAAACGATGACCCGCGACCTGTCGAAATTTCTCCAGATGGTCAGAAATGGTAATTTTTTAATGTTTAATTTTTTGACTGTAAATGACTATTGCATGTGATTTATCACTTGTGGAACTAAAATAAGTGTGTTTAGAGTCATTTTAATGCCTGAAGTTGGTCGAAATAGAAGCTTCTAGTAGGAGAAAAAGTCTGTAAAAATGGCAATTTTGGTCACATCGAGGCTTTAAAAAGTAGTTATTCAACATGAGGCACAATTAAAATGACATTTTTAATCAATTTTTCTAAAGTCCAAAAATCAATTTTCTGATGAAAAACGATGACCCGTGACCTGTTGAACTTTCTCCAGATGGTCAGAAATGGTAATTTTTTACTGTTCAATTTTTTGACTGTAAATGACTATTGCATATGAATTATCACTTTTGGAACTAAAAGAAGTGTGTTTAGAGTCATTTTAATGCCTGAAATTGGTCGAAATAAAAGCTTCTAGTAGGAGAAAAAGTGTGTAAAAATGGCAATTTTGGTCATATTGATTCTTTAAAAAGTAGTTGATCAACATGAGGCACAATCCAAATGAGATTTTGAATCAATTTTTCTAAAGTCCAAAAAATCCATTTTCTGATGAAAAACGATGAGCCGCGACCTGTCGAAAATTCTCCAGATGGTCAGAAATGGTAATTTTTTAATGTTTTATTTTTTGACTGTAAATGACTATTGCATGTGAATTATCACTTTTGGAACTAAAATAAGTGTGTTTAGAGTCATTTTAATGCCTGAAAATGGTCGAAATAAAAGCTTCTAGTAGGAGAAAAAGTCTGTAAAAATGGCAATTTTGGTCACATTGAGGCTTTAAAAAGTAGTTATTCAACATGAGGCACAATCCAAATGACATTTTGAATCAATTTTTCTAAAGTCCAAAAATCAATTTTCTGATGAAAAAAGATGACCCGTGACCTGTTGAACTTTCTCCAGATGGTCAGAAATGGTAATTTTTTAATGTTTAATTTTTTGACTGTAAATGACTATTGCATATGAATTATCACTTTTGGAACTAAAAGAAGTGTGTTTAGAGTCATTTTAATGCCTGAAATTGGTCGAAATAGAAGCTCCTAGTAGGAGAAAAAGTGTGTAAAAATGGCAATTTTGGTCATATTGATTCTTTAAAAAGTAGTTATTCAACATGAGGCACAATCCAAATGACATTTTGAATCAATTTTTCTAAAGTCCAAAAAATCCATTTTCTGATGAAAAACGATGACCCGCGACCTGTCGAAATTTCTCCAGATGGTCAGAAATGGTAATTTTTTAATGTTTAATTTTTTGACTGTAAATGACTATTGCATGTGAATTATCACTTTTGGAACTAAAATAAGTGTGTTTAGACTCATTTTAATGCCTGAAATTGTTCGAAATAGAAGCTTCTAGTAGGAGAAAAAGTCTGTAAAAATGGCAATTTTGGTCACATTGAGGCTTTAAAAAGTAGTTATTCAACATGAGGCACAATCCAAATGACATTTTGAATCAATTTTTCTAAAGTCCAAAAAATCAATTTTCTGATGAAAAACGATGACCCGCGACCTGTCGAAAATTCTCCAGAGGGTCAGAAATGGTAATTTTTTAATGTTTTATTTTTTGACTGTAAATGACTATTGCATGCGAATTATCACTTTTGGAACTAAAATAAGTGTGTTTAGAGTCATTTTAATGCCTGAAAATGGTCGAAAGAGAAGCTTCTAGTAGGGGAAAAAGTCTTTAAAAATGGCAATTTTGGTCACATTGAGGCTTTAAAAAGTAGTTATTCAACATAAGGCACAATCCAAATGACATTTTGAATCAATATTTCTAAAGTCCAAAAAATCCATTTTCTGATGAAAAACGATGACCCGCGACCTGTCGAAATTTCTCCAGATGGTCAGAAATGGTAATTTTTTAATGTTTAATTTTTTGACTGTAAATGACTATTGCATGTGATTTATCACTTGTGGAACTAAAATAAGTGTGTTTAGAGTCATTTTAATGCCTGAAGTTGGTCGAAATAGAAGCTTCTAGTAGGAGAAAAAGTCTGTAAAAATGGCAATTTTGGTCACATCGAGGCTTTAAAAAGTAGTTATTCAACATGAGGCACAATTAAAATGACATTTTTAATCAATTTTTCTAAAGTCCAAAAATCAATTTTCTGATGAAAAACGATGACCCGTGACCTGTTGAACTTTCTCCAGATGGTCAGAAATGGTAATTTTTTACTGTTCAATTTTTTGACTGTAAATGACTATTGCATATGAATTATCACTTTTGGAACTAAAAGAAGTGTGTTTAGAGTCATTTTAATGCCTGAAATTGGTCGAAATAACAGCTTCTAGTAGGAGAAAAAGTGTGTAAAAATGGCAATTTTGGTCATATTGATTCTTTAAAAAGTAGTTGATCAACATGAGGCACAATCCAAATGAGATTTTGAATCAATTTTTCTAAAGTCCAAAAAATCCATTTTCTGATGAAAAACGATGAGCCGCGACCTGTCGAAAATTCTCCAGATGGTCAGAAATGGTAATTTTTTAATGTTTTATTTTTTGACTGTAAATGACTATTGCATGTGAATTATCACTTTTGGAACTAAAATAAGTGTGTTTAGAGTCATTTTAATGCCTGAAAATGGTCGAAATAAAAGCTTCTAGTAGGAGAAAAAGTCTGTAAAAATGGCAATTTTGGTCACATTGAGGCTTTAAAAAGTAGTTATTCAACATGAGGCACAATCCAAATGACATTTTGAATCAATTTTTCTAAAGTCCAAAAATCAATTTTCTGATGAAAAAAGATGACCCGTGACCTGTTGAACTTTCTCCAGATGGTCAGAAATGGTAATTTTTTAATGTTTAATTTTTTGACTGTAAATGACTATTGCATATGAATTATCACTTTTGGAACTAAAAGAAGTGTGTTTAGAGTCATTTTAATGCCTGAAATTGGTCGAAATAGAAGCTCCTAGTAGGAGAAAAAGTGTGTAAAAATGGCAATTTTGGTCATATTGATTCTTTAAAAAGTAGTTATTCAACATGAGGCACAATCCAAATGACATTTTGAATCAATTTTTCTAAAGTCCAAAAAATCCATTTTCTGATGAAAAACGATGACCCGCGACCTGTCGAAAATTCTCCAGATGGTCAGAAATGGTAATTTTTTAATGTTTTATTTTTTGACTGTGAATGACTATTGCATGTGAATTATCACTTTTGGAACTAAAATAAGTGTGTTTAGACTCATTTTAATGCCTGAAATTGTTCGAAATAGAAGCTTCTAGTAGGAGAAAAAGTCTGTAAAAATGGCAATTTTGGTCACATTGAGGCTTTAAAAAGTAGTTATTCAACATGAGGCACAATCCAAATGACATTTTGAATCAATATTTCTAAAGTCCAAAAAATCCATTTTCTGATGAAAAACGATGACCCGCGACCTGTCGAAAATTCTCCAGATGGTCAGAAATGGTAATTTTTTAATGTTTTATTTTTTGACTGTAAATGACTATTGCATGTGAATTATCACTTTTGGAACTAAAATAAGTGTGTTTAGAGTCATTTTAATGCCTGAAAATGGTCGAAATAAAAGCTTCTAGTAGGAGAAAAAGTCTGTAAAAATGGCAATTTTGGTCACATTGAGGCTTTAAAAAGTAGTTATTCAACATGAGGCACAATCCAAATGACATTTTGAATCAATTTTTCTAAAGTCCAAAAAATCCATTTTCTGATGAAAAACGATGACCCGCGACCTGTCGAAATTTCTCCAGATGGTCAGAAATGGTAATTTTTTAATGTTTAATTTTTTGACTGTAAATGACTATTGCATGTGAATTATCACTTTTGGAACTAAAATAAGTGTGTTTAGACTCATTTTAATGCCTGAAATTGTTCGAAATAGAAGCTTCTAGTAGGAGAAAAAGTCTGTAAAAATGGCAATTTTGGTCACATTGAGGCTTTAAAAAGTAGTTATTCAACATGAGGCACAATCCAAATGACATTTTGAATCAATTTTTCTAAAGTCCAAAAAATCAATTTTCTGATGAAAAACGATGACCCGCGACCTGTCGAAAATTCTCCAGAGGGTCAGAAATGGTAATTTTTTAATGTTTTATTTTTTGACTGTAAATGACTATTGCATGCGAATTATCACTTTTGGAACTAAAATAAGTGTGTTTAGAGTCATTTTAATGCCTGAAAATGGTCGAAAGAGAAGCTTCTAGTAGGGGAAAAAGTCTTTAAAAATGGCAATTTTGGTCACATTGAGGCTTTAAAAAGTAGTTATTCAACATGAGGCACAATCCAAATGACATTTTGAATCAATATTTCTAAAGTCCAAAAAATCCATTTTCTGATGAAAAACGATGACCCGCGACCTGTCGAAATTTCTCCAGATGGTCAGAAATGGTAATTTTTTAATGTTTAATTTTTTGACTGTAAATGACTATTGCATGTGATTTATCACTTGTGGAACTAAAATAAGTGTGTTTAGAGTCATTTTAATGCCTGAAGTTGGTCGAAATAGAAGCTTCTAGTAGGAGAAAAAGTCTGTAAAAATGGCAATTTTGGTCACATCCAGTCTTTAAAAAGTAGTTATTCAACATGAGGCACAATTAAAATGACATTTTTAATCAATTTTTCTAAAGTCCAAAAATCAATTTTCTGATGAAAAACGATGACCCGTGACCTGTTGAACTTTCTCCAGATGGTCAGAAATGGTAATTTTTTACTGTTCAATTTTTTGACTGTAAATGACAATTGCATATGAATTATCACTTTTGGAACTAAAAGAAGTGTGTTTAGAGTCATTTTAATGCCTGAAATTGGTCGAAATAGAAGCTTCTAGTAGGAGAAAAAGTGTGTAAAAATGGCAATTTTGGTCATATTGATTCTTTAAAAAGTAGTTGATCAACATGAGGCACAATCCAAATGAGATTTTGAATCAATTTTTCTAAAGTCCAAAAAATCCATTTTCTGATGAAAAACGATGACCCGCGACCTGTCGAAAATTCTCCAGATGGTCAGAAATGGTAATTTTTTAATGTTTTATTTTTTGACTGTAAATGACTATTGCATGTGAATTATCACTTTTGGAACTAAAATAAGTGTGTTTAGAGTCATTTTAATGCCTGAAAATGGTCGAAATAAAAGCTTCTAGTAGGAGAAAAAGTCTATAAAAATGGCAATTTTGGTCACATTGAGGCTTTAAAAAGTAGTTATTCAACATGATGCACAATCCAAATGACATTTTGAATCAATTTTTCTAAAGTCCAAAAATCAATTTTCTGATGAAAAAAGATGACCCGTGACCTGTTGAACTTTCTCCAGATGGTCAGAAATGGTAATTTTTTAATGTTTTATTTTTTGACTGTGAA